>NC_132783.1:54625126-55278990 GCF_048418805.1 Vulpes vulpes | reverse complement strand
ATTTGTATAACCATTGTAGGACTTGAGATTTTGTTGTTTTGTTTAGTCCTTATCGATCTTTTCAAGTTCTTTCTTCTTGCATTATTTTTGCAGTTTTGTGTTTCTTGGGTTTTGTCCATTTCATTTAGTTTTTAAAAGGTATTTATATACACTTATTCATAATACTACTTTAAGTCTTAATTTCTGTTGAGACTTTGGTTAATTCCCCCTCTTTTCATATTGCCATTTATTTGCAGTCTGTCTCTGTCAGTCTTGCCAGCGATTTGCATCTCATCTAATATTTCATTACTGTTTTCTATCTTTAAAAATATATTACTGCTTCTATTTTCTTTTTTTTTGTAAGATTTTTTTATTTTATTTATTTTTATTAGATACAGAGAGAGAGAGGCAGAGACACAGGCAGAGGGAGAAGCAGGCTCCATGCAGGAAGCCTGACGTGGAACTTGATCCCAGGTCTCCAGGATCACGGCTTGGGCTGAAGGCGGCGCTAAACCACTGAGCCGGTGAGCCACCTGGGCTGCCCTCTTTATTTTCTTTTTCTTTTTTTTTTTTTTTCTTTAAGATTTATTTATTTATTCATGATAGACAGACAGAGAGATAGAGATAGAGAGAGAAAGAGAGAGAAAGATTAAGCGAGAGAGAGAGAGAGAGAGAGAGAGAGGCAGAAACACAGGAGGAGGGAGAAGCAGGCTCCATGCCGGGAGCCCGATGCGGAACTTGATCCCGGGTCTCCAGGATCGTGCCCTGGGCCGAAGGCAGGCGCCAAACCGCTGAGCCACCCGGGGATCTCCCTCTTTATTTTCTTATTTATTCTTATTATTTGCTTCCCTCTTGTTTCTTTGGATATTACTGTTTTTCAAATATAATTAGATGCGTAGCTGCTTTGTTTTAAAACTGTCTTGTTTCAGGACGCCTGGTTGGCTCAGTGGTGGAGCATCTGCCTTGGCTCAGGACAGTGATCCCAGAGTTCGGGATTAGGTCCCTCCTCCGGCTCCTGCATGGAGCCTGCTTCTCCCTCCGCCTGTGTCTCTGCCTCTCTCTCTCTCTCTCTCTCTCTCTCTGTGTGTGTCTCTCATGAATAAATAAAATATTTTTTAAAATAAAAAATAAAACTATCTTGTTTCTTGGGGCACCTGGATGGCAGAGTTGGTTAAGCATCTGACTCTTGGTTTCAACTCAGGTGGTGATCTCAGGGTTGTGAGATAGAGCCCTGTGTCAGGCATTATGGACTATGCTTGAGATTCTCTCTCCTCCCTCTGCCCCTCCTGGCTTCTCTCTCTCTCTCTCTCTCTCTCAAATAAATAAATAAATCTAAACAAAACAACTGTCTTGTTTCTTAATAAATACATATAAATTATAATTTCTTCTCTAAGAACCACTTTAACTGTGATCTAAAAGTGTTTACATGTAGTATTTTCATTATCATTCATTTCTAAGTACTAATCTACTTTGTATTTTCCTTTTAAACATAAAAGTTGGGGGCGGCCTGGGTGGCTCAGCAGTTTAGTGCCATCTTCAGCCCAGGGCCTGATCCTGGAGACTTGAGATCGAGTCCCCCGTCAGGCTCCCTGCATGGAGCCTGCTTCTCCCTCTGCCTGTGTCTCTGCCTCTCTCTCTCTCTCTCTCTGTCTCTCGTGAATAAATGGATAAAATCTTTAATAAATAAATAAATAAACAAACAAACATAAAGGTTGGGACACCTGGGTGGCTCAGTGATTGAGGGTCTACCTTTGGCTCAGGTCATGATCCCAGGGTCCTGGGATCCAGCCGCACGTTGGGCTCCCTGTGAGGAGCCTGCTTCTCCCTCTGCCTGTGTCTCTGCCTCTCTCTGTGTGTCTCTCATGAATAAATACATACATAAATATTTTTAAAAATAAAGGTTATTTAATAATATGTAACTTGATTTTCAAATATGTGAAATTGCATGTATCCTTTTGTAATTAAATTTTAACTTCACTGCAATATGCTTAAACAAAACTCCACTCAGAAACCACCTAATAAAAAATAAAAAGGGATTCCTGTGTGGCACAGCGGTTTAGCGCCTGCCTTTGGCCCAGGGCGCGATCCTGGAGACCTGGGATCAAATCCCACGTCGGGTTCCCGGTGCATGGAGCCTGCTTCTCCCTCTGCCTGTGTCTCTGCCTCTCTCTCTCTCTCTCTCTATCATAAATAAATTTAAAAAAAAAAAGAAAAAAAAAGAAAGCACCCTAATGGACAGCTGGAAAGGGAAATACCCTCAGTAGGATTGTCTACTGTACTGAATTGAATAGTGTCCTCCCCACAAAGACAGATTATGCACCTACACTAATTCATGTGTGGCTGCTAACAATTTGGTTGGATGGTTAGGGATGGAAGCGGACCACCAAAACATATTCACTACAGAGGAGGCTCTTAATAATCAAGTGGTCAAAATGGCATCCTCTGGATGTCAGACAACCTCTTTCCCCAGACACCAAGCACTTATTCAATAGGTCCATGAACAAAATGATTATGGAAGAGATGGAAGCTAGCCATAGATTCAATCACATGGACTTCTCATTACCTGACCTGGCTAATGCTATTGCTGAATGCCTTATCTGCCAACAGCAGAGACCAACACTGGACCTCTGATAAGGCACCATTGCCCGGCCACCTGGTAGCAGGTTGATAACATTGGAACTCTCTCATAGTTGAAAATGCAGAAAATCTTCCTCACTATAATATACACATATTCTGGGTATAGATGCCTTCCCTCCCCATAATTCTGCTAGGATCTCCATCAATAGACTCACAGAATACCTTATTCACCATTATCGTATTCTGCACAGCACTGCTTCTGATCAAGAAACTCATTTCATACCAACAGAAATGCAGCAGCTTATAATTCTAGAAGTTCTATCTTATAAAATGTAGTATATTTTGTTTTTTTTTTTTTTAAGATTTTACTTATTTATTCATGAGAGACACAGAGAGAGAAGCAGAGACGGAGAAGCAGGCTCCTTGCAGGGATGTGAGACTCGATCCTGGATCCCAGTATCACGCCCTGAGCCAAAGGCAGATGCCCAACCACTGAGCCACCCAGGTGTTCCAAAATGTAGTATATACTTTGAATCAGAGGTCATTATATGGTGTTGCCTTCTCCACAGCCAGAATACGTGGATTCAGGAATCAAGGGGTATAAGTGGGAGTGGCTCCTCTCATTATTATATCACATAAGCTACTCACAAAATTTTTGCTTCCAGTCCAGGCAACTCTGAGATTTCTTTTTTAGTGGTCTTTGTTTCAAAGGGAGAAATGCTTCTACCAGGGGACACAACAACACATGCACTAAATTGGGAGATGAGGGGGCAACCTGGCCATCTTGGACTTATGTCACAAACGAATAGGCAGTAAAATGCATCTTTCCACTGCTGGAGCGATGGATCTCACTTACCAAGAGGAACTTAGGTTACTGCTAACCTATCAGTACAAATAGGACCATATCTTTAACCCAGGGCATTTTCTGAGGCATATCTTAGTACTTCCAAGCCCAATAGTAAGTGTTAATAGAAAACTATATTCAAAAAGGGGCAGGGAAAACAGTATGGAGTTTCCTCAAAAAGTTAAAAATAGAGCTACCCTACAACCCAACAATTGCACTACTAGGTATTTACCTAAAGGATTGAAATGTAGTGATCCTAAGGGGCATCTGCACCCCAATGTTTATAGCAGCAATGTCTACAACAGCCAAACTATGGCAAGAGCCCAGATGTCCATCTACATATATATATACACACACGCTACATATATGCTACATATATATATACTATATATACTACATATATATACATATGTATATATATACTACGTATGTATATATATATATATACACACACACATATATACGATGGAATATTACTCAGCCATCAAAAGGGAGGAAATCTTATCATTTGCAATGACATTGTTGGAACTAAAAGGTATTATCCTAAGTGAAATAAATAAGAAAGATAATTATATGATTTCACTTATATATGGAAATTAAGAAACAAAACAGAGGACCCTAGGAGAAGGGAGGGAAAAATAAAATAAAATGAAATTTATTTATGGGAGACATACCTCTAAAAGTAATAATACACTGTATGTTAATTAATTGAATTTAAATAAAACTTTTATAAAAACAAAAAGGGGCAAGAATATCAGACCTAAGATGCTTCAAGAGTGAAGATTTAGGTCATTTCACTAAGAAACTGACCAATTGAGCTTCTAGCTGAGAGCAAATAAAAAACAGAATAAGTAGTGGAGGGATGCCTGGGTGGCTAAGCAGTCGAGTGTCTGCCTTTGGCTCAGGGTGTGATCCCGCAGATCTGGGATTGAGTCCCACATCCAGGACTGCCTGCTTCTCCCTCTGCCTATGTCTCTGCCTCTCTCTCTGTGTCTTTCATGAATAAATAAAATCTTAAAAAAAAAAACAAAATAAGTAGTGGAAAAAAGGGATCATAAATATTAACCATGGCCCTGTGAACAGTTACAAAAACAAGGACTGCAGTAGTTTTGCATATTTTCTCATTTGTTGTATATATGCATTTATTTGTAAATATTAACTATTTTTTCCTTTCATTATTATTTAAGCTTTTGGAGGTTCACTTTACAATTTAGTTTTTAGGTAATAGAGTATCTAGTAAAATTGTGACTGAATTTGAGAAACAATATAGTAATATAGCCTGTGTTAAAGTATAATTTTTAAGTATAATTTTTTAAAAAGATTTTATTGATTAATTCACGAGAAAGAGAGAGGCAGAGACACAGGCAGAGGAAGAAGCAGGCTCCATGCAGGGAGCCTGATGTGGGACTGGATCCTGGGTCTCCAGGATCAGGCCCTGGACTGAAGGCGGTGCTAAACCACCAAGCCACCCGGGCTGCCCTTAAGTATAATTTTTTAAAGATGTTTTATTTTTAAGTAATCTCTACACCCAATACAGGGCTAAAACTTGTAACCTCAAGATCGAGTCACATGCTCCATCAACTGAGCCAGCTAGGGGCCCCTAAAGTATAACTTTTAATTATTATTGTTTAATCTGTGATAAAATACGCATAACAAAGTTTATCATTTTAATTATTTTTAACTGTACAGTCCAGTGGTATTAACTACATATATATTGTTGTGCAACCATCATGATTATCTTTCTCCAGAACTTTTTCATCTTTTCAAACTGACACTCTGTACCCAGTAAATAATAACTCCCCATGTTCTCCCACCAGGCCTTGGCAAGCAGGATTCTATTTTGTATTTCTATGAATTTGACTACTCTAGGACTGGCTTATTCAAGATACAAGTTTTTTGAAAGCTAAAATCATAAATCTCATGCAAATATAAAATGAATATGTCAGAGGTTTAATTTATTTCATTAATTAGTGAGGAAACTAGTAAGATGTTACAACTAGATCAAAGGAGAATTCAAACAGCAGCCACACGTATATAGGATGTAAGAAATGCTTGAATGAATTTACAAAAATTTGCAACTGATGATTTCACTAACACAATTAATTTCCATTTCTCTGGGCTAAGTCTGCATTATTACTAGTTTTCTACCAGTCATAAAATAGTAAAATATCCCTCCCCAAAAATGAAAGAAAAAAGCAATTTGGTAGTGTGCTCAAGGCAGTATATTCAAGAACTATAAACAAGGAACATGGATGAATAAGGCCAAAATAACACTGAGTAGGACAAAAAAAAAAAAAAAAAGTGGGGGAGAGAACTATTATCAGTTTATTATTTGTCAGCTCCAAAGCCAGATAGAGCTGGACTCTGTGAACCAATTCTCATTTGCCAGCTGGTACAATGTTGGGCCTTACAGCAGAGGGCACTGGAGGGACACTACAAGACAGAGCAGAGAGGTGGCTTCCCTTCCTATATCTTCCAGTTTCTGTGATGTCTCCTGTGACGACCCAGTGGTAGATATCACCACCACCCTAAATGGATGGCTTCCAGTTGACCATCCCTGGCCCGCAGGCTGTGCCCCAGCTCTGGGCTGCTGTGGGCTGCTGTGGGCCTCCACTGAACTTGTCTGTCATGGAGAAGGCTACAGCCTTATTCTCTCCAAGGAGGTCTGGACTCAACTTCACCTTGGGGGTAGGGTCTGTTCCAAGTGGGTGGGTGAATATTCTCCCTCAAGCTTAGAGGTAGTACTGTTGCTTATGTTGGTTATTCTGTAGAGTTATCTTTTACCTCTACCTTTAACCACCTTTTATTAGTTCTTAACTGTTACATTAAATATTCCCTGCTAAATTATGGGTGTGGTTTCTGTCTCCAGACTGATACAAACATGACTTTATTTTCCTCCAATTCATTTCTTAAACTTGTCATGTCTGTATTATTATCTTAATGATTATATATTAGCACATTCTCCTGGCCCTTTTTATATTCTCCCAAAGCATCCATCAGATTAATAACAACTGGGATTTTAGTTCTGCATTGTAATGGATATATTTTTTCTTTCTCTTTTCTTTGGTTCTACTTGCTTCTTTTTTAAGCCTACAGCAAACTACCTAAATATATGATACAATTACTTCTGATATCTCTTAAAACACATCAGGATTTCTAATTTTTCTTCTCATTTTTGTACTTCCCCAAAAATGTTTTCAATGTGAGTCTTTCTGTGGCAAATTTTCTGAGAACTTGTATACTTGAGGCTGAATATCACTTTTCTTATGCCTTTATATTTGAAAGACAATTTGGTTGAATACAAGATTCTAGGCTCGGGCAGCCCCGGTGGCTCAGTGGTTTAGCACCGCCTTCAGCCCAGGGCGTGATCCTGGAGGCCTGGGATCTAGTCCCAAATCCCACGTCGGGCTCCCTGCGTGGAGCCTGATTCTCCCTCTGCCTGTGTCTCTGCCTCTCTCTCTCTCTGTGTGTGTCTCTCATGAATAAATAAATAAAATAAAAAAAAAAGATTCTAGGCTCAATTTTTTTTTCATTATAACTACTCCTTTATCTTCCTATAGCCAGTAGGCTGTTGAAAAGTCTAACATCAATATGATTCCTATTCCTTTGTAGATTGTATGTTCTGTCTTTCTAGAAAGTTTCAGACCTTCTCTTTATCTCTAGTATTCTTTCACTATAACTTGTCTGGGTCTGATTTTTTCTAATGTCTTCTCTTGGATAATTTATGACCTGAAATCATTCATTTTTCATTAGTTATGAGGAATTTATTATTTCTTCAAATATATCCTCCTCTTCTTTATTCTTTTATATTTTGTCTTTTGAAACTCCTCTTTTTTTTTTTTAAAGATTTTATTTATTTATTCATGAGAGACACAGAGAGAGAGAGAGAGAGAGAGAGAGGCAGGCAGAGACACAGGGAGAAGCAGGCTCCATACGGGGGGCCTGACGTGGGACTTGATCCCCGGTCTCCAGGATTACGCCCTGGGCCGTAGGCAGGCGCTCAACCACTGAGCCATCCAGGGATCCCCTGAAACTCCTCTTACAAAGATGCTGACACTATTACTTCTATTCTCCATTTTTCTTTGCTATGTTTTATTCATTATCATTTCCTGCTACCTTTTCCATTTGTTTGATGTGAGTTTCTAGAAGAAAGATCAGCAAACCATAGTCTATGGGCTAAATTTGGCCTTGTCATCTGTTTTTGTAAATAAAGTTTTATTGGAATAGTTACACTCATTCATTTATGTATGATTTATGGCTGCTCTTGTGCTATAGTGGAAGATTTGAGTAGTTGCTATAGAGACCATGCGACCCACAAAGTTTAAATATTTAAAATATTTGCCATCTGGCCCTTTACCGAAAAAGTTTGCCAATCCCTACTCTCTAGGATAGGAACAATTTTCTTCTTTCTATTCTGAGGGCCTAAAATGTATCTTTTTTTTTTTTCCTAAAATGTATCTTGCCCAGATTTATTGACTGAATGAATAAATAAGCTTTGAAGGACAAATATCAATAGGTAGAACTGAGAGAGCTATTATCTCAAAAGATGAAAAGAGGGATGCCTGGGTGGCTCAGCAGTTGAGCATCTGCCTTTGGCCTAGGGCGTGATCCCAGGGTCCTGGGACGGAGTCCCGCATCGGGCTCCCCATGGGGAGCTTGCTTCTCCCTCTGCCTATGTCTCTGCCTCTCTCTGTGTCTCTCATGAATAAATAAATAAAATCTAAACAAAACAAAACAAAAGATGAAAAGAGAGCATTCAAGCTAAAGGGAACAGAGACAGTATAGGCAAAGAAGTGCTTGGGTGGCTTAGCTTGTTAAACAACCAACTCTTGATTTCAGCTCAGGTCCTGATCTCAGGGTTATGAGTTCAAGTCTCACACTGGGCTCTACTGCTGGGCATAGAGCCTTCTTAAAAGAATAAGTAAATTTGTTAAAAGAAAAGAAGAGAAACAGTATAAGCAAAGATATAAAAGCGAAAATTAAGGGTCGATTTCCAGGAGAGCGAAATATTTAACAAAGTGAAGCTGGAAAGACTAAGAACTCTTTAGGGAAGTCTGGGGTCTAGAATGGGGAGTCAGTGCTTCATTCTCTTTGCAATTGCCAGATATGTCACATGACCAGAGATACATTTTAGGAGGACCCATCTGGCAGCATTGTGAAGAACACACTAAAGAGAGAAGACAGAGGAGGGATGGAGAACAGTTCAGAGGCTACTGGAACAGTGAAATACAAAGGAGTTAACTCAGTGTGGGGATGGAAGCTCAGAGAGACAATGCAGCTTGACAGTCACTGTACTTGGTCTACATCCCAGCTCCACAGTATCCTAACTGTGGGATCCTAAGCAAGTTGTTCAGTCTTTCTGAATTTCAGTCTCTTTGTCTGTAAAACATGATGATTCAGTGAGGATCCAATTAGGAAAATAACACTCATGCCGGGTAATTCAATAGAATTTAATAAGGGAAGACAGTCTTACAGACGAAAGAGCTGAAAGACCAGACAGGGGATTAAGCAACTGCAGAAAGCAATGGACTCTTCCAAGCCTGGAACTAAGTGAAGATAGTGTTACCAGAGCCCAGGAGACAGAGCTGTCAGTCAGGACCTGTGGGAGCTAGAGGTAGGGAGGAGGTGCAGCCACTGGGTCAGAGCCATGCCCAAAGCAGAGAGAGAAGAGAAACATTCTGGAGTCTCCTCTCTCTCTTCCTTTCCTCCAGTCTCCTCCCAGTAACATCCATTGGCCAAACCTAGACAGAAGTCAGATTCCCAGCAAAGAAACCTGGGAAGGTGATTTGCAAGAATCAACCCCTTGTGATTCACTACCGAATAGAGGAAGAGCAGGGACTGAATTTGAGGCAAACAAGCAACTGAGCAGCACACATGGATATATAATGGGGGGTTACTGTGAATAGCTCAGTTGAGACTACACACTGGGCCACCACAATCAGTGCCTGGTCAGGGGCTATGTTGGCTTTCTTTCTTTCTTTCTTTCTTTCTTTCTTTCTTTCTTTCTTTCTTTCGATTTTATATATTTATTCATGAGAGACACACAAAGAGAGGCACAGTACACAGGCAGAGGGAGAAGCAGGCTCCCTGTGGGGATCCTGATATGGGACTCTATCCTAGGCCAAAGGCAGATGCTCAGCCCCTGAGCCACTGATGCGCCCCTTTCTTACCCTTTCTTACATCTCTGTCCTCATCTTTTCTAATTTCCTCCTAATTTTGGACATATTGAAGTATTTCTAGCTTTTAAACTTCACTGTGAACTCTTGTCACTTCGGGACTTGTGCATATTTAGCTCCCTTTGCCCACACAGCATTGTGCCCTTTCCCAATGACTCACATTTCTCCAAATCCCTCTTTCTCTTTGTTATTATCCTAGGTTCTGCCTCTGGCTGGATGTCTTCCCTGAGTCCCTCAATGTTTGTTAGATGCCCCTATCTATGCTCTGATAGCATTCTATGCATATCTCCCTCATAGCACCGGGCAGATGTCTGACAATGATTTTATCTCTTTTAGTTTTCTACTGCTGCATAGCAAATTACCACAAACCTAGCAGTAAAAAACAACACACATTGGGGACACCTGGGTGGCTTGGTGGCTGAGCATCTGCCTTTGGCTCAGATCATGATCCCAGGGTCCTGGGATCTAGTGCTGCATCAGCTCCCTGAAGGGAGCCCGATTCTCCCTCTGCCTGTGTCTCTGCCTCTCTCTGTGTGTCTCTCATAAATGAATAAAATCTTAAGAAAAAAAAAAAACCCACAACACACATTTATTACTTTATAGTTTCTGTAACTAAGAGGGCAACATGCCTTCTGCACAGGATCTTACCAGGCTGGAATCAAGGTGTTGGCCAGCTGTATCCTTGTCTACAGGCTTGATCAAGGAAAGTTCCATTTCCAAGTTTCCTTGGCAGAATTCATTTACTGCAGCTGTATGACTAAGGTTCCTATTTTATTGTCAGCTCGTGGCCAAAGACCACTCGCAGTTCCCCAAAGATCCTTTCAGGTCCTTGTTGTATGGCCTGCTCTCCAACATGGAGAGCTTCTGCTCTAGCTTCAAATATCTTTGTCTTCCATCTCCTCAGGCCCCTAGATCCCCTTTTAAAAAAGAGCTCACCTGATTAGGTTGGACTCACCTGCATTCAAGGAGAGAAAAATTAAATAGCAAATACACACCAAGACTGGTAATCTTCGAGGCCGTTTAGATTTCTGCCTTCCGTACTCTCCTGCTAGATGTGAACTGGTCAAAGACAAGGCTAGTCTCTTATTTGTCATTATATCCCAGAATTGAACAGAATTAGTACCTGACATCTAGTAGCTATTCAGTGAAAGAATGAATACAACAAGAAAAGGAAGGGAACTCGTAGCAGAGGGGGATATTTATTTATTTTTTTAAAAAGATTTTATTTATTTATTCATGATAAACACAGAGAGAGAGAGAAAGACAGGCAGAGGGAGAAGCAGGCTCCATGCAGGGAGCCCAATGTGGGACTCGATCCCGATCCCGAGACTCCAGGATCACGTCCTGGGCCAAAGGGAGGCGCTAAATCGCTGAGCCACCCAGGGATCTCAGAGGGGGATATTTAAATGCAAAGTTAAATATGACTTGGTAGGTAATGAACATTCAAACCGGAATCCTGGGTCTATCATAATATCATTTTTAAAAAGTTGAAAATCAAATAGGAAGAATTGGGGGTTCCCAGGGTGGCTCAGCAGTTTAGCGCCTGCCTTTGGCCCAGGGCGTGATCCTGGAGTCCCGGGATCGAGTCCCACATTGGGCTCCCTGCATGGAGCCTGCTTCTCCCTCCTCCTGTGTCTCTGCCTCTCTCTCAATCTCTGTGTCTATCATGAATAAATAAATAAATAAATCTTTAAAAAAATAGGGAGAATTGGATTGCCTGGGTTGTGGAAGAATGGGTGGATAGAATGAAATAGTATGTATTTCATACTTTCTATACTGAGTTTGTTTTGCCTATGGTACAACCATATGGAAATTTCCTGTGAACAAATGAGGGTGAAAATCTGGAACTTAGGAGAGAGATATGAATTGAGGTGAATCCTAATATTGAGTATTGAATTCTCGAAGTTGTGTCATAGTTTGCAGGGTACTCTTATCACTATTCCTTTTCCCATGGGGGCACCATAATTTGGCTCTTGTATTCTGGCTCTGACTCTTATATCTTTCCCTTTTTCACTGCCCAACTATTTGATTTTCCCATAATTACTCAGATTTTTCTTATCCTCTTTCTATTTAACCTTTCAGATGTAACTGCCAGAATAAAAACCCATTACCAACTCACTTTGTCCTGCTGATATGGATTTGACTATAATAGACATTAGTTGAGATGTTTATACTAATCTAATTCTGTGTATAGTGGTGAGAACATGATCTTGAGCCACAGAAGAGCTAGGTTCAAGTACTGCCTCTGTTTTTTGCTGTATAAACATGATCAAGATGAATGATCCCTCTGAGCTTATTCCTTTTTTTTTTTAAGATTTTATTTATTTGGGGATCCCTGGGTGGCACAGCGGTTTAGCACCTGCCTTTGGCCCAGGGTGCGATCCTGGAGACCCGGGATTGAATCCCACATCGGGCTCCCGGTGCATGGAGCCTGCTTCTCCCTCTGCCTGTGTCTCTGCCTCTCTCTCTCTGTGACTATCATAAATTAAAAAAAAAAAAAAAAGATTTTATTTATTTATTCATGAGAGACACACAGATAGAGGCAGAGACACAGGCAAAGCGAGAAGCAGGCTCCATGCAGGGAGCCCCACGTGAGACTCCATCCAAGGTCTACAGGATCATGCCCTGAGCTGAAGGTGGCGCTAAACTGCTGAGCCCACCTGGGCTGCCCTTATTCCTTCTTTATACATTGGCTAGATAAATCCACATGTTTTCAAGAGAATTAAAGTTTTGTGTGTGAAATGTCTGATAAATTGTAGAAATCCAGTTAAATCCCTGCATTTTTTTAGAAAAAAATCTGGATATTGTGCTCACATTCTTTTGCTCCAGATTCATTGGGATTTTTCAAATTACTATTATAAATATGAAATCCGTTTAACAGTATTACTACGTGACTAAAAAACATTCATAATCCCCACTGGGATTGGGAAGTAGTATGTAGTAGCAATGAGTAAAAACTCACACGCAATGAGTAAAAACTCACACACAATATGAAACTCAGGTTGTACTTGTGAAAAAACGTAATATCAGGTTACTTGGGACCTAAATATTTCATGATATTTTGCTAAATATTCATGATAAGATAAAGATAGTTATTTTAATTATTTTAATATTGCACCTAGTTCTTTTCAGAGCAAAAGACTGCAGGTTTATATTTGCATATCTGCCTCCCAGGTTGAGAGGTAAAGCTCAGAATTTCTGTGTCTGCCTACAATCTCTGCTGAGCTCGAAGCACACTTTCTTACGTGGCCCCGGGGACTATGACTGCAGCCTTACGGTCTCCTATTCATTTTCATAAGACAGCCACAGTAGTCTGTCTAAAATGCAGCTTGATTAAATATCCTACCCACTGCACTTAGGATGAAAGGAAAACTCTAGTTGCTGTGTAGGTCACTTTACCAACAGTTTCCTATTGACTTTTCCTGTCTTATATCTTATCACTGTCCCTTATGATCTTTGCCCCAAGGTCCTACTATACCCCTCTTTGTGTTCTTTTTGGGAACTGGCTCTTCTGCCACTTTTCTTTACCTGGTTAATGCTAAATCTTCCACCTCCTTCCTCACCATCACCTTCTCATCTACACACCTCCCAACTCCAGGTTGCTTGTTTTCTTTTACAAGTGTATACTCAGCTTTCAGTCTGGTTGGGATTTATTTACACTTTAAAGAAATTATCCCTTTGAAATATACATGCAGTAATTTTGGAGTAGTATAATTTAAACTGCTGGTCTTGCTGACTGGCAGTTTAGAAATATTTCAGGCTGGCCAAGCAAACAGCCGTCTGTGTTGTGATACAGGCACATTTCCCACCAGTCCCCACCTTAACATTATGTTCCTGCTCCTTTGTACCATGCAGGTGTTCTGAGAATACAGCCTATGAATTTCTGTGAATCCCAGGTGGTTCACCTGTTTGTCTTTAAATTTTAAGTAAAATCATGGCTGAAAATTGTCAGGTAGCATCCCAGGAGTCCTTCCATGAAGAGGCTGTTTTAAAAATACCCTTTAAAAAAGGAAAAGGAAAAAAAAATAAAAAATAAAAAAATAAAAATAAATAAAAAAGGAAAAGGGCGAGGGGGGGATCCCTGGGTGGCTCAGCGGTTTAGTGGTGCCTTTGGTCCAGGGCATGATCCTAGAATCCCAGGATCAAGTCCTGCAACAGGCTCCCTGCATAGAGCCTGCTTCTCCCTCTACCTGTGTCTCTGCTTCTCCCTCTTTCTGTATCTCTCATGAATAAATAAATAAAATCTTAAAAAAAAAATAAAAAAGGAAAAGTTTTTTTTTTTTTCTTTCCGGTTCTGTTGGAAAAAAAAAAAAAAGACTGATGTCAGAGACATGCTTTACCTTAGTAGAAACAATTGGAAATATATGTGACTAGGCTGTCAAGATTAAGAAAGTGCTAGAATTTCATTGAGTGAACTAAAAATGTAACTTAAAAACTATAACGAAGAAGCTAGGGCAGCCCAGGTGGCTCAGTGGTTTGGCGCCGCCTTCAGTCCAGGGTGTGATTCTGGAGACCTGGGATGGAGTCCCACGTTGGGCTCCCTGCATGGAGCCTGCTTCTTCTCCCTCTGCCTGTGTCTCTGCCTCTCTTTATCTCTGTGTCTCTCATGAATAAATAAAATCTAAAAAAAAAAAAAAGGAGCTAGAAGAAGGTGTAGCTAATAAGTCTAAATATCTGCATCTCTATTACTTTTCTTTTGT
Source organism: Vulpes vulpes (assembly GCF_048418805.1). Lineage (NCBI taxonomy): Eukaryota > Metazoa > Chordata > Mammalia > Carnivora > Canidae > Vulpes > Vulpes vulpes. The sequence continues at coordinate 55,264,714 of NC_132783.1, read as the reverse complement.
TTATGTCATAATTATTTTCTTTTTTAAGATTTTATTTATTTATTCATGAGAGACACACACAGAGAGAGGCAGAAACACAAGCAGAGGGAGAAGCAGGCTCCATGCGGGGAGCCTGATGCAGGACCTGATCCCAGGTCCCCAGGATCACACCCTGGGCTGAAAGCGGCGCTAAATCACTCAGCCATCTGGCCTGCCCTGTTTATGTCATAATTCTTAAAAATTTAGATATGGTATAATACTATTTTTTTTTAAAGCCTGCTTAGGGGCACGTGAGTGGCTCAGTTGGTTAAGTATCTGACTCTTGATTTTGGCTCAGGTCATGATCTCAAGGTTGTGAGATCCCGCCCTGTGTCAGGTTCTGTGCTGGGGGGTGGAGCCTGCCTAAGATTCTCTCTCTCTCAGGGTGCCTGGGTGGCTCAGCAGTTGAGTGTCTGTCTGCTTTTGGCTCAGGGAATGCCTTTGGCTCTCATGAATAAATTAAAAAAAAAAAATTCTGTCTCTCTCTCTCTCTCCCCCTCCCTCATCCTCCCTGTAGTAATCTCTACACCAATACAGGGCTTGAACTCAGGACCTCAAGAGAAAAGAGTCACATGCTTTTCTGACTGAGCCAGTCAGGTGCCTCAGAAAGGCAACTTTTTTTTTTTTTTAAGATTTTATTTACTTATTCATGAGAGAGAGAGAGAGAGAGAGAGAGAGGCAGAGACACAGGCAGAGGGAGATGCAGGCTCCACGCAGGGAGCTGGATGTGAGACTCGATGCCGTGCCTCCAGGAACAGGCCCTGGGCCGAAGGCGGCGCTAAACCGCTGAGCCACCCAGGCTGCCCGAGATAAGTGTTTTTAAATAGCCTACCATCTTTCCAGAAATTAATCAATAGAAGTATGCCTTGGAATTGGTTATTTACTTGTTTGTTTCTGCTAGGCACTGGAACCTTTGTTATTGATGTGACCTATCACCTAGGACATTGCCTTAGGAATATACTCATAAATGGAAGGGACTACTCTCTGAAGCAAAATTACATTATCTTTTACAAAAAATTCTTTGCAAAATTACATCTTTCAGCTCCAAAAGCGGAAAAATAAAATTATCAAACTTTCACTGTCAACCTTATTTACTAAGCTAACCACAGTTTGAAGGTATTTAGATACCAATGCCTATTAGAAACTTTTAAGAACTACACAAACACCGGCCTGTCAGAGGTGATTCCTGCTCAGAGATGACCTCCAAAGCTTTCATCTAGAGGCATACCAAATTTCATCAGGGACACTTTCATCATTTTAGCTGTTAAGGTAAACCACATCGATATCATCACGGGCGCCCAGGGAGCAGAAAGAAGAGTTAGATTCTGGAAAACAATCCCTGGGAAATTAAGTAACCAAAGGTTTAATTTGGAAATGCAAATATCTATTGATTAGGTTTTCAGTCAACACCTTCATGTACACAATGAAGGAGTAATGAGGGACAAAGCAATAGCAACAAGGAGGAGGAGGAGGGGGAGGAAGAGAAATACAGAGGGCACTGAGGGGGTTCTTTTCATACATTATATTAATTCACACTTACTTTATATTACATTTGAAAGGCAATCTTCTTCACCCAAATACTTTAACCTACTTTAAACCATTACCATACCACAGACCCGCTGAGCCACTCAGTGTAATCTTTCGGCATCTGTTTCAGTGAGGAAGGTGAGAAGGCCCAACGACGACTTTTGATGCTTTCCTTGTTATGTTCATAGATGGAGTCGGGTAGCGTCTTAACTAGACCTTAGCTGGGAGGCCTGGGTGGCTCAGTGGTTTGGTGCCTGCCTTTGGCCCAGGGCATGATCCTGGGGTCCTAGGATCAAGTCCCACATCAGGCTCCTGCAGGGAGCCTGCTTCTCCTCTGCTTATGTCTCTCCCTCCCTCTCTCTCTCTCTCTCTCTCTCTCTCTCCCTGTCTCTCTGTCTCTCATGAATAAATAAATAAAACCTTTAAAAAAAAAAAAAAGGTACCTTATGTAAAAAAAAAAAACAAAACAACAACAAAAAAAACTAGACCTTAGCTTTCACTTCTCCTTTAGTTCTGCTCGCCAGCGTCCCTAGCCCCACGAGGACTTTCTGGCGTTGAGCTGGTGCAATGCAAAGAACCCAGAGGCTGGATTCAGGAGATGTTTCCCGTGCCACTTTGTCGCTTGCGACCCTGGGCACAACACTTAATTTTTGGCTCGTCGGTTTCATTGTTTGGGGAACAGCAATAATGATGTATCTGTTTTATAAGGTTGTGAAGAGTCGGACCTGTGAGTGAAAAGCCCTTTAAAAACTGGAAAACACTCTCCAGATGTGAGTCGTTATCTCCTTTGAAGGACACAATCTGTTTCAATTGTATAGGAAATTGCAGAAAGAAGGCTCCTTGACACTTAGAACTTGACCCTGAGCTGAATCTCTGTAAAACGGAAGGGTGCTTGCGCCCCACATCAGCCGGGGGCAGGGTCACCCACGCTGCCGGGGCGGTCGCTGCAGTATCCGTCCGCGGCGGCCGCTCCCCCTCGATCCTCCCACAGGTTTCCCGAGGAGGGCGGCGAGGTTCCCAGCTGTTTGGGTGGTGCCAGCCAGAGGGCGTGGGCTGGGCGGATCCGCGTGGGAGGCAGGGCTGCAGGGCTGCGGGGCGGGGCTGCGGGGCGGGGCTGCGGGGCTGCGGGGCGGGGCTGTAGGGCGGGGCTGCGGGGCTACGGGGCGGGGCTGTAGGGCGGGGCTGCGGGGCTGCGGGGCGGGGCTGCGGGGCGGGGCGAGGCTGCGGGGCGGGCGGGGCGGGGCTGCGGGGCTGCTGGGCGGGGCTGCGGGGCGGGGCGGGGCTGCAGGGCGGGGCGAGGATGCGGGGCGGGGCTGCGGGGCTGCGGGGCGGGGCTGCGGGGCGGGGCTGCAGGGCGGGGCTGCGGGGCGGGGCTGCAGGGCGGGGCTGCGGGGCGGGGCTGCAGGGCGGGGCTGCGGAGCTGCGGGGCTGCAGGGCGGGGCTGCGGGGCGGGGCTGCAGGGCGGGGCTGCGGGGCTGCGGGGCGGGGCTGCAGGGCGGGGCGGGGCTGCGGGGCTGCGGGGCTGCAGGGCGGGGCGGGCTCTCCAGAGGAGGGCGTGGCCTCGCCTCCCGGGCGTCCCGGCGCAGCCCGCGCGCGGAGCTTGCGAGCCAGCGAGCGGTCTGGCGCGCGTCCCCTGCGCACTCGGCCGCCGCCTGCGCGCGTCGCGGGCGCAGCTGCGTTTTGGCCCCCGCGGGCGGCGAGCCCAGGCCGGTGCGAGCCGCCTCGGGATCCTGGGAGCACGCGTTCGCCTGCGCTCTCGGCGCCCGCGCCCCTTCCCCACCGCAACAGGTCCGGGGAAGGCGGAGGCGGCGAGGCGCACGACTCGAGACTGGAGGAGCAGGGGCGGGAAGGTGAGCGGAGCCCCGTGCGCCCCGTGCGCCCCGGGCGGGGGTCAGCCTCGCTGGGATCGCCGCAGCCGCCGCCTTCTGGGACGCGCAGCTCTCCGCCGTGCTGCCCGCTTCCCAGCACCGCTGACTCAAGCAGCTGGCGCTCCCACTTTTCCGGTGGGAACCTTCGGGGGGGACGGGAAAGACGCGGAGCTCGCATCGCCCTTATTTGCAGATCCCAGGCAGATAGAGCCTAGAAAAACTCGGGGAGGAGCGGTGGGAACCACAGGAAGAGGCCAGACCCGTTTTCTTTCCCCACTCCCCCAAATCAGACATCTGCTGGTGCGCCCCGCGTTTTGCGGAAGGATGTTGGGTTTTGGAACCTGGTGTCGGGATTGCGTAATACAAGTGTCCCAGAAGTTTCTCGGGGAGTAAACCAGGGGCTTTTCTCCCTTCCCTCCCGCGTCCTCCAGTCCTCGTCATTGTCACCCCTCCCCCTTGCGTCTAGCTGAGCTAATTTGGTGGTTCCAGCCCAGTCTAATTGCGATTGAGAGGGAGGCTCGCGGCGGTGGTCGCAGCCTCGACGGAGGGAGGGGAGAGTTGGAGGCACCTCCTGAGACTTGCCCCTGGGGCGCCCGGGGACGGCCTCTGCAGAACGTGGAACTGGTGAATTTCTCGTGCTAGTTTTTTACGCCGGAATCCGATCCTCCTGTGACTGCTGCTTTCGACCCCTCCGACGTTGCAAGTGCAGGGTCATCGAATTAAAAAGGAGTTGGAGAGTTGTGGGAGTCGTAGCTGCCTCAACGTAATGGTAGTTATATTAATGAATCTGCAAGGGACCTTCGAGCGTCTTGATAGTTGCTCACTAGGTTGGTCTTCCAGGAGTTTCTACGCTCACTCGCTCCCCATTATTGTCATGCAAATTGTCCCTGGAAGACCTTTGGCTTTGGAGGTGGAGAGGTGTCCGCATCTTCCGGGAGCTAGTCTGTTGCGGGGGGGGTGCGAGAGGCGCTTGCACAGCACGTTTTGCTGTTTTTTAAAGTGTGGGATGGGGCAGTTTTAACCCAGTGGGTGCACGCGAGAGCTGTGAGTGGGGGGTGACATATCATCAAGGAACCCGACAGATTTAAAACCTTAAAGGCGAAAACCATAATTAAGGCAAAGACTTAGTGTGTTCCCTGGGACGGTTGCAAAGTGAAAAAAAAGCTCAAAAATTAAGACACAGAAACATCAGGCGAGGGAGAGGCCTGAGCAGTGTGGGGGATTTTGCTTGTGAAAGATTATTTCAGAGCAAAGACCTGCAGAGTTCGTAGAAGGTAGGCAAAGGTGGGATATTTCTGGAGCTACGTGTGTCAGACTCCGGGTGGAGATAGAAGGCACGGAAAAGAAAAAGGCCTTTGGACTGTGAGTCTAGTTCTGCTCAGAGGCTTGAGAATACCTAGGCATGGCCCTGTTTCAGTGTTTACTTCCTCTGTCTAATGTATTTCCTTAGCTTGCCTTTCATCTTTAGTGGAAAGTATTCCTTGAGTGGATAATCTGGAAATAAATTCGCAGGAGAGTTGAAAATTCTGGATGATTCCGGTGCTTTAATTTAAAGGTGTTGTCTCTTTCTTGCCAACGTCAGAAAATACTGTTTTTGAAGATAAATATGCAGAAAAGGAATGTAGAATATTAAAGAATGACCCAAGAGAATGGAGACTAGGAGAGAAAGCAAGAGAATAACTCGTAATACTAGTTGTGTAAAACTAGAGAAACCAACTTGAGTTTAGCTAAATAAAGAGAGAGGGAACCAAGAAGGGACTCGAGATCTTTAAGACAAAGAGGTATTGAAGGGTAGGACACAAGGCTTTGAAAAAAATGAGTTTAGGTGCACTTAGTGGCTTAGTCAGTGGTGTCCAACTCTTGATGTCACTTCAGGTCTCCATCTCAGGGTTCTGAGATCAAGCCCCTCGTTGGGCTCCCTGCTGGCTCTGGAGCCTACTTAAAGAAAAGGAGTTTAAATTTTGGGGGCTCCTCCTCTTTTTCTTAAAATTTTCTAAATATAACATACAGGGATGATGAGATTGGGGGTGTAGGACTTGTTAGTGTGTACTTTATGCTTTCCACCTGCGGAAAGAAAATGAACTGTTATTTATCAGAGTTAACATGTTTTATTCATTCGTTGTAGTGGCTTTGACATTTGTGATTTGCTTAATTCTTCAACTTTGTAAAAATACAATTTTGAAGAATCACAGTGAGTTAAATTAGAATACAAAAATCATCCAGAGACTGTGAATTTATGGTCAGAAAAGCCCAGTGATTTTAAACATTGCTTTCTCTTGCAAAATGTGGAGTATGCATGCATTTTTTTGCCACCAGAAGTCACTGTTTCACTGTAGGGTTATAAAACTAACTACTTTGAGGTAGTTAAGACTACATCAAAACTGGCTGTCTCTGTCTCTCCTATTTCCTATCTGGTATGACTGAATTTTGAAGGAGTGCATTGAGCTAACAGTTACTGCTTTATTAACTAAGATTCTCAGTTGGATTTTGGATTAAATTTGGTTTTCATTTTAAAAAATTATTTATATTTGCAAGAGGGGAGAGAGAAAGGAAGCAGATTCCCCACTGAGCAGGGAGCCCAATGCTGGGCTGGATCATAACCCGAGCAGAAGGCAGATGCCCAACCAACTGAGCCACCCAGGTACTGCTGGATTAAATTTCAAAGAGTACTCTTCAATTAAGATACATAATGAGTTGCATGTTTGAATGTCCATAATTCACTGTAGCTATGTGATTGTTCAGTTGGAGTTATAGTGCCTTGAGTTACTAGATGGGTAAAAAAATTAAGTTTAGAAAAGGCAAACTTGTTTTCAATATCGCTTTCCTTTTTTTCCAATTAAAAAAAAAATATTTTAGAGAGTGTGTGTGCGCACGCACAAGCCGGGGGGGGGGGGGGCAGAGGAAGAGGGAGAGAGAATCTCAAGTGGATTATGTGCTCAGTCTGGAGCTGGGTGCAGTGCTTGATTCCATAACCCTGAGATCACAACCTGAGCTGAAGTTGGTCACTTAATCAACTGCATCACCCAGGCACCCCTCAATATTTTTAAGAAGCAAGTGAAAGGAGTTTCATACTCAGCTATAATTTGTGTTTTCATCAAACAAATTTCCATAATCATTTATGAAGTTAATTGGCTGTTACAAATTTTAAGATGGACTTATGCATTCACTTTTTAAAAGGTAGGGCCAATTTATGATAAATATTTCGATCGTTATAAGATGCAGGGAACAATGTACCTTGCAGGTGTCTCTGAAAGTATGAAACATAGTTGGGATGGTGTCCTTACTATTAAAGCCTTGCATTGAAAGCTGACCTTCAACTTGAATTTATTTGCCAATTTAGATATGTCTGTTGAAGCTGAAAGCTTGTGAAGTTCCCGATTTCAAGAACTTTAGATTATTAACTAATTTTTCAGGACACTGAGAAAGTATGTTGGAGAGAGTAAATTAAGGAACTGCATTCACACAAATATACAAAGTTTTGTAAATTATATTTTCCTCATTATGAATTCTGTTCCCAAACAATACTTAATTGGCTGAAATTTTCTAGCTGTCTTTCTCTTTTTTATACACAGTAGTGGTTTATTTAATATTTGCTGATTTGAATCTCAGATTTCATTAAAAGAGACTGCATAAACCCTGTAATCCATTTATTAAAAGTCTACCACAGTGCAGAAGTAAATGTGAAATATGTAGTTCTTTGTAGGTACACATCCTTTATTCCTGACTATTGATGTATATACAACAGATTATCGTAGACTTGAATCTCTGAGGTTCTAAGGCTATGGGGTTGCTAATAGGAGTTTCTGTCTTATGCCTTAGGATAGAACTCCTTCAGTAGTGTTCTCCAGAGGAAGAAAATCAGCTGATTTTCTTAAATTAACTGGCCCATTTTAAACATGACTAAGGATTTCTTGTTAGAGTGACTTTTTCTTATTAAAAGGCTGAAATTATTGTGATAAGTGGAGCCCAGAGGAGTCAATTACATCACTGATATAATACCTCATATTCATTCCTTATACCTCATAAGTACTGGCATAAAGTAAGCCAGGCAGTACTTTAAGCTTTGCAGAGACTGTGATAACGCCATGATCAAGAAAAAGAAAGAGCTCGTGCAGGTGGACTTAATATTCATGTAGCATAAAAGCCATTTGAAAGCAACAGCTTTCAAATAATGTATCATTTAAGCCTAATTGCAGCTCTAAAGTTGGAGTTCATTTTCCATTTTAAAATCAGGAAATTGAGTTGAAGAAGTTAAGTGACTTGACTCTGTGACTCAAAGCCTGGTGCCCTTTCCACTATGGTACACTGAGTTGGCTTTGTTGATATGTGGTTTCCTGTTTTTCAAGAATTACAGCTTGACTCTAAAATATAAATAGTGTTTCTCCTTGGCTAAGTAATTCTTTCTGATCATTATGGGAATAAAAAAGCAGGTATTTTCATTTAGCATTCTGGATATATTATTTGTGACTCCAAAGGAAAATATTATGCAGACCTACAAAAAGGACATGTGTTGTTTATTTGTACCATATAAAGATCCTTACCTTCTAAAAAAAATTTATATATAAGGGCTTATGAACCATCTCCCTTAGTGTTTGAAATCTGTTCAAGTTATGAAAGGTCAGTCACATTCCTATGTGAATCAGAATATACCCGTATCATTTCCTTCAATCTTGTAGATTCAGTGAATATATGCAGTATAGCAGTGGTTTTCAAACTTATTGTCAGAATCTTATGGAAGACTTGTTAAAACACATCTACCCTGCCCACACACCCAGATTTTTGATTCAGTAGGTCTGGGGTAATGCTCAATAATTTGCAATTATAACATGTTCACAGGTGATATTGATGGTGCTGGTTCTGGAACTACACTATGAGAACTACTGCCATTTAGCAGAGAATTTAAAAATTTTAAACTATGGTTATTGAGCCAGACAGCTTGGGCTTAAATCTTGCATTTGTCGCCTACTAGCTATCACACCTTAGCAAATTACTTAACTTTTTGTCAAAAACTGAAGGCTCTGAGATTTACCCTACTTTCAAGCTAACAAGTTAACCTGCCACAGTTTCATGAGCTCTTGGGAATGACTTTATTACTCATAATAATAGCTATTGTCAGAGTATCAACATTTTCTTACACTGGTTCCTTAAGCCCCAGTTTCCAAAGTGAGATGTGGAGAGAGTCATGACACCTGAGAAAAAAAATGAGTTGCATTACAGGAAAGGAATCCTGGGCTTACGGAATCCTAATCTTTTATAATGGGCGGTAAGTATGCCTGCCCTTTGCTCCAGAGAGGGAGACATTATTTTGTTTATACTGCACTGTAAACATGTTGCCCTGTGCTGTAGGAGACACAATCTCTATTTTCCAAGGCTGTTCTCTATACGAACATCTTTGAAGACTGTCTAGAACAAATACAGTTGGTGCCTCTGCTTGTACAATACGCAGAAATGCCATGGACCGATGGAGAACTGGCTTCTAACACTTTTCCATTCCCTTACAACATGGGGTTAATAAGACTTATTCTTGGGCAGCCTGGGTGGCTCAGCAGTTTATCGATGCCTTCAGCCCAGGGCGACGCCTTCAGCCCAGGGCCTGATCCTGGAGACCCAGGATGGAGTCCCATGTTGGGCTCCCTGCATTGCATCGAGCCTGCTTCTCCCTCTGCCTGTGTCGCCTGTGTTTCTCCCTCTCCCTCTCTGTGTTTCTCATGAATAAATCTTTAAAAAGAAAAAAAAGACTTACTCTTTTTTTATTTTATTCATTCATGAGAGACACACAGAGAGAGAGGCAGGATCCATACAGGGAACCTGATGTGGGACTTGATCCCAGGACTCCAGGATCACACCCTGGGCCAATGCAGGTGCTAAACTGCTGAGCCACCCACCCAGGGATCCTCATTCTTTTTTTTTTTTTAAAGATTTTATTATTTATTTATTCATGAGATACAGAGAGAGAGAGAGAGGCAGAGAGAGGCAGAGACACAGGAGATACAGGCAGAGGGAGACGCAGGCTCCATGCAGGGAGCCCGACGTGGAACTCGATCCTGGGTCTCCAGGAACACGTCCTGGGCTGAAGGTGGCGCTAAACCGCTGAGCCACCCGGCCTGCCCTGGGACCCTCCTCATTCTTTTTTTTTTTTTTTTTTTTTTTTTTTTAATTTATGATAGTCACAGAGAGAGAGAGAGAGAGGCAGAGACACAGGCAGAGGGAGAAGCAGGCTCCATGCACCGGGAGCCCGATGTGGGATTCGATCCCGGGTCTCCAGGATCGCGCCCTGGGCCAAAGGCAGGCGCCAAACCGCTGCGCCACCCAGGGATCCCGACCCTCCTCATTCTTAATAAGATCTTCCTTACTGGGTAATTGAGCAGATTAAAGATACTAAAATTTGTCAGGTACTTGGAGCAGAACATAATATATGCTACATAAATAGTTCTTGTTATTACTCCTGAAGGAAAATGTGTGTGTGTTTTAATGGTATTACCTTATAAGATGAAATAACTGCTTTATTGAGTATCCCTAACTTTGAGTTTGTTCCAAGGAACTTCTTTAATGAGTCTAAATTTTAAAATGGGATAATGCATTATTTTACCAGCCCATGGGGATTGAAACTTTTACTACCAATATTCACGTATTCTTTCATGTTTCTCTGCCTCATTATGATTATATAGAACATGTGACTAATTCTGGGGGTCCCTGGCCAGCTCAGTCCAAGGAGCACCTGACTCTTGAAGAGTATGCAACTCTTTTTTTTTTTTAAAGATTTTATTTATTCATGAGAGACACAGAAGGGGGGAGGAGGAGAGAGAAAGAGAGAGAGAGAGAGGCAGACATAGGCAGAGGGAGAAGCAGGCTCCATGCACCGGGAGCCTGATGTGGGATTCGATCCCGGGTCTCCAGGATCGCGCCCTGGGCCAAAGGCAGGCACCAAACCGCTGCGCCACCCAGGGATCCCTGAGTATGCAACTCTTGATTTCAGGGTCATGAGTTTGTATCCCATGTTAGGTGTAGAGATTACTTAAAAAAAAAAAACAACATAAATTTTTATTTTTAAAAATTTTTTAAAGATTATTTATTTGAGAGAGAGGTAGCATGAAGTGGGGGGAGGAGCAGAGGGAAAAGAGAAGCAGACTCCTTGCTGAGCAGGGAGCTTGATGTGGGTCTTGATCCCAGGACCTCAAGATCATGACCTGAGCCAAAGGCAGACCCTTAGCCAACCAAGCCACCCAGGAGCCCCCTTTAAACTTAAAACAACAGTAACAACAACAAAAAGTCATGTGATTAATTCTGTACAGTGGGCTCTCTGTGGGAGTAAGATGCATTTCTGAGCTAAAGCATTTAAGTGGCTCTTGTGAGGCCCTCCAGCTCTCTTTTACTATGGCAGACCCTGAAGCTACGTTTTGAGATAGTGGAGATTCCAACAGTTTGGGTTTCTCAATGTGGAGAAAAGCTCGTTGCCTTCTTTCCTACCCTAACACACCAATATACAGTGGACATAAAGAGTATGAAATAAACCTTTGTTCTGACAGGACACTGAGATTTTGAGGTTAATTTGCCACTACAGAATAACCTGGACTAAACTCACTATATTCCAGTGTCTGTATATAAATATAATACCTGTGAGAAACTTGACTATTATTTTAAAATATAGGCTCTGGGTGTATATATATGTGGAGCTAGACTAGGAGCTTTCATTCTGTCAAGACAATATGAGCAGTTAAAATTTATTTATTTTACATGAAGTAATTTCAGATGGTAAGTGCTATAAAAAATAAGTTTTTCAGCACTGTTATTTTCATACCCAATGCCCATTCCCATTTTTTTTGTTGTTGTTGTTAAAAGAGCCTTAATTGTGTATGGAACTACATTGTACCTAGCCTTAGGTGATGGATCATGCTTGTTCTTAGCCAGTGCTAATAACTTGTATCCTAATTTACCTGCCCCCCCTACAGTAAATTTAGGAGACCATGGGACCTAGCTGTGATTTTTGATAGACAAAGTCTTAGGGAAGGATTTTCCTTTCCTGACAAAAGGAGAAAGATGTGACTGGCATCTTTCTGCCTTAAATGTAGGTAAGATAGCTGGTAACAGCAGTAACCTTTTTGTACCACGAGATGACAGGCATAAAGACAATATGCTAAAGGAGCACCTGGGTGGCTCAGTTGGCTAACCATCTGCCAGCTCAGGTCATGATCCCAGGGTCTGGGATCGAGCCCTGTATCAGGCTATTTCTATTTTGCAGTGTAGCCAGCCTCATCAAAGCCCGGACTTACCCATTTAAATTTTGCACTGACTATATTGTCTAGGTATCTGGTTGGCCTGTGGCTGCACTTCATGATAAAGTGGATTTGAACTACCTGGTGGCTCTTCATAAAATGCAGATTTTCCTCATGTACTGTGATGTCTGATGCAAAGCATCCTAGAACAAACTAGCAATTTGCTAGTGTAATGACTAAACATAGTCTGGTGTATGTGGTCTTTCTCATCTTCTAGTATCTTTCAAGATGAATCCTAAGAACTTGGACATTCACAATAAAGGAATTTTCCTTTTTAAAAAAAAAAAAAAAAAAAGCAGTGAGGAGCCTGCTTCTCCCTCTCCCTCTCCTCCTCACTCATGTTTTCTCATATCCCTCTCTCAAATACATAAATAAAATGTTAAAAAAAAAAAAAAGATAACAAGCTGAATACAGCAGAGCAGAGCCAGAATTCTTGATGGCCTCATTGAACAGCTTAAACTATACCATCTTCTTCTGAACTTGCTATGAAAGTATAAACTTCTATTAATTAAGCAGTTGTGGGGCCCCTGGGTGGCTTGGCCCAGGGCGTGATCCTAGAGTTCCAGGATCAAGTCCCACATTGGGCTCCCTGCATGGAGCCTGCTTCTCCCTCTGCCTGTGTCTCTTCCTCTCTCTCTCTGTGTCTCTCATGAATAAATAAATAAAATCTTAAAAAAAAAAAAAGCAGTTATTGCAGCTAGACACATTCCTAAGCCATATAGAGTATAATGGAATTGAGAGTGCATTGGTTGGAGGATGTGGCTGAAGGCCCAGCTGTTCTACATTAGCTACTGTAACCAGGGAAGGCCTCTTTGAGAATGATCATTGAACAGAGGTCCAAATGATGAGAGGGAGCCAACAAGATATGAAATGTATACTTGAGTTTGGGGTAGCACCAGAGCCGCCCCTTGAACAAAGATTTTGAAATGAAGAAACAGTTGGGGAAATTGTGTTCCGTTATGGATTTCTAAGCTGTGGGTACCGTATTCATTGGAGAGCTAAAGGAACTGTGAGTGATCAGATCAGTTTGGGGCCTTGGGAGATTATGATCTGCTTGGGGCAGAGTTCGGGAGAATGCCGACAAAAACAGTGTATGATCCATGACTCACCCCTGACACATTGCCTGTTACTCCTGGAGGAATGTGTGGGGAAGAGGAAGGGAAGTAAACTTGACAGGGACTACTGACCAGTCCACACACCCTTTGAATCTGGATGGAGTTTTTTTCCCTCATACTCTCTTTTGGGAACAGGGTCATGGTCATGGGACTTTGAGACCTGCTTAGCTCTGTTGTTGTTGAAAAGCAATATATGGATTCTTCCAAGCCTGTGCTTTGATTGGCAGAAAAATAACTAGAACAACAACTACTAACATTTCACTGAGTGCTTAACATGGGCCAGGCATTGTGCTAAAAATATTACAAACATTTTACTTAGCCCTGTGTCAATCCCATGAAGCCCTGTATAACTGATGATAAAGCTGAGACCTTAGGAAAGAAAAAGAGTAATTTTTTTGAGATCATATAGCTAGTAGGTTCCAGAGCAGGCCTTTTAACTAGCTTGTCATAAGGACTTCTGAGACAAGGTTCCCTAGAATGTGCTAGGTTTGGAACCCCTTAAAAAATGAAATAAAAATTTTTTTAAAAGATTGTATTTATTCATTCATGATAGACACAGAGAGAGAGAGAGCCAGAGGCACAGGCAGAGGGAGAAGCAGGCTCCACGCAAGGAGCCCGATGTGGGACTGGATCCCAGGACTCCAGGATCAGGCCCTGGGCCAGAGGCAGGCGCTAAACCGCTGAGCCACCCAGGGATTCCCCCAGTTTTTTAAATTTGAATTGTTTTACCTGTTATTTTGGTGAGAAAAGCAATTTGATATACATGACATTTTTATTTCTGAATAAATTTGGAAGGACTATAGGAGACCTGGCGGGGTACATTCCTAAATGAAATGTATTCGTTTCGGGATCCCTGGGTGGCGCAGAGGTTTGGCGCCTGCCTTTGGCCCAGGGCGCGATCCTGGAGACCGGGGATCGAATCCCACATCAGGCTCCCGGTGCATGGAGCCTGCTTCTCCCTCTGTCTGTGTCTCTGCCTCTCTCTCTCTCTCTCTCTCTCTCTCTCTCTGTGACTATCATAAATAAATAAAAATTAAAAAAAAAAAAGAAATGTATTCGTTTCACTTATATAAAATGTAACATAGGTGTTGCTGACTTAATAACGAGCTGCTATGAATTCTCCCTCACCCTCTAGCTCTGTATGAGCTGCTATGTATTAGATGCCTATGATGTGTCAGTGTGCTAGGCATTTTAGCTAGATTTAAAAATACATACATTAAGACAGCAGGAGTGGAGTGGGGCCATATGGGGCAGAGGGAGAGGGAGAAGAAGATTCCCTGCTGAGCAGGGACCCCCCTCCCCCAAGACCTGACTGGATCTCAGGACCCAGGGATCCTGACCTTAACCAAAGGGAGACCCTCAACCAACTGAGCAACCCAGGCACCCCCATTTTATCTAGATTATATAATTTGTTCAGTAACACTGTAAAATTTGCTATTTTCCATTTTACAGATGGGAACACTGAGGTTGGTAGGATTTAATTTACCCAAAGTGATCACCTGTCTCAGTTGAATCTATTCTCTTTCTGCTATACTGCCAAGTTGGTATTTTCCTTTTTGTTTTTATTTTTAAAATTTTATTTATTTTTGTTTAATTTAGTTTTATTTTTTAAAAGATTTTACTTATTTGAGAGAGAGAGAGATAGCAAGAGAGAACACAAGTGAGAGGCATGGAGGAAGAGAAGCAGGCTCTCTGCTAAGCAGGGAGTCTGACACAGGGCTCAATCCCATGACCCCGAGATAATGACCTGAGCTGAAGTCAGACCCTTAACCAAATGAATACCCAGTTGTCCCTGCTTTATTTTTTAATAGGATTTTATTTTATTTTATTTATTTATTTTAAACCTTTTTAAAAAATGTTATTTATTCATGAGACACACACACACACACACACACACAGAGAAAGAGAGGAGGGAGAGGAGAGACAGGCAGAGGGAGAAGCAGTCTCCATGCAGGGAGCCTGATGTGGGACTCGATCCCAGGTCTTCAGGATCACGCCCTGGGCCCAAGGCAGCGCTAAACCACTGAGCCACCCGGGCTGCCCAATTTATCTATTTCTTAAAAAGGTTTTATTTATTTATTCATGAGAGACACACAGAGAGAGGCAGAGACACAGGCAGAGGGAGAAGCAGGCTCCATGTAGGGAGCCCGAGGTGGGACTTGATCCTGAAACTCCAGGATCACGCCTTAGGCCAAAGGCAGGCGCTAAAACGCTGAGCCACCCAGGGATCTCCAAATAGAATTTTAAACTGCCTCTTTCTCCCCCTCTTTAATCACATCTTGTCTTTATAATCTAGGAAAATAATACAAAAAAAAAAAAAAGAATGAAAACATAAAGGAGGACCTTCTGATTTTGATATATATAGGCCACTTTTCTTCCCAGTCCTTATATTTAAAGAAAAGTATGTTTACACGAATAATAAAAGATTCATAGCATACAGAGTGTCTCTTTCCAGAGAAGTCACCATTTATAGCTTGGTATATGTATGCACACGTGTTTGTATGGTGCATAAACAAAGTATTTTTTTCTTAAGTAAATTGGCTCACATTGTACATGTTACACATCTTGTTTAGATACAGATATTCTTTTTGATGTTCTGTTGCATCTCATGATATATCATAATTGAGCCATTTCTGTGTTGGCATATATTAAGTTACCAGTTTTCTTACTGTTCTAAACAATATTTTATTGCACATGATTCCTTGTATACATGTGACTGTATTTTTGTTTTAAAGATTCTATTTATTTATTCATGAGAGAGAGAGAGGCAGAGACACAGGCAGAGGGAGAAGCAGGGTCCATGCAAGGAGCCCGATGTGGGACTTGATCCCGGGACTCCAGGATCACACCCTGACCCAAAGGCAGACACTCAGCCGCTGAGCCACCCAGGTGTCCCATGACTGTATTTTTAAGAAAGATTCTTTGAAAGAGACATTAACTGAAGCGTATACTGATTTCCTTTCTTAGCAGTGGTTTAGGTTAATAACTTCCTGACTACAGTAGGCCTCCATTCCAACCTAACCTTGTGAGTCGCGTGGCCACCCGTACAGCTGCATAAATTATACGTTAGCACTTAAACAGTATTTTGTGGGCTGAATTTGTTTTTTTCAGTGAGACATAATTGAGATAACAGTCAATAATCTGGCGATGCAGCCTCCTTGCACCTGCCTCTGTGGAAAGACTCATGTCTCCTGGCAAATTAAAGAATAGAGAATTTGAGTTGAACAGACAAGTTCCTGGCTGTGCCCTGGGGCTGCATCCCTCAGAGAATATGTCTCTTTCACTTTCTACTGTATCTACTCATCCAAGAAGCCAGTGGTGAGACCCACAGTTTTGGCCTGTGTTCAGTGTTGGACTTGTCAATTTCTACAACAGTTTTTTAAAAAACAGACTTTTGGGATGCCTGGGCTCAGCGGTTGAGCTCAGGGTGTGATCCCGAGGTCTAGGATTGAATCCCACATTGGGCTCTTTGCAGGGAGCCTGCTTCTCCCTCTGCCTTTGTCTCTGCCTCTCTCCCTCTGTGTCTCTCATGAATAAATAAAATCTTAAAAAAGAAAAAAGAGTTTTAAAGATTTATTTCTTTCAGAGAGAGGGAGAGAGAGCTCACACATGCATGCACGCACTGTAAGCAGAAGCTTGTGTAAGCAGGAGGGGCAGTGGGAGAGAGAATCCTCAAGTTGACTCCCCACTGAGCGTTGAGCTTGATGCAGGGCTCTATCCCAGGACTCTGAGATCATGACCTGAGCTGAAATAAAAAGTTGGATACTTAATCAACTGAGTTGCCCAGGTGCCCCCAAAATAGACTAAAGAGTTGTTTTAGGTTCCCAGCAAAATTGGACAGAAGCTATAGAGATTTCCTATAGACCTCCCTGCTACCCCACCACTACCACGCGGCCCCCATGCACAGCCTCCCCATAATCAACATCTCCCAGCGCAGTGGTATAGTAGTTTAAAATGATGAATTTGCGTTGACACATAATTATCACCTAGAATTCTAGGACCATCTTTCTTTCTTTCTTTTTTTTTTTTTAAGGACTATCTTTCACTGCAGTTGCGCATGGCTTCTTATTTCCTTTAGATTTTTGCTCAAATGTTACATTCTCTGACTACCTTATATAAAATTGCAACACCTTACCTTGGTTCCTTGCTGGCACTCTACACTTTTGCTTTGTTTTTCTCCATAGCACCTTTTAATATCTAATATCTATGTATTTTTCTTATGTTTCTTCTTTGCTAAACTATAGTTTGCAAGCTTGCTGACGTCAAGTCTGTCTTCTTCACTTTTATTCTCTGTAGATGTTCAGGAAATATTTGCTGGCTTAGTGACTAAATGAACAAATAGGGGAACTCAGGACCATTTTCTTTTATTTTTTATTTTTTTATTTTTATTTTTTTCACGACCATTTTCTTTCTTTCTTTTTCTTTTTCTTTTTTTAAAAAGATTTTTATTTATTTATTCATGAGAGAGAGAGAGAGAGAGGCAGAGACACCGGCAGAGGGAGAAGCAGGCTCCATGCAGGGAGCCCGACGTGGGACTCGATCCTGGGTCTCCAGGATCAGGCCCTGGGCTGAAGGCGTCGCTTAAACCGCTGAGCCACCTGGGCTGCCCTCAGGACCATTTTCAAGGTTGGTGTTCCTCTGCAACCCAACCTACCTCCTCCCTCACTGCCCTCTTGCTCTCCAAGACCTAGGGTGGGTACTGTTGGGTTGCAAAGCAGGTGAACATCTTGATTGGGATGATTATGTGGAGACTGCCATCACTGACTCTTCAGAAGCCTTTACAGTGTTATGAAGAATTATGCTGAGATGACACACTATTTTATTGACCACCCACTGTGTGCCAGCCCTAGTATCAAGAGAGAAAAGAGAGCAGCAAAAGGGGAGAAGGGACAGTATTGCTGGGAAAGGGACGGGGGGAAAGAAAATGGAGAAAGAGGGGAAAGGGAAATAAAATTGTGTTGGATAGAGGGAAAGTGAGAGAGTAAGCGGCAGTGGTGGTGGGGTGGGATGGGAATGATTGGGGTTTGAGTTGGAGAATTTAGGAAACCTGCCTAATTAGGCTCCTGTAGGCCTGGCTTACTATACTGGTTGGAGGAGTGTGGGACTCCAAAGCATATTTGACCCTGAAAAACTGAGAGCTCTGCCAGTGTGAGTTTAACTAGAATATTTGTAGCATCCATGTTGCATTCTTTTTTGGGGGAGGGAGATAGAGAGACAGTGCTATCTACTGGTATGGAAACATTGTGGTCAGCAATTTTAATTTCATGGAGGAGGAGGAGTAGATAAAAGACCTTATCAGGTGTCAGAGTAGAGCTGGACTATATTCAGAGTTTCAGCCTCAGCCGGAAGTGTACAGTTAGCCTCTTAAACATAAGAGACAAGTTAAAACTGTTACAAATTTAGTGTGTTTTCATTTGTATCACAGTTTGTTAAATCTGTACTAAGATCATTTGTAATAAATCCTTTGCCTTAAGGATGTTTGGAAAAATTGAAACTATTTAAAGCAAGTTAGGATAAGTGCAGTGAGTTCACACATACATACAAGAAAGGGAAAAGGAAACAGCTGTTGATAGTGTTAACCATAGAGAGAGGTTGTTTCTAGAGATATGCAGGGCAGTACCAAGGCCGTCTGCCCAGGTTGTATAACTTTTTCTTTTTTCTTAATTTTTTTTTTTTTGGACCAGTACTCTTTTGAGAGCTCAAAAAATGGCTTTGGGAATTAAGCACCTTTTAGGAGTGGAAGTAAATTCTTACAATTGGCTCTTACTTGGCGTACTTTTTTATTAAGTATTCTTATGTGAAGACCAACTGGCTGATTTCCTTTCTTGTGCATACTCTTACCTTTCTTCCTTTTGATTCTAGACGGAGTGCTGATACAACCTGTTACCTCAGGCAAATTACTTAAAACCGAGTTTCAGTTTTCCTAGTTATAAAATGAGTTATTAGTATGTGGGGTATTAGCATCTACCTTGCGAGTTTATTTTAATGTTTACTTGAAATGCCATCTGAAAAGGGCTCGACACAATGCTTGGCGAGAATAGACACTAGGGAAATGTTATTTCCTTTCTTCCTTCTCATAATAAACTTGTATGCATTGCTTCTTGCTGAAATGGCTTTGAGTAGAGGCTCAAAAGTACATTTGGCCTTTGATATATGATAACCAGTTTCTTCATGCAGTTTGAGGGTTGATGAAGAACCACTGTCTCTAATTCAAATGAAAACATTGAATTCTGTTTCCAGTAAGAATATCTTGCCAGTCATGTGTACCTATGAGTTTACTTATGGGCTAATATTCACAGGTTGCTCTTTCTCTTTCAGATGAACAGACTCGTTATTTTCCACTGACTGGCAGCAATGGCGTTTACTGAAAGAGTCAAGAGCAGCAGTAGCAGCAGGTAACGGTGAAATCCAGGATTCAAAGATGCAATGATATTTGAGTTTATGATGTATTTTTCAAAGAATAAGCTTGATCCTTTTCATTTTTATGATACAGGAAGGTATGTGAAAATCTTAGTTTTCTCTACACAAACCTGTTAGACCGGCTACATATTTTCTTTAGATCTAGTGCTTTTGGAACCTCATACCTCATTTCTTTAACATATAGGTGTCATAGTAGATCAGCATCCCAATTCTGTGTGCAGGATATTGGTCTGTATTACACTGTTTTGGAGAAAGGAGCACCTGTTTGTGAAATCTGCCCTATCATGAGAACTCTGAAGTATGGAATTCTGTCAGTTACAGTTTATTTATTTGTTTATGTAAATATTTTATTTATTTTCATCAGAGACACAGAGAGAGAGAGAGAGAGGCAGAGACCCAGGCAGAGGGAGAAGCAGGCTCCGTGCAGGGAACCCAACGTGGGACTCGATCCCGGGTCTCCAGGATCACGCCCTGGGCTGAAGGCGGTGCTAAACCACTGAGCCACCCGGGCTTTCTTGTCAGTTACATCTTACTACTTTCAGATCTCTCCCTCCAAGTGTGCACATATAGTTAACTTCCTTCTTGCATATACTGAATGATCAGAATTGGTTGAGGGGAGCATATTAATATTCTGAAGCAGTTATTAAGAGTAACTTATTTGGTATCACTGATCAATTTTTATTTATACTGTTAGATATTCAAAAACAGATTTAAGAATGAAAGATGGAGACTCAGACTTACTCAGCTAACATTTATTAACAGATGCTCGTGCCTGTAATTCTGGAAGGTCCTGCCTGGATGCTTTCCTACTTCCCTTTCTGGTTCATTTAGGAAACTCTTCCTCTGTTCCAGGTGGCCCTGGTGGTACTGTTGTTAGACTTGGTGCACTCTCCTCCCCCACAGAGGAAGGCATGTGACCCAGGCTGCAGCAATTCACATTCTGCTAGGACGAGGGGAAGCTGTTGTCGTCTGTCTTTAGGCTTGTTCATTATGTTCAGTTACACATAAGTTTTAAATTTTTATGCAGCTAAATGTCTTGTCCTTTATGGATTCTGGTTTTGATTGTGCTTAGAAAGGTCTTCCCAACTTCAAGATTGTGAAAATAATGTCATGTGTTCTTTGCTGGCACTTGAATGGTTTCATTTTTTGCATTTAAATCAGAACTTGTGAGCTGGTGGCCTATGGGACAGATCTGGTCAACAGATGGGTTTTGTTTGGCCCCTCACAGTGTTCTAAAAAAGTACATATATATCTGCCAATGTTTTTTTACATAACAATCTAGACTTCTATCTTCTCTTAAAAAATTGAAGATTTAACAACCTCGGCCTTGCATTGCTGTATAGCAGCACTCAGATACAATCTAATAGCCACTGCTCTTTGCAACAAGGCATGAGGTTAGAGGAGTTCTCATTCAGAACTTACCAAATGGTATGCCATCAGTATTTTTCAGGTGTGCCAACATGTTCATCCTCCCAGCCTGTGGGTCAGCCAGAACTCCAGAACTCCCCCTTGTTTCCTCTTGCAGACATCTGCTTTGTCAGGTTGCCCCAGAAAGACTTGCTGTTAAAAAAAAAAAAAAAAAAAAACATCAGAAGAGCACAGGTACTTTCTAGTTCACTACAGTTTCCACAGTTGGACTCACACATTCACTTCACTGCTTAGCCCTCTTAACTTGTGACCCATTTCAGATTTTGGATGTTTAATTTTTGAATTTTTTAATTAAAAATATTTATTTATTCATGGGAGACACAGAGAGGCAGAGACAGGCAGAGGGAGAAGCAGGATCCCCGCGGGAATCGGCTCTGCTACTCGGTCCCAGGACTCTGGGATCACACCCTGAGATGAAAGCAGATGCTCATCACTGAGCCACCCAGGCATCCCTAATTAATTAATTTTTAAAGTAGGTTCTATATCCAATGTGGGACTTGAGCTCACAACCTTGAAATCAGGAGTCAGTCATATGCTCTACTGACTGAGCCAGCCAGGTCCCAGATCTTGGACCTTTTAGTATTTTATTTAAAAAAGTATTTATTGATTCATGAGAGATGCAGAGACACAGGCAGAGGGAGAAGCAGGCTCCCTGTAGGGAGCCTGACACGGGACTTGATCCCTGGCCCCAGGATCACGCCCTGAGCTGAAGGCAGATGTTCAACCGCTGAGCCACCCAGGCGTCCCTAGTTTTTATTTTTAAAATTTAATTTTTTAAAAGATCTTTTTGCATGAGAGAGTTTGAGTGCATGAGCAGGGGAGGGTCAGAGAGAGAGAGAGAGAGAGAGAGAGAGAGAGGATGAATCGCAGGCAGACTACCTGCTGAGCGGGGAGTCCAATGCAAGGTTCCATCTCAAGACCCCTGAGATCATGACCTGAGGAGAAATCAAGAATCAGATGCTTAACTGAGCCACCCGGGCACTTCAGGAGCCTTTTTTTTTTTTTTTTAAGCAAAAGGCTAGCCAGTTGTTTAAACATAATTTATTACATCATCTCTTTTCTCCATTGATTTGAGTGCTGCATCTAAATTCCATCACCATCTTGAGTATTTGGTTGGACTCTTTTGTTCCATTGATTGATTGTTCTGGCAATGGTGCCATACTATGTCACTGTATTTTCATAGATCTTAATATTCAGGTACTTCTTTGTCACTACTTTTCATTTTTAGAATTTTGGTAGTTATTCACATCTGATTACATTTCCATGTATCCTCTGAGGTCATTAGTCATTTTCTAGAAAAATGTTGACATTTTGATTCAGGTCTTTTTGAATTTTATCAATTAAGGGGGCAACTGGGTGACTCAGTGGTTGAGCATCTGCCTTTGGCTCAGGTCATGGTCCTGGGGTCCTGGAATCGAGTCCTGCATCAGGCTCCCACAGGGAGCCTGCTTCTTCCTCTGCCTGTTTCTGCCTCTCTATGTGTCTCTCATGAATAAACAAATTAAAAAAAAAAAAAAAGAATTTCATCAATTAGGGAGAGCTTAATTCTATAGCATATTAAACCTGAGTCTCCCTACAAAGGAATCTAAATATCAGAATGGTGAAATTTTAAGAGGATGAAGAAATTTTAAATTTAAATTGTAAGATTTTTGCGGGTGTCTGATTTTTCAAAAATTTCTAGTTTTTGGCTGCCTGGGTGATTCCATGGTTGGCATTTGCCTTTGACTCAGGCAGTGATCCCAGGTCCTGGGATCTAGTCTCACATTGGGCTCCCTTCAGGGAGCCTACTTCTCCCTCTATGTCTCTGCCTTTCTGTCTCTTTGTCTCTCTCATGAATAAGTAAATAGAATCTTTTTTTTTTCTAAAGATTTTATTTATTTATTCATGAGAGACACAGAGAGAGAGAGAGAGAGGCAGAGACACAGGCAGAGGGAGAAGTAGGCTCCATGCAAGGGAGCCTGATGTGGGACTTGATCCTGGGACTCCAGGATCACACCCTGGGCCAAAGGCAGCACTAAACTGCTGAGCCACCGGGCTGCCCAATAAATAGAATCTTTAAAAAAAAAAATTTCTAGTTGTTGACATTGCCTCCCATATAATTTCTAGTAGAATATTCAGTTATAATAGTTACAGTATTTTCAGTGTTAAGGTTGAAACTATTTCGTATTCTATTACTTACATATGTTGCTATTGTTAATAATTACTAGAATGGGTGAATGGCATTTGTAGTAACATTCTGGCAGTTATAGAACTGGTTTTATTGTTTGTTACATTTTTTCAACTCATAACCTTCCTGATACGCGCCTTTTAGTTTTAATACCCAATACAAGTGATAAAGTTCGAGGGAATCCTGAATGGAACTCAATTTTTAATATATATCAGTAAGCTCACTGTTTAATGTTTAATCATGACAGGTTAGTCTTTTAGTAGTCCAGAAAAAAATCCCATCAAATTCACGTGGAACTGGTCCAGGGCTAGCACATACTTGAAAGGAAACAGATGTGTATTGAGTATGCAACTCTAATTGTTCAAACTAAACAGAAGTCTGAGTGTGAGCCCTTACTTTGCTCAAGGCTATCAAAAGTCATAAGCGTGGATAAAATATTAATGTAATGTGTAAAGACAATATTTGTTTTAGTTCTTGTAAATAGTAGACTTACTCTCTGATTTGCAGATTTATCAGCATTAGACACTAGTGAATCGCAGCTCACTTATATTACCCCTACCCTCATTTTCCTCCCGTTCTTTTTCTTCTTTCTAAAAATTGTTACTGGAGTATAACAAACTGAATAGAGCAGACATTATTAGTACAGTTCAGTGCGTTTTCACAAAGTGAACACTCTTGTGTAACCCATCAAGTGACAATACCGGCTCTCCAGAAGCCTCCTCTTGTCCCCTTTCAGCTATTAACTCCCTCAAAGGCTGCCACTATTCTGACTTCTGACATCATGAATTTGTTTTGCTATCTTTTGAATTTTATTTGCATTTAACCATATAGTATGATTTTTAATGTTTTCTATTCAGTTTTGATGTTTGTGATTATTATTCTATTTCATAAATTTAAATATTATGAACTTTTAACTGTCTCAGTAATAATGTAATTTATATTAAAATACTATGTTAGAGGAGAGGTGGGTGGGGAGATGGGGGTAATTGGGTGATGGGCGAGGTGTTGGGGTAACTGGGTGATGAACATTAAGGAGGGCACATGATATAATGAGCCCTGGGTTTTATATGCAACTGATGAATAACTGAACACTACTTCTGAAACTAATGATACACTATATGTTAATCGATTGAATTTAAATACAATTTTAAAAATGCTATGTTAGGGGATCCCTGGGTGGCTCACTGGTTTGGCGCCTGCCTTTGGCCCAGGGCGCGATCCTGGAGTCCCGGGATCGAGTAGCGCATTGGGCCCCTGGCATGGAGCCTGCTTCTCCCTCTGCCTGTGTCTCTGCCTCTCTCCTCTCTCTATCATAAATAAATAAATAAATCTTTAAAAAAATCATGCTAAAAAATAAATAAAAATGCTGTTAGGTATATTTTATATAGTCTATCCTGAATATTTTTATTTTCCTTTCCATCAACTTTACATAGTTTGATATAATTATCCTTACTCTTTCTTCCATTTCTTCCTCTTCTACCCTCCAACTATTACTCTGCTTTTAATTTTTTTTTTGCTTTTAATTTTAAAAAAAAAATTTTTTTTAAAGATTTTATTTATTTATTCATGAAAGACAGAGAGAGAGAGAGAGAGAGAGGCAGAGACAGGCAGAAGAAGAAGCAGGCTCCATTTCAGGGAACCTGACGTACTCGATCCCTGGTCTCCAGGATCACACCCTGGGCTGAAGGTGGCGCTAAACCGCTGAGCCACCTGGGCTGCCCCTGCTTTTAGTTTTAAATTGTCCAGATAGGACATTTTATTTTATAATTATATCCTTGAAAGCTTTGTCTCTAAATTGTTAATAGGTTTTTCAAACTTCTATTTACATTATTTTTATCAGGAAGCAAAATAATGTTTAGAGCTTTTTTTTTTCCTAAGATTTTTATTTATGAGAGATAGGCAGAGAAGGGCAGAGGGAGAAGCAGGCCCCTTGAGGGGGAGTCCAATGTGGGACTCCATCCCAGGACCAGGGATCACACCCTGAGCTGAAGGCAGGTGCTCAACTCCTGAGCCACCCAGGTGTCCCTAGAGTTTCATTTCATGTTTCACATAGGTTTATATTTCATATGGGTTCACAGTTATCACAGATACCACTTGAAGGAGAAAGGTTCATTTTGGTCAGGAAAAATCAACTCTTTAGCTGAGCAAATTGTTCAAATTCATGCCACATTTTAAATTGCTTCATCTTTGATGTTTTTATTTTTCCTGGAGTTTTTAGTTACTTTTCTTTTTTCTTACTGAGAGAACATACCTTTTTGCCATTTCACCAGTCAGTTCCCCTTCTTCCCCTTCTTATTCTTATCTATTTGACTGAAATGTCTCATTTCCTTTTTGGAATCCAGAAATTAAAATTAATTTTTACAAAGTATGTGCTAAACTTCATTCTTCTGAAATTGGGCCCAGGTAAGTGAAGCCAGAGAGTAAAGTGGGGATACATTCTGTGAAAATGTTACTTGATGATGGGTGGAAAATATACGAAGGTAAAATGTAAGAATGAAAGAAATTGTATTTTAGGCTGTATCACCAGATCTGTGGGACGTGATTTTGTTATTTCCTGCCTTTAAGGGTAGATACTTCTTTTTTTTTTTAAATCTTATTTATTTATTCATGAGAACACAGGGGCGGGTGGGGGGAGGGAGAGAGAGGCAGAAACACAGGCAGAGGGAGAAGCAGGCTCCATGCAGGGAGCCTGACGCGGGAATTGATCCCAGGACTCCAGGATCATGCCCTGGGCTGAAGGCGGCGCTAAACCGCTGAGCCACCCAGGGATCCGGGGTAGCTATTTCTTGTATGTGCTTTAGGAGATGTGCTGAGATATGCTTTTCAATATTTAGGAAGATTTGAAAGATTGGATTTTGTGAGAGCTGAATCATATTATAGTACTGTACTCTTGGACAATCTCCTTCCCCAGGAGAGTCTGAAATAATGTTTAGCTCTCCTAATTGAGAAGAGTCCTCAATTAGTAAGGAAGCTACAAGGTGTTAAGCTGATTAACACCTATTATATGGACAGATTTTCTTTGTGTGAGTAAATCAGGGGCCTAACTTCCAGATGCTTACTAGAGAAATTAATGGCTCTAGGCTGTGTTTTCCTGAAGCAGTGATTGGCCTGGGCATTGTAAATAATGCACACCTGGATTGTGAACTGGGGAAATAGGAAAGTTTCCTGTATTTCTTAAGTCGTTTAAAGCCTAATTTACAAGTGCAATAATGTTTCTTATATAGAACTCATTGTATCCCTTTACTTTAGAAATCAGTTCCTAATTGTTAAGTATGTGACATTGTCATAAGTAGTTTAGGGTGAGTCACTTAGTTTGATGGGTTTAGGAGTTTGGTTTCAGACTTAACCCAGACCTGAGGAAATCTTTTTCAGAATTATCTCCCAAAGGGACCGTTAAAATTTGGGGAAGGGAGACTAAACTGTAGGAATACTGCATACTTTCACCAGTAAAATCCAGTTGAGCTAGTATTACATCTGTGTTACAGCAAGCCAAAGTGTAGGACTCTGCAGTGGGATAGCTATGTTTCAATCTCTGACATGTTGGTTACATGGGCAAATCGTTCAATTTTTAAAACCTCATTGAAATGAGAGGATAAGAAAAAAAAATGGGGATAAGAAGAATAATAAGTGGAAAGTGCTTATCACAGTACCTTCTACATCATAAATCTCCCATGAGTTTTTAATTCTACTACTTTGGTGATGATGGTAGAATGGTGTATTTCAGGGGAGTCAGAAGCTTCCTTAATTCTATTTTGAGGGGAAAGGCTTTGTTTCGAGGCAACTCTTTGGATAAAAGAGATTGTTTTTCAAGCTACTCCAGGAATAGCATTCATACAAAGAAGGATGATAGAGGAAACAGACCTTTAAAAACAAAATGTGTGTTTATTTGCAGAGCATGTGGATACACTTACAAGCTTTACAGTGGTCTATTTTACATTTGATATTGGTGATGGGATTGTCCTCAATCATACACATAGGATAAAAACACGCTACTGCGTAGTATTTTCTTTTTTGCAAGTAACATCGTCATTAACAACAGCACTTTATGGAGGTATCATTTACACACCATTTTAAGTATACAATTTAATGATTTTTAGTAAGCTTACTGAGTTTTGCAACCATTTCTACATTCCATTTTCAGAATTGCACTCACAGTAGATTCAGCTATCTTTTTCCCACCCCAACTCCAGGTGGCCATTAATCTACTGAACAGTTTTGCCTATTCTGAACATTTCATATAAATGCAGTCATATAAAATGTGGTTTCTTTGTGACTGGTTACTTAGCATAAAGTTTTCCAGACTCATCCATGTTGTAGCGTGTGTCAATTTTTGTTTTTTAAAGATTATTTATTTATTTATTCATGAGACACACAGGCAGAGACAGAGGGAGAAGCAGGCTCTCCTGATACAGGGACTGCATCCCAGAATCCCAGAATCATGACCTGAGCCACAGGCAGATGGTCAACTACTGGCCACCCAGGTGTCCCAGCATGTGTCAATTTTTCCTTCTTTTGTCTTGCCAAATAATCCATTGTATGAATATAGCATGCTTTATTTACTATTCACCAATGGATGGACATTTGGTAGCTATTGGACTTTGTAGCTATTGGACTTTGTAGCTATTGGACATTTGGTAGCTATTGGACTTTGTAGCTATTATGAATATCGTACATATCTTTTCATTTCTTTTGGGTAGAAATTAGAAGTAGAGTTGCTTTCTTGTAAGGTAGATTCGTGTTTAGAGTTGTCTTTAGATTATTCTAAATTCTGGTTCATTGTGCTAGTGGGTCAGTTTCAGATTCATTTGCATATGGTTTTCCTCTTTGCCTTCAGCCCTGAACTCTACTAATGCTAAGAGATGGAAGAAAATGAATTAATATTAGTTAGTGCCTTCTGTATAATGGTTACTAGTCTCGGTAGTTAGCATGATATCATTTTACGTGATACTTTGGCCTTTGGTGGTGGATAAGATGGACATTGAGTTAAACGATTTAGGATTAGACTATCTTTGTAGGGATCCTAAATTTATGCTTTCCTGATTTGAAGGAGAACCTTTTTTTCTTTTGGGGGGGCGGGGCTTCAATGACAACAATCCTTTTCTTTTCTTTCTTTCTTTTTTTTTTTTTTTTCAATAATCCTTTTCTTAAGCTGTAGCAGTTAGCTTCTTTAGGAATCTGTGGAACAGGATTAGGAGGAAGAGAATTTCAGTTCCAGGTTCCTGTGGTTTTCTGGAAGCCTGGAGGACATTTCAGAATTGGAGTCTTGTTTTCTGAAGCTCATGATAACCCTGTAAAGTGGTCAGATTAGATGGTAATCAGCTTACTTGTACTGGAGGAAGCAAAGGCCTGGAGAAGTTAATAGCTGGATGTGTGAATCAGACTATGGGGAATGCTAAGGGCACCTAGTTTGTTTTGGTTGTGAAATTCTTAAATTACTGTACAGAATAACATTTAACATGTGAGGCACGGTGCAATTTCATTTCTGCTTTTGACCAACAGGTTTGAATGTCTCCATTAGATGATACGTTTTTCATAGACTGCACTGCAGACTGCCACCATTTTTGTTGCTAAAATTGTAGACACTAGATTGTGTAGGTTTATATAAGATGTTCATAGATATCAAGAGAACACGTCTTATTAAAGCTATTTGAAAGCATGAGGTCGTCCAAGACTTCTGGTTAAGAAAAGAGTGTCTAGGAGTGCCTGGGAAGCTCAGATCGTGATCCTGCTATCCTGGGATTGAGCTCCCTATTGTGCTCCTTGCTCAGCGGGGAGCCTGCTTCTCCCTCTGCCTATGTCTCTGTCACTCATGAATAAATTTTAAAAATCCTTAGAAGAAAAAATGTCTATTAAAGTTCTGGGTACCTGAGTGGCTCAGTGGGTAGAGCATGCAACTCTTGATCGGGTTGTGAGTTTGAACCCAGTATTGGGTATAGAGATTATGTTTAAAAAAAAAAAAGTGTATTAAAGTTATTTACATACTGATCCACGTAAGCCAAAGTGCTTATGTTGTGTTTGGTTTTGCTTCTTTGTTGTTGTTATTAACATTTTTAATTATTTTAGGTAATTGCTATACCCAATGTGGGGCACAACTTTACAAGTGCAAGATGAAGAGCATCAGGCACCCCTATGTTTTGTTTCTTGAGTCTTAATCTAGAGCAGCTACCCTACTTGGGGGCGGGGGTAGGGGGTGTTGACTGGTCGTAGAATGGAGTTGACTGTATGACAGTTTATTAACTCTTAATGTTTTTAACTTGTTCTTATATACCAGTGGTTCTCAATCAGGAATAATTTTATCTCCCGCATTTGACATCTGACAATGTCTGGAGAGATTTTTAGTTGTCATAATCTAATGGGTAGAGGGCAGGAATGCTGTTAAATATCTTACAATGCACAGGATGGCCCCCACTACCAAGAATCTTCTGGCTCCAAATGTCAGCATTGCTGAGGTTGAGAATCCCTGTGGTTCTATTCCAGGTATTTCCTGTAGAATGGAAGTTAGCTCTAAAGCTCAGAGTCAAGATAAGTCTTTTTACTAAAAATAGTTTAATAGTTCAAGAGTGCTGGTATTGTTCTGTGTTTTGATCTGGGTGCTGGTTACTCTTGTCTCTGTGAAATGCATGTGTGAGCTGTGCACTTTTTAAAAATTGAAATATTAATATACAGTTTTATTTGGGGGTGTACAATACAGTGATTCAGTAATTCTGTACATTACTCTGTGCTCATCACCGTAACTGTACTCTTAGTCCCTTTATCTATTTAACCCATCCCCCCTGTTCGCCTCCCCTCTGGCAACCACCAGTTCCCTGTATTTAAGAGTCTGTTTTTTTCTGGTCTCTCTTTTCTTTGTTCATTTGCTTTGTTTATTAAATTCTACATATGAGTGAAATCACATATTTTTCTCTGACTTCACTTAGCAGTACAGTCTCTAGCTCCATCCATGGTGTTGCAAATGGCAGCAAGAGCTGTATACTTTTAAAATGTGTTATACTCTAATTATTAAAGTTTACTTGAAAAAGTCTTAATAGTCCTGTTGTGTATCTTTTACTACCACGTTGAATTCTTAGATATGTTAAGAAATCCTTAAATCCTCTTCTTTTAAACTTCCTTAATACTCAGTTCCATTTAATGTAAGAGAATGATAAACGGTGGCATAAAACAGGTGCCTTGTGACCTAATTATTAGGATGGTCGAGTGTCAATTATGGACCAGTCAGGTATTTTTTATGTTCTGGAGCATTGCCATGAGAGAGAGAACACCTAAAATCGGTAAGTAAAGTTAGGCCACTTGGAG
The DNA here is from genome assembly GCF_048418805.1 of Vulpes vulpes. Classification (NCBI taxonomy): domain Eukaryota; kingdom Metazoa; phylum Chordata; class Mammalia; order Carnivora; family Canidae; genus Vulpes; species Vulpes vulpes. Next base: position 55,234,605 of record NC_132783.1, on the reverse strand, counting down.
TACTTTGAAGGCTTAAAGCAGAGAGAGAAAGCCCTTCCAAAGTGGATGGTTTCAAGAGAGAAGGTCGCCTTTCATGAGCAATGGGATTTGGAAAAGGGGCATTTGGGGCTGAAAGAACCAGCAAAGGTCGGGAACGCATCAGGGGTGTGCTGGGAATCCTTTCTGGAAAGTTGTCTTAGAGCCAGCTTCTCTTTCCCCCATCTCTGATAAATCATTAGAAGGAAAGGCAATGAATTTTTTCTGACAGTTGTTTCTTACTGGGGCCAGAGCTTCGTTTGCAAATGAAAGGACTGCTGTTGGAGTAGTTGAAATCACAATGGGTCCTGACTCTTTTCACATCAAAGTGTAAAAGAATCTCCAGGGGTGATAAATGGGGGCTGCTGGACTCATTACTTGTAAACAAAGCTGAGGGGGTGACCTCTAAATTTTTTTTAATTAAAAGAAAACAGGGTTTACTAGTGCTGAGTGTGGGGCTGGCTGCTCTTCGTTTGAATTTTGACTACTCACGCTGGAGATTTCTATTAAGATTGTGAGGAGGTGGCCACTGTTATCCTGGGTTTGCTGTGACTCTCAAATATGGCATAAATGCACCCAGGCCAGGGCGGCTTCACAGGCGTTCCTCCACGAGGGTGATCTGAAGGGCACTGGGTTCTGTTATGTGGTTGTTGCCATAAGGGGAACAAGGCAGGATTCTTGAGCTCTGTACCTCTGAGGAGGTTGAGGGCTTAGACTCTTCCTCTGCTCCTTTTCCCACCCAACACCAAGAGAAAAATGCCCTTAACTCCTGCATAGTACAGAAAGAGGTCAATTTTTAAGTGAATTCTTAGAACTTTGTAAAGGAGTCCAAAGGCTGTTTTTTTTTTCAATTTTACTTTTAGATATATATTTTTACTTTTAAATATTTTTTATTTTTATTTATTCATAAGAGACACAGAGAGGCAGAGACCTAGGCAGAGGGAGAAGCAGGCTCCTCGCGGGGAGCCTGATGCAGGACTCAATTCCAGGACCCTGGGATCACGACTTGTGTTCAACCACTGAGCCACCCAGGTGCCCCTCAGTTTTACTTTTAAAGTTAGATTTTTTTTTTTTTAAAGATTTTATTTATTTATTCATGAGAGACAGAGAGAGGGAGAGGCAGAGACAGGCAGAGGCAGAAGCAGGCTCCATGCAGGGAGCCCAATGTGGGACTTGAGCCGAAGGCAGACTTTCAACTGCTGAGCCACCCAGACGTCCCAAAGATAGATTCCTTTTGTTTGTGTAGTGCAGGGCTTTGCATATGATTGAGGCCTTTCTGCGAAATGATAAGATTTGAACACTTTATGTTCATATGTTCAGTGTTTATATCGAAAGCAACTAATCACGTAGCATTTTATGGAGCCAAGACTTGGGAACTGCTGTCTAAATTCAGCTCTGCAGAGTTGAAGGTCCACCTTCAGTAAACTCCCTCCCTTGTGTACCCAACTTCCATCGAGCTTATCTCTTGCTTGGTTTTCACCTGGCTCCTTTGTTGCAGTCAGTCTAAGCCCCAAAGAGATTTTAACCCAGAGGTCAGAGATTGCCCTTTGTAACTCAGGTGGATACTAGTACAGTGCTGGACACCCAAGAATTCTAATGTATTTACTGACTGACTTTCCAGATGTTCGGTGATCACCTTCTGAGTGTATCTTCCAAATAAGTGGTCAAACTTGAGAAAGGAGCAGAGGTCACAGCTGTGGGGGGAGCAAGCAGGTCCCTGGATGGGGGGTAGAATAGCAGTCCTCTAGCCAAGACAATTCAGCTAGAGATAAGGGTATTAGAGGCCGTCCAATCTCCTTATATATATATATATATTTATAAGTAAATATATATATATTTATAAGTAAATATATATATATTTATAAGTAAATATATATATATATATATATATATATATATATATATATATATATATATATATAAATCTCTTTTGATACTAGAATGGTAGGTGAGCCTGTGGGCAACGCTGCAGTTAGCACTGCCTTTGTGAGCTCAGATGCCAATAGCAGCTAATATCTAATGACCACAGGGACCAGACTTTGTGCCAGTACTTATTTATTTGATAGGCATGATTTCACTTCAGTCTCAGTTTCCTACGAGGCTATATTTTACAGATGAAAAAAAGAAAGGATGGGCAGCCTGGGTGGCTCAGTTGTTTAGTGCCGCCTTCAGCCCAGGGCCTGATCCTGGAGACCTGGGGGGATCCAGCCCCATGTCAGGCTCCCTGCATGGAGCCTGCTTCTCCCTCTGCCTGTATCTCTGTCTGTCTGTCTGCCTGTCTCTCTCTCTCTCTGTGTTTCTCATGAATAAATGAATAAAATCTTAAAGAAAAAAGGAGAGGTTAATGGACTCTCCGGTGGTTGATATTCAGGCTACCTTCATTCTGTCACCAGACCCTCAGTCTTTAACCCCCTTTCTGAGCTCTGATTTGAAAGTCTGAGGCTTGGGCCAGAGAGACCTTCTGTGGTGGACTGTTCTTTTCTGCCACCATGAAGGAGTATTACATAAAAGGTTGCTCCTGGGACAGTGCTTCAGCCTGGCTCCAGTGGTCACAGAAACATGCATCCTTTCTAGGGAAGGGACAAAGCTGGTTTCTTTAAGGTGTAGACTGTAGAGAGGGGACAGGAAAGGAAGGAAGGAGAGTGGGGTGGCAGGGAAAAGATGAATTGAGGGACAGAGGTGGTGCCTGTGCCCGGCCTAGGATAAGATAGGGTCACCTCCTCCCCACCCCCCCACCAGGATCCCTGAGTGGTTCAGCCCTTTAGTGCCTGCCTTTGGCCCAGGGCGTGATCCTGGAGTCCCAGGATCAAATCCCTCATCAGGCTCCCTGCATGGAGCCTGCTTCTCCCTCTGCCTGTGTCTCTGCCTCTCTCTCTCTTTCTCTGTGTGTGTTTATCATGAATAAATAAATAAAATCTTAAAAAAAACAAAACAAAACATAGGATCGCCCCAACTCGCCTCTAGCAGAGCTGTTGTCATCCTCGCCGTGAGATGTCGTATATCCTCTTGGAGAGCACCGTGCAGTCTGTAGAGTATCACAGATGTCAGGTGGTGGCCCCCGTTCATACGTCAACATCTCGACGGGCAGAAATTGTAGCAGTTCTTGTTTTAGATTATCTTTTCAACATTTGGTGAGACTGACTTTTCTCCAGTGAGCCTTTGATGCCAGATATGAAACTCCTTAATTTAAGGATGAAGGTGTTGATTTTCAAATACAACAGAAGATCTAATGGATGAGAGCAGAGAATATATCTTGTCCAAAAAATAAATAAATTTATTTTTTAAAGATTTTATTTATTTATTTGTGAGAGACACACAGAGGGAGAGGCAGAGACACAGGCAGAGGGAGAAGCAGGCTCCAGGTGGGGAGCCTGATGTGGGACTCAATCCCAGGACTCCGCCATCACACCCTGAGCTGAAGGCAGACGCTCAACCACTGAGCCACCCAGGTGTCCCAAAAAATATATTTAAAAATAGGTGTTGGCTTGTACAAAAAACAAAAGAGTTGAGAACAAAGGCAATGAGGGGAATGGGAGGGGAGGATATTTGGAATAGTTCTTAATGTCAGTGTTACTTTTCCTTCTGTCCCTGTGTCCTCAACCTACAGTAGGGACCCAGGTGAGTGGAGTTCTAACAGACTCACTGAAACTCTGCTCATGAATTTGACCTGGAGGCAGCTGAAGTTCAAGGGAAAAAGTTTACTTTGAAATAAGTTAGACTTGGGCTTGAATTCTAACCCTACCGGATTGTGTAATGTGGTTTACTTAACCTCTTCAAACTCTACTTCCCTCATTTGTGAAATAAAAATAATAATGTTGGGCGCCTGGCTGGCTCAGTCAGGAGAGCATGAAACTCCTAATCTCAGGGTTCTTAGTTCAAGCCTCATGTTGAGTGTGGAGACTATTAAAAAAAAAAAAAAATTTTTTTTTAAGCTAAGTCATTGATTCGAGTTCTTTTTTATTTCTTAACTTTTTTCTTTTAAGATTTTATTTACTTATTCATGAGAGACACACAGAGAAAGAGAGAGGCAGAGACACAGGCACAGGAGAAGCAGGCTCCATGCAGGGAACCTGACATGGAACTCGATCCCTGGTCTCCAGGATCACACCCTGGGCTGAAGGTGGCACTAAACCGCTGAGCCACCCAGGCTGCCCTAAAGAAAATAATTTTGTGAGATAATATATTTTTTAAAAACCCAGCAGTGTAAAAAACAAACAAACAAAAAAACCCAGCAGTGTGCCTGCAGTGAATTGGTATTTAATAAATATTAATTAGTTTCCTTTTCTGTTGACCTGCCTTTGATAATTTTAGTGTTCAGGGCCTGGAGAATTTGAACTCCGTGATGTTCTTAAAGCATCTAGTAGGGTTTAAAAGTCTGGGCCCCATTGAGCAGAATTTAGTGAAGTAGCCCTGCTGTGCCCTTGAGATGCATCTCTGAAACACCTGGTCATTGACAGGGGTCTGGCAGTGTGTGAACTGCTTAATCAAATGGTCCTGCTCACTGTGGGCTCAGGTGATTGAGATTGATTTTTTTTTTTTTTTTTAGCAGTATCTGTGCTGCTCAAGTGAGAAAGAATGATTTTTGTTACTGTGGGATTTATATTATTGAGAATTTGGGTAATTCAAAGTGCTAGATGACACTGTGCATCCATTTCTTAATAAAATCCTCATTTCATATTTCCTGTTAAATGTTATATTAAGACTATATTTAGGCAGAATAGCAGTCCTGTATTTAGGGTATCCATCAAGATAAGTGTGCCTAACTATGTAGAGGGAATATTTAATAATACTTCTTACCCTTTTGTTTTAAGGAAATAAATCATTTGTTTCCTTTGGGTTAGTTTGATTATTTTATTTATTTTTTAAGATTTATTTATTCATGAGAGACACAGGGAGCAGAGTCCTGGGCAGAGGGAGAAGCAGGCTCCCCACAGGCATCTCGGTTTTGGAACTCGATCCCAGGACCCTGGGATCACACCCTGACTTGAAGGCAGATGCTCAACCACTGAGCCACTCAGGGGTCCCTGATTTTTTTTTTTTTTTTTTTTTTTAAGATTTATTTGAGAGAGAGTGAGAGCAAGCATTAGCAAGAGGAAGAGGCAGAGGGAGATAAAATGGGAGAAGCAGACTCTCTGCTGAGCAGGGAGGGAGCCTGATGTGAGGCTTGACCCTAGGCCCCTGGGTTTGTGACCTGAGCTGAAGACTGACGCTCAACTGACCTGAGCCACCCAGGTGCCCCTGGGTTAGTTTGATTTTAAATGAAAAGTCTTTGTTTTTCTGATAATCTAAGATCCAGTCATTCATTCAGCAGTGATTTATAGGGCCTTCCTTGATGTCACAAGTACCTACCAGGAACTAGGGGGAGTGGATGGGGTGGGAAGGAGCTAGGATGAGAGTGGGTTAGCTGGTAGGAGCTTGTATTAGAGCTTGCATTCTAGTCATCATGTAAAGGTATTAGCATCAAGTGATTTTCATTTAGTGCTTTAAGCTTTTGTGTTTTTTTTGTTTTTTTTTTAAGATTTTACTCATTTATTTTTTAGAGAGAGTAGGGGGAGGAGCAGAGGGAGAGGGAGAGAGGGAATCTCCAGCAGACTCTGCTGATTGTGGAGACCTACACGGGGCTCAATCCCAGGACCCTGAGCTGAAACCAAGAGTTGGATGCTCAACCAGCTGAGCCACCTAGGCGCCCCTGGTGCTTTAAAGCTTTTTCAGAGCATTAACAGTCTGCTGTTAATTTTAACCACATAAAATGCTGTTGCATTTTAACCACATACGTATTTTATAAGGTGGATAAGCCTTAAAGAGGTTAAATGGTTTGCCCAACATCCCAGAGTTAATAAGAAAACTGTCTCCTTAACCCGGAATGCGTTCTATCTTTCCCACCCTCCCCCTCTCTCCCCATGTCTTTCAAAATTTTTCTTGTTCTTCAAAGTTCCACTGAAATAATACCTCTTTTATAACTCTGATCACCCAAGACATTTGTTACTCTTTTTGAGCACTCATCTTTGTCCTTTCCTCTGTGCCAGAGTTTAGTTAATGCTCCTCTTTCCCAAAGTCACCCTTCAGTACCTGCTCTGTTAAAATAGATTGGAAGCCTTTCTCCTTTTCAGTGAACCTGGTGTTAAGCTTGGCCAGTAGAGGGTACTGAAGGGACATTATGGAGTTAGGGATAGTCTGCCTGGTTGTAGTTGCTTCTTTTTCTCCTCCTGTAAGGTCATTGTGACCATGCTCATAATGTGGGCACACTTAACCATTGGTGCTCTACCTCCGTGCATGCAGTCTCTTGGTAACTTTGCAACCCTTGCCTGGGTCTCCTGACCTTGCTTTTTTCATTGTCTCAGTGCAGACACTGCACACTCCGGGCCTTGTGTCTGTTCCCAGCTCCTACTGTGTACCTGCCAACTACCTTACCCCTTGCCTGCCCTCTGGAAGATTGTTCCTTGCTGCTCTGTTAGTGTAGACCAGTTCCAGCCAACTTCTCTACCACCCAGTGGGCTGCAACCATATTCTCACCAGCAATAGCTTCAGTTTTGGGGAGGGACTCCTCTTCAAAGTTTGTTCTTCCTTGGGTACCTTTTAGAGTTCTTTTTATGCCTTTATGGTTTTCCTCTATCAGAGTTGAATTTTTTTTTTTTTTAAGATTTTATTTATTCATGAGAAAGAGAGAGAGAGGCAGGGACACAGGCAGAGGGAGAAGCAGGCTCCATGCAGGGAGCCCGATGTGGGACTCGATCCCAGGTCTCTAGGATCAGGCCCTGGGCTGAAGGCAGCGCTAAACCGCTGAGCCACCCAAGCTGCCCTGAATTATTTTTTATATTACATTTCTGTTCACATTATTGTATGGTTTCTCTTTTCTGATTATACCCAGACGAATACAACCTCTAATGCTTATTTTCCTTAGTCTCAGTGTTATTTGACACATCTGTGTAAATTGTTAACTACTTTTACAGCAGAGGCCTGTTTAATCCCTTGGCATTATCTCTGTGCTTTGCAAATAACCTGTGATTAATGAATGATTGAGTTTGCTGCTGCTGCTGTTGTTGCTGTGATAGAGAGAGGATGGTTATAATGGGTATTTATTTGTCCTTTATCGAAAAGACAACTCAAAGTTCTTGCTGTATTCCTAATGTGCTAACTTGTGTTTCTGTGAAATCCTGTCACTTGGGGCAATTACTTGGTGACCTAGTTATCGAAAAGTACATTTTAAGATCTGTGTCGAAAGTCTTCAGAATTGTGTAAACAGTGATTTACTGCTACCTATTTGTCTTCATTGACCTTTTAGAAACAGATTGCTAAAAAACAAAACAAAAACAAAAACCCAAATTGCTTTAAAGCACAGCAAGCCTTATAGCTAGTGGTGCTTAAAAATCATGTGTATTTCACTTTTTAGGCTAATTTGTCAGTATCATATTACACTAGCGTTATCTGTTTGAGCCAGAGTGTTAGGCTTGGGTTAATGTTCAGGTTCTATGCACATATTTGCTAAGCCTTTTCTCTCACGAGCTCATGAGCAAAAGCAGAGTAAAGGGTATATAGCCCATAGGGGAGAGCATCTTTTTCCCCTCCATTTGGCATTCTAAGTCTGTGTTTAGGAAAGCAGTGTAGCCAGAAAAGCAGGAATATTGCCTGTATTTTGAATATAGGTGCTTTATTATTAATATTTTTTAAGATTTTATTTATTTATTCATGAGAGATACAGAGAGAGAGAGGCAGAGACACAGGCAGAGGGAGAAGCAGGCTCCATGCAAGGAGCCCGACGTGGGACTCGATCCTGGGACTCCAGGATCACGCCCTGAGCTGAAGGCAGGCACCAAACCGCTGAGCCACCCAGGGATCCCTATAGTTGCTTTATTATGGCTCAGAAGGGAAATATTGATACTTGATATCATTAGGAGACTAATAGGCATTTTTGAATCCTAAGAAGTTATTTGGTTCAGTCAGTTTGCCATTGACCCTTTATGATATGCTGATTTCAGCTCATGGGTATTTGCCTCTGCTTTCCCTTTGCCCGTGCCCAGTCTTCTCCATCAGTGTTTTTCTGTCGTTGTCCAAATCTTTTACCCCTTCCCTATTCCATCCGCTCAGATGACTTTTTTTTTTTTTTAAAGATTTTATTTATTTATTCATGAGTGACAGAGAGAGAGAGAGGGAGAGAGAGAGAGAGGCAGAGACACAGGCAGAGGGGGAAGCAGGCTCCATGTAGGGAGCCCGATGTGGGACTCCATCCCCGGTCTCCAGGATCATCTCCAGGATCTTCAGCCTGGGCTGAAGGCGTCGCTAAACCACTGAGCCACCCGGGCTGCCCTCAGATGACTTTTTTACACTAAAGCAAGATTTCTCTCCTTTTTGAAGATCCGATACATAACAACCCCCAATTTGAAATGTTAGAGGATAATTACTTGTATGAAGAAAATTTTGTTGTTTCTTTTCAAAAGGATTCACATCCGGCATCCTTTGAATCAGGGAATAAGTGTGGTTTTCTGAACTACCTCACAGAGTAATTGTTTGTAGTAAGACAGGGTCTTGATATACAGTTTCTTTGGAATATATGTAACCTGAACAGAGGTGCTCTGTGTATTACTTTACACTCCAGCAAATGCTTAGCACCCATTGTGTGCAGAGTGCTGCACAGTAAATTGGGCACTTGGTGGGACATTTCCTTCCCTTCCTCCCCAGTACCTTATCTGGGACACTCATGGCTCTTCACCATTCTGTTGAGCTCCTCCCTTTTCCACACGCAACTTCCTTTTTTTCCTGATTCATAAAAATTTAATTGTCATTCCTCAAACCTTTGTCCCTGACTTGCTTCCTTCTTATACCACAGATTTTCTGTGTACAGTCTCTCTCTCTCTGGCTGTCCTAACCACAATAGGTGACTCCCACGTCTGGATTTCCTTTTTTTTTTTTTTTTTTTAAATATTTTTTTAATTTTTATTTATTTATGATAGTCAGAGAGAGAGAGAGGGAGAGAGGCAGAGACACAGGCAGATGGAGAAGCAGGCTCCATGCACCGGGAGCCCGACGTGGGACTTGATCCTGGGTCTCCAGGATCGCGCCCTGGGCCAAAGGCAGGCGCCAAACCGCTGCGCCACCCAGGGATCCCCCACGTCTGGATTTCTAAGCCAGAACTGCGTTCACATCTGCCATCATCTCCCTCTCCAGATTCCTCTGGCTCTAAAGGTCAGTCATTTCCCCCCGCCCCGCAACTACACTTCTCCTCCTCTCCCTTGCTATTCCTCAATAGGAGGAACTGCATTATGCCAGTAGGTTTCTTGTATGTTCATTTTGTTCCCTTACCTAAAAAACTTCCAGGGCTCCATATCATCTACTGTTTATAGTTGGATTCTCTTAATGAATCCCAAATCTCCATCCCCTGAGCCTCAGCCTTTTCTTCAAGTCTCATCTCTAGTCACTCCAGTCTTTCTACCAACTCTGGTGCTTAGTGGTACAGAAGTTATCACAACTCCTTGTGCAGGCTTTTCTCTTTAAATTATATGCTTTTGTATATGCTATGCTTTCTCCCATCTTTGCTTCATTCGTCTGTAAGTGCTATCCAGGAAGTCCAGGGCTTTGCAGGAATTTATAGAAAGGGCACCTACATGCAAATTTGCATAAGAATTAGGGGAGACTTATTGGAGGAAGAGGTGGCTGGGCAGAAAATGAATGTATGTTTAAGAGTTAATCAGTTGAAACAGTTGGGTGGTGGAATAGGGAGAAGAAAAATGTATTCCAGGTAAAAGGAAACATACTTGTGAGGGTTTGGGTTAAAAAAACAAACAAAATATAGGGCTCCTTTGAGGAACTGAAGAAACTTCAGTATAGCTGGAGAATAATAAGAGTACCGGGCCAGGAAATGACCTGGTGGGCCATGCTAAGAAATTTGACTTTATATTTAGGGGAATGGGAAGTCCTCAAAGAATTTTAAGTAGGCTAATAGTTGACATGATGTTAGAAGGTCACTTACCAAATGGAGAATGGAGTGTAGTAGGGCGGAAGATGAAGTAGAGAAACCAGTTGGAATATTAAGTGGTTCATGGGAGAGCTGGAAAGGACCACATATGTTCTGGATAATTTTGGAGAAATAACAAGAAAAGATTTATAGCTGGTTGGATGTGAAGGATCTATAAAAGAGGAAGGGTCAAGAACAATTCCTAATTATTTGGCTCTGTTACTGGGAGATGCTCTTGGCAAGGTGGGGAAGACTAGAGGTGCTATGGGTTCTTTGGGGGAGGGTTTAAGTTTGAGATGCCAGTGAAACTCCTTGCAAGTGGGCAAGTGGAGCTCTCTGGTGAAGGTCTGGGCCTGAGATATACATATGTTTAGTAAAAACTGAATCACAGTTATCCATGAGATTTTCTTGGGACAGTGAAAAAATGAAAATGCCTAAGAGGAGGAAACTAAGTCATAAGAAATTTCAAGGAGCTTGAGAAGATTATTAGCAAAGAAGTGGAGGAAAAACAAGGGGGTGCTAGCTTGGGGACTGAGAGAAGAGAGCATAGCAAGGATGGTTCAGAGTATGGAATGCTGTTTTAACTCTTGGTTCAGTCGCCTTTTCCATGCAACTTTTCCTGCCACCTTCGGGCAGCAATGGTCCTCCGCCTGTCAGAGATACTGCCTTGTATTAGGACATTTATTTCCTAAATTGCTGTGATGTTTATCTTCCTTACAAGATTCTGTCATCAGACAGCTGATTGGAGGGCTATCATCTTTGTGTCTCCAAGGGCTGGCATAGTACCTGGACTAAGAAGATATTCAGTAAGTTAATATTTTATAAAGAAATGAGAGGGGCATCTGGGTGGCTCAGTCAGTTAAGTGGTTGCCTTTGGCTTAGGTCATGATCTCAAGACCCTGAGTGGGGAGCCTGCTTCTCCCTCTGCCCCTCCTCCCTGCTTGTGCATGTTCTCTTTCTCTCACTCTCGCTTTCTTTCAAATAAACAAAATCTTAAAATAAATGAGAATTCACCTCTACCATCAAGAAATGATTATGGCCTCTTTGTCTGGATTTTTAGGGTATGTTTTTAAATATATCAACATTCCTTCATAGCGCCTTGTAGAATTTTTTGCACTCCCAATGGCAGAAGTATGACATTTTGACTGTGCCTGGTTCTTGTGATAGACAAAGACCTCAGGAATAAAACTTACGTGACATAGGGGGCTTACACTAGGGGAATATGGGAAATGGCAACTCTTGTAAAAATAAGCTGGTCAGTGGGTGGTAGGTAAGCGAGGGAAAAGATTTATGAGCAACATCCTGCTCTGGGATCACTGCTGGGGACAGAATTGGGGGAGAAATTTCTGTATAAATCATGAAGGCAGCTCAGGAAATAAAGTCTGCTATAGGAGTCTCAGGGGGCCCTTTTATGGATATCTTTTGCAGAACACTTGGGTGAAAGAGAATTGATAGGTGGTACTCTTCTTAAGTCTGTGGGGGTTAATGCTGGGCTGAGGTAATCCATCTTTCGGAAGGAAGGAAAAAGGAACAGGAGAAAACAGAGATGGCACAGAGGGCTCAGAATTATCTATAGCTTTATAAATGCTCACTGAAGTGTGAAGAAGAGAGTAGAGTTGAAGGGGCCATTTGGTAGGGAGCAGAAGATTGTGTTCATTGGTTTCAGGTCTTAAATGGTACCCTCTGTTTGGAGTTTCTTCCTGTTCCTTCATTAATCTGCATCAGTTTCTGCTCGAGTTCAGGATGTATATAGGTGAGATCCTAATGTCTTGGCCAGAGGGCGAATTATTGGGCCTGGAAAAAAAACCAAAACCAACATTCTTTGTCATTTCAAATGAAAGATACTTGAATCAATCCATCAATAGGGACTTGAATTCTAAACTAGGATATAGGATATACCTACAGAATAGAAATAGCTATTAAAAAGAATGAGATAATTTTAAGTATATGAACATGGCAGGATACAGTGTATGAATTGCAGAATAAAATCAAAAGATTTTTTTTTAATAGAAATAACATAGAGCTCTATCTGTTTAGACAAACATACATAAAATGGATCTGAAAGGACATTTACCAACCTTTGTGCATAATTTTCTTGGGAATAAGATTATTTAGGATGCTCACTAGATGACTTTCAGTTTTTAAATTCATACACTTATAGGTAATTTTTTTTCTTGATGTGCATGTGTAATATTGAAAACATCTTCTAAAATATTATTTGAATCGGAGAAGGACAGACAGTGTATGTTCTCATTCATTTGGGGAATATAAATAATAGTGAAAGGGAATATAGGGAAAGGGAGAAGAAATGTGTGGGTAATATCAGAAAGGGAGACAGAACATAAAGACTCCTAACTCTGGGAAACGAACTAGGGGTGGTGGAAGGGGAGGAGGGCGGGGGGTTGGGGTGAGTGGGTGACGGGTACTGAGGGGGGCACTTGACGGGATGAGCACTGGGTGTTATTCTGTATGTTGGTAAATTGAACACCAATAAAAAATTAATTTATTAAAAAAAATATTATTTGAAAAAGTGAGGCAGTGGTCTCTTGTTCTGCTTCTTCCAAAGGAAGGTTAAAGTGTTGCTTACTTATTCAGCTGGTAAATATTTGCTTGTTTCGCATTCCAGGCATTATTCTATGCAGTGAGGATACAGGAACAAATAAACCGCACAGGATTCCACTTTTCTGGAGCTTATGGTCCAGTATAGGGACATACAAAGAGTAAACATGTACCAGCTCAGCGTTGTAAAGTAGTGTTGGTCAGGGGAAACAGTGTTAGGTATGTGAAGGAAAGCTGTGCTATTTCATATCCAGTCATCAGGGAAGGCCTCTCTGATATGGTAATGTTTGAGGAAAGATCTGAAGAAGTGTAAGCTGGGGGTGGGGGACCTTTTCAGGCAGAGGGAGCTTGTGTAGAGGCCTTGGGGCAGTGTGTGTTTTGCATGTTTGAGAAACAGCAAAGCAGCCAGTGATACTGGAGCAGTGACCAGGGGGAAGGTGGTTCGGATGGAGTCTGAGAGAGCTAACAGGAGGCCAGACAATGCAGGGCCTTCTAGGCCACTGGAAAGTTGTTGGAATGAGATGGAAAACTTTTTTTTTTTTTAAAGATTTTATTTATTCATTCACGAGAGACAGAGAGGGAGAAGCAGGCCCCTTGCAGGGAGCCTGACACGGGACCTATCCCAGGGCTCCAGGATCATGTCCCGGGCCAAAGGCAGGCGCCAAACTATTTTTTTTTTTTTAATTTTTATTTATTTATTTATGATAGTCACAGAGAGAGAGAGAGAGGGGCAGAGACACAGGCGGAGGGAGAAGCAGGCTCCATGCACCGGGAGCCCGACGTGGGACTCGATCCCGGGTCTCCGGGATCGCGCCCTGGGCCAAAGGCAGGCGCCAAACCGCTGCACCACCCAGGGATCCCCTGGAAAACTATTTTTGATCAGAGGAGTAGCACAGTCTGAGTGTCCTTTTAATAGGGTCACTTGGGAAAGCTTTGTGGAGTTTACACTGTGGTAGGCATGAGCAAAAGAAACCGTCTCTGCAGTGGATGGGGAATATCCTTCCCCCTCACTTCACAAGTAGAAAAAGTTTGGTTTGGGAGTGTGAAGCATTACAGAGTTAGGATCAGGCCCGGAGTTTTCCTGGTTGTCATTTCAGCACTTGGTTATACAGGTAAGGGTATCTAATCTGGGACTTTCCATTTTCTATTATAGCATGTTATTTTTAATAGTTAGATTTCTGATGAATTATTATGAGTAGTAGGCCCATGATGCTACAGAATTTCTAGGGGTTCTGGCCTCAGTCGTCTTCTTGTAGGAAGATAATGCTTCTGATTTATGATGTTTGCTAAAATTTTGAGTCAGAGTATGACTTAGTGTTGCTTTTTCCATGGCAGGGTTTGGATGCATCTACACATCAAGTGCTCATTTTCGTCAGCTGGTTTTAAGCAGTGGTTAAGCTTGCTTTGGAACCATCGGTACCTTGAGTGTGCATGTGAAGGGTACATTTATTTATCATAAGGCTGGTAAATTATAGAGTTCATATCATCAGAAGCTAGCTTATCATGATCTGCTGTACTCAAAGCAGTGTGCCATGTTCTCTAAGAGCTATAATATAAATAGCAGTATCATGCCCTTGAGGAGTTTACAATCTGCAAAAGCACTAATGTTATTAGAGTTGCAAGATGAGAACTAAAAGTACAAAGGAGGTAGAAATGAGTTAGGAGTGGGGCTTACGGGAAAGGCTTCATGCATGAATGATGTAGTGCTTGAACTGGGTATTGAAGTTTGGAGAGGACCAGAAGGCATTTTGTACTTAAGGGACAGCCAGAGGAGTGCCATGGAAGGAAATGGGTTCAGGAAAGGGTATAGGTTAGCCAAATTAAAGTATTTTCAGGAGGTGAAAAAGAGAGGCAATGGGTGCAGTGGGATCATTACATCTGAGCCTGAGCTGTTACGGTTCAGTACAGTGGCCACTGGCCACATATGGCACTGGAAACATGGCTGGTCCGGACTGAGATGCCCTGGAAAATTTCAAAGCTGATCTGGAGGCAAGGGGAAGAAAGTAAAACTACTCATCATTAACTTTAGATTGGTTAAGTCAAGCAATGCAATTACTTTTTGGTTATATTGGTGTTAAATAAAACATTATTGAAATTGATTGCCCTGGTTTCTCTTTACCTTTTTAATGTGACTACTGGCAAATTAAAAATTACATTTGTAGCCTCCTTTACATTTTTTTATTACTTTATTTTATTTTCTTAAGATTTTATTTATTTATTCATGGGACAGAGAGAGAGAGGCAGAGACACAGGCAGAGGGAGAAGCAGGCTCCATGCAGGGAGCCTGACGTGGGACTCCATCCTGGGACTCCAGGATCCTGCCCTGGGTGGAAGGCAGGCTCTAAACCGTGAGCCCCCCAGGGATTCCCCCCTCCCTTTACGTTTTTATTGGCTGTGGCTGATCTTGGTTAGGCCTACTAACACTGGAAGAGGGAGTAGAAGCAGGGTGAAAGGCAAGAAGGAGAGACACAGAAGACAACCAGAAAAGGAGGATCTACAGGATTTACACTAGTGGGTGTGGGAGAGGTCAGTGACACCCCCCTCCCCCAGGCTCTGGCCTGATGTCGCAATCAACTTGAAGGAGTGCGTGGCTGCACAGAGGCGTTGGAGGGTGGAGGGCAGTGATGATTTCATTTGGGCCTGTTGATCATAGGCTGTGCTGTAGGGAGATTAATTTGGCAGCAAAATGTGGAGCTGGCAGGAGCTGGAGGTTGGCAGACCAGTTAGGTTGGGTCCCATGCCCATCACAACTGGTTGCTGCAGCCTCTTGGAGGGGGGGCAGGGTGAGAGAGTGATGTCCTATAGAAATATTCTGCAGAATTGCTTTGTTGATGCTCAGTTTTACATTGGGCTTCCCATTTCTGTTTCAGACATCCCCTATCCTTTTTTTTTTTTTCTTCCTTAAAATTACCACACTTTATCCTAGAGAGAAAAGGAAGCATACAAATTATGGTGTGGCCAAAAAAATTTAATGCAGATATTTAGACTAGTACAGCAACTTCTCTTTTTCCTTATTTTTTCTGGAAGCAGGTTGGTTTGGTAAAGAGAAAAGAGGTATCCAAATAACAAATTTGCTGAGCTTTGTTTCCTAGAATCAGAATGAGGACTGAGTTTTTATTAGGAAATCCCTCCATTTTGGGATTGTTTTCATTCATTCATTCAGCAGGTACTTATTAAACATTTACTATGGTAGGGAGAATGTTAAAATCTGATATATCAAAGATGATCAAAATAAGAGTCCCTGTCTGTTTAGCCAGCAAGATAGGCCCACAGATAAATTATGAAACTGTGTAATAGACGAATGCTCGGCTAAGGGCAGTCTCGATAAAATGCTACAGATAGTAGAAAGCAGTGAAGTGTCCTACATAAGATCTTTCTGATGAGAACTGTGGTTATTCTGCTCATTTTCACTTTCTTTGCGGTCATCTCCTCTTGCTCCAGGTGGTGCTATGGAAGAGTTCAACTTGTGTGTTTAAGTCTAGTGCCTCTTAAACTTTTTGTGTAAATGCAGTCATATATATTAACTGTAATCATTTTGGTAACTGTGGAGTTGCTTTTTTCCTCTGATTCTGAGTGTCGAGTGTCGACGAAGGCATTAAGAAGTGCCATCAAGAATTGCTAGCTTGTGATTTCCTGAAAGATGATATTTCTTCTAAAAGCATTCATATAAAACATATTAAAGGCTAACAGTGTAGAATCACAGGAAAGCATTAGTACACACTTAAGAGAAAAAGCTGGACGTAACGTCTTGGTCATATAAATTGAATTCAGAAAAGAATTTTGGTGACTAGCTAAATATGTGGGTCATGATACAAAGAACAGGCTGGCAGGTTGTGGTGTAGGAGATTCTGCTGTTCTTTGCCGGCTCAGATTCCAGGCCTTCTTTCTTTTCCTTCCATCTTCTGAATATACGTCGACAGTCTTGTTTTGCTACAGGTTCCAGTTCCCTGTATCTGCAGCTAACAGCTGCCTCTGCTAGCCCCCTCTGTTTGGAACAATCTTTCAAAAACCACAACCGCCTTAAAAACTCTGCTACATCATTGCTGCCTAAAGACAAATAGTGCAAGTCCCTCTGCAGCCTGGTGTGCTGACCTCTCCAGTGTTTTCCTTAGCTCTCCTCTGGGCTCCCTGCTGCACAGAGAACCTTTTCACTGAGAGCTGCCTCTTCGCGGTGTCTGGGTGGCTTTGGCTCAGGTCATGATCCCGGAGTCCTGGGATCGAGTCCTGTATCAGGCTCCCTGCTCAATAGAGAGTCTGCTTCTCCCTTTCCTCCCTGCTTATGATCTCTATCCCTCTCTCTGTCTCTCTTTCTCTCACGTAAATAAAATGAAAAAACAAAACAAAACAAAAAAAACTGCTTCTTGTCCCTCTGTTTCTGACCATATTGATCCCAAGCCTTGAATGATCTTCTAAAACTACTTTGTTTTCCTGGGGGGAAATCCTGTTTATCCTGCCATAACAATTATTTATTTATTTGGTTTCAATTCAGCAAACATTTATTGAGGTTATTGCATGCGTTATATATTGGAGATAAAAAACTCGTTAAGATGATCTTTTTTTCAAGGAGTTAATAGTATAAGGTAGCAGGTACACAAATATTTATTAATCTTCCTAAGTGCTAGTGTTGGAAATAGAATGACAGAACAAACCTTATGTTTCCTGCCCCCCATGAAGCGTATGTTCTGGTTGGGGAGAAGAAATCAAATTTTGGAAACTGATCTGTGAGAAGTTCTGTGAGAGTGAAAAACCCCTTTGATCTGAGAAAGCAATTAATTTGGGAGGGTAGGGAAGTCAATTTTAGATTAAAAAAAAAGGAGGGTCAGGATTAGCTTCTCCAAGGAGGTGATATTTTATTTTATTTTTTAAAAAGATTCTATTGGGCAGCCCGGGTGGCTCAGCGGTTTAGCGCCGCCTTCAGTCCAGGCCTGGTTCTGGAGACCTGGGATCGGGTCCCACATTGGGTCCCACATCGGGCTCCCTGCGTGGAGCCAGCTTCTCCCTCTGCCTGTGTCTCTGGCTCTCTCTCTCTCTCTCTCTGTGTCTCTCATGAATAAATAAATAAAATCTTAAAAAATAAAAAATAAAAAGATTCTATTTACTTATTTGAGAGAGAGCGTGTGTGCAGAGCAAGAGATCACAGCAGGGAGAGTGGCAGGGAAAAGGAGAAGAAAACTCCTCATTGAGCAGGGAGCCCTATGTGGGGCTCCATCCCCAAGGAGGTGACATTTTAAAAAAGACATTTAAACAAGTAATTATAGGGGCGCCTGGGTGGCTCAACTGGTTAAGCATCTGCCTTTGGCTCAGATCATGGTCCTGGGGTCCTGGAATGGAGCCTAGAGTCAGCTTCCTGCCTGGTGGGGAGCCTGCTTCTCTTTCTCCCTCAGCATCTCCCTCTGCTTATGTTCTCTCTCTCTCTCTCTCTCTCTCTCTCTCTCTCTCATAAAATCTTAAAAAGCCCAAGTAATTGTCGTAAAGCATAACAAAGGTTAATTATCACAGGATAAGTATAGGAGACCTGTGTGTAGAAATGTAAATGCAAACAAATAGTTATAACAGAGTGTGATAAACTCAATGATACAGGGATGTAACAAAGGACTCTTGGGTAGTATGAAAGCTCACAAGGTTTTTCCTGCCATGCAGTGGAAGGATTTGTGAGAGGTGGCTGCAGGGCTTTTCATGCAAAAGCACAGAGGTTTAAAGCGACTTGTGTTCACAGGGTTTAAAGTACTTTGGTAGTACTGAAGTTTTATAGTGTGAGGAACCTAGAGGAAGGAAATGAGGCTGAGAAGAAGGGGGAAAGATGCAGAGGACTCTGGAGCCAGAAATAGGCTCAGGTCTCAGCCTTTGGCATTTTGTTATATAGGACAAGGTTTTAAAAAAAATCTGTGCCTCAGTTTCCTCATCTGTAAAGCCGAGACGATAGCACCAACCTCATCAGGTTATTGTAAGGTTAAATAGCTACCTGTAAAGTACTTGGAAATGGTGTCTAGTACAGCAGGTGCCACTAAACTGCAGGGGTGGTGATTGTGGACTTAGTGTTACATGGAAATAAGCTATGACCTATTGCAGACCTGTTAAGGATTATTCGCAGCGGAATGACTTGATCCTTCTGTTTTTCAAAGATCATTTTAGAGCAAGCATGAGCCTGCGTGTTGGGGAGGAGGGGACTGGGATTGTATTTTTGTGGATTCTCTGACCTCACCTTTTCTCTTTGTTCCCTGCATAATTATGTGTTCCTTCACCTGTGTTCCCACATTATTTTATCTCCATGGTGGCATTTTCCCATTGTGTTTTATAGTTTGTGTTTCTCCCACTAGACTGAATTCCCCCAGGGTGTTAGGGACTATGTGTTACTCATCTTTACATACCCTTGCCAAGGACAGTGCCTAACACTGGCACATTCCGGGCACTCAAGAAGTGGTTGTTGAATTTATTTGAAAGCTTTACTAGGGAGTTGCCCTAACTTATAATTCAGGAGAAAGGTCCTCCCATGGAAAAGTCTGGGCATGTTGCTATGGGAGGGTGTTTTCATTCTTTAATGCACCAAGTATTTATTGAGTGCCTACTGCACATGGTGCTGTGGGGGATACAAAGATGAATCAACTGTGTACTCTGCCCTGGGTTGTGTTGACTCTTGCACTATTAATTGGTGGGTGTAAGGGAAAAGGTAAATGGTTGCTGATAGGTTTAATGAGAGTGGTTTGGTTGTATTGGGGTTTTTGTTTAGAAGTAATTGCTTCAATCAAAGACTCTCAGAATTATTTTTTTTGACGCTGTCTTGTTGAAGACAGATTATTTTTCATTGTTATGTTTCAGTTTTCTGTCCTGACAGAATCTGTTTAGTAAACTGCACAGTGTAAAGTTTCACAGTAAGCCTGCTCATTTCTCAGTTTTTAATCCTGAATAGAAATTATCCCACTCATGTGGGACAGGGGGATATATCCTCGTCCTTGGATGAAGTACCTTCCTGGGCTCTTTGTTCTTGGACTTAATCCATAATCAGCATCGGGTTTTCTGTTTGATTAGAGGTACCTAGTTATAGGTTTTTATTACAGCTATAGTTTTAAGCTTTTGGCTGTGTCCCTGCTTTGCTTTGCTTTGCTTTGCTTTGCTTTGCTTTGCTTTTCTTTTCTTTTTTTCTTTTCTTTTCTCTTTCTTTTCTTTTTAAGATTTTATTTATTTACTCACGAGAGACAGGCAGAGGGAGAAGCAGGCACCATGCAGGGAGTCAGATGTGGGGCTTGATCCCAGGTCTCCAGGACCATGCCCTGAGTCAAAGGCAGATGCTCAACTGCTGAGCCACCCAAGGTGTCCCTGTCTGTCCCTGCTTTTCTCACCATAATTCTCTGGCATCTGTAACCTACCTCACTGCCTTTTTTTTTTTTTTTTTTTTTTTAATACTAAAGGCAGACTTGTTCTGTTGTAAACATTTATCATTCCTTGCTCAGACCATCTCTAAACTCAGAAAACCCTTTGTCTTTTGGCTTAGTGAACTACTCCTTATTGAAAATACCTCAGGTAACTCTCTACTCCAGTGGTCTTTAAACTAGTGGGCTCCTCACTGAACATTTCATCCTTAGCATTCCCATACCCCTTTACCATGCTCCTTTGTTTTATTTATTTAAATTTTTTTGTTTTTTTTTGTTTTTGTTTTTGTTTTTTAAACCACACTTCTGATGGTATGCCAAGGGCAGGTCCTGGTACAGCAAAACCCTCAAATATGTGTTGATTCAATAAACTGATTCACATAAAGCCTATGTGGGGGTGGATGGGTATTTAAATTACTCAGATTTTTTTTTTTAATTAGATTTTTAAGGTGCGTGTTTAATAGTACTTTTTATCTTTGTGAAAATTTTCTTTGAAAATACTTATTCTAAAATAGCAACCCTGTCAGAACGGTTACATTACAATTTTACAGTGTCTCTTTAATAAGAAAAGATGCTCCGTCATGCAAAATAAAAGAGATGCAAACGAAAACTACACTAAGCTATCATGTCTTGTCCATTAGGGTGATAAAAATTAAAAAATTTGATGACGTTTTATTGATAAGACTGTAGGAGACAAAATACTTTCATACATAGCTGGCAGGAATGCAAACTGGTATAACCCTATGAGGGGAGTTTGGCAGTAGTAGCAAAATTGCATTGCATTTGTTCTTTGGTTCAGCCAGCTCACTTCTTGGAATTTATCCCCAAGATACACTGGGGAAAAAAAAAAAAAAAAAAGTATCTACAGGTTATTCATTACAGGCTAAATGTATCAGCAAAAGATGGAATAACCTAAATATCATTAGGAAGTTGGTTAAAAAAAAAATCTGGTACTGTGGGGGGCACCTGGCTGGCTCAGCAGAAGAGCATGGATCTCTTGATCTCAGTGTCCTGAGTTCAACCCCACATTGGGTGCAGAGGTTACGTACATATATACATAAATAAGCTTAGCTGGTACTTCAACTTCATGGAGCATTATCGAAGTATAAAATGAAATGAGAACTTTATTCATTATGAAAGTAGTGATTTCGGGCAGCCCGGGTGGCTCAGCGGTTTAGCGCCGCCTGCAGCCCAGGGTGTGATCCTGGAGACATGGGATCGAGTCCCACGTCAGGCTCCCTGCATGGTGCCTGCTTCTCCCTTTGCCTGTGTCTCTGCATCTCTCTCTCTCTCTGTCTCTCATAAATAAATAAATAAATAATCTTTAAAAAAAAAAAGTAAGTAATGATCTCTAGGGATATATCGTTTTTTAAAAGTAAGGTACAGAATGGGGGGGGGGCGGCAGAGTGGCTCAGTCAGTTAAGGATCCAACTCTTCATTTCAGCTCAGGTTATGATCTCAGGGTTGTGAGATTGAGGTCCAGCTTGGGGCCCAGCACTGGGTGTGGAGCCTGCTTAAGATTCTTTTTTTCCCCTTTCCTCTCCCTCTGCCTCCACCCCCACCACCCCCGTCCAAAAAAATAAAGGTGCAGAATACTATGTTTAATTATGTTATCTTTTGTAAGATAGTAAGAAAAGTAGTAAGAGGGATGCCTGGGTGGCTCAGCAGTTGAGCATCTGCCTTCAGCTCTAGGGCATGATTTCGGAGTGCCAGGATTGAGTCCCACATTGGGCTCCCTGCATGGAGCCTGCTTCTCCTTCTGCTTCTCTCTTTCTCTCTGTCTCTCATGAATAAATAAATAGAATCTTAAAAAAAAGAAAAAGTAGTAGTAGGAGAAGAGGCACCTGGCTGACTTGGTCAGTAGAGGATGAGACTCTTGACCCCACGTTGGATGTAGAGATTACTTTAAAAAATATAGTAAGGGAAGCCATGGCTCCTGGGTGGCTCAGTCAGTTAAGCATCTGACTCTCCCCCTGCCCAAGATTTAATTTATTTATTCAAGATAGCATGAGCAGGGGGATGGGGCAGAGGGAGAGGGAGAAGCAGATTCCCTGCTGAGCAAGGACTCCCGCTCCTGGTGCCAGCCCAGGACCCTGAGATCATGACCTGAGCCAAAATCAAGAGTCAGATGCTTGGGACACCTGGGTAGCTCAGTTGGTTAAGTGTCTGCCTGGGGCTCATGATTCCAGGGTTCTGGATCAAGTCCTGCCTTGGGCCTCCTGCTCAGTGGGGAGTCTGCTGGAGATTCTCTTCTTCTGCTCCCCACTCCCCCCCACCCCAACCTGTGTGCAGGCACATACTCTCTCTCAAATAAATTAGTCAGTCTTAAAAAAAAACTAGTAAAATATAGTAAGGGAAGAATATGAAAATGTATATGTATTTGCTCATACCAGAAGAATAAGTAATAGCTAACTGAAAAACTGATGGAAGGAGGACAAAAATAGAAACTACACTTTCCTGAATATGCCTTGCTTTGTGGCTCATCTTGGAATTGCTAAATGTTAGACATAATTATAAAATAAAATTGTGGAGGATGAAACCAGCCCTTAAAAGTGGGAAGGAACAATGAACAAATGAATCTATAGTTTCTCAAGTTGGTGGTTTGCCTTTACTGATAGGAATTATAGTCTGTTCTTGCCTTGCACAGTTCCAGTGCACAAATTTCCGTTATCATGGTTTCAGTAATGTCAATCCTCAAATGCAGTGGTTCAAATTTCAGTTAGCACAGCAATTTCATAAAGTGCAAACTCCCTCATTACTCTACAAATCACTGTATAAATAACAAAGGACAGCATGATCAGTAACCAATCAGGGCACTTCTGTTAGAGCCTGCCGGGATTAGTGGCTGTAGGTGTGTTGACTCCTTGTCTCCCAGTGATAAACCCCTGGGACATTTCACATAAATGGATAATTGAAAGAGAAAATTCGCCAACAAATATGAAAGCGCAGAAAGAAAAAGAACGTGACAGTGCCAAGAGAGAAATGCTGAAAGAGCATAAAGGAAGCTACAGAAGAAGTGGCTGACGGGGGATGTGCAGCCAGAGAGGGCCAGTGGAGAGGTACTTACTGACATAATAAGGAAAGCGCTTGGGATGAGAAGGAGGGCGATGTTCCAGGGGAAACACATGAAAGGAATCCTTAGTTCACCACACGGAGACGTTTCACCACATTGAAAGAGCCAAGGATAAAGATGTTGGGAGTTGATCCATACTTAGGAATGTGACAATTGGCCAAGGTGTAGAAGAGATAGATGTCCTGCTTTGTGTCGTGAGTTATGTGACAAGAAGACAAACACTGTTCAGAGTACTCTACGTTTTGTTTTTTTTTGTTTTTTTGTTTAAAGATTTTATTTATTTATTCATGAGAGACAGAGAGAGAGAGAGAGAGAGGCAGAGACACAGGCAGAGGGAGAAGCAGGCTCCATGCAGGGAGCCCAACGTGGGACTCCATTCTGGGTCTCTAGGATCACGCCCTGGGCCGAAGGCAGTGCCAAACTGCTGAGCCACCCGAGCTGCCCTCTTAGTTTTTTGTTTTTTGTTTTTTTTTTAAGCAAAGAAATAAAACCCTTTAATTCTCAAAGTGTTTAATGTTTTAAATCACAGTATTTTTATTTTTCTTTTGAGAGAGTGTGGAGGAGGGGCAGAGGGGGAGAGAGAATCGTAATGCTTACGTTAAAGGAACTTTTACTTCATCACATTGAGAGAATTCACCAGTGTGAAAAAACCTGTTTAAAATCTTAAATTTAATTGAAACATCAGTGGAAACTAATGATGTCTATTATCTTTTTTAAGTTGCATTTTTGGGACGCCTGGGTGGCTCAGTCAGTTGAGCATCTGGCTCTTGATTTTGGCTCAGGTCCTGATCTTGGAGTTGTGAGATCAAGCACTCCCTCAGGCTCTGCATTGGTTGTAAAGCCTGCTTGAGATTTTCTCTCTTCCTCTGCCCCTTCCGCTGCTTGCATGCTCTCTCTAAATAAATAAATGCAATCTTTTTAAAAAAAAAATCCATTTTCTTCCTCTGTCTCTTGACCAAAAACAAAACAAAACGAAACAAAAAACCAACAAAAACCCTAAAAAATGGCCAACCCAGCAGCAGGGCTCTCTTTCAGATCCCACAGTATGGATTATACGTACAATTTCCCAATAAAAGGAACCAGACTCTAGGGAGTGAAGATTGATTTTAGGTCTGGGTCTAGAAATGTACAAGATGAGCCTACAATTTCTCGTCATTACCAGAAAGGAAAGCACTATTAAAGGCTATTGGAGTGATAGCAAAAAAGACTCCAGAAACAACCTGAAGGGTTTCTCAGTGGCCAAATGTCAGCATAAGTGCACAAAAAAATAAAACTGAGTGGATTAATCAATTACACTTGATGTATTAATCAAATACATTAACCAAATGTATTTGGTTTCAAATACATTTAAACCTGTGGATTTAAACTGATATTAAAACAAGAAAATCCATTTTCACTTTTGGAAAATGGTAGGGAACCAACTCATAATTTTTAAAAAATGGAAATAAAATAAAGTACCAAGTGTTTATCATGGCTTCCTGAACTGGGTAATCGAATAGTTAATGAGGAAGAGTTATTTACAGGAAAAAATTAACAAGGAGTGAAAGCATTGGAATACTATCATTTCAGGGATCCCTGGGTGGCGCTGCGGTTTGGCGCCTGCCTTTGACCCAGGGCGCGATCCTGGAGACCCGGGATCGAATCCCACATCAGGCTCCCGGTGCATGGAGCCTGCTTCTTCCTCTGCCTGTGTCTCTGCCTCTCTCTCTCTCTCTCTGTGACTATCATAAATAAATTAAAAAAAAAATTAAAAAAAAAAAAAGGAATACTATCATTTCAGTATTGGCATTCTCAAACTAAATAGGCAGTGATCACTAGTAGCTGATAATATCATTAGGTTAAAAAGTGGTGAGAAGGGATCCCTGGGTGGCGCAGCGGTTTGGCGCCTGCCTTTGGCCCAGGGCGCGATCCTGGAGACCCGGGATCGAATCCCATGTTGAGCTCCTGGTGCATGGAGCCTGCTTCTCCCTCTGCCTATGTCCCTGACTCTCTCTCTCTCGCTCTCTGTGTGACTATCATAAATAAATAAAAATTTAAAAAGTGGTGAGAAGCTTTTCAATGGGATGGTTTAGGGTGGCTGATAACGCCTGGATCCATTATTTAACATTAGATTTTTTTTTAAAAGAGGTAACTATTGTACATCATAATGTGATTCAATGGGATTTAGGCAAACCACCTGTGAAAGAATCTTTCCAAAAGTTTGGATGGGAATCTGGTCAAGCCAGTTATAGGAAGTACACTGGACCAAGAAATGCGTTAAAGGACACTTCCTGCTGGCTTTCAGCAAAATCCATAATGTGAGAACACTATAGGAATAATCTTTTTTCTAACAATTCTGTATGAAAAAATATGTATATTATATAAAAGTCCAAGAGACATACCCTGTGGTGAAAGGATCCTGTTTGATCTAAGCATACCTATTAAATTTGAAGACTAACTAGACATTTGAGGCCATTATAGAAAAATTTTATTAATATTAATATTAAAAATTGTATTTTTAATTTTAATTTTTTAAAAAAGATTTTATTTATTTATTCATGATAGAGAGAGAGGCAGAGACACAGGCAGAGGAAGAAGCAGGCTCCATGCAGGAAGCCCGACATGAGACTCGATCCCTGGTCTCCAGGATCACGCCCTGGGCTGAACGCGGCGCTAAACCGCTGAGCCACCCGGGGCTGCCCTATTTTATTTTTTATTATTTTTTATTTTTATTTATTTATTTATTTTGGGCTGCCCTATTTTTAATTTTTAAAAAAGAGTTTACTTTTTTAGATAGCGTGCACGTGAGCTGAGGTGGGGGGCTGGGGCAGACAATCTGGAGCAGACTGCAGTGAGTGCAGAGCCTGACATTGGGTGATCCCAGGACTGGGAGATCATGACCTGAGCTGAAAATAAGATTTGGGTGCTCAAATGACTGAGCCACCCAGGTACCCCTATTTTTATTTATTTATTTATTTATTTATTTATTTATTTATTTATTTATTTATTTATTTTTTAATTTTTATTTATTTATGATAGTCACAGAGAGAGAGAGAGGCAGAGACATAGGCAGAGGGAGAAGCAGGCTCCATGCACCGGGAGCCTGACGTGGGGTTTGATCCCGGGTCTCCAGGATCACGCCCTGGCCCAAAGGCAGGCACCAAACCGCTGCACTGCCCAGGGATCCCCCTATTTTTATTTAAAGAAAACATTTTAGGTGGGACAATATTATTGTGGTCACTTTTTTTTTTTTTTTAAGATTTTATTTATTTATTCATGAGAGACACAGAGAGAGAGAGGTGGAGACACAGGCCGAGGGAGAAGCAGGCTCCATGCAGGGTGCCTGATGTGGGACTCCAGGATCATGCCCTGGGCCAGTCAGGCACTAGACCGCTGAGCCACCTAGGGATTCCCTTGTGGTCACATTTTTTAAGAAAATCATATTAAAATCTATTTAAACCTGGGAAACCCTGGTACTTGAGTTTCTTACCTGCATAATAAGGAAGAGGATTAGATTCTTTTTTTTTTTTTCTCTGCTCCTTATGCAGTAGCCACTCCCTCTTGTTTTCCTCCTCAGAATCTTATGCTGTTCTGAGCATGCAGCAGTGTTGCATGTGGATGAGGCTTTATTTAACAGTGTACCTCATGGGGAAGAACTCCAGGGCTCAGCCTCAATGGTCTGATTGACCCAAGGCCCTAGAAAGCTCCTTTATGATATCTTTTTTTTTTTTTTTTTTCCTGGCCGTTTGCCCTCTCAGGGCCAGGGTCTGACCACAACAGTTCTGAGCTTTGAGGGCTTGACAACAATATATGGACTGGGCTGAGTCAGATTTGGCTGGGGGTCAGCCCTCTCTGTAGAAGACTTCATTCCTCAAGAAGTGAAAGAAACCAGAGGCAATAACTGTTCTAGAGTAGTAACAATTTAGCACTTCTTTAAGGCTACATAAATTGTAGAGATAGCTGGTCCTCTTCCAGGAGGTGCCATCAGCACTCCAGTTTTGGTAATACTCAAAAAGAGTCTTGGTTAGCAGTTGACATGAAAGAAGTATGAAGAAAACACAAGCCCATGGGATACATCTCTAGAAAGCTGTACAGCAGAGGTTGTGTATAACTTGAAATCCCAGGTCTCCCAAGAACAATTTCAGACTGCCCACAAAGAGGATGCCATCCAAGAGCAACACTGCTAGCCACTAACAGTGGGTAAGCAGAGCACAAGGAGCTACTTGCCAAAGATGTTTTGGGTAACATGCTATAGATGTCATCAAAGTTCATTGAAAAACTAGGGCTTAAATATTACATGTAGGCTGTGAGGCTGTTTTTCTCGGGAACTTGGTTCAACGCTGAGAATAAGTAAGTGTATGAGCATAGGAAAAATTGTTTGCATAGAGAATGATTTTCTGTTTACTATTTTATCAGCTGTGATCCACTTATTTAAGGTTGGAAATATGTAACCTACATATATAGCTCTCTGCAACTGTGCATTTAGTAAAGGAGAGAGAAAAGAGGTAGGAGAGAGAAATGCTATTAGTTGAAATTGTTTCAGCCAAGTTCTTATTCTGAAATCGCTTTCTCTTCACAAAGTGATTGTCATAGATGACACCACTATCAATAGCTGTGTTACTGTTACCTCAGACTCAGTAACATTAGTTTACAGCTTTGCAGACTTTCTGCTAGGATGGAGGTGGGCATCTCTTTTTTTTTTTTTTTTTTTAAGATATTTTATTTATTCATTCATGATAGACATAGAGAGAGGCAGAGACACAGGTAGAGGGAGAAGCAGGCTCCATGCCGGGAGCCTGATGCAGGACTCGATCCCAGGACTCCAGGATTGTGCCCTGGGCCAAAGGCAGGTGCTAAACCCCTGAGCCACCCAAGGATCCCCTGAGGTGGGCATCTCTTAACCACATCTTCATGGTGGGAAACTTGAGTGTTCATAGCACCTGAAATATCAGGTAAATACCAGGACTGGAGTTCCATGTTTACCTCAACGTGCTTCTTTTATATCCTTATCTTTAGTCATTGAAATATGGTAGATGCCCTGGTCGCAGATATCAAATATCTTATTTATTTTTTATTTTAAGTAGGCTCAATGCCCAATGTGGGGCTTGAACTCATGACCCCGAGGTGAAGAATCACAAGCTCTTTGGCCTGAGCCAGCCAAGCACCCCTCGAATGTCTTTCAACTGTGATCATAAATCCCTAATTTGCCTTCTGTAGAAGCTGTCTAGCTGAGTTCAAAAGTAATGACAAATTTGGGAGTGCTGTGATGAAACATAGCTAGATGTCAGGAAAAATATTTACAGAAAGGCTGTAAAAGTGGTTCTGTGATTGACAGCTTGACAGTGTAACAGTAGCTTCTCCAGAGTCTACTTGGCATCGTGATTAAGAGCAAGAGTTCTTGGAGCTAGGGTGCCAGGGTTATAGCTCCATCCCACCACTTACCAGTTGTGACTGAGGAAATCACCCAACTTCATGGCCTTACCCTCATTATGGATATAGCAGGGATTGCAGTACTGTTACTTGGCTTAATGGCTTGCAGTGGGAATTAATACAGGCAAAGCACTGTATACTGTGGGTGCTCAGCAAACATTCACAGTTAATATCACTAACAGAATTATTCCCAGCACCTTCTTGCCACTGTTCCCAGACTTTGGCATGTATTTAGGGATGTTACTAACCATTTCAAGGATGCAAACTGAGGGAATATTGTATTTGGGGGAAAAGTCATCTTTCTTTGAATTTCCAAGTGGATAAAATGTAGGGGACTACTATTAAGTGGTTAATCATTTTAAGTCACAAGGCGAGGCCAGCTGGCTTTGAGGTGTTAAGGGCACTAACTAGTCTGTCAACTAGGAGTAGAGTTCCCAGCTAAGAGTTCTCACCTTGGACCCTGGAACTGGCTGAGTTCTAATTGGATTAGCCAGAAAGTCTCCTCCTTGCTGAGACTACAGGCAACACGGTGAACTAAAACTGGTGTAATTTTGGTGTAAATGAATTCTTAAACATGGTGGTTAAAACTAATTAATTAACTCAATAACTTAGAGATCCATGATCATGAAGAGGTTTTTATTTTTTTTATGATTTTATTTATTCATGAGAGAGAGAGAGAGGCAGAGACATAGGCAGAGGGAGAAGCAGGCTCCATGCAGGGAGCCTGACCCGGGACTCCATCCGGGTCTCCAGGATCACATCCTGGGCTGAAGATGGCACTAAACCTTCTGAGCCACCCAGGCTGGGTGGTTAATTGGTTATGAATTGGTTATGGTTATGAATTGGTTATATTGGTTATGGTTGGTTATGAATTGGTTATGAATTCATTGGTTATGGATTGGTTGGTTATGAATCAACTTTTTGTTCGTCAGATTTGTTGTATGTTCAAGTTATTTAGGACCTAGAAAATGTCCCTTTCCCTGAGTTAGTGATTAGAAGACAAAGACTTAAATCTCTCCTGTAAGGTTGTACAGGGCTTTGGACATAATAGATGCTTAATGCTGCTTTCATTTCATTTTAATCTTCCTTTTTTGCATGTGACCTAGGTAGGGGGCAGAGCTCCCGACCTCCGGTGAACCACCTCCCCTTGAGTTTTTGAAGAAGAGCTTCTGCCCTCTTGGAATGGAATGGAATGCGAAACTTGGGCCTCAAATTAGGTTTTGAATTGTTTCAATTCAAACATCTGCTAGAAATAAAAACACATTTAGGACAAGCCTGGCTATCATAGACAAACGTCAGTAGTTGACATAACCTCTTTTTATGTGTGGGAAGATGAGATCTTTCTTTGTTGTTGTTGTTAAACATTTTATTCATGAGAGGCAGAGACCTAGGCAGAGGAAGAATCAGGCTCCCCATGGGGAGCCTCATCCAGGACTGGATCCTAGGACCCCAGGATCAAGACTTGAGCTGAAGGCATATGCTCAACCACTGAGCCACCCAGGCGCTTCGTGAAGATTAGATCTTAATGTAATTTATGAGCTGCAATTTACTGATCATTGTGATTTGTCTGTGTAAACTTTTTTTGCTCACAAAAGGAGAAAATGGTCTGCAGCGATGGGGAAATGTTTCCTCTCTTCCAATTCTTACATCCTTCTCTTTTTTTGTCTTTTTTTTTTTAAGACTTTATTGGGGGCAGCCCGGGTGGCTCAGCGGTTTAGCGCCGCCTTCAGCCCAGGACGTGATCCTGGAGACCTGGGATCGAGTCCCACGTCGGGCTCCCTGCATGGAGCCTGCTTCTCCCTCTGCCTGTGTCTCTGCCTCTCTCTCTCTCTCTCTCTCTCTCTCTGTGTGTGTCTCTCATGAATAAATAAAATCTTTTAAAAAAATGAAAAAATAAAAAAGATTTTATTGGGACATCTGGGTGGCTCAGCAGTTCAGCGTCTGCCTTTGGCTCTGGTTTCGGGGGTGATCCCTGGGTATAGGGATCGAGTTCCCCCATCGGGCTCCCTGCAAGGAGCCTGCTTCTCCCTCTGCCTCTCTGCCTCTCCGTGTTTCTTATGAATGAAAAGATAAAATCTTAAAAAAATAAAAATTATTTGACAGAGCACAAGCAAGGGGAGGGGGAGAGAGAGAAGTAGGCTCCCTGCTGAGCAGGGAGTCTGACTTGGGGGCTAGATCCCCAGACTCCAGGATCGTGACCTGAGGTGAAGGCAGACTGAGCCACCCAGGTGCCCTGAATCCTTCCCTTTTTCTTATATATGTACTCAAGAAAATTTGAGGTTATTTTGAAGGAATGGAAAAGCCCTCAAACATTGTTTAGAGATTATTGTTTTAGACTTAATATTGGGACGATATTGGTCACTGGTCTTTGAGAGTTTAAGGAATTCTTAAATCTTCTGTATTTTACAGTGCAGTGCTTCTCAGACTCTATTGGGTGTATGAATCACCTGGGAATTTTGTTAAAATGCAGATTGTGATTTGGTAGGTCTGGAATGGAACCGAAGATTCTGGTTTTTTTTTTTTTTTTTTTTTTTTTTAGATTTTATTTATTTATTCGTGAGAGACACAGAGAGAGGCAGAGGGAGAAGCCGGCTCCATGCAGGGAGCCTGATGTTCAGGACTCTATCCCAGGACCCCGGGATCACGTCCAGAGCCAGAGGCAGCTTCCCAACCACTGTGCCACCCAGGAGCCCCTAAGATTTTGTATTTCTAAGCAGCCTCCCACATAGGGGTACCGCTTCTGCTCTGCAGCCCTCACTTGAGGTCGTAAGGCTCAAAAGCAGAGATTTTCAAACTTGGCTGCACATTAAATTACCTGAGGACGTTTACCTGCCTCCAGAGAGTAATTGGCCCCGGGGTGTGGCCCAAGTTTCAGGAATTTCTAAATCTCCCCGGGTGATTCTCCTGTAGAGTCAAGGCTGTGAACCAGTGCCCAGTCTGAAGGATCTGAATCATTTCCATTATTCACATCTGTGGGGAAGTAGCCTGTCTTCAAACATGTCCTCTCTGTGTGTTTTATATTATTATTTTCTGTTATTATTTCTCCCTTCTCCTTGGAACTGCGTATTTTGAAAGCATCTCTCTACTAAACAAACTATACATTTAAACAACTTCGCTTTCCTATTAAAATTAATCCATATTAACTTGTCAGTCAGACTTCCTGGTGAGAATGAACTCCCTCTTGTTACCACACGGAGTTGGCATAAGCTCCAGAAAGGTCCAGAGCACAGTCCTGCACATACTTTCCATGGGCAAATACGTGCTTTCCTTTGGCCTTTTTGAAATGTTGAAAATAGTTCACTGATGTCCATTTGTGGACCTAGGTCAGAGTCCAGCGATTACATAATGAGAGAGTTCCTCGGTGGTGCTGGTTCTGGGGCAGAGCTCTCCCTGGGGTTCAGGTGTAGGAAGCAGCCTTGCAGCTGCCACTAGCAGAGTTCTTCACAGCCCTGTTTCCCATAGCTGAGTTATCTTTTAGCCGCCTTTCTGCTCAAACAAGCAAACAATCCCCTTGATCCTGTCCCACCCTGTTGACTTGATATACAGGAGAGCTAGGAGCTCGTGGAATAGCATCAAGGTTAAGATTAGCAGAGGAGGCTTCGGAAAAGAGCTGCATTGGTTGGGATTTGAAAAATGGTAGTGGGGACTCCAGCTGGAGGAGGGGGAAGAGAGCATTCCAACAAAGAAAATACTCTGTGCAAAGCTGGCTGGCAGTAGAGGTGATAAGGTGAGGAAGCAGTTGGTAGATGAGCAGGGCTGCTGAAGTTTGACCCAAAGGGTATGTATGTGGGATGTCCCTGTAAGAAGTATGGTCATCATCCTGGAGGCTGTAGGAAACGCGCATTTTATCTTTTTTTCCACAAGAGAGTAACATCTGATGTGTATTTTAGGAATGATATATTCTGGCAGTAGTGTTGAAGGCTAAGTGGGGAGAGAAAGTTGGCAAGAGAGAATTCTTAAGCTATTGAAAAAGCACGATGATATATGAGAAAAAAACCTGAGCTAAGAGAATGGTAGGGGTTCTAGAAGACGTTGTGATTATTTTAAATTTCCAAAAGGAATTAGATGATGAAAGTGTAAGCTGGGAATAGGTACTCTAAATAGAATTTGGTATGTTAAGGATGCCTTCTATTAGCCCTAGAGCAGTGGTTTCTAAACGTTAGTAGAAAACAGAATCACCTGGAGGCTAGTTGAAATTCCTGATGGTGCCCCCTTACCCCCCCCACCCAACAGTTTCTGATTCTGTGGGTTTGGGTGGGGCCTGAAAATTTGCAAAAGAATGCAGGAGAGGAGCAACAGGAATCTCAAGGGAAATTGGAAGACGAATAGCAAGTTGGTAGAACTTAAACCCAACAATATCAATAATTAAAATAAATGACTAAACATTTCAATTACAAGGCAAAGATCCAGCAGACTGGGCTTCACCCAACATGATACCCTTAGAGTAGATGCATTTTATTTTATTTTAGATGCATTTTAAATATGAAAACATACATAGGTATAAGGAAAAAGGACTGAAGAAGAAACACCCTCTAATACCCAGTAAGCATAAGAAAGCTGGATAGCTACATTAAGATTAAGAGAGCCAAAGTATAACCAGTGGATGAGGGCTGCAGGGAAGCCAATTTTAGCTTTGTGGAGCACAGAACTTTCTGGTGTTCATCCCTGGCTATTGGTGGACAGGGCTGCCCTTTAATTACAATAGATTAAATTGGAGATTTGCAAACAAACTAGGTAGAGAAAGCATTCTTGCATAGAGATGTGGATTAGATGACCTTGGTCTCCTTTCTGGAGCTAAGATTTGAGTATAGTTTATTTTTATGATAATTGTGATTTTTTTTTTGTTTTGTTTTAATGACTAGAAATGCAGATATGTGTTCATTTTATAACACTTAGAAAATATTTAAATGCCCAGGATAAGACAAGCCATTTGATCCTTCCATCCAGAAATATCTATGGCTAGCATTTTGGTTCAGAGGCCCAGTCAGTCTTTTTAATACACATATTCAATTAAATTTTGATGAAGTGGGTTCCTAACAAATGCACCTGTATTGCAATTGCTTTTTTTTTTTTTTTTTTTTTAAGATTTTTATTTATTTGACAGAGCACACACACAAGCAGGGGAAGCAGCAGAGGGAAAGGGAGAAGAAATAAGCCCTCTGCTGAGCAGGGAGCCCCATGCTGGGCTTGATCCCAGGACCCTGGGCTGATGACCTGGATGGAAGGCAGATGCCTCACCAACTGAGCCACCCAGGTGCCCCGCAATTGCTTTTTTTAAAGACCTTACACTATATTATTATTATTATTATTATTATTATTATTTAAATATTTTATTTATTTATTCATGAAAGACAGAGAGGCAGAGACACAGGCACGGGGAGAAGCAGGCTCCATGCTGGGAGCCTGGTGCGGAACTCGATCCCGGAACCCTGGGATCATGCCCTAGGCCAAAGATAGACACTTAACCCCTGAGCCACCCAGCCATCCCCCTTACACCATGTTATAATATCTTCCCATGTCATGAGATATTTTTGTAAAACAGGAGAGTGAAGATGTTTCAACCCAAGGGAAGAAAAAGTACTTAGAGAATAGTCGTATAAATTGAAAATAATAGAAGGGTGCCTGGGTGGTGTAGTCAGTTAAGCGTCTGACACTTGCTTTCAGCTCAGGTCATGATCTTAGGGTTGTGGAATTGAGTCTAAGTGTCTGGCTCCAAGCTAAGCACAGTCTGCTTGAGATTCTCCTCCCTCCACCCTTCCCCTGTGTACCTGTGTTCATGCTCACTCTCGCCCTCAAAATAAGAATCTTTAAATTGAAAATAATGGAGAATTTTTTTTTTAATGGAGAAGTATTTTATTTTATTTTATTAAAGATTTTATGTATTTATTCATAGAGACACAGAGAGAGAATGAGAGGCAGAGACACAGGCAGAGGGAAAAGCAGGTTCCACGCAGAGAGCCCGACGTGGGACTCGATCCAGGGTCTCCAGGATCATGCCCCGGGCCGCAGGCGGCACTAAACCGCTGCGCCACCGGGGCTGCCCTGGAGAAGTATTTTAAATGAAGAACTCCCCACCACTGTATCCTTGCATTTCTATCTCAAGAGACCTCTGGGTCTCTTGAGTGGGTGGTAATTGCATGTGAGGAAGGAGCCAGGAAAAGGAGTGAGTAACTGATCTTTAGTTTGGGTGATGGATACTGGTCGATAGCCAAGGGACCAGAGGGAGAGGACTGCGTTGGAGCTGGCATCAGAATAATTCTGGCCCTGTTGAGCGTGACTTGCTGGGGGGTCACTGCCTAGTCTGTGGCCATTTCTCAGGCTGATTTTGTTTCTTTCCCTCATCTTGTTTGCCTTTCCTTTTTAAAAAGGTTTCATTACTCTGCACACACCACCTGTTACTGTGCACACTCATTGGTTTTTGCTAGTCAAAAATTTAAGGAAGCAGCTGCTATTTTAAGATGTTTATTGCTGTTCATCACAGTTAAACACATTATAAAGATAATGACTTTTTTTTA
This sequence comes from Vulpes vulpes, assembly GCF_048418805.1. NCBI lineage: Eukaryota > Metazoa > Chordata > Mammalia > Carnivora > Canidae > Vulpes > Vulpes vulpes. The sequence goes on along the minus strand of NC_132783.1, from coordinate 55,199,718 downwards.
GTTTTATGTTACTCATGTCCCTCCTGATTGCTAATTGGAAGCCCTTTATAAATTCTGCCTTCTGCTTTTATTTGCAAGAGTGGAACCAGCTCCAGCCTTCCTCCCTCAGTTCTTGACCATCCCTTCTTTGGAGACGGAAACATTGTATTCTTTACAGAGAAAATGCCCTTTGCAGACTCAAGCAACAGCTCAGGCTGAATGATAGGTATCTTTTGGCATCTCTAGGGTGATACACTTTTCACTAAGTGAATGTTCAGACAACCTTCCAAGTGCCTTTTGATACTCTGGATGGTGTTTTTGGGCAGCTGGAAAGAATGAATGTGGAGTCATGGAGAGAGGTTGGGGCGGAGTTAAACTTTTGGGAGTGTCACTGATGATATTGACCAAGACCACATACAGAATGAGAGTTAATTGAAATTTTCTAATGTCTTACAATGAATGGGTGAACAGAAAGGATTATAAAACAAAATAAAATGATTTCCCCCCAATTAGAGTGGTATCCTAAAATCACTTTGGAAGAGAGCTTTGAAGGAAGGTGGTTGCGGACATCACAAAGGAAGCTGACTGACTACTCTTCATTTAGGAAGTTTGCCTGGGATGGCAAGAGATTGGGTGATAGCTTTTTTTTTTTTTTCTTTTGAAGATTTATTTAAAGCACGAGCTCAAGCAGGGGGAGGGGCAGAGAGAGAGAGGGAGAGGGAGGAGAAGGAGGGAGAAAAGCAGACTCCCAGCTGAGCCAGGAGCCCCATGTGAAGCTTGATGTGGGGCCGAATGCGGGGCTCTATCTTATTAACCTGAGATCATGACCTGACCCAAAACCAAGAGTCAGATGCTTAACCTACAGCCACCCAGGCAATCCAGGGGATAGCTTTTAAGAAGAGAAGACTAACATCTGGGAGAAATAGCTGGTTCTAGAATTGGGTAGAGAAGAATAGATGAGCCTGGAGCATCTTGTAGTACCAGAAGGTAAGGAAGTGCTCAAAAGACAAAAGAATGGGAGCAAATCAAAGGGACAAAGAGTTAATCTGAGAGCACCCAATGGCCAGGGATGGAACAATTTGATGAATAAAATAAATCATGTAGCACTGAATTATAGCCCAAAGGATAAAATAACCATGAGCCCATACTTATATAAAAAAGTGGTTCTATAAATTAATAGATGGAGGAGAAGCAAATCTTTCCCACAGAAGAATTCCAAATAAGATGTATAGTATAATTCCCTCCCTCTCTTGAAGGGACAACATCTGATAAACCCAGATTAGTGGAGGAAGGGAGGGGAACATGCTATAGCACACTTGGCCTGAACTCCTCAAAACTGTGTGAAGGTCATGAAAAGCCAAGTAAAATTGAGATACTGTCACAGAGTGCAGTGTGTGATGCTCTGGATTGGTTCTTGGAACAGAAAGAGGACACTGATGGAAAAACTGAATTCCAACAAAGTTTGAAGTTTAAAAGTAATAAAACCAGTGTTGATTTCTCAGTTTCAACAGATGACAGAATGCTATAATATGTGAAAATTGGGAAACTGACTGGGGAAGTATATGGGAATTCTTTGCAATTTTTCTGTAAATCTAAAATTATTCTAAAATTAAAAAACACTTTTTTAAAGATACTGTGTGTTTGTGTGTGTGTGTGTTTATTGGGTTGGGGTTTGGAAAACTTGAACCTTGAACTTGTTTGTAGGCTGAGAATAAGTAATTGGTACGGAAGGACAGGAGTCCTGGGGAGGAGAGTAAGGAGGGATGCTCTAACAATGCACAAATAGAAGGAGACACAGAAAAGTGTAAACCAGAAGTAGAGAAAAAGACATTCATTCAGTGAAGAGTAAGCTGAAGTTGGGCGGTAGTTCTGGACCTTTTTACTTGTGTACGACGCTCCCACCCCCATAGAATGTTGAGAAACTGCAAGTCTTCATTTTCAGACCTATCAGAGAAAATCTTCACCTCATTTTGTAATTCTGCTATATAGCTAGATAGAGAAAGCATGTGCCTTGCTACAGGTTGGTTACCTGAATGTCTTTCCCCCCCCCCCCCCCCAAACAATCTTATTTATTTGAGAGAGAAAGACAGAGCATTAGCAGGGAGAGGGGCAGAGGGAAAAAGGAGAAAAAGGGAAAAAGGAGAAGCAGGCTTCCTCGCAGAGTAGGGAGCCCAATATGGACCCTAGGACCCTGGGACCATGACTTGAGCTGAAGGCAGACACTTACTGACTGAACCACCCAGGCGCCCCTACCTGGATGTCTTAAATGAGGAATCACCCATGATTATTGTTTGATTTGAGCTCAGGGATTCTTCTCTCTCTTCCTTGGGGCCTCAAAGGTGTTTACACCAGGGAGCAATGTACTCTTGATTGGGGATGAGAGGACTGCTTTTCCTGTTCAGCTAGGGAAAGGCAAGTGAGAAGTGAAAGAAAGGCCTGAAGAGGGCATTTGGAAGTTAAGGACCTTGGAAAGAGATTTGCCTAAAACTTCGGCCCTCATACCTTTTGTGAATTTCCTTGTACCCCCAGTTTGAAGACCATAGTAGAGGACCTGAGAGATGTGGGGTAAGGCTTTGGAAGAGTGCCTGGGGAAGAAGAGGGTTTTCTCAAGACCAGTGAGAGGAGAACTACTTTGCATGGAGGTCACAGCTACAAGGAGAGTAGTTAATTTCCAGTGGTGCTTATGATACTGTTTTCCCTGCTAGTTCTGGCCCCTTGGACTGCTCATCTTTTCTCCTCCTCTGCCTCTTCTCCCTTTTCCTGTGTCTGCTTTATTTGATATCTTCCAGTGGCAACCTTGAGCAGACCTCTTTTTGTGAAGTGATTTTTGCAGTGTCCTCATTAAATAACATTCCATTGAAATGAAGTGGCAATTCTTAGGAGATTTGACCTATATAACTTTTAGACCTAAAAATGCTATTAAAGAGTAGAATCACTGGATGATTATTGTGGACCAAATGTGTAGTACGTTGAAAGAGATATTTTATAGTTTGGATTAAGCTAACCTATGTAGCCCTCTTTTTCCTCCTTTAATTTCAACTAGGGTGTGTTAGAAAGATTTTGCCTTCTAAAGTTTTTTAAGAATTAAAAATGTAAATATACGTAATTCTAAACATATGTCTGTATATTTTGTCAAATAGATGGTGGAGCATTGGAAAGATGATTCTGTCTTCTCTCTTGGATGACAGTATCTAGTACAGGGACACCTGGGTGGCTCAGTGGTTGGGCGTCTGCCTTCAGCTCAGGGCGTGATCCTGGAGTCCCGGGATCAAGTCCCACATCAGGTTCCCTGCCTGGAGACTGCTTCTTCCTCTGCCTATGTCTCTGCCTCTCTCTCTCTCTGTCTCTAATGAATAAATAAATAAAATCTTAAAAAAACCCTACAATATCTAGTACATATTTGTGATCATACTTACGGTATGTTATATATGCCATATATTGTTGCCACTACATGTGTTCAAGTGTCATTTATAAAGGTCATTAATTTAAAGAGCTAATAAAAAATACTCTTTTGTTATTTAAGAACAAATTTTAGATTGTGAAATAATCTAACTCATCTTGTAAATTCTACCCTATTTGTTAAATTGTGTCCCCTTACTTTTGGTTTTAGCATACTTGGTCACTGTAGGATTAATTTAGAAAATGTAGACTGATTAGCATATTCTCACTGTACAGAGAAACTTGTTATTTTGCTGTATAGATGGTGTTTTAGTGTCCTGTAACATCTTTCTGTTTTCATTAGCAAATCTTCACTGCACTGGGCATTCATAAGATAGCTCTAAGTTTTTAAAGGGGCAGTGAAGATTGACAGGTGATCTTACCTCTTAACTTGTAAACTTAAGTTGGGTCTATGAGCTGGTCTAGTTTGAGCTTACTGGACATTATTAACATTATTTTCTAAACCGTTAGTGAATCAAAAGCTCTTAACATTATTTTCTAAATATCCGTGATCTAGGTAAGTGGTTCTCACATATAAGCAGAAACAAGTATTACCTGGAGAATATGCTGAAATGCTTATTCTCAGGGCCCAGTGATTCTTCACCTGAAGTCTGCAGAACCTCACGGGCTCCCTAATTGGGTGCTAGGGAGATCATGAACACATCAAAGTATAACAAATGTTATATATGGGGCTTTCTCCAATTTTTTTCCGAATACCAAAGACTTTTTTGCCCCTCCACCTCCTAAAGATCAAAAATGTCTCTTTCGTTCAGTTTCATTACTCTGTAAGTCTGTCAAGTCTGTGGTTAGGACACAGTGGTGTTTTCAAAATGCTTGGAAGTAATAACACCCATGTTTGTATTGCTGTACTGCAGCCACAGGCAGTATCTAGTTCCAGAAAATTTCTTTGCACTTTCCTCTAGTATTTTTAGATCTATTACAAATCAAGTATAATCTTGCTTTGGTTTCAAATTACCCTCACTAATTTACAGTTTTTAGAGCCTGAGTAGGTTCAGGTGTAATCATAATCTGGTGATTCCCTCTTTTTGGGTAACCATTTGCTGTATTCTTTTATTTCCTCATATTTAAATAGTGCCAGAACAATTAACACAGTTCACAGAGGAAACATGTACTTGTAATATTACTATTGTTACATTTCTGGCCTGTGGTAAATGGAGACTCTGTGAGTAAATGCTCTTATGAAATACTGTTTCATCTTACTTATGTCTGGTACCAATTTGTTTAAAGCACAGATGATCATAATTGGTATTAGGAAGAAAAAGAGAAAAACAGTGGGGGGAGGGGAGGGAAATGGCAAGCAGAAAATTCTTAGGAGTAGACTTTTTCTCTGAATTTATACTTTCTTTCCTTGAAGGTTTATCATTCTATGATGGCAATAAGAATACATGCATGCAATGGTATTTTGTTTGATAGCGATCTCTGAAGATAAATGCTGTTCAACCATGACTTCTAAAATGATTTTAGGGATTATAAACCGTTAGTGAATCAAAAGCTCTTAACATTATTTTCTAAATATCCGTGATCTAGGTAAGTGGTTCTCACATATAAGCAGAAACAAGTATTACCTGGAGAATATGCTGAAATGCTTAGCTGTGGGACCCTACCACACAAGGACTTTGGTTCGATAGTTCTAGACGCCACTGTGTTTTTAACACAAGTCCCAGGTAATCTGGCCATATTTTCTCAAAGCTGATCTAGATGCTAAGAGGTTACATGGGAATAGTTAATAAGAGTATAACCTATAATGCAAGAGAAGCTGTGATAAGTGTGGAGAGGTGAGAGGGACATGAAAGTATTAGCAAATGACATGGAATAAGTTTGTGCTCCACAATTATTGAGAACCCCAAAGTTTTTTATATATGGGTTTTATCTATTGATACCATATTAAAAATTAAAATTGAGATATTTAATATGTTAAATATTATTTATTAAATAAACCCATTACTTGTTATTTAAATACTTTGTAATTGAAAAAAAATCCAAAATAAAATAAATTAGCAACAGTTATGGCCTTATTTTACATTCATGCAAATCTCTTTACTGTTAAGTAGAAGGTTAATACAGTAGAAGGCAGCTGGATTCTCATATGCTTCTGTATTCAATCTGTTGTAATGTTGTTTTGGTTGAAATCTATGAAGAAGAGAAGATCCAGCTGCACACAGAAAAGGGGGCAGTATTTTAATCATACCAAAAGTATACAAGTCCTATTTTCTTAAAGCTTGGCTGCAGTGTGGAATCTGAAATCCTATCACTGAGGGTGTTTTTTTGTCTTGGTTTTTACTTTGATACGTTAAAATCCATTCATCTGTCTTACGCTTTCAGTGAATCTTTTTCCATGCATGATTTTGTACTAATTAGAAGATACTGGTCACAAAGTTATGCAGATCTCTTAAAATCACATTTATTTCTCTCATCTTGTTATTGGAGCTCAAGGATGCAAGAACACCCAGCCCCAAGGTGGTGGTGTGGGTGGGGGCAGCAAACAGATCAGGTTCTGCCATTTGCCATTAAAAAATTCTAAAGACCCAGAGACAAGTAGTGGTGAAACAAGAAAGGAATTTCAGTGAGGTCAGCACTGGGAAGACAGGAGACCAATGTCCTAAGAATATCTCCAAGGTGCTGAGAATACTTCTAAGTTTAAATTGAGAAGACATGGAACAAAGATCCGTAGGTACTCACAGCAGTAGCAAAGGTCAGGCTGACAGTTGTCTTGGGGTCAATCGTGGGGTCTTGCTGGCATCAGGGGAGTAGTGATTGCTTGAGGGGTAGTGCTGGTTGCCATCACGGGATGTTTTGCCTGCTGGGTTTTTGCCTGAGTTAACAGATAAGCTGGAGGGAAAAACAAAATCATTAAGAGGAAATGGTTGAAGGCTAAATAAATGGAGTCAATCTGGGCAATGACTGGGACCTCCTTCAAATCCTCACTGTCAAGTCATCATTCCATTTCAGTGGAAGGAGAAAAGTCAGGGGTCATTTCTGCTGTAACTACTTCCTGCGGGCCAGGGATAATTAAATGTAGCAATTTTGGAATAGAAGATTTTGATAGGTTAGGAGAATTTTGTTTCTTGTGTCCCTGCTGAGGAGGACAGAAGGGGATCTCTGAGCTAGTACATGCGTGGGCTCTTATTTGACAAAATACAAAGTCAGACAACAACCAAAGAGAAGACCAAGAAATACAGCAATGCTTAGCAGGGCATATTTCCATTTGAAAGCAATCGAATTTAGTCAGCTGCTAAAAGGATCTAGAACTAGGGCATCTACAGCAGTTATATGTGTGTTTAAATCTGTTATGGCTTTAGTTAACATTTTTTGAGTAATTTGGAATAGAGACATAACATTCTGTTTAAATGAGAGCACAGGTTCCTCTTTTGGGCTGCAGTCAAAATGTCAAGGACCATCCAGTTTTGAAGGGCTAGTTCTTGAATTTGTGTGGTTTCATCATTTTAGGAGAGTGACTGTATGCTCGGTTTGCTTAAAGGTGGCTGGTTGTATGCTTGCCTAAAGCCCCCCACATTGATGGAGGTGGCTCCTGGGACAAATATGGCTAAGGGAGAAAACCATCAAGAAGCCCTCTTTGCATGATGTCGAGTTTTAACAATATCCCAATTATGAGAAATCACTAGGATTTAACTCCAGTTTAATCAGTGGGAGATAATTCATCCCCAAGTGTATGGGCTAATCCAATCATAAGGAAGGTAAGGCCATGCATTATTTCCAGAAGTCCATAGTTAACCCAACAGAGTGGGGTCCACTTGGTTTTCAGGGAGTGATTTTTGCCATACATGCCACATAGAATGTAATAGTGTAATAGTGAGTTACCTAACTAAAGGAAGTCCATACCATTGCCTGAGATGATCCCTGAATACTATTTAACTTTTTATTATGTTGGGGGCAGCTTTATTCCACTGGACTTGCTCAGCAGTTAGCTACTCAGTTCTGGCATGTTCTGCATTTCCCACAAGAGGGGCATGCGTGGTGGTGGTGGTGGTGGTGATCTGTTCTTTTACTAAGGCAAACACATGTTAATGACCTGCACCTCGCCACCACGGGAGCAAAGGATACCCAGATATTCAGCTCCATCCTTTACTTCCCCCAGGGAGGGCCTGTGTGACCAAGGTGATTAATTTGAGAGAGCTAGTCCGATGGGCAACTTAAGATACAGTGTAGACTGAGAAGGGAGTAGTAAGGACCCCTAAGAGCAAGTACCTCCCATTGTTCAACTGCTCAGTCCTATGCCCATGGGTCCTTTTATTATTCCCACAGAGCAACAGGCATGAAGATTGTCTATACCTGAGTTATTGTGGCAATTCCTCTGAAATTTGCCTCAAGTTATGTAGTTTAGGTGAACAGACCTTTAAAGATAATCACAACTAGAATCTAACATCCACAAAAGTACGTTATTGAAACATAACTTTTCTCTCCAAAATCACCTTCATTTCCAACAAAGGTAGCTAAATTAAGACTATTTTGTAAAACAAGTCCAGTTTTTTTTTTTTTTTAATTTTATTTATTTATTCACAAGAGACACACAGAGAGAGGCAGAGACACAGGCAGAGGGAGAAACAGGCTCCCTGCAGGGAGCCCGATGCGGGACTTGATCCCTGGACCCGGGATCATGACCTGAGCAGAAGGCAGATGCTCAACTGCTGAGCCACCGAGGTGTCCCACAAGTCCAGTTTTAACAAACTTGGCCTATTTACACAAGCACAGGAAGAATAGTAATTGGCCATTTAAGTTCTTTTAAATCTGCTTTGCTGGAACTTTTCACAAGGAATTTCAGATTGAGCTTTTTTTTTGTTTTTTTTTTTTTAAAGATTTTATTTATTTATTCATGAGAGAGACAGAGAGAGACACAGGCAGAGGGAGAAGCAGGCTCCATGCAAGGAGCCCGACGTGGGACTGGGTCCCAGGACTCCAGGATTGCGTCCTGTGCCAAAGGCAGGCGCCAAACCGCTGAGCCACCCAGGGATCCCCAGTACTTCCCATTCTTACACGAATTTCAAGAGTCTTAAAACACCTCTCCTGACTTCCCTACTTGCCACATGTCCCTTCTCCTCTTCTAATGGTACTTCTAATCACGAATTTTATAAATTCCTTGTTACAAATCATATGAACCAGCCATGCAAGCTCAAAATGATTCCAAGGAGCTCAGACAACAGGGAACTTGAGAAGGACAGGGCCCAGTGTACAGTGTGAAGGAGTTTACCAGGGACCACATCTTTCAGGGCCCACTTATTCCTCAGTTCATTTCTCTGCTTCACCAAATGTGGTTAAGGCAATCGGTTCCTATCCAGGGTAAGCAGAAGGAAGTGTGCCCACAACAAGTTTTGGCCACTATGAGGGACTGTTCTCCTTGCCTGAGGTCAACCAGTCACTAGTGCTTGTCTCCAGCCTGTCAGTGTCACTGATTTGGGAAATGAACAGGCGAGCCCTGGTGCACTGCAGCCAGCTGCTCCATCCAGGAATCCCAAGAGGGCTGGACAAAAGGGAAGCACAGCTCCTGGCTGGCTCACAAGAAAATTTGTTATTGGAGCCCAAGGGTGCGGGAACACCTGGCCCAGGGTAGGGGTGGTGGTGGGGGCAAACAAACCAAGTTCTGCCACTCACCGCTAACAAAATCTAAAGGGCTGAGAGACAAGCGGTGGTGAAACAAGAAAGGAATTTAGTTCAGTGAAGCCAACGCCAGGAGATAGCGGGTTAATGTCCTAAAGAACTATCTCCAAGGTGCTGAGAATACTTCTGAGTTTATATAGGGAAAATGCGGAACAAAGTTTGGTGCTTGCAGCTGAGCAGCAAAAGGTCAGGTTGATCATTGTCTTGGGGTCAACCACACGGGCTTGGAGTCCGGGAGTCCGGGGATAGTTTTGGTTCCCAGTCCTGGATGGTTTACCCTCTGGGTCTCTTGCCAGATAAAGCTGGAGGGAGAAAAATGGTAGTTAAGAGGAACAGATCTGAAGGCAAAATGGAATCATTCGGGGCGATGAATGGGTCTTCCTCCATTCTCATTGGAAAAGTCTTTTCATGATTCGGGAAGCTATTAAGCTCACAGTGGCAGATGTAAAAGTTTCCCAAAATGCTTGAAAGCTCAAATTTTATCATTGGCAGTAGGTAACTGTCAGTTGTTTTCCCTGAGGAAACAGACTCACTTTGTGCATTTTTGAGAAAATGACTGCCAAAAACCCAAGTCGGAATGATCACAGTTCCTCAGTTGTGCTTTCGTGTAAAAATGGTAGTCTATGAAAAAACAGCTGGTTTAGCTCACAACTCGATTACACAAGTGCTTTTCTTCTAGACTGTTGTACTTTGCAGGAGCAGAGTGCTCGTGTGCACTTCTCATTTTGTCACAAAGAACATCCAAAAGACCTCTACTCGAGGCCTTGTTGAGATTTAACAAAAGTAGTAATTCCTGCTGCTTGCTTCATTAAGGACATTGGGAAAGGGCACTTGTTTTAACTCCTACGTGTGGTGGTGCAGAAGTCAGTACTGCTTAGTCCCGTTTGCTGCCACTGCCTCGGTCAGTGCTCAGGCAGTCACCCCACAATTGCTTTTGCACCCAGAAGTGCAAATGTCAGCACAGTTGAAAATGACAGATAATGCCTTTGTGTTAACCTAAGAATAGTTTTGACCTCCGAGAAGTTCTTGGGGACTCCTGCAGTCCACTGATCACACTTTGAGAACCGCCCATAGAGATGCTTTGGGGCCTTCCTCCCAGCACTGTGCTTCATGCCAGAAGTCACACATGTCCGTGTTCCATGGCTCGTTAGTAACAAGTCTGGAGGATGTCTTTGTGAGGTGGACAGCGCTGTGACGATTCAAGGTAGAATTGATGAGTCTACTGGGCAGGCATTCAGTCGGCGGCATTCATTTAAGAGTTTTTCAGTTCCCACAGTGTGCTGCTGGCCCCCCCCCCCCACCCCCCGGAGCTACTGGAGCGCGGCCTCCCTGCATCTCTGCCCACCTAAGGTTTTCCTGCTTCCCTCGAGGCAGTGTTTAAACACCTCCCGGGCCTCTTAGTGTAGGACCCGTTTTCACCTGTACTTCTCGCGCAGTGCTCATATACCGTGTGGTTGGTTCGCATCCTCGGTGATTTTGGTTTTCAAGTGCCAACCCCCAAAATGAGTTACTGTTTACTCTGTCATCAGTATGTTGTCCAGAAAAGGGAAGGGCGTTTTGTAAACGTTTTTTTTTTTTTTTTTTCTCCCAATGTCATGAAATCAAAACTGAAAGTGAACGGAGTAAAACAAGAAAGAGCGCGTTGGCCGCACGTTTCCTGGCCGCACGCATCGGAACGACCCAAAGGAGCGGCCGCGGCGTGCGGCTGTGGTTTCCGCTCCTTGCTCGCGGCAGCCTCTAGGGCCCGGCGCTGCAGCCGTGTTCCGATCGGGGCTGAGTTCGAGCGCCCGGGGACTGGGTGTTCCGGCGGGGTGTTGGTACATTGTTAAAACCTGGCAAGAGCGCGCTCGCCGGGGGCCTGCAGGCGGGGCTGGGCGGCGGACGGGCGGGCGGACGGCGGGCGGACGGGGGCGCACGGGCGGGCGGACGGGCGGGCGGACGGGGGCGCACGGGGCTGCGTCGGCGCTCGGCGAGGTGCCCCCGCCCGGCGCAGCCTGCGGCTCGGGCCCGCGGAGCGCCGTGCCCATTTAAGGAGGCGGACCGTACCACCAGAACTTTCCTGGCAGGGGGTACTCCGGCGACCTCGGACAACTTCCAGCGAGCCAGAAGGCCGCCTCGGGTCTCCGCGAGCCGCGGCGCGGCTGCCCGTGCGGCTCAGGGGTTGCGGAGCGCCGCGGGGCCGGGGGCGCGGGCCGCTGGGGTTTCGGGGCTCCTGCGAGGCCGCCGCGGGGGCTCTCGCTGGCTCCGAGTTCGGCCGCGCCGGTCCCCGAGCTGGTCCGAAGTGCCGCGGGCCCGCAGAGGCCCCAGTGCCCGGATGTGCCCCAGGCTGGTGCGAGCCCGGCCGGCCGGAGCCCGAGGCTGCCCGAGCAGGTAGCCCCGGAGCGCGGCGAGTCGTGCTGCGGAGGCGGCCCCCGCCCGGCGCCGGCCGCTGGTGAGCGCGGCGCTGGCCGCAGGCGCGGGTCGGGGGCTCCGATGGACGCAAGCCCCTGAGCCCTGCGGACTGAACGATGGCAGCCCAGTCCAGGTGAGCCCGGCGCCGGCGGAAACTTTGACGCGCGCTGGCGGCCGGGGAGCTGCGGGGTGCGGGCAGGGGGCGGCGGGCGGCGGGGGAGGGAGCTGGGGCGCCGCGACGGCCGGCAGGAAGCGGCTTCGTCATTGCTCTCCGCGTCCCCGGTGCCGCGGTTCGGTGCTTACCGTCAGATCAGAACACGCGCGCGCACACACGGACACACGCACACACACGCGCACACACACACGCACACCAGTTGGCAGAGCGCACTGCACAATTCCTGCAGAGTGGAGGAGAGACGTGGAGTTCGAAGTCCAATGTCTCCCGTCTTCCAAAATAATTGTCGTTTTCGTGGAAATTGAGTTGTTTTTCCACTTGTCTGCCTTTGCCCGGAATTTTCATTTAGTTTCTTTGTGCACCTCCCGTGGGTTCTCCTGAGTGTGTGTGTGTATGTGTGGGGGGGTGGGGGTCGGGGTGGGGGTTGGCGGCTACTATTTTGATGGGAATTTTAGAAGTCAGTTAATGTAAAAGCAGCTCGCCCTGGACAAGGTGGTTGAGAATCCGGCTGGGGAGTGATGGAGAATTTTAACGGCCACCATGCGGGATCCCACCTAACACGGCGCAGCGTGCGAGAATCTGCTGAGCAGGCAAAGACCCGGAATGCACGGGGGGGTGGGGGTGGGGGGTGGGGGGGTCATGAGGTGCAGTTGCTGCCCGAGGACCGCGATTGTGAGGACCTCAGGCTCTGACTTTCCACGGTCGGTTCCTTTTCTTGTAACGAGTGTTAAGGACCCATGACAAGGCATTAGTGATCATTACACGACCCAGACTGTTGCGTGTGAGTTCATTTTTAGTTGCGACAGCAGGTTGGTGCTGAGGGCAACTTAGAGTTACGTTTAAGTTCTTTTTCAACTTTCTCTAAAAAAGCAGCTCGGTGTCAACTATTTAAAAGTAGGAGGGCTCTTGGGGGTTGATAGTTGATGTAGTTTAGGGATTTGGGGGTGTCTTAGAAGGCTGAGTACGCTTCAGGTCTGAAAACCCAGGTGTACCCCTGAAAGAAATAGATGCTCCAATACTGAAGTTTGGGCTATATAAAATTCAAGATTTTTTTTCCTAAGAGGATTCTCTAGGAAGAGAACTATTTCATGTAGAAATGAAAAAAAACTATTCTACATGAAAACTATTAAAACTATTTCTACATGAAATAGTTCTGCCTCTTGTGTGCTGTCTGCTTTATATACTTAATCCTCTGAACTCAGTGGTTTATCTCCTGCCCCATGTTCTTGGTTGTTCCAAAAAAAAAAGGGGGGGGCAGTTCTTAACTTGAAACCACATAGTAGGAAAACTTGGATGGATGAGAAGCAAAATTTGCATCTTTTTTTGGCTAACCTCTAATGAAACTTAACTGCCAAGGGTGGGGGGGGGTGTCTGTGGAATAAAGCCTTAGATTAAGATACCTTGGTCTAAGAAATTAAACACTACCCAACAGAACTCAATAATATGGAGCTGGGATTTGAACTCAGGTGCAAGTGATTTCAATGCCTCAGCTCTTAAACTAATTAAGAATAAGATGAGATAATAGCTAATTGGTCACTGCATGCAGTGTGCCAGGCACAGCTACTTTAATTGGATTATCTCTTTGATTCTTCTCAGTCACTTAAATAGGTAAGTACTATTATTTTTCATGTTTAGTTAAAGAAACTGAGGCCCAGCCAGCCTGTTTCTTGCCTGAGGTCACATAGTAGAGCAATGCCTGACTCCTGAGCTGCTCTGCAGCATTTCCTTACTTCCAGACTTCCTCTTTAATCTCGAGGTGAGATGTGAAAAGGGAACTGCAGAGCCTCACTATAAGTGTACAAAAAGCAATTTCTGCTAAGAGTGCTTTGCTATTAAATGGAAAAATTTGAATTACCTGTGTGGTAGTGCAACTTGCTAGTAATTGAAATAGGTCTGTGTATATTCTGCTCTTCTAACCTGGCCTTCAGACATGCCCTTGAACTAGGAACAAAGCCATGATGTCTGTTGTTTTCCTAGCTTGCATAATGGGAATAGATCTCACAAGTTGTAAATATTCACTTTCTCCAGTTTCATCTGGTCTGTGGTCTGTACTCATTTAGACATTGTATTTTGTGGGACAGTAGGTAATCTTTGAGATCTAAGAAGATTGCATATATTTTTGGATTTCAAGGAAACCTCAAGCTGGGTCAGATTGTTCAGAGTAGTGCTAAGAGAAACAGAACCATCACCTCTGATTTATAATCTAGGGTAGTAAAATCTTGCCCATGTGCCACTGCAGTATCTCTTTTCTCTTGGAACAATTAGTCTGAATTGGTAGACTCTTTGACCCTCAAGATTCATAGCTCAATTTGTTCTAACCACAGTTGTTTCATTGTGCACTACTTAAAATAATTTGACTTTTTTTTTTTTTTTTTTTTTTTTTGTGGAAGAGGTAGATAAGAACTTAGAAGAGAATGAAATTTGTGTCACTGATAGTGAATACATGAGATGGCCATGGCACTTTTCTCTCATTATTTGACATTGCTGTAAGGGAATATTCTTCATTTGAAACTTATGGTTGGGATATGACTAAGTTTTCTTTTTCTTTTCTTTTCAAGATTTTATTTATTCATGAGAGACACAAAGAGGCAGAGAGACACAGGCAGAGGGAGAAGCAGGTTCCCTGTGGGGGAGCCTGATGCAGGACTCATCCCAGGACCCTGGGGTCACGCCCTGTGCCTAAGGCAGACTCTCAACCACAGAGCCACCCAGGCGTCCCCTGACTAATTTTTCATGTGAAGAGACTAGGCAGTGTGTTCCTTTTCTACAGTCAGCTCCTTAAGACAAGATGTTATCTCACATTTTTAGCATCTCCTGCATAGGCTGGAAGTATTTTGAATGAGACGTTCTACCTAAGTATTTCTTAGCTTGTGAACCTTTATAAATTGAAGCTGACCAGTCCTCTCCCACATTTTAAAACCTAAAAGTAGGAAGTTGATTATTTTGCGGTTGGGGTTTTTTTTCCCCCCTTCCCAGAAGTGGTAGACATCTGCCTATGTTTTACTTATTTATTATTGTTTTTTAATTTTTAAATAAGATTTTATTTATTTGACAGAAGGAGGGAGGGAGGGAAGGAAGGAGGGAGAACCAGTCTCCCGCTGAGCAGGGAACCCAACATGTGGCTCCATCCCAGGACTCCAGGACCCAGACCTGAGCCAAAGGCAGACGCTTAACCGACGGAGCCACCTGGGGAACACAAGTTGCCTACGTTTTAAAAATTGTATTTTGGGTCATTATTTTGAAAGCACTTAGTATTTGGTTTGAGTTTTTTTTTTTTTTTTTAGTATATATATATTTTAATATTTATTTATGAGAGACACAGACTGAGAGAGAGAGAGGCAGAGACATAGGCAGAGGGAGAAGCAGACTCCATGCAGGGAGCCCGATGCGGGACTTGATCCCAGGACTCCAGGATCATACCCTGGACCCAAGGCAGGCACTAAACCGCTGAGCCACCCAGGGATCCCCTGGTTTGAGTTTTCGAGTTGTGGAGAAAGGCAGTCACTTAGAAATGCAGTATCAGTTAAAGCAGGACATACGCATACTATGCCTCAGCTCTCAGATTAGTGTGTGCTTTCTTTGGAACCTATAAGCACAACAGATAACATTGACGACTTTTTGATGGGAGTTTTAACACACTTAACTTTCTTTAATGTGAAATAGTTAACAGATTGCGGCTTTAGTTTCCAAATTCTCATCTAAGGCACAGAATACCTTATAAAAATATACAATCTGGCATGCCCTCTTTTGAAGGTGGCAAGCCTTTGATGGGGTAGGAATGGATATAGAATCTTAATAATAGTTTGTAGATTTATACTTTTCTATGAGGATTAGCTTGCTTTATATTGAAGAGTGTGTTCATGGATAAAACAGAAAGGAGGGCTTTGGTTCCTCATCTCTGCTTCTCCCCCTACGCCCCCAGTTGAAGCAATCCTTGAATTCTAGAAAGGAATATATACATACCTGCAACTACTGCCAGGGATTACCAGTTTTAAAATGCACCTTGTGCTCCTGGAGAAGCCCTGCCCCTCCTCCACCCCCCACCCCCAGGAGGAAGGGGGGAGTGGGGGAGTTAAAATTCTGTTGGAGAGTAGCATCTGGTGGCTGAACACATCTCAGAAGAAAGCACTTTCAGACAAATTGCAAAAGGAAATTAGGTTTAGTTAGTTCTGCCACAGCGTTTTTGTTTGAATTTGACTGAAGTTAATGTTAATGACGTTTAAAAAATAATAATAAAGCAAAGTCAGATTGTTCCCAAGATAATTATGAAGCCGGTTTTTGGTGGATCTCTTTGGTGAGGGAAATTTTTCCATTGCAAGAAGCATTGCTCTTAAACTGGTATAGAACCAGTTTTGCTCTGTCCTCTTCCCTCCTGATTTGTGAGCTACTGATTGATTACCTTGGAAGCAAATTCATGAAAGCAGAGAAACTCTGGTTAAATGTGAGCAGATATCAAAGAAGAATGCTATGGTATTTTGGAAAGTGCGGTTCAAGGAAGTAATTTCAAGAGGGAGATAATTTATGCAGTATTTTGACCTAGTGAATATCTTCATTTTTTCCCTTATGACGCCATTGTAAACAGTGTCCTTGACAGAAGAGAAACAGACAGGTCTCTTAAGTGATTTCCTTCTAGTTCATCCTGAGAGCCAGCTGAGCTTCCTGACTCAGACTACAGCTTCTTCCAAGATAAAGAAGGAGAATTGAGTCATTTTTTTTCAGTCAGCTGGTTTATGGGGATGTTCTTTGGCAACATTAACGCAAGTGATCTCTCAAAAGATTTAGGGGATTCTGTACGAGAGCATGAAAAGGTATTCAATTGCTGCTTCTGTATTCCTTTTTTTTTTTTTTGCTTCTGTATTCTTTTAAAAATGGAATTTAGTGAACACTGCATTTAAGCAATTTAAATTTCACATCTTCTCAGTAAAGAAAAATGTTATCTTAATCAGGGATAAGAGGGAAATCTCATTTTGGTACTGTCATTTGTGTTGAGCATTCAAATTTATGTATTACCTAATATCTGTGAAGTGGAGGAATTAAGAAGCCAATTATCTTCATTACTGCTTTGAGATATAACACACAATTTGATTGCTTCTAAATATATAGACTTCCGGGCAGTGCAGGAGGCTCAGCAGCTTAGCGCCACCTTCAGCCTGAGGCCTGATCCTGGAGCCCCAGATGGAGTCCCACGTCAGGCTCCCCGCATGGAGCCTGCTTTTCCCTCTGCCTGTGTCTTGGCCCCTCTCTCTCTCTCTCTCTCTCTCTCTCTCTCTCTGTCTCTAATGAATAAATAAATTCTTAAAAAAAATAAATATATAAACTTAGTTTTCTATTAGGAATTTTCTCTATTTTGTTTTCCAAGATTGGCAAATAAACTTAATTACAAAAATCTGTCTTTTAAAAAGGAAAGTCCTGTATGTGAGTTGTAGTAAGAACTACAAGTGATGGTGTATTTTGATTTTCCCTCAGTACTAGTTGGAGATTAAGCCTACATCTTTAGGACAAAGTTTCTTGGCTCAGAAGTACAAACATAACATGCTTGGATATCATAATCTCTGTTGTGGTTCAGTTACATTTTATTGGTATAGGGTGTGTGCATAACTTTTACAGCAGCTTAAATGATTCTTATTTTATGTAAATGAAAAAAATTGAAGGGAGAGCAGAAACTAGTATTTTTAGCTCTGCTTCAGGTTATTATAAATATATATGTATTCATTTGTTCAGAATAATACAGCAGATAGAATGCACAGTAATATTTTGTTCAAATAAATAAAATATTTTGTTCAAATATAAATGTGTCAGGTGGAGCTTAGCTTTAGGCCTCAAGGGGAAAAATAAGACAACTTTTAGTGTTAATGCCCAGAGTCCCTAAGTAAAAATTAAATTCAAAACCATCCCAAGTTCTGACTTTTTTGTGTCTTGGCAGTGATCAGTGTTGAGAATCTTTCCCCTGTTCAAACTTTCCCCTACCTGTCCACAGTGAGTTAAAGCTTAACCTGATGGCCACAAAGCTAGCAGACTTAATATCCTGGAAGTCTTGTTTTCTGGTGAACGTTTGTTTTCTTGTTACGGTTTATTGGCTTTGTTTTTAATTTAACCAGATTGAACTATCAGATTCTTAAGGTTGTTACTCAAGCAGTAATTTGATGTCAGGTTTAATATCTTAAGGGGAATTCCAGGAGCAACATCTTGTCAAAAAAGAACTGAAGTCAACTGAAGGGGAATATATATTGTATTTCGATTGATACCTAAGTGGCCTTTACCATGGTTTTAGGTATTATATCTCTAAAGGGCACCCACAGTTTGACCACACTCTACAAGTACCAAGAATTATTGTTCCTCCATAATGGCTCATATGATGATGAATACTTAGAGACTTGAGGGCCACATGATCCTTGGCTTGGGTGGGCTGGAGAGAGTTAAGGATGTAACTTTTTAGTTACTGACTTGCCTGTATTTTACCCCAAATGATCTTGCCTTTATTTTCAGTATTGCTTACTGCTGGATTGTCAGACAAATAATATTTTAGGTGCAATGTAGTCCTATTAAGTTCAAGGTTCTCAAACTTGACTAGACACTAGAAATCACTAGGAGTGCTTGCCAAGGTGCTGGTTCTACTCTGCCCCCCCCCCCCCCCCCCCCCGCACCCCCACGGGGTGGAGCTTGGGTGGAGCCCTGCTGGCTCTGAGGTCAGAGGCCCATCCTACTACTCTTTGTGTAATGGAGTCTGTGTGTGAGAGATACATAAAGTATATCATGCAATGCAGTTACATTTTGACTTAATATACTCCTATATACACATGTCCTCCTTCCCCCATTGAAATAGACAAGAGGTTGTTAGAAAAAGTAATCTCCATCTCTATAAATTTATGTATCTGTTACAGACTGTAATTGAAGTGTCCATATGCACTTAAATTTAAAAAATAAACAGAAGGTACCAAGAAGTAGTGCCCAAGTTTGATCATGCAGCACTTTCCTAGGAATTGTTTCTTCTCAAGGACCTGGATATTTAATTTACCCTTTCCTGTCCACTCTGGGCTCCCTCCCAAAACAACAAACTCACACTCTACCAGGCATCCCCCAATTTATCAGGTGGCAGATGTTTTTGTTCCCAGGGGAAAAGTTAGAACTGTGAATTGGTCAGTTATATCCAAACTATGAAACTAAAAGGTGGTGGTGGTGGTGATTTTTTTTTTTTTTTTTAACAAAACATTGTCTATGTCTACTGTTGTTGAACAAATAGTGTTCAACAAAAATTTTAAATGGGCCTCCTACTGGGAAGTAAATGTTCAAATTATAGCAGATGTCAGTTCCTGTAACAAATTCAGGAAACACTTTCTGGTATGTGGGTGTTGTAACTCTTCAGTTCTTGGAACTTTCCTTCAGGAAACTGTCCTGTCAAAAGCAGAGCAGTTGATAAAATATGTAGCACAATTCACAAGTGGTGTCCTGCAGTGTAATTAAATTTTGATTTGGTGCATATGTTTTTGTGGTCATGCTAGAGCCGAGACTATCACGTGACTTTCATCCTGGACAGTGTGCATCTGGACAACTTGTTAAATGATTCCCTTATTCTTGTTGCCTTAAAAATGCAGGTGTACCTGATTTACTCTGGATATGAATTTGTGGAAAGTGCTATAAAATTAACCAGTTCCCATTGTTTTTGTGTAAAAGAATGAAACCTGTTTTCCTAGTTTTGGCAGAAATTCCATATTTTTGTCTCTTGATTAATATTTTACAGTAGACATTTCTAAGATGGCCTATCTAGTAAGTTGGTAGCTTGAGCTGCTGTGAGCCCATGATATTAGGATGTGTGTGTGCATGTTTTAAAGGAAAACAGAACCTCTTAAGTTAATATGCTGAATTTTAAATACTTTAAAAAGTTGTTAAAAGGGATATTTATTGGTACAAAATTCTGGACAGTAACACATAGCTAACTCTTTTTCAAGTAACGTTGATCTGTATTATGTTTTTCTGTAATTTTATAGTCTGTGTATCTTCCTTCCCCACTCACTTCCCTTTTAGAGTTAAACCATACTTGCCCTAACTCTCCATTTTAAAAAGCTATGTAAATATACACTTTGTACCACAGGAAAGAAATTAGGCAGCCACATTTACTGACATTAGCAAAGTAAAAAGATACAGTGGAATCCAGTGGGTTATATTTGTTTGCAAAATCAGTTTTTAGCTGAAAACGTGGGAAGGATAAAGAGATGAGTGTTGTCTCCTTGTCATGTCTCTTGGTTTTAGTAAAATTCGGAATAACTGATTAACCATAGTTTTTTGTTTTTAAGTGGGAACTGTGCCCAGAAACAAAAAGCCCTAGATGATTGGGAGTTAAAAAAAGATTGAGTTTGATAATTTTTATCATTTTGCTAATAGTGTGGGGTTTTTGTTTTAAACCTCACGACAGGTGCCTTATTCTTACAAACAGCTTCATATTTTTTATTTTAACAGGCATGTTTTTCTAAGGATAAAGTGAAAATCATTAGATTTACTTAATGCGGACTTTAATTTGTAGGCTTTGAAAAGATCATGACGGTGCTCATGATAAGCCTGGAATAAAACTTGGCTTCTTCTCGAGGTCACTCATATTCTGGGGGTACCTCCAGGAGTTGGTTATTATCTATTATGTTAAAGAGTAAAGTAGAAATTTTACTCCTACTTGGTCTTTTGGTAGTGTGGTAAATGACTTTTTTTTTTTTTTTTTTTTTTGGCAGGAGGGGAGGGGAATAGCTTGCTTTAATCAGTATACATTCACTATCACTCAGATCTTTTATCTCTTGTTACTTCTCATTTTATGATTTTTTTTTTAGCTCAAGTTTTTTCTTTATAACTTTGAGGTGTATTTTACATATCATAAGAGTTACCCATTTCAGGTGTACAATTCAATTATTTTTATTTTACTGAGTCATACAACCATCACTAGATCATTTTTAGGGCATCTTATCTCTCCAGTAAGATCCCTTAGTGCATTTATAGGTAATCCCTGTTCCTAGTTCCATGTGTGTAAATTTTGGCTTTTTGTGGATGGATATTTCACATACATGGAATCTTTTGATTTCTTGCATCTGGCTTTTTTTCACTTGCATAATTTTTTTGACGTACATCTATGGCATAACATGTGTTAGTTTTGTCTTGTATTCTGCTGTCTGAATGTGATAAACCGGTTTTCTGTGTGTGTTCATGTTCATGGGTAGGGGTGTCTATTATGAATAATGTTTCTATGAACATTTGCATGTAAGTCTTTATGTAGATATACATTTTCCTTTTGCTAAGTTGGAGACCTAAGGATGAGATTGCTGGGTCCTAGGGTAGTTTGATGCCTTACTTTTTGAGAAACCACTAAACTGTTTTCAGACTGTATGTCCACCCTAGCCTATGTTTAAACTGATCTAATTCAGTCAGTGTTTTGCAAGTTATTTTGCTATCTTTAGAGTCAGTTGGGCTGTGGAACTGGTGGTTTTGAGATCTGGTCAATTTTGCATTTGATTATTAAAAGTGATCTTTTAAATACATATGGCTTAACACAACTGTTTTTCTGTAGAAAATACTTTATAGTATTTCTAAAATTGGGCTTTTTGACAAATTTATATTAAGGAATATTTAAAGAAAACCAAATTAACATCTAAGGAGCACCTGGGTGGCTCAGTCAGTTAAATGTCTGCCTTTGGCTCAGGTCGTGATCCTGGAGGCCTGGGCTCAATTCCTCCATGGGATGGAGCCCTGTGTCTGGCTCCCTGCTCACTGGGGAGACAGCTTCTCCCTCTGACCCTCCTCCCTGTTGTGCTCTCTCCCTCTCTCTCAAATAAATAAATCTTAAAAAAAAAAAAAAAAAACTTTTAAAGTATCCATGTATGTTTTGCCAAAGTAGGAAGTGAATCTTCCAATACGTAACTCGTAAACCCTGCAAATAGCAATAAATATAAATATAAATATAAATAAATACATATATATACATGTATATATATATATATATATATATATATATATCTCCTTTATTTCAGAAGTGTAAAATAGCCCTGGAAATTGTCATTTAAATGTGTTGTGTTTTGTTTTAATGAAAGTGTTCAGGCAAAAATTAGCTGTTCCCATTCACTGCAGTCTTGAATGCAAAGATACGTTATCTAAGTGGAGCTTCTGGAAATTATCTTTAAAATTTGAGTCCTGCTAGGAGAAGGTGGTGACCATATGCCCCCAATCGGTGGTGTGTTCCAAACTTCAGGAAAAGATAGATCTATTTTATGAACAAAAATACTTCATGAAGTGCTCTGAAATTGTCTTTAGATGTATGTGTGATGGTAGTTAAAGTGAATCATCTTTTCAGCACTCCTGCTGCTATTCTGTTAGAGAGCTCTGAGGCCCTGGTTAGCTATCTCCTACATGGATACCTTTAATGAGTCTGCCCAGTATGCCTTCAGCTTTGGAGCCTTAGAACGTTATGGCATGTTATTGGCATTCACTGCTTCTCGGTATTAATTTACCTTTTTAAAGATTATATCAGCATTAATAGCTTTATGACTGTGGCCAATTCACATACACAAGCAGCACTTTTAATATTTTTCATATTATGTATCGATGAACACCTCATTGCTTACTGAGAGCCAGCCACAGTGTGTACAGGGCTCTAAGCTGGTTCAGACAGATATATCTGCCTCCCCACATGAAGAGGAGCTCATAGTTGATAGGAAGTAGGGGGTGGAGGAGGGAAAATAAGCAAACAGCCTGGCCAATGAAACAATTGCAAACTTTTAAAGCACCATGACAAAAGACAGGGTGTCTGGTGTTGTGACAGAATAATGGAGTGTGGAACTTGGTCTCCTGGCAGCCACAAGAACCTCTGACAAAATTGACCTGAAGTGGAGAAAAAGCAGGTCATGATATATGTTAGAACTAACTGCCCTTTCAGAATATACATAGAAATAAGTGATGGTAGTACTGGAAAGGATGGCATTTTTAAACAGGGCAAATATGGTATTAGGAAATACTGTCCTGAGGCAGTTTCTTTTCTTTCTTTCTTTTTTCTTTGGGAAAGATTTTATTCATTTTTTTTTTTTTTTAAGATTGATTTATTCATGAGAGGGAGAGAGGCAAAGACACAGGCAGAGGGAGAAGCAGGCTCTATGCAGGAAGCCCGACGTGGGACTGGATCTTGGGTCTCCAGGATCACGCCCTGGGCTGAAGGCAGGCGCTCAACCACTGAGCCACCCAGGCATCCCCATGTGGCAGTTTCTTGAAATAGAATTAATTCACAAAAATAATTTTTATCAAAAGTCAGCTCTGGGTTTTTTGTTTTTGTTTTTTTTTGATGAAGGCAAAATGAGTTCCATAGCAAATTGTATTTTTAAAATAGGGATTATATTTTCTAAGACTTTGCCTTAATTGGTGCATAAATATAAATAAGTTAAACATGTGGGAAAGAAATTTGAGAGTACGTTTTTCTTAGTTTGGAAAGCCATCAAATAAAGATTGTGATAATATTAGGGAAGTCCCAGCTTAGTGAGTCCGGTCATAAGGAAGTGAAGGTTTAGACAGTAAGGAGGATATTTAGCCTGGCTATTAAATACAAAGGTTAATTTACAAAGCAACCTTTTATGCGTGTGAAAGACTGCCATACGAAGTGGTGAAAGATGGCCTCCACCTCTGCCAAAAACAGATCTTGGATTAATACATTATATATGTTAAGGGGTTTAAGGAAAGGAACAAACTTCTCATTGAAGATAATTAAATTGAAAACACAGTGGAAGGTGGAGTTCTTTTAGTCATTTAGAAATAGGAAAGGGATACTCTTCTACGTTGGATATTTTAGGCAGTAGCAGATAGCTTAGGGTACCTTTTTCTCAAGGGATTCTGTGGCTTCTTGAAAAAAATGTGATCACAACAAACTACTATAGGAACTGAAAGTTCTTACCTCTGCATGCATCACAGCTATTTTTGATTATATAAAGTTACCTCAGGGATCCTGCATTCACTGTCACCTCATCACCTCATCTCTTGTACCTCTGTTTCATACTTCTTTTTAAATAAATATTTAGTTGTGGACCTTTTGTGGCATATGATAATTTTATGAATGTATTGTGAACATATAAAAAATGTATTTATTTTCAGGGTCCATAGTTAAATGTGGGTTTGTACATTAGACCTGTTTTACATAATTTCTATATTCATATTTTTGTCAATTCTGTGGACTGAGAGATAAACTAAGTCTCGTACATTAATGAGCTTCGATTTCTCCTATTAATCTTCTGAAGTTTTTGCTTTATGAATATTGTTACAATGCTTTTGTTGCATAAATACTCATAATTGTTATGTCTTCATTTTAAATTGTCCGCCAGCCCTTCAAGGTATTAGTTTCTTAGGTCTTCTTCCAGAGGTTTCTTTGAGTATTGTTGATGTATTTTTTTTAAAGCTATATCTTTGTATCTTTTATCCATGTGGATTTTATTTTGGTTTGAGGAGTGAGGGTTCTGGAGCCCTCTCTTTCTCTCCCTCAAAAGTAGCCATTCTGTTCTATTTCAAGAGCCATTGTCAAACTCAATCACTGTGCCCTTTTAAGGTGTATTAATATGCCTAGAGCTAACCTCCCTTCTTTGACCGTGCTTTTGGAATTTTCATGGATATTTTTCAAGACAACTTGAGTATTTTGTTTAAAAAAAATAAAAAAGCTGGTGGCCTTTTAATGGGATAACTTCCTATAAAAACCTCATCCTGTTTTTGAGAAGTATTAAAGTTTTAGACAGGATTACTGTGTTCTTTGCAGATTTTCATGGAATGGAAAAGAGTAGGTTTGAGTGCCAGGGACTCCTGAATCACTAGCCAGACACCCCTTATTTATCTTGGGGACATTTGGAAAATGTTGTTTGCCTCAGTTTCTCCAGGAGGAAATGAAAATGTACATTTGCTCTTGTCCCAAATGAATGCATTGTTAGTCTAACTCTCTAGAGTGGAATCCTATTTCTGTTAGGTGACTTACATTGGACTTTAGGCAGAGGAGGATTTTGTAGTCTCTATTTGCTGTAGAGAAGATCTTTCTTTTTCTTTTCTTTTTTCTTGAACTCTTTAAGATTTTATTTTTAAGTAATCTCCAAACCCAATGTGGAGCTCAGACTCAAAACCTGAGATGAAGAGTTGCATACTCCACTGACTGAGCCAGCCACATGCTTTGAGAGAATCTTGCTTCCTAGCAGATTTTTTTCCATTCACTTTTCCTTGACCATAATAGATACAATTTCTACTCTAAAATATTCTGTAGTTTGGTAAAACAAAAGCAACAATATAGTTAAAGTTAATTGTGATTAAAATGAAAGAGAAACATCTTCCATAATTTTCAACAACTTGACCAAACATTTTCCTTTTGATCCTTTTCCATTTTTTCTTTACACATTAAATGTTACCACATTTTGAATCATTCTTGATATATGTTTGATAGGTGATTTATTCAATATTTAGGGGGAAAGATGAGTTAGAGATTACTTTAGGCGGTTGTGATTTTTTTAGATTGTCATTTTGTCTTAAATTTGAAGAGGAACGTAAGGTCTTTTATGCTTAGAAATGCCATGCTAAGAATACATTTTTAAAAGCCAAAAGCATTCCCTTGAATAAAGCAAGGTGTCATTTTATTTTTTTTAAGATTTTATTTATTCATGAGAGACACACAGAAGCAGAGACATAGGCAGAGGGAGAAGTAGGCTTCCCGCAGGGAGCCCCAAGCAGGACTCCATCCCAGGACCCTGGAAGCATGACCTGAGCCAAAGGCAGACCAACAACCACAGAGCCACCCAGGTGCCCCTAGAAGTCGGAATCCTAATGCAGATTGAAATCAGGTTATTTCTCGTTGTGCTTTTAAATATTTTTTAAAAATTAGCCAATGAAAAATTGTGTTTCTTGTTTTTGCGATCTCATTTTATAAATGTTAAGGAAATAACAGGTTTTTTACCAATTGTCTTTAACTGTAAATTTTAATCTAATTGTTTAAATTACCAAGAACAGAAAATTCAGATCTTATATTTTTTAGAGAATTCCTTTAAAAATTGTGCCCAAACTGTAGGACAGTAAGAGCCACTGTAATTATTTTTTTTTTTTAAAGAGAAACATTTCTGATTTAACTCAAAAAATCATTTCTTTCACTATGTTTTCATAGTTGAATTGCTGGTAAGAGTGGGTGTTACTTCAATAGATGTTGGGAATTTAAAAAGAAAGCATGCATGGTTTCCTATTTACAAACTGCTTTTTTCCAGAAATGGGTTTGGAGCACAGAAAATGTTTTGCAGAAGCAGCAATGAAAATCATGTGATGAAGGTTAGGCCCCAGGCTGAACCCAGAATGTTTCTTCACTAACAGTGCCAAAATGTCAAACATGTGGTACAGAAATGGAAAACAGTGCAATTGATTAAACAAGGCTGATGAACCATACTTGAATAAGATAGTTTGTCTTCTGCTTAAGTGGGTTCTTTTGGTGGGAGGGAAGAGTGTTGTAAGGGACCTTTAGGTTTAATAGGAAGAAAATGTGGAAATAAAGAATTCTCCTGGTAGTATTTCTCTTGGTAAACTTTGGGTACTTTGAAGGAACAGACATGTATAATTTTGGTATATGGTAATTATCACTGACTCTCTAAGGTGTCGGTTTCCACTCCCATTGTACAGATGAAGAAACTGAGGCTCATGGAGGTTAAATGACTGATCACAGTCACAGAGCCAGAAAGTGACACTTGGCATACAGCCTCCACTAATCTACTCTAGACTTTCACATTAATGTCATCTTTGTCCTGTATACATTAATCTGTATGGTCAGTGGTCCTTGGTTTTACTAAAGGAGCAAAGGAAGGATGGAGAAAATGGAGCATGATCCTGTGCGTTGTGTCTTTTAATTAAAGTGTATGAAACAGGAAGAGGGAATGAGATGAGAGTAGAGAAACATGGTATGTGTAAAATTTGTCTCAGGGTGAAGAAAGGTACAGAAGAAATGTGAGATTGGTATTTCCTAATGCCCTGCACTGGGAAGTGCCTTTTCCCCACAACTGGGTTGCCACATGGGGAATTAAGGAAACAAACAGTGCAACTGTTTGAAGTTGTGAGGTATTTGTAACTCAGGGAACTCTGTATTATTTGGAAAGGAAGATTTATGTTGCTGGAACTTCCCTGGATAAAAGATGTGAAATCCCTTGTACCCTTCGTCCTCTTTCAGAATGCAGATTGCTTATAAGAAACTCATTTTGGAGTGAAACTGACCTCCTTCTGCCTCTTCCTGTTTAGTATGAAATGTGTGCACCCCTTTGCCTCTGCTGCAGGACACCACACTTCTCATGCCACTCTTGGATTCTCCTTTTTTATCTTCTGGTCTCTTACCCTGCTTCATATGTTATCAGCTCTAGGGACCGGTGTACTGTGTTTAGTATTATCTGAGTTTCTCCTTGGGGAGATGGATGGGAGGAACACAGAAAAAATGGATGAGGGGAGAGCCAAGGCCTGTGCTGCTTTGCCCAGCGCTTGGACCCCAGCTGTATATCCTTAATAATGGCGCACAGGTATTGAAGACTTAACTATTTGCTAGGCATGGGACTAAACAGTATGTATATGTACACTCGTTCACTTCATTCTTACAACAGTTCTAAACCTTTGGTACAATTAGAACTTGGAGTTTGTGACCTACCCTGTTGGCCTAAGCTTGTAGTGACAGACTCTCCAAGGTGCCTTTCACAAACGTAGCTGTTAGGAAAGATTTCCCGTGTCACTTTGCAGTGTGCTGCACTGTGGCGGTTGCGGTTTCAGTCGAGCACCAGCACTGTGACTTGGGGAATATTTCTCGTTCTGTGCAGCAGTGCCTCTCAACATGGGGGAGGCAGGGAAAACAGGAGGAGGTTATTTAACCCCCACCCCCCACAGGGATATTTGTCAAAGTCTAGAAACATAATTGATTGTCACAGCTGGGAAGATGCTGTGCTGCCATCACCTAAGATGGGAGCCAGGGATCCTGCTAAACATCGTACGATGCATGGAACAGCGTTCTCGGGCACAAAGGATTATTTGGTCCAAAATGTCAGTAGTGCCTGAGTTCAGAAGCCCTGCTCTGCTGCTTCCCCCTAGCTCATAGGTATGGGTATATTAGTGCTTCAGAGAACATCAGCATATTGTAATCAGACTCCATCCAGCTCAGCCATGGCTGGCCCCACGTGTTGGTTATTTAGCCTGTTTGTTTAGGACACAGTGTATGTGTGCGTGTGTGCCCGCGTGCGCAGGACGTTGCTGGGCACCATGTGGGTTACACAGCCCTGTAGGAAAGGAAGAAATGGAAGAAACACGTCTGAGTGTGGTGGAGGGGAAAGGATTTGTTGAAGCAGAGGGGACAAGGGGAAGGGCAAAGGCTTGGATATATACAGGCTGCAAATTTGGAGAGTGTAAAACCTGAGTGGGATAAAGAGCACTTCTGGAAGTGTATCCAGGGACATTTTCAGATTTCTCCTTTCTTACTCACCTGAGTGCTCTCAGTTTACTTTGTACTATCAGACGTTAGCTCACTTAAACCTCACATTAATTTACCATTGTTACCATGATCTTTTTAAACTTCAGGTTAAATGACTTGCTTAGAGGACACTGCTAGAAAGTCATGGAGCCCAAGTTCAAACTTATCCCTAATTCCAGACACTATGCTCTTCATCAGTTTACTGTGCTGGTAGCCAGTGTTGCATCCTGCTGCATATGCTCATCCTCCTCCCTGCCTTCCCCGAATTCAGCAAAGCTGCTGTAGGAGACTGACACACAGCAGTCTCCATCTGGGGACCTTGAGTGGCCTTTCGGTTGCTCTGCAGCAGGAGGTGACATACAGGGGTCAGAGGTGAGGGAGCCCATTAGCAGAGAACTAAGTCAGGCCTTTTAAGGCAGCAAGGAAAGACTTCTCAGTGGCATGGGGCCTTAACATACCTAGCAGGGAAGAGGTTGATTTGCAGAAGCGTTTTGAACTAACTCAAGGGAGAAAATAGGCAGAAAGGGAGATTGGTAGGTATAAGGTAACCACCTATTATATTACAAATTTACTTGTGTAAAATGCATGTCTAAAATCTTGGCCTTTTGTATCTTAGATATCAGATGTGACTTAAACTAGGGAAACCATAGAATCAAGCCCTTCTTAAAGACCAGGGCTTTCTTGCTTGGTAATTTTGTAGGGAAGGACTTGCAGGGAAAACACTTTGAAATATGAAGAAGGAAATGTGATTCCAGTGGTTCCTCTATAGGCATTAAATCTGTACATGAAGAAGCAGGACAAGAATTGGAGAAGATTAATTTTCTGAAACCTCTCAACCAACCTGGTTCTCAAATAGGGAAAAACAGTGATTTTTTTTTTTACACAGGTGAAGATTGGAGGAGGGAGGAGGGAAAGGTGAATTAAGTCTCTACAATGGCTGCTAAGGAGATTGCCTTGAAAGCTTCCCAAATGGGAGTCTGAAATGTCTTCCTTCAAATGCATGTATGTATCTCTGCTGGATCCCTTGTTTCGTCTCAATAGAGCAAAAGCGGAAGATTCTGAAAGAGCAAGGAAAGGTTTGGCTCAGTGTACACACATGGATAAACCCTTGCAGTATGCAGGCGTATGTATGTTCAAGCTGCTTCAGTTCTGCCAACAGTAGCTGTCATGATGTGTCTCACAGAGTTCAGGACCACTCTTCAGTTCTTTCCTTTCAGGGAGCCACTGTACTGGTTAATAGATGAATTTGTGCTTTCCACTTAACCCCCCCCCCCCCCCCAAAGATTTATTTATTTAGAAGCATGCCCATGCCCAAGTGGGGAGGAGGGGCAGAGGGAGAGAGAATCTCCAGCAGACTCTGTGTGGAGCAGGGAACCCAATGTGGGGTTCAAGCGCATGATCCTGAGATCACGACCTGAGCTGAAACTGAGTCAGACACTTGACTGAGCCACTCACATGTACCCACCACCCCCTTACCCCCTTTCTGATGGAGACTTCTGGTTAAATCTGAAGTTTTTTTTTTTAAGATCTTATTTATTAAACATGAGAGACACAGAGAGAGAGAGAGAGAGAGAGGCAGAGACAGGCAGAGGGAGAAGCAGGCTCCATGCAGGGAGCCTGACATGTGGGACTCCATCCCAGTTCTCCAGGATCACGCCCTGGGCTGAAGACACTAAACCGCTGAGCCACCCGGGCTGCCCTAAGTCTGAAGTTTTATCTGTAGATATGGGTGACAGAACCATGTGGGATCTCTTTGTGTTTGGCAGCCTCTTAGATCCTACCATATTTATGAATTTATTCTTTTTTAAAAATTTATTTTTCATTTTTATTTTTAAGATTTTATTTATTTATTCATGAGACACACAGAGGCAGAGCCACAGGCAGAGAGAGAAGCAGGCTCCATGCAGGGAGCCTGATGTGGGTCTTGATCCTGGAACTCCAGGATCATGCCCTGGGCCGAAGGCATACGCTCAACTGCTGAGCCACCCAGGCGTCCCTATGAATTTATTCTTGTGGCTAATTTCCCTAACACTGTATTGGGAAATTTTTCAAACATTCAGAAAGTTGGAAGAATTGAACAGTAAAAAGCCTTATTCCCAGATTATACTATTAACTTTATTATTATATTTGTTTTCTCACATATGTACTCATCTCTTCATTGCTATGTCTATCCATTAATCTCTTATGCCTCTTGTGTAAGTTGCAGATCCCAGAATACTTCGCTTGTATGTCATTAAAGTATTTATTTACAGGGTTTTTCCCCTTTCACCACAAAAGTCACATGCCACGAAACGCACAAACTTTAAGTGTACTGGTGCATTTGACAGCAGTATATGTCTGCGTAACCCAAATCCCTCCAAAGATGTAGAACTAATCTTAGGGTCATTATATTTGGTGTGCATGTGGGAAGATGATTAGAAGATGTGTAAATGGACTTATTCTGTTTTATTTGTCCTCCTTTCAAGGTTTAGTTTCTGTGTATTTCTTTTTTTTAAAGATGTATTTATTTTGAGAGATATAGTACCTCAAGCAGGGGGAGGGGTGGAATCCTTACTCCCCACCCCCATCGTGGAGCCAGCTGTGGGGCTGCACCCCAGGACCCTGAGGTCATGACCTGCGCCAAAATCAAGAGTCAGATGCTTAACCGACTGAGCCACCCAGGTGCCCCTTGAGTATTGCTTTTAAAATGACTTCTCCCTGACTCACAGACTACAATTTCTTCAGTCTGTGACTGGGCAACATGGGGACTGCTTTCTTTGAAACAAGCAAAGCCTTCTTTACAGAGTGCTTTGAAGGCTTAAGTCCAAAATCATTGAATTTTTTTTGGATTAGCTCTTTGCCCAGTCAAGATGCTTCATGGGAGTAGAGCCCCCTGTCCATTCTTTAAGACCTCCCTATTTCTGGGTAACAGTGGGATGCATGTGACAGAGTGCAATTAAAGCCTGCTGCTTAAAGAGTGCATGTAGTAGAGGGGCGCCAGGGTGATTGGGTTGTGTTCTTCCAGGATCATGCTATGGAAGTCACTGGTAGGGAGAATGGGGTCTCTCCTGAAAGTGGTGGACTCAGTGTCACTCATCCTGCATGGGTGGGCTCAGGGTTCTCAGAGGCTCCGTCTTCTACCAGGATGAATGAGAGAATCTGGGAATACAGGAATGCTTTCCCAAGTAACCTGGTGGTGGGTCTGTAGACAACCAGGGGCCCCAAGCTGAAGTGGGGCAAGTTGTAATTTGTCAATCAAATTATCTGATTGAATGTTATCTGTTTATTTCTATTCTGTTCTTCTCCAGGTTTTGGTAAAGTCTAATGTAAATATTTCAGCCACTTCCTAGCTATTTTATAGTAAGGGAATAGTTGAATCTGTGATTGGGCCAGAGTTGTAGTGGAAGCAGCATTCCCTGGGGCAGAGGGAAGATAGCAGCCTTAATTAGTGAGAGATCCCCTAGAAGGTTTAAATCCAAGGAATAAGATTAAAGTGTGTAAGAGGTTCAGTCTACATTCATTTTGAAGATCTTGGTTTAATTTTATCAAGGCTGTTACCCTGTTTCTTTACACTGTCAACCTGACAAATGTCCTTTTATTTAAATGAAGGTATTCAAATCTAGTGGTGTAGTCTCCCACCAGACTTCTGAAGAACCAGGACATTTGAGGAACAGTAAGTTCTGACCTTTAATAGCAGCCACTGGCTTAATTCTTCATATTTTCCACAAACCACACCCGCCTGCTGGAGTAGATAGCTCAGGGAAGTTGGATGGACTCTCTGTGCCTTGGGATTTTTAATCCCAGAGCCTCTCCTGATGTTTTCCTTTGCTCTGCTGTCTCCCTCATATTCTGTCCTTTCCCATTCATTTCACCCTAAATCATATACAGCTGTAGCGTGAAGTCTATTACTGCATTGAAGATGCAGCTGGAACCAGTGACTGGGTTGGTTTTTATGCCTCCTGGTTTCCCAGGCTTCCACCAGCACACTATTTCTACAACCCTTTTGAGGCTGTTGACCATTAGGCCAGCAGGGTATTGGAGCTGAGTCCTGGAGGTAATAGATAACATCGTACAGTGAATGGTGCCAAACCCTGGAGGCAGCCAGCTTGGCACACTGTGCACCACACACTACATTATACCAGTCTTTTGGAATAAAAAAATAAGGCATTAAAATTAGAGATAAGAGTAGAGATTTCTCATCTTTCGCCCTCAAGTCAGGAAAGCTGATAAGAGAGAAATTTGGTGTTCCTGAAAGACTGACATGTTTCAGAAGACATTTCAGAAATAGTCTGTACTTTACTCCTTTAAAATGAAACACTTCAAAATAAACTTAAAAATTCACCCTCTGTCTTTCTTTCTTAATAATTTAGGATCTAGTCCAAGGGCTGACAAACCTTTTCTGTAAAGGACCAGATGGTAAATATCTCAGGCTTTGCCTGTCCACACAGTCTTTGTTGCAACTAGTCAGCTCTGCTGTTCCAGGACCAAAGCAACCATAGACAGTGTGTAAACAAATGGGCAGGGTTATGTTCCAATAAATCTTTATTTATAAAAACAAGCAGCTGGGCCAGATTTGGCTCACAAGCCAGTTTGCTAACCTCTGGTCTAGTCCATCTTTTTGTTTCTGCTAACTTTGTTTACTGTACATTTTTAGGTTGAAATTTAAGCATTGCTCAATCATAATTCAAATTGGAATGTTCAAACAATTTTTTTCCCTCTTTGCCACTGGTAGCCTTATTCTTTTTAAATTAATTTTACTTAAAAGCCTGAAATTTCTGAGCTAAGCATGTTAGGAAATCAAGGAACAATCACATGGGGATGTTCAACTAAATGTTCCTTTTACATTTATTACTGAATTTTTAAAATCGTGGAATTGTGGCTGCTGGTTCAACAAACACGCAAGGATACAAGGAAGTCTTGAAAATAGTGTGAAACCATTTGAATTAGGAAGTCAGGCCAGACTGCACAGCAAGGCTCTGTATCCATTGGGCACCAGGACTGTGTTCTTTGGGGCAATGAGGATGGAGGGCTGGGAGGAGTGGTCAGTTTTTTGTGATCATCTGGGGCCACAGCTAAGTCCATTTGCATTCTGAACTTTGACATCCCCACTCTGTTCATTACCTAAAATTGATGGTTTTTCATGAACAGATAATTTGAGGTCATTGTTTCAGGAGGAGAAAAGTCCACAGGCAATTCTTAGGGGCTTGCTGCCCTAAAATATCACTGAGGCTCTGGGCCAACCAGGTGGATTGGGTGGCTGCAAAAAGGCTGTCATCCCCTTGAATTATCAGTGGTTCTTTGGACCCTTTTTAGGAGAAATTTGGAGTTGTAGTTGGGGAATGAAGTAAATAAGATGGTGCAAACATCGCATGGTGAATGATCACCCCTCCAGGACTTACATGCTTTCTCAGCAGGGGCGTGGGGACCCCTTCCCCTCTTCCAAACCCCTGTTTGTTCTTCAAGCTCAGATGTCACTGCTCCTAATTAAATCATCCCAGACTCCTTCCTTTAGAGTTGATGTTTTTCTCCTCTGATTCTTTAGTGCTTGTGGCACTTGTAACCAGCCTCTGCAATCAATCTTAGCAGTCTGCCCCTACCCCCTTTTGTATTTCTCCCACTAGATTGTAGAATCCTTACTTCTTTTGTCCTTAGGTCTAGCACATAGGAAGGGAGTCAATATTGACTGGAAACAAATAGATTTTCTGTTTTTATTCTGTGAGGCTGAAGGTCTTAGTTGGACTATGGAAAACCATAGAAGTGCATTTGTGCTCTTAAATAACCTTAGGTGCAATAAAATTTAAAATGCGATGATGTTGGAAGAAACCATTTTACAATCAGACACTGTTAATATAAAGCATCAGTGCATTTGGTTATTTTAAGTGTTTGCTTATTGTTTCCTTACAATAGGTCTATTTGCTTCTGCTTTTCAAAGAGAGAGTTAAATTTTAAAGCAAATTTAAAATTTTAAAGCATTATAAACTCTGAAGCTCTTGAAGTGTATTTAAAAAAATTAAGTGAACTCTCAAGCTTCTAGTTTACTGGTGTTGAAGAAGGTAGAGGATGCTGTATTAAGTTTGATAAATACCCTTTGTTTAAGCAAGTGAACTGCCTGTTGGCAGTGATGGGGAAAAGATGATATATTCTGCATATAAATGTCCATGGCTGGGCCAAAATCCAGCCCAAGGAATCCTGACAAGCTTTGTAAGGCTCATAACACTGCTTAGCAGAGGTCAAAATGAAGGGAGACTTCTCCAGAAAAACAATGACTTACTGTTTAGCTTTCAGGAGATGCCAGTTATAGCCGGTGGTAGGAGGTGAGCTGGGGTTATGATGAAAATGAGAATATTTAGAAACATGTAATTGTTGTTTGTTGCCATATAAAATACCAATACATGTTTCCAGCTTTCTTCTCCTATAATAATCTCCCTGTTCTTCCTTCTTGAAATGTCTGTAGGATAAAATGGAAGAGATAATGCCTCTAGCTTTTATGACATTAAGCTTTCTTTCTGTGAAAACAAATGTGACATGTGCAGTTAACTAAAAGAAGATAACTAAGTCAGGAGGTAAAGAAAAAACTTGATGATTCTGTAAAAACATACCAACACTTGATTCTTACATTATTGTTGTCTGTTTTGTGTGATATGCAAGTGAGTTAGGATTATCTTTGTGTTTTACATCCATGTGTGTTGGAGCCTAACCACCCCCCCCGCCTTTTTTTTTTTTTTTTTAGTGGTAGAAAGTTTATCTCTTCATATATACATGTCCACAGCAGCTTGTTTAACTAGGTTTAAAGTATAATTGGCAGTGGCTTCCACTGGAAGTTATGTGTTGATCAGGGGATGGAAAATCCATCCTTAAGTTTAGTCTTCGATATACTCCCATAATGGAATGAGTTTCATTAAATGGGTAGAGGAGGAGCCCTACATTTTTTTGTTTGTTCAGTAACTGAAATGTGCTGATGGGTCTCTACATATTCATTTAAAGAATAAATGTTTCTTAACATTTTCTTTTTTAGAAAAATAAATCACCTCTTGCCAGTTTCCTTATTATCCCATTGTTCCTGACTGTTCTTATCAATACATAGACATTGTTTTTCCTTTCATTTTCCAAAAGTAAGCCTTTTCCTGTTGCTTTTTGCTGTTGGTTAGTGAGTCTAAATGCTGAGCATTTATTCTGGCTGAAGCAGCACTTGGTACATTGGCCCAGTTTCAAACAGTTCTTCTTATCGTATGTGCTGCAATTGGTTCTCTGGAATGTGTGTGTGTTGGAAGTTCGGTCATTGGGAGGGACTTTTCCTTTTGGAATGGTAAATCCTATAGTTGTCTTAGCTGTTCTGTAGAATGTAATTCATTCAGTTTGATATATGTGGGGAATTATATGCTGCTCAAGATGTTAAGTGACAAAAAAAATCCCCTTAGTATATTTATTTGATCTCTTATGACTCGTCTTAACAAACAAAAAAATAAACTTGTTCCTGAATAATTTCTTGAGAGTAGTTGCTTTTCTTGTTTTTTTTTAAACCCCTTAAGAGGCATTTCAGCAGTCTCATGAGATACAAGATGAATTTAGGAATGATTTGTTTTTCTCTTGCTTTCTGTGTGGTACTTGAAAATTTGATTGATGTGTAAATCTTATTTGTGGGATGGTGTCCATAACTGCCAAGTTTAAAAAAAAAAAAATACTGTCTTTTGAAAATGTTTCTGTTAGCTCCAGATTGTATAATTTGTTGTTGTTCATTAAAAAAAAACAAAAAAACAAAACACTACTTGAGGTTCTGCATCTGTATGCAGATTACCATCCATTCAGTCAGTACTCCTTAGCCTAATGGGTTAGTGCTTTCTCCACAGTGTGGAGCAAGAGAGAAAAGGTGACTGACATTCTGTAGCATATGTTCTTGGAGGAAGTGAGTGTGGAGAGCCAGACATAATTTTTTTTTAAAAGATTTTATTTATTTATTCATGAGAGAGACACAGAGAGAGAGAGAGAGAGAGAGAGAGAGAGAGGGGCAGGCAGAGTCACAGGCAGAGGGAGAAGCAGGCTCCATGCAGGGAGCCCAATGTGGGACTCGATCCTAGATCTCCAGGACTACGCCCTGGGCCGAAGGCAGGCGCTAAACCGCTGAGCCACCTGAGCTGCCCGAGAGCCAGACATAATTGAACAGATAAATGAATAGATGAGATAATTTTTAGGTAGTGATAAAAAGAGATGGAGCAGGGTGAAGTGCTACAAAACTCGTGCTGGTGAGGCCAAGTGCTCATTTAAACCTGGGACCTCACTGAGGAGCTCTTTTAACCGAAGGTGTTGCTGGCAACATTGTCCTCCACTCTCCTGAGGGAGCATCCAGGTAGGGATCAGCAATGCACAACTCTACCGGTTCTAGGCATGGAAATGCCAGTGTGGCTAGTACTTGAGAAAGGCAGGGGAGAGGGGCTTATATCTGGAGATAGTGTGCTGGAGATAGAGCCTTATAGGTCAACCTTCTGGGTTTTAATCTTAAATTCTAAGGGAAGCCTATGATGATCTTCCATCAGTGGAAGGAGCCATGTAATCTCATTTGCATTTTAAAACTTTCTAGATGTTGTATTTTTTTGTTTTGTTTTCCCCACAATGCATTTAAAACAGCATGGAGAGATTTTTTTCATTGTGGGATTTTTGTTGAAGCTTTAGTCCTAGGGACAGCTTATTAATATTATTCTGAATCTTATTTGATTTAAAATTAATGTGTATTTGCTATAAATGTTATTTAGCCTTTTTTTTTTTTTTGGTGTAGTATACTTGGACTTTCATGACTAATAATATGGCAAACTGAAGTATAAAAACCATAATATTAACTAATAGACATATGGTGTTAGCCAAGGCAGCTTTCATGGCTGACCTAGGAAAGAGAGATGTCAGCTTCCTTTTCGGTTTGAGTCATTTGATGTGTACAACAGTCTGGTAAAATCAGTTTTAGGTATGAGACAATGAATCGTATTTTGTCATCAAATAATGAGTAAGACTGGCAGGCTTCAGGAGAATTCTCGACTGTTTGGAATTGAGTAATGCTTGAATGTAATCACTAAGTCAAGGATAGTAGATTAAGCATCACTTTCTAGTTCTAAGCCCTGTGCTCTCAGGAAGAGTCCTTGCCATTAAGGAGCTCACAGTCTGATAAAGAAAATCTGTAGGCACGTGTACAGTCTGTCTCATTTCTGTAAATGTAAACATGGAAAGACTTGCAGGAATAGATGTATTCCAGAGAAAGGAATCATTCACATCAGAGATAGGAGGTGAGAATGGAGTTTGGGGCTAGGGACCCTGATGGAGAGGCAGGGATATTTGGGAAGGCTTCGAAAGTCAGGGGAAGAGTTCTCAAGAGAACTGGCAGAGATGAGGGCTGTGCTTTTTTCCTACATCCCCCAGTTCTTTGTGTTCATAGTATTGGGGGGGGCGCAGGAATGGGGTCTTCCCCATTTTTGTTTGAGAAATGAGCAGAAAGAGGTCTTACCCCTTGAAGGTTGGAGGTAAGTTGAAGCCAGGTACTGAAGGGTGTCGCTTGGCTTAACCCCTGTAGTTTTAATCGTGTAGGCAGCATTGGGCTCAGAAAAGTTGTAAATAGGTGAGTAATAAGATCAGATTCATGATTTTTATAAAGGCATTTAATGTGAGGCAGCTGTGTGGAGCTAAGTGGCTGAGGACAAGAAGCCTTGTGGGGCTGTGCTCCCAAGTCAGAAGTAAGGAAGTCCACACAACACTTCATTTAAATTTTGGATGCTTAATAGATTTAATATCCCAATCTTTTTTTTTTTTTTTTTTTTTTTTTGGTTGAGCATGAATTAAATGAGACAAGCATTAAAAGTCTAGAACTTTGAGCTAGATTCTCCATTCTTTCTTAGTTTATGATCACCGCATTCTTTTATTTTTTGGCTATTATAATACAGACTTTCACCAGCCTCATTATTTTATAGGTGTGTGATGTGGTCCTTCATGGTCAGTTGAGTGTGAAAGAAGAATGGCATGGTAATGAGGCCAGTGCTCTGGTTGATCCTAGTACAGACGAGACCCGCAGGGGAGAGCCAACAGCTTCTGCCCATGTTTCTGACTGGTGCCAAATGTACAGTTGCCAATAAGGCAGGCGGTCTGAGGTAGTTCCGAACACCAGGGACCTTTATAACTAAATGAGGGAACAGAAATAGTCAAGTGGCAGATTTATCTCTAGTGAGCCTGTTGCCACTGTGGGAGGTGGAGGGTCATTTCTGTACTTGCTTTCAGTTAACTGTAAGTAGGAAGTGTCGGCATTTTAGGGATCCCCTCTGAGAGACTGCCTTTTTCTGGAATTTCTTAGCTACATTCATATGTTCTCATTTCAAATAGCATTAAAAGCAAATTTTACTAACCCCTAGCACATTGATTGTCAAATCTTCAAGGTCGGGAGTGATTTCTTTTCAGTGTTGTGGTTTGTGTAATTGTGCCATTTGCATGATGGCCTTCCTCAGTCAGTACTAGTTTTTTGATTTTTAAAAAAATGTTTAAAATGTGTGTGCTTGTGTTTTAAACGTGTTTAGAAGGTAAAGTACTATTTCTTATGCATAGGAACACAGTAACTCATCTGTCTCCTCTCCCCTCAACCTCCTCTTGTTGGAGCTCTGTATCCCCACCCACACAGCTTCCCTCACTGCCCTTTTAAGACTATTGAAGAAGACAAATTCTTGTGCTTTTCCATCAATAGGGTACAAATGCCTCTCCAAATATATTTATGATCTATTAAGGTAACCAAAATGAGCTCTAGTGAGACAGGTTTTCTAAAAAAAAAATCAGCTGCTTGCTGGTGTTTGAACTTTGGAACATAGTCTCTAAGGCACTGCTTTATGCAGATGGGTCTATAATTTTTAGTAATGATTGAAGACTGAGTCCAGGGTCCAAAATCAGTGTTCATAGGTTCCAGTGAGAGTTAGTGCCAAAATGTTCAACACCTCAATTTTTCTTTAGCCCTGATCTTGATGTTGTTACATGAAGCAGTTTCTTTTGTTCTTAATCAAAATTTTTAACTGCGCAAATAATGAATGGATACCTTCTCATTTAAAAAAAAAAAAAGTTAAAAAAAAATAAATAAAAAAAAAAAGTTAAAATATTCCTTAAACCACCACACTACTGCTTACCTCCTCTACCCTAATCTGGTGCTTCTTCCTGATAGATATTTGTAAAGTGAATCCTTTTAGACCTTTGCTACATACTAACATGTATGTAGAAAAATACCTGGCAGGTTCATTTTGAAAGGTAAATTAACATGTCTCTCATTAGGATGGAAATGCCTGACTTTTTACTCAAGTTTGCCCAAGTAGAGGCTCTCTCAATTCAAAACTCATAGTATGTCTATAAGATATATAAAAATATCTTAAAGGTTGATTTAATTTTGCAAAATGGAGTGATATACAACTCCTTCAGTATTCTAATGAGGCTGCGTCTTCTGTGGCAAGCAAAAGTGAGTAGCAGAGCTGTACTTTGAGATAATCCCCTTGGAGCTCCTCCAGGGAAAAAAGAGTGACATAATTCTATTTTGTCATTTCACTTGGCTGATATTTCTTTTATATTAAATCAGATTTGGTCTTTGAAATTAAGGGTTAAATCTTTGTTTTTTCTTTGCATTTATTGTGTATGTTAGGTGATGGGGGAAGT
This sequence comes from Vulpes vulpes, assembly GCF_048418805.1. NCBI lineage: Eukaryota > Metazoa > Chordata > Mammalia > Carnivora > Canidae > Vulpes > Vulpes vulpes. Next base: position 55,160,011 of record NC_132783.1, on the reverse strand, counting down.
AATAAAGGTGAAATCTTTGGAAGATTTAGCTGAGTGATTTTTATTACAAGTGATTTTATTTATTTTTATTCCTGTTGCAAATTCTTTCACATGTACAAAGCAGAAGAGGGAAAAAATTCTCCATTCTTTGAAGCAGCATTTCTTCTTTCAAACATGGAGCCACTCTGATTTCTCATGTTTAAAGTGTATTGATGAGTGATACAGATTTAATGGCAAAATGAACTTTGTGCTTTGAAGTATGTTGACATTTTCCTGTAAAGCCAGTATGTGAAAAATGTTCCCTGAATGTTAGATTGTAGGACTAGAGAAACATGGTGGCAAAGGGCCTGAAGATGGACTTTAAAAGTCAACAGAGGTGGGCAGTCCCAGTGGCTCAGTGGTTTAGTGCCACCTTTGGTCCAGGGTGTGTCCTGGAGATCCAGGATCGAGGCCCGTGTCGGGCTCCCTGCATGGACCCTGCTTCTCCCTCTGCCTGTGTCTCTGCCTCTCTCTCTTTGTGTGTGTCTCTATGAATAAATAAAATCTTTAAAAATAAAAAAAAAGAAAAGTCAACAGAGGTGGTTTCCAAAATAAAAAAGTCGCTTGCATGAAAGTAAGAACCCAAAGCTGCTATCCTTTTGTCTGTCACTTTGTGACATATCACCAGTCTCTCTCTCTCTTTTTTAAAGATTTTATTTATTTATTTATTTATTTATTTATTTATTTATTTATTCATTCATTCATTCATTCATTCATTCATTCATTCATTCATGACAGGCACACAGAGGCAGAGACACAGGCAGAGGGAGAAGCAGGCTCCATGCAGGGAGCCTGCTGTGGGACTCGATCCCAGGACTCCAGGATCACGCCCTGAGCCAAAGGCAGATGCTCAAACGCCGAGCCACCCAGGCGTCCCATATCACCAATCTTTAAACCAGGCTTATCCAACTTTTGTGAATAGACTGAGAGTTTTTCGTTTTGTTTTCTCTTTTGTCCATTCAAGTCAGAATGGCATAGTCCTCCTAAAACAGTAAAAAAGACTCATTCTTTTCCAAAATTAGTCTACGTTTTAGATTTTAGGATTTTTTTCCTTTCTTTACTGCCAAATGTCTCTTCCATGCCTAGGGAGATAAATACACTGGAGAAATTACACTCTATCCCCCAAGGAAGAATTCAACTTTTAAATGTGAGTTCTAGAGAGAATGGTCACATCTATTAGAGGCAGGTCTGTGTGGAGTGGTCAGTCAAGGGTGATAAATGGGTAGTCATCTGTGCATAGCCTGCCCTGGGGGCCCAGGGTTGCCATGGAAGCACCCAATGGCATTTGGTGATCCTGCATGACTAACCTAGATTAGCAGCAGGGCCTGTGGGCTCCAGCCTGGACGTAGGTGCTCACAGCCAGATGATGGCCCCATTGCTCACGCTCAACTTGGCCCTTCCTGTTACTTATAGTGTCTTTTCCTCCTTCCACCTATGTTCTTTTCCTTTCTTTTTTAGTGCAAGGGAAATTGAGAAAGAGGATCTCTCTCATTAATCCATACCAGAACTGTGATTTCTTCATTCTGTCACAGTGTTTTTAACACATCTACCCATAATGGCAAGGAGGAACATTTGAGAAGTCAGAGTAAATGGGTCCTGACAGGCCCCAGCATGGGCTTGACTGAGTGACTGCGTTCAGGGGCTGAATGGGCAGCTCTGAATTCCTCAGGAGTTCAACACCTCTCCGAAAGCGAGAGCAGCCTGGTGTGTGTTAGAGTTCCAGGCTTCACGGGGGCTCCTGCGTGGATTAGAGTGGTAGGATTCTGTGACTGCAAACCTGCAGCGCCGTCCGCCTGAGTAATGCTTGGTGCACTCGTGTTCTGCAGGGCCTACCAGGCACAGGAAGCTGGAGCCTATGGTTTCGCCTTTGGTCTTTCTAGTTCGCTTAAGAGGGGGAAAAAGTGGAGGGCAGTGGTTTGTTGCAGAGATCTTTTTGATCCATCGGTACTGAACCTTTGCAGACGGGGGACAGTAGTATGTGATCCAAAAGCAACAAAGTAGTGACTGAATGGCCGCTGGAAGTAACTCCCTATTTTATTTAGGCAGACTTCTGCTGAAACTCCTGACCATCTGCAGGGTGGTCAGACTTGGCACCCTCCCCCCAGGGGCACTTCAACATGTGGCCTTATTTTTGAATGCCCTAGGTTGCTTCAAATCATCATGTGACTTGGTGGTCTCTCTGTTTCTCTCTGTCTCTGTCTCTCTCTCTCCCTCTCCCCAGGTCAGGGGAGGGGGCTCCTGGGCTGGCCAAGCAAGTGGCACCAAGGCTCTAGGAACTTGGCCTGGGTTAGTGGCCAGAAGTTCCTGGGAGTGGAGCCTGATATCAGGCATGTAATGGCTGCTTTGGTGCAAGTTTATTTACAGCCTGTCCTTGAAAGAAATTAATGTGAAGAGCCCCTTAGCACATTGGAGAGGACTTGTGAATTTAGAGGTTGTTATGGAGCCAGTAACCTCAAATCTGTAAATTAAAAAGGGCTCTAATTTTTTTTTTTTTTTAAGGTTCTAAAATAAGAATTGTGGTGTGGTTTTTATAACCTGAGGAGTAACTTCATGCTGCTGGCCATTCCTCTCTCAAAGGGCTCTCTGTCAGGTCCTGAGGCAAAGACAGACCCTCGTGGATACATTTAACCAAACACATTTTGTGGCTCTGAGATTGCTCTGCTGGCAGGGATAAAACCTGAATCATCGATGTGTACCTTTTTGAGACCAAGGAATTGTGAGTGATTGTAAATGAACACACAGCACACCTTCTTTGTTGTTGCCCTATTTAATATTGTTGTTGCCCTATTTAATATAGCCTTGCTGTGCAGAACTTGCTAGCAGAACTGTGATTAAGAATACCTGCTTTTTTGCCAAACAGACTTGCATTCGAATTTTAAGGTTCTCATTTAATAGCAAATTAATCTCTGAGCTTCATTTTTTTCCCCTCGTCTGGAAGATGGGGTTAATAATCTCCCTCTCACAGAGTTGTTGTGAAAATTAAATAGGAGACCGATGTGGTGTGCCTAAATCAGTGCTGACTGAACAACAGCTGCTAAGTGGTGGCAGTTCTTGGCAACCTGCTGGTACTGTCATCCTTGCTCCCATTTTCGGTAAGCTTTATTAGAGTGATCCATAGAGCCAAGTAGAGTGTGCACACCTAGAAACTTGTTACATGTAAGATCTCACGTCCCACATCAGATCTACAGACTCAGAAACTGGGGGATAGGTTCTCTGCATTCCATGATTTAACAGGTCCTCCAGGTTGATTCTAGTGTTCATTGATTTGGGAACCTCTCACCTAATCCACAATGCTGCGTAGAATGCAGGGAAAGAGAACTTGTAGCTTTGTGTGGAACAATGAGAAAGTCCAGTGAAAGGATGATGTTGGGATGGGGTTATCCCCTAAGGGAGAATGTTTTCTCCTCCACACCAGAGGAGAAATGCCACCTTTAATTTTATTAAATGAAGTGATAGTCACCTTGTAATTATTCAAAGGTAATTAAGTCTGTGAATCATGTAGGACATGTACTTCAAATCCCCTCATTTGAAATTCTTCTGTCGACCCCGTCTTTGCACCTTGAATTAAAGATGATGTGTAAGGCTGAACAGTGATTTACTTACTCATGGATACTAATTGTTTTGATATTTAAAAAAAATAGATATTTCCCCTGATGTCAAAATAGAATAAAGAAAAACATTCATGAAAAAATTTGCCTATGAACTTTAGCAAACCATTCATTAAACCATTGCAAATTTAGAGTAAGTAAAAGCCAAGTAAACCAGAAAGCTCCCCAGTGTGACTGGTAAAACCCTGACAGTTGCAAGGAGAAGGTAGACAGTCCAGAAGAATGAGGACTCAGAGCCTATCCTCTGTAGTCCTGGGAATTGTGAACTGGTCACTTACTGTCTCTTCGGCCTACCTCTGCCCTGCCCAGGAGCCTTGGGGAGTGAGACCCAAGGCACAGTTGGGGGAGAGTGAGTTTCTCTCACAAAGTCTAGAACTCATAAAACTCATCCTACCAGTAACACTCATGAGGTCTTTCCTCATCTCACTAGGTTTTTCAGTTGAAGGGTAATGAATGGTTAATTAAAAAAGAAATACACTCAAAGGTTGTTTCAAAATTGGTATAGTATTACATTTGTCTGCCAATAAAATCTTGGTGTGGGTTTTAACTTTTAAACTAATGAAATAAAACCTCTAATTAAGCCGAGTCCCTAATTTAATAGGATTTTTTTCCCCTGTGGGAGGTACCTGGATTTTTGAATCACATAGCAGCCATAAGCCGGTGTTGGAAATGTTGTAAAATTGGGTTCTTATTATTTCCATAGCAATTTTTGTTACTTAAGAAATAAAACAGGGATCCCTGGGTGGCTCAGTGGTTTGGCGCCTGCCTTTGGCCCAGGGCGCGATCCTGGAGACCCAGGATCGAATCCCACGTCGGGCTCCCGGTGCATGGAGCCTGCTTCTCCCTCTGCCTGTGTCTCTGCCTCTCTCTCTCTCTGACTATCATAAATAAAAAAAACAAAACAAAACAAACAAAAAAAAAACTTAAAAAAAAAAAAAGAAATAAAACATTGAAGTGTGGTAAAACTCCCATGATAACGGAGATAAGGCTGTGCTGATCAATTTAGAAATACCTGAGTACTTTTAAGCCAGGGTAGCTTTTCTTAAAAATATGTGTGGAGTTGATAGAAAAATTAAGTGAGGACCCCAAGCTGCCTATAGTTGGGGTGCCACTGCTCACACCCTCAATTTCCATCTGGAACTGAGAATTTTGCATTTGGGTTACCTTCTCGGAGACCAAGGTAAAAATCAGAAGTGGGCAGAAGTCTGTTATTGAAGTAGAGCCAAAGGCTGTGAACACTCATAAGCAAATAAAGCTGTAGGGACTGTGGTGGTGTAACCTGCAGAATCAGAAAGGGAGAACTCCCTTCATGATGAGGATGTAAAGCAGATGCCCTTGGGAAGCTGCTTCTTACCTGTGTGTGGTACATGTACCAAGTAGCTGTGGAAAAGAGAAGCTTGGCATTTCGGGTTGCTTACAAGACAGTTAGTTGCATGCCCTACCTGCTCTGCGGGTGGCTGTAAAAGCAAGTTGGAAGGAAAAAAGTTATTTCCTGATCAACCCTCTTAATTGGCTCTCATGGATGTATGTTAACGTTACATGATTTTTTTTTAAAGACTTAATTTATTCATGGGAGACATGGAGAGAGAGGCAGAGACATAGGCAGAGGAAGAAGCAGGCACAGGCTCCCCATGGGAAGCCTAAGGTGGGACTCAATCCCCAGTTCCTGGATTCACACCCTGAGCCAGAGGCTCAACCACTGAGTCACTCAGCTGCCCCTCATGAATTTTTTTTTTTTTTTTTTTTTTTAGCCAATGAAGAATTACCAAAGTTATAAAATAACTGAAAGGAATTCCTGAAAGGTCATCAGGTTCACTGTGCTGCTTTCAACCAGAAATAACTCTAACTGTCCAAAACATGTGAGATTCAGACTCTATTGAAGAAGATTCCATAGCTAGTTTCTGGTTTAGTCTTTTTTTTTTTTCCAACTTTTTTCAGTATGTTGACTAACATAAATTGTTCACTTTGTAGTTCTCTTGTAAAGTATGACATCAAGCTATCCATTCTTTAGGAAAAGTTTTTGTTATGGTAAGCTAAATAGGTAATTCTTTGGCCACATCCAGGTAAATTTAGCCAGGTAGCTTAGCCTCCTCACCACCTTAAGGCTATGGTAAAAGCAAAAAATAACTTTATAGATGGCTATTTTTAAAAAATTGTTTTTGCATATGTCTTCCGGAGTTAATTTTTAAAAATACATTATATATCTTTAAAAATACATTATAAACATAGTGGCTGTTTTTTAATTTAAAACTAATGGTTAGGGATCCCTGGGTGGCTCAGCAGTTTAGTGCCTACTTTCAGCCCAGGGCATGGTCCTGGAGTCCAGGGAAAGAGTCCCACGTCAGGCTCCCTGCATGGAGCCTGCTTCGCCCTCTGCCTGTATCTCTGCCTTTCTCTCTGTGTCTCTCATGAATAAATAAATAAAATCTTAAAAACAAAACAAAACAAAGTAATGGTTAGTTTCTATGTACCATGCATTAGCATCAGGAGAGAGAGAAGTGAGAGGTTCTATTTTGATGGAGCTCACATACTAGGGGGAAAGGGGAGGAGGAGAGAGAAGCACTCATTGTGTTATATTAGCACATGCTTGGTGAATTTAAGGAAGCCTTTAGATTGGGTAACATTGGAACCACCCTAGAGATTTGCTGGTAGCTGAAAATCGGGGATAAGGGTGTGAGGTTGAGAGAGAAGCAGAGGAAATTTGTTTGATTAGAATGAAAACATCAAAGTCCAGGATACCAGTGAGGAGCAAGGAATAGTCTGGAATGCCCAGAATATACAGGTGGTTTGTGGGTGAATCATATTACATGTGTGAAATGGTCCTGGGAGAATTGATTATCATTCAGGGTTCTAGAGATGAGATTAGAGCAAGAGGCTGCTTTTAAAGGTTATGTTTGGGAAGTAGACATGACTGTCAAGGAGAATGCGTGCGGCAGGTCTACATGGAAGCAGTAGGGTGATATCTAGAGTAGATTTGTACTAGATTATTGGGAGAATTTTAATGCCATAGCAAGGATTTAGAGTTAATTCTGCAGCAGCAAAGAGCTATCAAATGCTTGTTATTTTAAAATGTGGGTAGTGGCATGGGAACCAGAGCTTTAGGTTGGATTTCTTTCTATGAGAAGGCTAGTTTAGAGAGACAAGATGTTGGGGAAGCAGGGAGGACAGTAAGTAGGCTCTTGTTGGAGAAAATAAGAGAAGTCATGAGAGCAGAGAGGCCAGGAAAAGGGGTGTCTGAGATCAGCACTATAATTTGTGAAGGTGTGCATGTGATCTTGGCAAGACAGTTTAATTTTTTCCTACTTATTTATTCACATAATGATGGGGGAAAGGATTCAGTAGCTCCCCTAGAAACACATGTATGAGGACAAAAGTCAGTTTATAGTTCTTACTATCGTTATTCTTATATATCACTTATGAGTGTCGGGAGAGTGTGGCCTGTGTTGCTGACCTGTGGCAAGCCTACTTTGGGATTACATGCTAGCTAAAACTGCACTCTTGTTGGTTTCCTTCTGCCATTTGTTTGTCAGTGAATGCATTTTTAACCCTTTTAGTGCCAGGGCTGATGATTTAGGATATATTTTTATGTGGTTTAAGTAGGGCAATCAGATTATCAGACTTCTCGGTAGGTAAAGCTGACATCTAAAATTGGATTTTCCTGGGGATCCCTGGGTGGCTCAGTGGTTTAGCACCTGCCTTCGGCCCAGGGCATGATCCTGGAGTCCTAGGATTGATTCCCACATCGGGCTCCCTGCATGGAGCCTGCTTCTCCTTCTGCCTGTGTCTCTGCCTCTCTTGCTCTGTGTCTCTCATGAATATTAAAAAAAAAAAAAGAAAAAGAAAAGAAAAGGATTTTCCCATCCTTTACATTTGAAATGAGAAGTAAAAATTATCTTTTGGGGTTTAACATGCCAAGACACTCCCGGTAGAATAGGCAGAGAATAAAGTAAATGCTGTTTTGGGTGCTTGGTAATCTTTTAATTATGAAATAAACCTTTTGATTTTAATCTTCCAAAATGTATAATAGTGATCCAGGAAAACAGCCTTATTAAAGTTCACATCCTGCTGACTCCTTCAGATGAAAAGCTTCTATCTCTACCCCATATTTTGCAAGCTGAAAGTAAAAATAACGCTAATCTTGTCGCTCTTCCACGACTGCCTATAAAAGACTGTTCAGTTTGGAGTCAGTCCTGAGCCATGAAGGGCAGTATTCCAGAGTGACTGCTTAGGTTTCTGGAGCCAGGACTTAAGGCCAGAGGGTCACAGCCTCAATCCAGGAGTGGTTTGGGGGACTTACGCTTTCTTTGAAACATTTCCTTTGTTATCACTTCTTGTTGACCTCTCCTGGCCTCCCTCACACATGTACACATGCAAAACAAAACTTGGACGCTGATAAATTTTATTGTTTTTGTTCCTTTGTGGCATCTGAAACAGCTTGTACAATGAAGACCGGAACCTGCTTCGAATTAGAGAGAAGGAAAGACGCAACCAGGAAGCTCACCAAGAGAAAGAGGCATTTTCTGAAAAGATCCCCCTTTTTGGAGAGCCCTACAAGGTATTCAGTGAATACTAGAAAGCCTGATTTATCACCATATTTCACTCTGTAATAGAAAGTGAGTTTGAACAGGGGTCACAAATATGAAAATAAGACCACTTATCTTAGATTGTCTTTGAAAAAAGACTGAAAATTCTCTGTACTTCGCCATTCAAATGACCAGTTTGTGGTCTTCCTTTGTAATGTTAGTCTCCTGTCTTTAGTAATATTTGTCCAGGGTGGGCTTCTCAACAGGATAATTGAGTTTAAACTGCATGTTACATTTTATGTTATACATTAAATAGAAGTGAATTTTTTTTTCTTTAAATAGTATTATGTAACATTTATTAAATGATGATTTTCCTTAGATTTTTTTTTTCCAGTATCTAACTCTGCTATATTTTCCCTTTCCAGACAGAAAAAGGTGATGAGCTATCCAGTCGAATACAGAACATGTTGGGAAACTATGAAGAAGTGAAGGAGTTCCTTAGCAGCAAGTCCCACCCTCATCGCTTGGATGCCTCTGAAAATAGGTTGGGAAAGCCAAGATATCCTTTATTTCCTGAGAAGGGGAGCAGCATTCCATCCCACTCCTTCCACACGAGTGCCCACCACCAGCCTGTTAATACTCCTGCCTCCGGACCACTTCCTGTTGGTAACGTAAGCCAGAACCCAAAGATGGCACAGCCAAGAATGGAACCAATGTCAAATCCTCATGTCAAAAGCTATGGCCCACCAGACAGCCAGCACCCGACCCAAGATCGCCTTGGTCAGGAGGTGTGCGGCTCTGGTCATCACAAAAAAGGTGACCGCAGAGCTGATGGAGACCGCTGTGCTTTGGTGACAGACTCTGCTCCAGAGAGGGAGCTTTCTCCCTTACTCTCCTTGCCTTCCCCAGTGCCCGCCCTGTCATCTGTACATTCCAACCAGCAAGCTCTTCCCCGGACACAAGGAAGCAGCAAGATTCACAGCAGTAACAGTAACAGTAAAGGCTATTGCCCAGCCAAATCTCCCAAAGACCTAGTAGCAAAGGTCCATGATAAAGAGACTCCTCAAGACAGTTTAGTGGCAGTTGCCGGCCTTGGGGTGGCCCCTCCCCAGCCACCTTCTCAGACTTTCCCCCCACCTTCCCTCCCCTCAAAAACTGTTGCTATGCAGCAGAAGCCCACGGCTTATGTCCGGCCCATGGACGGTCAAGATCAGGCTCCTAGTGAGTCACCTGAACTGAAACCACTGCCGGAGGACTACCGGCAACAGACCTTTGAAAAAACAGACTTAAAAGTGCCTGCCAAAGCCAAGCTCACCAAACTGAAGATGCCATCTCAGTCGGGTGAGGTGAGTGGATTTTCATATCTGGGGCAATTTCAGTGTGAAGGGGAATTCAAGATGGAAGTTTCTGGTGACTTCGGGGCATGGGTATCAATGGCTTTTGGGTTATGAGACTCCTTTTTGGCTTTCGGATTTTGTTGACCCACAAAGAACTCAGGTCTGAGATGAATTATTGATGACAGTGAAATATGATTTTCAGGAAGGTATTTTTAAAAAGCATTGAGCCATAATTTATATACTGTGAAATATAGAGATCATGAGTACATTTTGCTGTGTTTTGAAAAATGTATACACCTGTATAACCCACAACTCAGTCATATTTATCATGAGAAAGTTTCAGGAAGGTTTTGAGCTGTCATTGCTTTTGTTTGTTTGCTTTTACTTGTATGTTTGGGGGAGTACTGACTTACTTTAACATTCTAGAGGAAAAAAAGAAAGGAGTGGTGGTGGTTAATACGTCCTCAGCCTCAGTTTTTCTGAGATCCAAACCATAAAAAAGTAAAAAAAAAAAGTTAAAATATTGAAGGCAAAGCATTTCCAATGGTTTGTTCCCAGTAAATTACAAGAAAATCTGAAGCTAAAGTTCTGTTGTAGTATTTTTTCTTTCTTTATCACCTAAGAATGAAGACTGGGGGTGTGATGATGTCTTATTGGAGAGTGAGTCAAATATACAATACAGAATGTTATTCATGGCTTTTTCAAGTAACCAAAATACTTTATCTTTTTAAACAACAAAAAAAATTCCTTTTTCTTCTCCTTTGGTAAATGGCAGCATTGTGTTTGAATGAAGAGAATCAGAGCACACATCTTATCACTGAAATTCTAAATTAGCAACAGTTACACCAAAATTCAGATTAGTAGTGCAAAGTGAAATGTTTGAAGTGAATTTGTCTGAAAGCCTATCTGCTAAGGTAATGTCCTTGGTTTAGTTACATCTATTGTATAAACATTCTAATTTGCATATCCATCACCCAGAGGCTTTTGTGTGTACCCAGATATCAGTCCTATTACATAGTGCTAGAAGGTAAAATTCCTTAAGGCTTAAAAACAAAACCAAGAGAGACTCCTGGATGCTTAGCTGGAAAGATAACCCTTATCTTGAAGGAGGAAAATCTATTCCTCCGAGGTGTCAGTTTTTGGTTTAGAAGAGGTTATAGCTCTGTCCACAGTCAGCTCTTGAGCTGTAGTGAGTCTGAATGTCTTCAGAATGTGACTTGATTAGAGGCTGAGGAAAAATGGGAAAGAGAGAGGAAAACAAGTGGTAGAAATGACCAAGATAGCAGAACTCTGCCTTTAACCTCTTAAGTTATGAAGATTTCACTGTAATGAAATACTTATTAAACATTTTTTGTGCTGTGCTGGAAGGAATGGTAGGCAGCAAATTAGAGCCCAATGGAATGAAATGAGATCCCCTTTCATAATGGCCAGTCATCAGCCTGCCTTATAATTTGTACAGTGAAGAACTTAGTGGGATTTTCTTTGCTTTATCAAATGAGGTATGTTCAGTTTTCCCAGTTTAAAAAACATAAGGGAGAAATTTAAACATATTTTATTTCTTTCTTTTCTAAGATTTTATTTATTTATTCATGAGAGACAAAGAGAGAGAGACAGAGACACAGGTAAGAGGGAGAAGCAGCCTCTATGCAGGGAGCCCGAAGCAGACTGTTTTGGGACTCCAGGATTACGCCCTGAGCCGAAGGCAGTTGCTTAACCCCTGAGCCACTCAGGCGTCCCAAACATATTTTCTTAATTAAAAAAATTAAAAAGCAACTAAAAATTGCTTTTAAACAAATTTTAAGACAAATCAGCAGATATTTGCATTGTATACCAAATGCATGACCATATGCTTAAGTGCAGGGCAGGATGCCAAGCAAGTATTGGTCCTTGCCCCAGGCGAGATGACAGTCTAGTATATAGGTCAGCCTCCACACAGGAAACAATTAGAGAACAATTGAGTCCAGACTATCTACTACTTGGTGCTTAGAGAAAGTTTCAAACGGCCGGCAGTCTTAAAGCTGGGGACCTAGGTACATTCAACCAATGGGATTTCCAGTTGACCGTCCAGGGGAGAGGGTCCTGGCTAACTTATTGCTTTCTTGGTGGAAAAAAAGAGATAAGCCAAGCTGAGATTTCTCTGAGGCCTAAGAGCTCCTCAGATTTAATGTGTATTTCAAACATAGGACCATGTGATGGTTCTTGAATATTTTCTGAGTGGATATTTGAAATGCACAAAATCCTCCATAGGTTTGGTGATTGGAGAATGGGGTTTTCTGGCACAGGGTCATCTGCTGTCAACAGTTTGAGTAGATGTAAGTATTTTGTCTTTGGCCTGTGTTTGCAGTGAGCATTCATTTTAATAGGATAGCTCTGTCTAGTTTCTCTTCAGGATTCTCATGCTGGTGGCAGCTGTGGTGCCAACTGCCTTGGAGTCCCTGGGCAGATGGAGGGTGCCGGGCAACAACCACTGTGAAGAGGGAATTCAGAGCTAAGGTCTTGGGATAAAGGGGGAATGAATCTGGGAAGCAGGGATATTGGTGCTCTCTGGCTGGGTTTTGGATCTGTTTAACTCTTTTAACTAATCTCACATTTCACAGATTTAACATTCATTTTCTGTTCACACACCTGAGAAAATGGGCATTAAATTTTTTTGTTTGTTTGAACTGTAGGTTGGATTAAAATCTCAAATTTTAGTATTCTGATGAATCAAAGGAAAGCCTAGCAGTGGGGGGTTGGAAAAAGCTGGGAATTAATCCCAAAGCAGGTAAACTAAATATCGAACCAGAATATTAGCAATATCTTGGGCTGTTTATGACATTGAGACAGAAGAATAGAGCATGGCTATAGAGGAAGTTGGCTCTTGGTAGCCCTGAGAGAAGGGGAGTGGGAGTAACTAAGTGGTTTTCCTTTATTTGCTTAATTTGCCCTAAGGCAAGTAAGAGGAGGTTTTTTTCCTGGTTTTCTGAGTGTGAGGGTTTTGTGGCTTGTTTCTTCACCGCCAACCCCTTCCCCATGGCTTCCATGAAATAGTATTTTAAAAAACGAACCAAACTGGGAAAATCCTCTTGTCTGCCTGCCTCCTTCATTCTCAAGCCACGTACATGTGAATTCCTTACACCACAGTGTCCTTTCATTTTGTGGAACGTGGTTTGTATATTTTAGTTGGTTATCCATAAAAAATGATATTCTTTTCTGGAATAAGTCATTCTCACAGTTAAAACTTCGTCTTTGCTAAAATCCTACAGGGAAAAAAAATCCTCAAAAGGTCAATATTCTGACCACATAGAGGCCTGTCTCACAAAAATCTGCACTTGGTTTTTCTGTGGGCATGTCAGTTTTAGTTTTGTGTCAACTGGAAGATGTCTAGCAGCTTGAAATGACCCATCTGAGGGGTACAGCCAGGACTTGGTGATCTTATGTGGATACCTTCCAGCTGTAGAGTTGCCACATCAGATGGACTTGCCCAAGTGGAAGGCTGAGATTCCTCTCTATCCCTCTTAAAAAAAAAAAAAAAAAGTTTCATTTATTTGAGACATAGCACAAGTGATGGTGGGGACGGGGCAGAGGGAGAAGGAGAAGCAGACTCCCTGCCTAGCAAGAAGCTGATTCCAGGCTCGGTCCCAGGACCCTGGGATCATGACCTAAGCCAAAGGCAGATGCTTAACTGACTCAGCCACCCAGACGCTCCTCTTTTCTTTCTTTAAAGTAAGCCTCCATGCCCATCGTGGGTCCCAACATGGGGCTTGAGCTCATGACCCAGGGATCAAGACCACCTGAGCTGAGATCAAGAGTCACACACTCAACCAACTGAGCCACCCAGTTGCTCCTATCCCTCTTGTCTGCCTGAAGATACCAAATGAAAGTGAGAGAAACACCGGGGCATCTCTATGTTGTGTTGCTGAGCATAGACCTCAGGATGGGTACAGGATTTATGAAATAGATGTTTTATTGAAACAGAGAAATAGAATAAGCCAAGATAGGCATTTAAAATTGCATACTGGGGATCCCTGGGTGGCTCAGCGGTTTAGCGCCGCCTTCAACCTGGGGTGTGATCCTGGAGACCCCGGGATCAAGTCCCACATCAGGCTCCCTGTGTGGAGCCTGCTTCTCCCTCTGCCTGTGTCTTTGCCTCTGCCTCTCTCTCTCTCTCTCTCATGAATAAATAAATAAAATCTTTTTAAAAAAGTAAAATAAAATTGCATACTGGATTTAGAATATTAGACTTTTAAAGCTAAGCAGCCCGTTCATTTTGCAAATATGGCCTAGGAGGGTGAAGTCACATAATTTTGCTAAGATTTATAGTTAGTAGCAAAACCAGAGCTCGAACTCTCAGTTCTATGATCTTTCTGCTTCTGCTTGTTAAGTACAATTGGAGACTGCTGGAAGATCTTGAGTAGTGATAGATCTTTCTCTTTTTTGGAAAATAAAAATCATTTTAGCTTCTGGGTGGAAAATGGCTTGAGAGGCAAGGGTGGAAGCTGGGAGACCAGTTAGGGGTTGATAAATGATTGATGGCTTGGAATAGGATAATAGAAGTGGACTGGTGCGGACTGGACATATTCCAGATGTTTTTGGCAAAAAACTTGTAGGGATTTGGTTGTCCAGGTCAGTGCGACAAATTGGCAGTCATAAGTAGCAGAGCAGCTCAGAGAAAATGTTAAGACTAGTAATGATAAGTTTGGACTGTGTTTGCATATAGTCGGCATTTAAAGCTTTTGGGACTAGTCTGCCTGAAAAGTGCCTGAATCAAGCCCTTCCTGGCTCAGGTTAACCTGTGACAAGGGGCAGCAGGTGGGAAAAATGAGGATGAGCTGGATCTTCAGAAACAAAAGTGGAAGAACAAAAAAAAAAAAAAAAAAAAGTGGAAGACCATCCTGGGAACTTGAGAATCTGCTTATAAAGTCGTAGAAATGATAGGTTTCCATTTTTTAGAGTTTGAAGTATACATGTAAATGGTACAGTTATCTTAATTCACTCAAAATAACTCCTGGCATCTAGCAGAATTTACTAGCAGTTTAAATTTGCTACTGCTTCGATGTACTTATGTGGTCCCATGCCACACCCCTCCAGATGAATCTGATTTTGAGTCCTGATGGTCTCTGATTTCCTTGTGGCCTCTTATGGCACCAATGAGGAATGATTTCTGTCACCTAATTTCCAAAACCTGGGTGTCACCTGAAGCTTCAAGTTCATTGTTGGACCACCTTGACACATGGCAAGTCTTAAATTGAACTTTGCATTTTCACTAAACTGCCAGCCTAACCGTGTGAATTAATCACAGTGGAAAACTGTGTGTAATAGTGATTCACTTTGCATTCATATGTGCGAATGGTCTTTCCTTATTTATTTATTTGAAGATTTTATTTATTTGTTCATGAGAGACCCAGAGAGCGAGGCAGAGACACAGGAGAAGTCCTCCATCCAGGACTCTGGGATCACAACCTGAGCCACCCAGGTGCCCCACAAATGATCTTTCCTACTTCCAATTTAGTTCTCTTATTATTTTAAACCTTGAAAAGAACAACTTACTTATTATGAAATGATCTCACCCTTTAGGCCATTCACTTCTGGTGTGTTGGTGGTATGTATCTTGCTAATGCAGAACTCAGTGGAGTTAATCTCACTCTCTTCCATATACACCATCAATTTTGTGACTTGTAACTAAAATATCTAGAGCACCTACTGTGTGCCAGGCCTTATGCTGGGGACGGGGTTACAATGGTTGGCAAAACATGGGCAGCCCTGGTGGCTTAATGGTTTAGCGCCGCCTTCAACCTGGGGTGTGATCCTGGAGACCCCGGGATCGAGTCCCACCTTGGGCTCCCTGCATGGAACCTGCTTCTCCCTCTGCCTGTGTCTCTGCCTCTCATGAATAAATAAATAAAATCTTAAAAAAAAAAAATGGTTGGCAAAACAGGTCATTTCGATCCTCTTGGACCTTGACTATCTAGTTAGGAACTGGCATTATTTAAATAACCACTTAGAACAAGTTGTAAGAACTTTGGCAAGTGCTGTAAAGGAAGGAACCCACAAACCATTACAAGACGGATGAAGGGGAACTGTGGCTTAGAGAATGAAGGAGCTCAGAGAATTCAAGCAAGACCTGAATAGCGAGTAAAAGTGACGGAAGTGAGGGGTTGTCTTAATCTGTTTGGGCTGCTATGAACAAAATACCACAGACTGGGTGGCTTATGAACAACAGAAATTTATTTCTCACAGCTCTGGAGTCTGGAAGTCCAAGATTGAGGCGCTAGTATGATCACATTCTTGAGAGGACCTTCTTTCTAGTTTTAGTTGGTGTCTTCTTACTGTATCCTCACTTGGTGAGAGGGGGCAGGAATCTCTCTGGAACTTCTTTTATAAGGCACTAATCCCATTTGTGAGGGCTCTGCCCTTAAGCATCTCCCAAAGGCCCCTTCTCTAACTGTCATCAGTTTTGGGGGTTCAACATGAATTTAGGATTTCAGCATGAATTTGAGGGTTACATAAACATTGAGACTGTAGCAGATGTGCTAGGGGTTAGGCAGCATAAATATTTCAGGAAGAGGGAACAGCATATGCCTCTGGCTAATGCCCAGTGATGTACAGAGACTGTTACAAGTACTCTTGGGTTATGAGCTCGGTAGTGTAGATCAAAGGGGAGTTTTGCATTTCTGAAACTTGGCAGCACATCAGAATCACCTGGGGAAGCCTGCTAAAGATACAAGTTGTAAAAAATAAAAATTGTTGGTCCCCAGTCTGGGAGATTGATTCAGCAGGTACACAGGTAGGCTCATACATCTATATCTGATTTTTCATGAGGTTTGTTCTAGAGCCTGGCAATGAAAACTGCCCCACAGGAGCCAAAAATTGACCCCACGGAGTTAAAGGACTGATTTCCTCCTACTGGTCCCAGTATCTCCCAAGTGAGCCTCAGGCAAAAAGATCTCTGGGAATTGATGGGACTTTCTGTCCTGAGAAGGAAATGAGAGTAGCCTCAGGGAAGAAACAGGGGAGTAAGATTCCAAAGAATACAGACACTCCTTTCTTGTCCCACTGCTCCTGTTTCCTTTCTTGTGTCCCCAACATTTTCAGGCTTGTGGGGGAAGTAAAATTCTTTTCTCTTTTCTTTGGGGGGGGGTTGGGGGGGAGTAAGATTCTGATACAATCTTATCTAGCTTGCTTCAGTTTTCTAAAAGCATTTTTATTACAGTAACTTTTTGTAGCAAATTAAATTAGATTCTGGGAGCTAGCACTCAGTTAACTTGGCAGACCTGCTCTACTTAAATGTTTGCTAAGAAAATGGTAACAGAGCAGAAAGGTTATCTGTGTACACAACTCCCTAATGATGCTGGGTGTCTGGAGTGGAATACTCCCAATCTGGGAGAAATATTGTATAGTAACTAACTTGTATCTGCTTAGAGGCTGGCTGAATTTCAGAGCCCTGAAATACCTAAATATAAAAGTGAAAAATAGTAGCAAGTGACTGATAGAAATTTTAGAGCAGAATCTTACAAACTGACAGCCTGAGTGCTAGATGGGGCCTGTGGGCTATTTTGTTTTGCCTGCCTAATGTGCCTGCGTTCAAGTGTGTGTATTTGTGTGTTTTGGTTGTTTTTGTTTCCTTTGAGCCGTATTTACAAACTGGAGAATTGTGGTGAAAAATCAGATTTCAGTTTCACGAACTGCAGCTGAGTAGAAACTGCTCCTTTAATTTCCTGATCCTGGTAATTTTTTGAGTCTGAGGAAACACTTTAAATTCTGAAGGCAACATTCTAAGTGATATAGGCAAGATATTACTGAATCCCCTCTAACATCGCTAGAAATGAGTTGGTATGAATAATGGAATTACATAAAGTAGCCCAAGAAGAAATCCTACAATTGAACCTTGAAAATATTTTTGGGTGGTATTAATTGGACTTGTTTTCCTTGTACGTTTTATGTTCTGTTTCTTCTTAAAATGCCAGAAGTACATTTGGTACCAGGATAAGAAATTCCTGTTCCTCCTTGTTGTTTTCACACTTGAGATGTTTGTGGAGAGTTATTGGATCCCCCCTGGGTCCCTCATGTTGTGCCTTTGCCAAAATGTAGACATTCAACTCTTTAGAATCTTTCCAGGTCGTGCGCTCTCCCAGGCTCTCACATAGCCACTAGAGTCATTTTAGCTCTTGTCTAGATTAATTGTGATTTATTTTGAGCCAACTGATAATCTTCAGGGACAGAAAACCAAATATTCCAAGGGGGAATCTGTTGATGACCGAGTTAGTAGTTTTGATTTTGGTTGTTTTGATGGGAGTGACCAATACTAATGAGTTATTTAAGCAGAATTCCTTTTAAGAGAGAATCCTGGTTCCGGTTATCATAACAAGTTTATTTTTTGGCCTTGTATTTCTCCTCTTCAGTTGCCAAGATCTGTTTGAAAATTGTTATTTTCTGAGGTTAACTTTGCTCCATGTTCACATTTTCTGAGAAGTTTATAAGTCGCTATTTTTATATTGATACTGTTTTCTTTAATTGTTGAAATCACTAGGTTGACAGCCTCCCCTCCCCCCAGAGGTAGAGTCCACACACACCATTAGTTTTCTCTTGAACTTCATTTCATTCCCACTTTAAGCTTGGCCTACTTTCTGTCTGCATTTTTTCCCCCTAACCCTGTGGTAATTTGTCAAGCCCAGTCTAATCTCCTTAATCCTTTGGCTGAAGGGTTTTGAGGTTTAATGTTTTAATCTATGGGCCTCAGCATTTAAGTAATTAGAGGTCCTATTTCTAGCCCTGTCCCTTAGGAAAATCACCTTAGGGTTGTTTTTTTTGTTGTTTGTTCCAGTGTACAAATAGGACTCTGAAAACATATATTAGACCAGAATTTGAAGCTTTGAATTGAGCTGTGTGAATTAAAGAAAGCATTCCATGCTGTTCAGGTTTCCTGAAAACCGTACATTCATTGAGGGTTGACTTTTGTAGCACTTTGGGTTTTGGGTATTGGCAAAAGTGCATTCTAAGCCAAAGTATTTGGGAGAGAAGAAAACACAGAGGGAAGACACAGTGAAGAGCCTATCAAGAGAGGTTGGATAGAGGCAGGGCAGAGCAATGGTGGGGGGAGCGGGGCGGGGTGGGGCAGGGGATGAGCCCTCCTGGTGAGAATGGGGACAGTTTGTGAAATTCTTTAGTTCCTTATTAAGTAATTTATCCAAGAACCAATGCTTAATAAAAAGGAGAAGTTACTTTGGCTTCATGGCAGACAGCACGGGGTTACAATTCTGAGACCTTGGTCAAGGAACTTGACCTTGCCGTGTTGTTAGTTTATTTACCTGTACAGTGGGGCTACTAGATTGAGAGAGGGTAGTCCACAAGAAATGCTTGGAGCAGCACTTGGTACATAATAAGAGCTCAATGGGTGGTAGTAGAAGCAATTAGAGTTAAAATTTGAACTGGAGGGGATCCCTGGGTGGCGCAGCGGTTTGGCGCCTGCCTTTGGCCCAGGGCACGATCCTGGAGACCCGGGATCGAATCCCACATCGGGCTCCCGGCGCATGGAGCCTGCTTCTCCCTCTGCCTATGTCTCTGCCTCTCTCTCTCTCTCTTTGACTATCATAAAAAAAAAAAAAAAAAAATTAAAAAAAAATTTGAACTGGAAAAAGTTAGAATTTAGAGGGATATCAGAATGAGGAGTTGGTGTTGTTGGGAAAGTAGAAAGACTCTGAACACAGTCTTGTTTATTGGCATAGGCTTTAGAAATGTAGGTGGGGTGGGGACACCTGGGTGGCTTAGTGGTTAAGCGTCTGCGTTTGGCTCAGGGCATGATCCTGAGTCGCTGGATCGAGTCCTGCATTGGGTTCCCCACTGGAGGCCTGCCTCTCCCTCTGCCTGTGTCTCTGCCTCTCTCTTTCTGTGTCTCATGAATAAATAAATAAATAAAACCTTTAAAAAAAAATGGAGGTGGAATCAGATCAAAGGGATCAGGAATTCCCAGGTAGGTGCTAGGTGAAGAAAGCCCTAAAAATTTGATGTACAAGTATTAAAAATAAACCAATGAAGAGCCTAGGGAAAAACAACATATGATTAAGGGTGGGGTTATCAAGAACATTTTAAGAACTGGTTTGTGAGGTGAGGGTACCACTGTCCAATCCTGCCTGAGAGAATAGGGGGCACTCAACTCCTGTAAGGCAGATTCCCATAGCTTGGCAATTCCTGGTATCAGTGTTTCCCTTTATAAAAACTTAGGCTCTTGAGAATATTTTACTGCCACCCCACCGCACCCCGTTTTAATTCCAGAGCCCTTGCTTATTTGTTTCTCTCCGTTGTCACAGCAACCTTGTGAGTTTGGGCCATAGGCACAAATCACCATCTTACATGCCATGGAACGGAGTGTCTAAGAAGTTTAATGGTTTAATTAAGCTCCTGAGTGGCAGAGCTGGGGGGCATGAAACCAGGACCCTTAGCTTCTAGTTTCAGTACTTTTTTTTGTTAAGATTCTATTTATATGAGAGAGAAGGGGCTCACACATGTGAGCCCCTTGCAGGGAGGGGCAGAGGGAGAAGCAGACTCCCTGCTGAGCAGGGAGCCCTATACCAGGCTTGATCCCAGGATCCCCGAGATCATGACCTGA
Organism: Vulpes vulpes; assembly: GCF_048418805.1. Lineage (NCBI taxonomy): Eukaryota > Metazoa > Chordata > Mammalia > Carnivora > Canidae > Vulpes > Vulpes vulpes. Next base: position 55,139,940 of record NC_132783.1, on the reverse strand, counting down.
GCTGAAAGCAGACGCTCAACTGACTGAACCACCCAGGCACCCTTCCAGTATTCTTTCTACCACAAAACATGGTTTCTGTGAAGTAATGATCATTTGTTTAACACTCTGTTTGAAACATTAAGAGCTCTGACCTTTCTCCATGGCCTTACTTTCATGTCAGTGTCTGATACACGCAAATATTGGGTGGTACAGATGATTCAGATGAGAGGGTGATTAAAATTCAGTTTTAGTCGTGATGGCCTTGTGGCTTCCTCTGAGGTTTCTATCCTTTAAAAAAGGAGGCCACCAGTTATGAGATCTCTGGGTTTTCTCCATCTACATTATTCCCCCCACCAATCTATACTTATATTCACCATTTACCTCTTTCCCTTTGGTCTTGTAGAAGGAGCTGATCCTTTTCTTGCCCTTCCACCTGCGCACCCTTTTTGGTTACCTTAAGAAACCTTTTTTCACCCCTTTCTCTTAATTACCTCTTTCTTGTTTCCTTCCTAGCCAGAGCTCTGGAGAGAGAAGTAGGTAAACATTTCTTGCCTGCTTCCTCTGCTCCCAGATAATCTCTGAACCCATTGCAAGTTGACGTGTACCCCTACCAATCCACTGTGCTGCCTCCAGTGGACTCCCAATGTACAGAGTCAAGGAGTATTGTTGAGGTGGGCGTAGCCTGCTTGGCCTCTCCATGGCCTTTTACACTATTGACCACCATCCCCTGAAATACTGCCCTGGTTTGTCTGGTTTTTCCTCTGGCCTCCCCACACATGCTTTAATGATCCCCTTTGGAGGCTCTCTTTCCCACCTCTTTCCCCAAGCTCTGCCTTCAACCATCTTTTCTCATTCTGGAGCCTTTCTCTGGTGATCTCATTTGCACATAAGGAGATTCAACTGCCGGCACCCTCATGATCACCAAATTGATTTTCCTAGCTTAAAATTGCAGAAAGGTTTTTCAGCTCTAGCTCGTTTTATGCAGCTCTTCTTGATGTTGCACAGACATCTCAAATTCAGCATCTGTAACAGATTTCGTTCCGTCTCCTGTACCTCTTCATACACACAGAACATTCTCCTCCTTCCTGGTCATTAGTCCCCATTCCTTTCTGGAGTGGAGACTGCATTATCCACTTGGCAACCCAGTCATAATGGATATTGCCTTCTAAACATCGTTGAAAGCTTCTCCTCTCTCTTCCTCACAGTCCTCAATCTTTAGTTCAGATTTTTATGCTTACTTTGAACTGTTACAATTTCTTTCTAATGTATTTTCCTGCCCTGTTCTTCTCTTCAAAGTACCTGCCATACTGCTGCACAAGAGTGATTTTATTATATGAAAATAGCATCAAGTCATCCTAGTTTAAAAATCCTTCAGTTCCTCTTCATTGCTCAGGGTAAAAAAAAAATCCAGATTATTTCCAGTTCCCTTCTCCCCTCCATACCCTGCCTCCCCAAGTTGCTTTCTTGATGGGATTCTTACCTGTCTCTCCAGGCATGGGTTATGGCCCCCCTGCTTGATGCTTTCCTTTCCCTTCTGCAGCCACCCAGACCCTGAATGAGAGGACTTCCTCCACTATGCTCCTGGTACCCAGACTTCTGGTCTCAGCACTTCTTGGTGCTGTGGTCTGTGTTTTTTTCCAGATGGTAAACATTTTGAGGGCAGGATCATTTGACTCCTTTGTTTCTTGGTCCTTTGTGTTTAGCACAAGTGAGGACAGGGGCAAAAACAGGGATTTTCTTGTTCTGTGCTAAGCTCGAGTTCTTACTTGATTCACTTAAATCCAGAGTCTGAAGGATAATCTCTGATAAATGTTTGTGTGTGTGTGTGTGTGTGTGTGTGTGTGTGTGTGTGTGGAGGGTGGTGAACAATTTGATTTGGGACTGTATTTACTATTTAGGACACTGGGATGGGAAGCAGGCACTAATAAGTTCAACAATTTTTTAAAGAAATTGTTTGACTTAACCATTTTCAGACTAAGTATTCCCAGGTCATGTTAGGCATTCTTATGTGTGGATTTGAAAATAAGCGTCCTAATCCGATCATTAGGTGTTCCTAGTAAAGCTCTAGCCTCCTAATTGCTGTACTTTCAGTATTGAGTTCAGAGATTAATCAGGTGGTTTTATGTACTATAAAATTTGGAAAGTCATGATTTTTCTATATCTGTCATGTATGTAGGTACTTTCCTCTCTATTAAATAAGGCACCAAATATCATTTTGTGTATTTTGGGTTTCTTTTTATATAAGTGCTTATATACGATAAAATTGCTGTTAATCTCCGAGGATTCTCAATTTTAAATATTTTGCCATTGAATGAATCACTTTTTTGGGAATGAGCCAATCATTTTGGGTAGGGGCATTAACTCTTCTAGGCCACTTGGGTATCATTAATTGGTATCCTAGTAACTTAAGAATCATTGACCCTGAAAATGCCCAACTGGCAACCTGGGTTTAATTTTCTAGTAAGATTAATTATCTTGCAGGAAAGGGTAAAACAGAGACACCAGGGTTCTTTATATCCCTCATATTTTCTCAAGATTCCAGTGAGCTAGTTGCTACGATGAGGGAAAACACTGGTGTGTTGTTCTGAACCTAATTGAGTCCTTTATTATGTTATGACTCACCTATAGTTCACAGATTTATTCCGTGCAAGTCATGTAAAATAACTACACTGTGGTTTGTTTTGCTTACTTGGTTCATGTTTCTGGTGATCTGTCAGGCTGCATATGCCAATCTGCTGAAGCAGGCTTTGGCAGGCGCTCGTGCGGCAAACAGGAGACCATCGCACAGCGCAGCCGGGAGGCCGCCTCACACTGGGTCCCCCAGACAGAGGGCCTTTTCACAATCTCCCCAAGGGAACCGAAGATGTTCATAATGTGTGTGGGGCCGTGCTTAGTATAAAAAGAGACTCATGTCTTCAAAATGAGCAGGCTCTTAATATCGTGTTTCCCCATTCCCCTATTTGTGAGAGAAGGAAGCATTAAAGCCGGCTTTAGAGAGTGCTCACTCTCAGAGGGGCAGGGTCTTGTATGGTTGACTGATTGAGTTGCCAGCATCTGAAAATTAATACACTTAACACTGAAGTCTGGATTTTTATTTTATTTTTTTTCTCCTTAAGCACTGAAAACACAGGTTTTGCATTCCTGCAAAGCAGCAGTTGGCTGGTCCTTCAAGGCACACACTTTGGCTTGCCCTTGTCCTTGCTTGAGCCCTGGGAGTGTCAGTGTTCTCAGTGAATTCAAGTATTTTTATATCCTCTTGATTGTTCCTCCCTTTTGGGCAGATCCAATGGATGAAAACCCAGTCATGCAAAAAGTGTATTTTTCCAGGAGGATTTATAATGAGGTGTGTTTAATGGTAATCTAGTTCAAGTAAAAAAATGAATGATTTTCAAACTTCTTTTTTAAAAAAAGCTCTATGCCCAGTGAGGGACTTGAACTTTTACAACCCCGAGCTCAAGAGTTGCCTGCTCTACCAACTGAGCCAGCCAAGTGCCCCTGATTGCAGATTTCACATTTTTACAAAAAATTATGCAAAGTTGGTCCTGCTTTGCTGCTTTATCTTTTGCCCTTGTTTCCAAATGTGGAGATTTTTCCAATAAGCTTTTAAGTGTATGGTTCAGGCACTTAATCATATTTTAAGAAAACCCCACAAGGATAGCCTACTTAACAACTTTTTTTTTTTTTTTAAGATTTTATTTATTTATTCATGAGAGACACACAGAGAGAGGCAGAGACATAGGCAGAGGGATAATAAGCAGGCTCCATGCAGGGAGCCTGATAGGGGACTGGATCCTGGGACTCCAGGATCACACCCTGAGCTAAAGGCAGAAGCTCAACTGCTGAGCCACCCAAGCGGCCTTACTTTCTTTTCTTTTCTTTTCTTTCTTTTTTTTTTTTAAGTTGTTTGCTACTACCCAAAACCATGAACATGGGTTCTTATTTTCCTTGTCACCAGTTAGAAGTATACTTACATAGTTTTTCTAAATGAGGAGGTAAGTAGTCATTCATGCTCTTCTCGGCTCTAAAATATCATGATTCTTTTTAGAAAAGGAATTTGAATTCCTAGCAGTTGGATGCTGATGCTATTTCCTATATTGAGCCCAGTAGCATATTTTTCAATCCCTTTTATTCCAAATGGGCTTTCTTGTTTTTCTTGTCTTTAGAGCGAATGATGGGAAATGGGCTTTCAACATCCATTCAGCAAACAAGAGCTGCTTTTCTTCCTTTGATCTTAGCAACATGTATACATGTTTTTGTTTTTGTTTTTTATGGTATGAACAGCCTTTATTGATGGAAACAAGAAGTGGAAAAGAGGAAGAGATACAACAGCTCTGGGTCCTAGGTGCCTGCAGAAGCCCCCATCACCCCCAAAATGGCTGATCTTAACAATATTGGTCCTGTAGTTATATGGACAACTAATGTTGAAGTTTCTTAGGGTACAGGTTTCTATATTTATACAGATATGCAAGTGTACCTAATTAATACTACTATTCAAGAACTGAGGTGTGAGTGTTCTGGAGATTTTCTAAACTATTCTTTCTTGTTGGATATACCCCCCCCCCCCGCCCCCCATTGATATAATTGCTGAGAATTTTGATGTGTTAATACTTAATAACTAGGAATAAATAATAAATCTATAATAGAACATATAATCCATGGGCCACCAAAAACTTTGGAGTTGTTGAAGGGAATGAAGATATACTTTAATTTCTTTTTGTAATCTTGGGTTTTTTGTTTTTTGGCTAATTAGATGGGACTTTAAGGTATTATAGGTAGTAACTAAGAGCATGAGTTTTTGGATTAAGGAAGACTTGGGTTTGAGTCTTTATCTCAAACTAGCTATTAGACCACAGATAAATTACTTAAATACTAAAAATTACTGTTCATGCTTCATTTCTTAATTGGTACAACAGAAATAATAATGGAATTTTTCTCATAAGGTAGTTACCAGGCTTAAATAAGAAAATATTAGATCAGTGACTGGCATATAGTAAATACTTAATAGCTGCTGTGTTTATGTCATTATCATAGTTATTCTGACATTGTTTAAATGTATGAGTAAATGTAACAGATCCACGTCTTTGCTTCAGCTTAGAATCTGAAATTTGGGTAGTTTTAATAGTTATAGGTTTGTTTCTTTCTTTCTAGAGTGATATTGTATGCATGTGGGAGGGAGGGAAAGGAGGGGCAGAGGGAGTGAGAGAGAGAGAATCTTAAACTCCATGCAAAGCGCAGAGCACGATGTGGGGTTCAGTCTCATGACCCTGAGATCAGGACCAGAGCCAAAATCCAGGGTCAACCAACTGAGCCACCCAGGCACCCCAATAGTTTTGAATATTAAGGGTTTAAAGAAATACATGCGGGAGGTAATCTAATGATGGATGGCACTATGGAGTCAGAATACTTACGTTCATTTTCCTATATCTTTAAATGAGACATTTCTACTTGAACTACAGGTCTGGTGTGAGAATGAAACAGGATATACATTTGCCTAACATATAGTAGGCTGCATGATGTCCCACTTTTGTTGACCTGCAATGACAGTAAAAGCAAATTCACACTGTAGGAAATGGTTCTGTAGATATTACCCATCTTCCAGTTGTCTTTATTGACTATAACTATGGTTGGAAGTAATTGGAATCCTAATAAGTATCCTAATGTTTTGGGTTGGTTTGATTGTGTTTCTCAGGTGTTTTGGTGAAGTGATGAAATTCTATGTCATGCATTTAATTTTATTCAAATTTTAAAATAGGCTTTTTAAAATAAGAGATTTGAATAAGAGATTTGAATGAATATTTTGTACCACTAGTAAAGTATTGAGTACCTGGTGTATTTTCAGGATTTATTTATTTTTTCTCTTTCTTTCTTTCTTTCTTTCTTTTCTTTCTTTTGTATTTTCAGGATTTAGAATTGTACTAGTTGTCATAGTTGTCATAAGAACTCCATGGGGGCTAATTCCAGCCTTGTGAAGAGCTTTTAGTTGTTTTTGGGCATCATGAAACATATGGATGGGGGGAAGGGACAGGGAATTACAGTGCTGAACTGCAGATCACATAGTATTAATTTTGTGGTCTGGGTCACAAATCCAGTAAGGATAGGCATGAGTAGGCATATTCATGTAATTTGTGAAGGCTTCCTGAGTCTGATACAGAGGATGGGCATCTTAATAAATTAATAAAATAGGGTGACTTTATGAAGTAGGGAAGTCACCACAGCTTTACTGAGAAACATCAATGAAATGTCTGGACATCCATTCAGTTTTTAGTTCTAATAATATTGATTAGTGTCTGAACTTCTAAGAGTATGGGGACACCAATACTTATTCTATGTATCTTAATGCGAATTAGAAAAAATACATGTACCAGCTCATCAAATTCAGGATTTCATAAATACTGTAACTTACTGTGAGGCCAGTGAGAAACTGAATTGATCATAAGTTAATTTAAAGAAAATAGTACAGGTGGTACTGCAATACAATATGGTATCCTTGTCAAGATAGTATGGGAATGACTAAAGTTTGGGTAAAAGTGGTGTAGACTGTACTTTGAGTCATGAAGGAAAGATTTTATAAAGTTTGGTTAGAGATGGGCCAGTGTCAAAGAAGGAAAATAAGCTTGAGGCCTGGTGGTGACTTAAAACATTTCTTTGTCTTCGCCAGTGAAGGACCTCTTCATACATGAAGAGCTTCTTCCCTCAGATCAGAACTAAATTTTGTCCACTATTTTCTTTCCCCCTTCTTCCATCTCCTCTATTCAACTGGTGCTTAAAAATGTTTCTACTACTGACAGCTGCTACTGCTCCTACTAATATCATACTATTAACATTTTTCTTGAGTGAGGAATATTTTTTAGAAGACTTTTATGATAGTATTGTTTGAAATTTATTTCTGACTATGCCATCAGGTTGTCCTGAAAAGTTATTAGGTATGTAGGATTTGAAGGAGATTGGGGCTTAGCTCTATTTGAGAGGTGGAAGGTAGTACAAGGGCCATAGATTATTTTTTTAAGATTTATTTATTCATTCATTCATTCATTCATTCATTCATTCATTCATGATAGACACACACACACAGAGACAGAGACAGGCAGAGGGAGAAGCAGGCTCCATGCTGGGAGCCTGACGCGGGACTCAATCCCTGGACTCCAGGACCGCGCCCTGGGCCAAAGGCAGGTGCTAAACCACTGAGCCACCCATAGATTATTTTTTTAAGCATATCAGAATAGGGTAGAGTATCACTACATAGTAATGAAGATACAACTGATTTTGATGAGTATTACACCCTGTGTTTTATTTCCCTTGCTTGAAGACTTAATAATTATTTGTTGATTGGCACTGTGGGATAGGTGATGGCATTCATCCTGAAGAACAAGTCTCATGCCAGAAGCATCAGAATGGAGAAATTCTCAATAATGCTCTGGCTGGTTAAGTAAACCCAGGGTTTAGCTTTCTAGTGGCCTCTCATTGATTGTCCATTTAGTAGACTCTGTAAAAGGGCAGTCATGGAGAAGGGCAGTACTGACATGGCCAGTCCTGTTTTCCCCTGCTGGCCCTGAAACTCTTATCAGGGAAAGCTTTTTTGCACTTTCTCCTTGTCCAATAAATGGCTTGACACGAGGGGTATCCTGGAGGCAGGCTCAACTGAACCCTCAAGGCTTATCAGCACTTGCTGGTGGACAGCACCACTGCCCCTGCCCTGGCTCCCTTCATCCTTGCAGTCCCCAGTCCCAAAGGCCCAGGGCCCTGGACCCAGCCTCTACAAATGTTTTTGCCCACATTAATTCATTCAGAATTTATTAGAAATGTAAGTAAATAAGAGCGTCCATAGGCGATGACTGCTCCAAAGCTGAAGAGACTTTGGCTGTTTAACGATAAATCAGAGGAAGATGCAAGCAAGGGTTGTACTATATAGTACTATATAGTACTATATAGTTATTAAAAGATATAAAATTTGTTGTCATTCATTCCTTCAGAATTCCCTTCTCCCTTCCAGAGGAAGTTTTCATACACATTGATTACCTTAATAAAGGTTGTGTTTGGATGATGGGGTGGAGAAGTGGGAAGGTTTAGTAGAATGGAAAAAAAGGAAAAAATTAAGAGACTCAGGCTTTTGTGTCATGGTAAGAGTATAAGAGTAAAAATGATATATTTTATTGGGGATGCATTGGGTACCAGGCATGGTGTTTAAGACCTCTCCATGCAGGGGGCTTGTAGTTGGTCCCTGGCAGCCTTATCTGAAAGCCAGTTATGTCCAACTCAGGCCCTTGCTCATAAGCACAACCCTGCAAGGCCAGAATCACTGGGGATGACTTGGAGGAACATCTGAGACTTCTGAGAATCCCCAATTGTAAAGTCTGCTCAAGTTTCTTTAATAAACTGCAATAAATAACTTTAAAAAATAAAAATAGAAAAAGTAAACTGCAATAAAAAAGCCTAACTTCATAAGAATTACTGTGTGCATCTGGGCAAGTAGTGAATGTTGAGCTACAGTGGGAAATGGATTCTAGAGTATTAAATTCATGTTTGTTGGCTAAGCAGGATTATAAATCCATGCGTGTTAATGGGATTTTAGGGGTTAAATTTGCAGAATCAAGGACGTTTTAGGGTATATTTTTAGTGGCCATAAGTATCACCCAGTCTTTTCTGCTTCATATGAGTGCCAGGTAGAGACTTGATGAGACCAGTAGGTCACCCTGCCCTTTATAGCTGAAGCTGTTCCTATAGAATGTCTTTGAAAACATGTGTTTTTAATCTGTCAAAATTGGTTGGCCAAAAAGAAAATTGTAGCCTGACTTGTTTAAAGAAGCAAAAATAACTACACACCAAAGTTTCAGTGTACAGAGCATGGTTCATTTCTTCGTTGACTCTTTTTGCTTTTTATAAACTCTGATTTTTATTTCCCATCAGTGTGTTAGATGAGTAAAGTTATTTGCAGAACATATATACTACCCATAAAAACACTAATTTTTATGTTAGGTTTTTTCTTATGTGTAACATTACAGCATTATGAACTACTTTCGTGTTAATGAGTAACTTTAGCAGATTACTAAGAAGACTGTTGAGGGATAAAAAAAACTTAGGAAACTTAAGATCATTTGTTTTGAAATACATAATGTTGGAATTAAATGAATTTTCTTTCTCTAGACTTTAGGTTCTTTAGCTTCCTTTGCCATTGATCTGTGTGTGTGTGTGTGTGTGTGTGTGTGTGTGTGTGTTGGTGTTTATTTTCGATTATGAAGTTGGGTTATCTACTTCATTGCCTTTATATCTTATACTTATTTACTAATAAGCATATGTCTTATCAAGTACTTATTTGCATAGAATACCTGGTGATAGCATTAGTTATATAGAAAATTTTGAGCAGAATGGGATTTACTTCAGACACGTCCTCAGGTGTCATTGTGTAGGCACTTATTAGGTGGGGTTTAATAGGAACTCCCAGTGGTGGCTTGAATATTTTGCTTTTGTGCTATTGGCAATTTTAAATCACGAAGATTTTTATATCGACCTTTGAAAGCAAAGTAAAGATTTAAACCATCTTGGGGGTCTTCACATCCCTGGTTTTGATGGGAAGAATGGAGGATTGCCCATTTCATAAAGCCGTATGTTTTTAAACTATGAGCATGGTGCTTTGCACAAGTCAAAACTGCTAAAGGGACAGATGTTGCCAATTTCAAATGTACAGGGGGAAGGCCAATATTGCTAAGCAACGGTGTACTTGAGAGAGCATTTTTAGGAGCAGAGCCAGGGGAGTTGTGCCTGGGAGCATTTGCTGCTTCTTATGGCTCAGTACAAGGGAAGAGATGAAAAGTTGTTTCCTGTCAGGGCCGCCATTGCAACCGCCAGCACAAAAGACAGTGACCTAGGGGCACCAGTTAGGGCTGGCAAAGGGATGTATGAAAACAGAAAAGCTTTTTTGCCATGTAGGAAGGCAGTAAGCCATGTTCACAGAGGTAAGTGCCCCCCCAGTGAACAGCTGCCCCACAGTAAGTACGAGTAAGTGTACGCCTGAGGTTTCAGGTGGGGAAGGAGGTGAGAAAGGCCTCAAAAGAAAAATCTCTCTCCCTCTCCTTTACTCTCTCTCCATCCTGCCCTTCCCTCATTTATTTCCTTTCTCTCTTCTCTCCTTCTCTTTTGCTTCCTCTGTTAGGGGCTAACATCAAAGAGAAGGATCCGAGTAACCTCTATAGTTGAGTGCTGCAGTGTGTGTGACCTTCTAAACAAGGTAAATAGCTCACCAGCCACAGGTATTCGGCCCCTCCCATGGCCCCTCCCTTGGTATACACTTGATAGGTAGCATACAGGTGGTATGGGTTCGTTCGTTCTTTTTTTTTCTTTTTTTTTCTCCCCTTTTGGCTGCCACTAGAGACTTCGAATACCCCTTGAGATTTTCATGGTTGTTGGTTTGGATTATGGGTTTTCCTCTCTCTGTCACTGTCTCTTTTAATGAAATAATGGTGTAAAAGTAGAGAAAGTACAACGTTATCGTTTCGTATCTGCATGAAATCATAGCCTATTTTTGGCAATGCATTTTAAAGAAATTAAAAAATTAGCAGTTCCTTACCACTTAGATCTTTTTTTGGTCCATCTTTCAAACTCCGGTCTTGAACCTCTAGATCTCTTGACAAATACTGATGATTTCTTTCGTCTTTCTAAAGTAAAGGTACAAATGGAAGATAACTGACAGCTTAAAAGCTTACGTGTGTGTGTGTGTGTGTGTGTGTGTGTGTACACATGTGTATGCTCCCCCTCCATTTTCTCTCCCTTGCCTCACCCTCCTTCTCCCTATCTCTCCTTTTTCCCCTTGGCTTTTATTGCTTTGCTTTTGTTTTTTAGCATACAGATGGAATTTGAGTCAAATTCAAATGATTGTGGGACTCCTACCCAAATTCTAACTGATAAGTAGTAATACTTGATTTCCAGTGATGAAAGAGTATTTTGAAGTAGTTTTACTTTGGTGAGGCAGGCAGGACACAAATTTTAATGTTCTTATAGTTACTTGGTTTTTATTAATTGATTCAGAACAGTTCATGGTCACATAGTCTGTATCTTTGTGGGATATAAATTTATGTGATGAAAGGCTAGAGAAGGTGACAGTGTTTCCATTTTTCCCCCTCAGAAGATAGAATTTGTTTACAGTTAAGCAGCAGTGAATCTTCGTCAGTGACGAGAGAGCAGAGAAACTGGGCACAAGTATGTTTGTTTTTCAAAGAACTTGTAATTAAGCCCAGAAGAAACTGGCTTACTTTGTCCTACAAAATATTTTTGAGAGAGTTTTATTAAGGAAACATTTGACATTGAGATGCCTCTTTAAACATTTTTTACTAAAAGATATAATAAAACAGATGAGACTCACCTGCTCCGGAGCTGGTCTAAAACCCTTCAGGTTCATTTAATGTTACTTGGTAGGTAGCATTGTTGTGGCTGTATAAATAATACTGCTTATTTATTATTATTTTTAAAGATTTTATTTATTTATTCATGAAAGACACACACAGAGAGAGAGGCAGTGAGAGAAGCAGGCTCCAGGCAGGAAGCCTGATGTGGGACTTGATCCCAGGTCTCCAGGATCATGCCCTGGGCTGAAGGCGGACGCTTAACCACTGAGCCACTCAGGCGTCCCAATACTGCTTATTTTTATAGAGTCTACCAATTAAAGAACTTTAAATTGAAAGGACTTTTTTTTTTTTTTGAAAGGACTTTTTAAATAGCATGTATCCCTTCCCATCAGCATCCCCCAAACCAGCATTGTGATTATGCTAATGTCAGTGAAAAAGTGACCTGGCCTCCAAGAGCATCATCTCCGCCCCCGCCTCCCCCAGCTGTGTGCCATGTGTCCATGTGTAAGGAGTAGTCAAGAGGGCCACAGTTGGATTTATGTACAACTGAGATGTAATTTACTTCTGCTGCTTTGCCCCCCCCCACCCCCCCCTTCTCTCAAAGGCAGTTTTCAAGAGGAATTGGTTTTGTTGCAGCTGTGAGAATGGTTAACTGTTTTTCATAATATCTCTTCTCTGGCACCTAGATTCTATATTCTAGGAAAACAGGAATGACAGTAAATGCAAGAATATTAGTAGTTAGGACACATGGGGTTGACCTACCCTGTGCCTTAAATCATCCAAAAAGCTGGAGTCTTGGGGTCACGGGCTCTGCATTAAAAGTCAGAAAGTACTTTTAAAATTTCACTGCACGTGTGAGGGGATGAGAAGAGCAAGGAGACTGAGATGGGGAAAGTGAGTAGAGTCACTGTTGCATGTGTTCAGTATGGATATAAACTGTTTGCTGTTGCAACTCTTAGAATTGTGATCATACATAGTGTGAATGCTTAGATGCTTTAAATTCAGCAGCTATTAGGGGGTACCTGGGTGGCGAGTCGGTTGGGCATCTAGCTCTTGGGCATCAGCTCAGGTTATGATCTCAGGGTCGTGAGATTGAGCCCTTTGTCGGGCTCCTCACTCAGCACAGTCTGCTGGTTCCTCTCCTCTGCTCCTCCTGCCAGTCTGTGTGTGCGCCCGCGTTCTCTCTCTCTGTCTCTCTCTCTCTCATATGTAAATAAATAAATAAATAAAACCTTAGAAAAATTTAGCGGGTATTAGAGTACATTTATTTTACAAGCAAAGAATGTTTTTCCTTGGCACATATAAAATACCTACTTAAGACATATGCAAGAATAAAATTTATTTTTGGGGGAGAGTGAGAGCATGAGTTGGGGGAGGGGCAGAGGAAGAGAGAGAATCCCAGGCAGGTTCCATGCTTTGGATTATTTTATTTATAATATAAATAAAATAATATAAATAAATATTAGCAATTGTTGAGTGACTAAATATTTTCTCCAAACACTGTTATTAAACTTTTTCATCTTGGGCAATATAGTAAATTACTTTATAAGATGAGCTTTATTGGAATCTTGGGGCAATTTATCTAAACTTTCAGACCAAATTTACATACAAAGATAATGCAAGAAAAGGGAAAGAGTATTAGTCTACCAGAAAGTCAGTGTAATTAGCAAACTTTTTTTCCTAAAGAGAGTGACCGAATCCCGTTCTTAATACATTATAGAAAAGTAGAACAGTCTCTTAAATTTAGATGTTCTTTGATGATAGGATTAAAGAAGTGATTTGTAACCATTCATAATATTGCAGTATTAGATGAATTGTACTTTCCAAGAATGATCTTTGGTCAGTTTTGTAGACCCTGGCAAGTAACCTGGTGGTTTGTTACCTAATATTAAAGCCCCAAGAAAGGGGAGAATTTACTTGTTCCGAATTGGATGTAAAGGGCAAGGCCATCTTTATTTTCCTTCTCTCCTCTGTTTATTATAGTATCAGTAATCCCCAAGGTGGTTTGAAGCTCAGGTTGCTTCCTCAGAGCATATACGCCTGCTTCAATAATTTTCTTTCCTTTTTTCTTTCACTAGGCTCTGCTTTTTGTTTTTAAAAGTCATCATGCCAGGAGACAGGCAACCAACACCTAGCCCAGAGGGGACTGTTGAGATTACTGCTGGAATAAACCCAAGATAAAATCTTTATGTTCTTTCAGACAAAGCATAGATTAAATGGCTTATCTTATTCATATGACTTCAGTTTCTTTCAACCTAATCCAGAAACTGATGGAAAGTTTTTTTTTTTTTTTTTCCTGGTGCCTCTCTAGTCTTAGCTTATGCTCAGCTATGGAAAAAAAAAAAAAAAAAAAAGTCCAGGCACCCTATGTAACATAGAATTAGATATGGTTCCTGAACACTGTTTGCTGCTTAACTTTGATAGACGCATACACTCAAAGGAGGAACAATAATACAAGTTTATGTATCTATAAATCCGGTCATGGTTGACAAAGTAATTTAGTAGTGTGGTTTGACTCAAAACCATTGGTTCATATGATTTGTGGGAGAGCACTTGTGTGTGTGTGTGTGTGTGTGTGTGTGTGTGTGTGTGTGTGTGTGTAAGCGAGAGAGGGGGAGAGGGAGCATGCATGAGAGAATGGTGGGATGGGGATTGGAGTAAGCATGATCACAAAACATCACACTGCAGTGTAACACCCTCCCCTACAGGGATATATTTTAATGAAAGGCTTCATGTTAATGTGCCCACTCAAAAATAACAATTAGATCTCTCAGAAAAAAATACTGAAGATGGTTTTAGTGAACAGAATTGGTTGTGGAAGGAATGGATCACATAGTTTGGTCCATTTGAAAGAACTTGCCAGTTTATTATCACTAGCATGGAACCAGTGTGTAGACTCGTTCTTTGAGATACCCCCCCCCCCTTTTTTGCTTTCTTTCCTTTTTTTCCTTCTTTCTTTCTGTTTTTCTTTTCTCTTTTTCTTTTTTTTTTTAATAGCAATGCCTTTGTAGCCAGGCTTACTTAAATCATTCACGGTTGCTATGCCCACAATGGGCTTCATGGGGTCTCAAGTGATCTTTCATCAAAGGCACAGTGTTTTCAAGTCTTAAGAGCACTGGGGATTTCTGATACCTTATTACATGGTGAATGGTAGTGGTTCACAGTCAAAAGTTAGAAAGTAGGTGAATAACCGAGATTAAACGTAAGTACTATCAAACAATCATAACTTTGTTTTTAAGTCAGTTTAAACCTATTTCAGGTGTACCCCTGCCCCCTTAACTTTTACACCAAGAAACTAGTTGACATATAGTTATAAATAATATCTACTGAAGATATTTCTGTATATAATGCATAAACATAAATGGTATTTTTTTTAAAGATAGGAACTGTTTCATGTAGCTCTACAGAAACCTTGGAAATACATTAAAATGTACACATTCAGGGATCTTAGGAAAATAATAGTAATCAAATAAGTGAAACCAATCCTTTTAGTACTCCCCTGATAGTCATTTGTACATTTAGATGAAGTAAGGTTTTACAGTTCTATATGTGGAGAACAGCTACTCACTTCTCTTATTTTTACTTAAACCACATCTTAAGAACTAGATCCTAGGTCTATAATGAAAAGATACTTTAATAGAGATCAAAATAGAATTTCCAGAATATTTTAAGTATCAGTTAACACAAATTAAGAGCTTTCATAAATTTTACACATTTTAGAAAAATATATTAGTGACACTAAAGCATGTAACTATAGTAAAATTAATGTGACTAGAAAGAAACTATCATATTGATTTTTAAAAGTTCAAAATACTTCTTGTGAGCTTTTATAAGTTTCATTAATGATGTTTAGGGTTCTTTTCATTTTTAGTTTTAGTTTGTGAAAGACAAGGAAATAATAATTTGCCTATAAAAAAGCAGTTTACCTAAGGGTGAACTTTTAAAAACCAGGGATATTAGCTCATGTTTAATAAATGAATTGGGGTGGCACCACATCCTCCAAGCATTCAGCATTCTTCTACTGTGCTTATCCTTAGAGTATTTCTTAATGTCCTGTCTCAAGAAGACACATGCCTTCCCTTACCCCAACCTAAGCATACCTGATATCCCCTCTCCCACCTGTCATGATCTCCTGTAACTCTCAGATCTGAAACTTTGCTCGGAGAAATTCGCATCCCTAAATTGCACTTAGGAAACTACTCCTTGGGTGAAGAACATCTGATGGGGTGGTGATGGAATTTTGTTATAATAGTTTTTTTTTTTTTTTTTTAATGGAGGATATCTGTATCTTTTTTTTTTTTTAATTATAGTCAGAGAGAGAGAGAGAGAGAGAGAGAGAGAGAGAGGCAGAGACACAGGCAGAGGGAGAAGCAGGCTCCATGCACCGGAAGCCCGATGTGGGATTCGATCCCGGGTCTCCAGGATCGCGCCCTGGTCCAAAGGCAGGCGCTAAACCGCTGCGCCACCCAGGGATCTCGATATCTGTATCTTAAATCATTGTTTTGTGAGGATGTCTGGAATATTACAAATGTGAACAAACGTATTGCTTTTCCAGTATGTAGGAAAAAGAATTCACCATAAAATACTGCGTAACTTTTGATGCTCTTGTTTCTGAATTTTGTCAGTGATGCCATGAAATGACAAAATCAAATTCATTTCACAAATACTACTTACACATCTGTGTTAGTTCAGAATTATGCCAGGGTCCTGGGAGACACAGAGCTGGATAAGCCCCAGATCCCACCAAATAGGAAATGAGCCTAGGAGAACAAATGGAAGCACCAAGGGCTGTTTCAGAATTGAAGGTGGGGAGAGTGTCAGTGAACAAAAAGACTTCCAGGAAAGGTCTGCCAGTGTTTGTGACACCCATGTTTGCATCTACCACTCTTCCTAGATCCCCTGATAAGAGTAGAAAGCATGGTCTTTCCATAATAAATTTTTGTTGGATGATAACTGGTGGTGATCTGTAGATCCCTCATCATTTAAAATATAATCTTGTGCTTTATCAATCTCTTTCCTTCTCTCCTTGAAAAATTAATTTGGAGAGGAGCCATAGCAATTTCTGCAGTTAGCATGACATTAATTGTGGTAGCCTTTGTGTGTAGCAGCAGACAGTTTGGCATTAAAAAAAGAGTTCCAAGGGAACATGAGTGATTCTTTGCTGCATATTAGAGCATATCACATTTTGAAAGCTATTCTAAACCTTTCCATTATTTGAACATATTTGGGAAGAGATGGGAGGGTGTTTAATTGTTTTAGAATTTAACAGTTAAAGTTGGTTTACAGTTACATAATACTGTTAAGAGTGCCTTTTCTGTCTCCTACCTCACTTTCCCTCCTTTCATATTAACAATCTATAGCTTTCTTTTTAAAAATATGTGTACTATTAAGTGTGCCTTAAATCTGTCTAGGGATCTTAAAAATTCTTCTAAAATACTGGGTATGGAAGTAGACGTTTAGATAGTTGCCCAAAGGGCACGATGCTTCTGAAGAAGTATTATTCCTAGCAACTTTATACCTTTCCCAGCCTAAGTAGGCACACCCAGGCAGAATGAGCAGGTCCTTGTAATAGGCCTCGCTATGTAGGTAATTTATGGTGTATTCACAGAATAAAATTAATTTTGTGTCAAAACCTTGCTCAGACAGGCCTTTTGGTTTCCTCCTCTAATCTGTCTCTTGGAAGTGCTGATTGTAGCATCTTCTTGATAAATGCCTGCATTTATCTGTTTGGCATTGGCTTCAACATGTACTGTCTTATTTCTTCCTCACAGCAATCCTGTAAGGTTTTGTGTATTTCATATGTGCCTGCTCAGTATTTAGGTATGACTGATTTTTTTTTTTTAAGTATGACTGATTTTTAAAAAGCAAATCCAAACAATACACCTCTTTCAAGGACTTTGTAAGTTAGTTTGGGAAGAAAGAGTGAATTCGCTAGCAAACACTGGACCAGGCCTTCACAGCAGTCCCCAGTTTCCACAGGAACAGCTCACAGTCTCATGGAGGACTGACCGTAATCTGTGAACAGCTCGGTGTGCTGAGTGCTTGGTGGGGCAAGCCCAGAACCCTGAGGAAGAAGCTGGGAATAGATTCACGTAGGTGTGTGTTTGAGAGAAGGAAAGTCATTTAGAGGAAGATGAAAGTAAAGATAAATGTGGTAGAAGACATTTGACTGTACTTTGAGTAAACATTTTTATCACTTAAAAAATCTAATTATGTTTTTATTTATGAATATTGCATGGTTCAGGATTTAAAGGATAGGTTAAAGGTTAATGTTTTTACATTAAACATCTTCCCACTGCTATACCCCACCCCACCCCCAGCCACCGAATTCCCCTTTCTAGAAGTAATTATTGATGTTACAGGCTTCTTCTCATCTGTATACCCAGGGATGTTTCATTCATAATCAGTTACTCCACATACATGTTCTTTTCTGTCACCTTTTCATTTATTTAGATCCTGGCGTATACTGCACCTATGTTTTTTCCTCCTGCTTTTAACAGTGTATCTTGGAGTTTACCCTCAAATCAGTACATGGAGAGGGTCCTCATTCTGTGTCATAGCTGTATGGTATTTCTGCGTAACGGGCATGTACCACAGTTTTCTTAGTCAGTTACCGCTGGATGGGCATTTAGACTGTTTCCACTAGGCTGAAATGAATAACTGTACATGTGTCTTTGTGTACATACAGAAGTTGGTGCTAGAAGTCATATTGCTGTTTCAGAGTATGGGAAATTAGAATTTGGGGGCTGTTGCCTAATTGATGTCTTCAGAGTTTTTGACCCTTTACCCTCCCCCAACCAGGGTATCAGAGTGCTTGTTTCCTCATGTCTATCTTATAGACATAGTATCGTCATTTTTTTGTTTTGCCAAATATGTGAGAAAAAAGTTTCTAAGAGTAATCCTAATGTTTTAAAGGAGGAAACAATTTCCCTTTTGTCCCTAGTATGTTTATTTCCAGTAGTTTGTTACTTAAGACTTTGAGTTATAATTCAGACAAACAACAGTGTTTAATAAGGCTCTAAGCTAAAATCTGAAAATTTACTTTCATGTTCTGAGTTCTGAGCCTGAAGGCATACCAACAAATGTTTATTGGTTGCCTCTGGATGGCAGCAGTGTCTGATTGGTGATTTACCAAGGTAGAACTGGCCCCTACTCTCCTGGAACTTGAAATCAAGAAGCAGCAGAGATGCTGCTGCAGGAGGTGCTTTGTCAGGGAACGTATAGCCAGGTGTGGGAGTGCACACACAGTTTCAGGAGCGACAGACTCGGGGAATGTTTTCCAAAAGATGTTTTTTAATCTGCTACTAGAAGTCTGAGTGGAAGTTACGTGGTCACCAGTGAGAGAAGGAAGAGAGTCTGAGATAGGGAACGAGAAAAGTATGATTCATCTACCTAGATGGAGATCAGTGTGCAGCAAGTAGATACTGCTGGTTGATCCATAATCCAAAAGGTGACCTGTATTTGAAGAAAAATAGCATGAGCTTTAATCTTTTAAAAATTAAACGATAGAGAATCCTCTTGAGGTTTCCATCCATCCACACCATTCAAGAATGCCATGGTAATGCTGGCACCGTGCATTATTTCACATATCTGTGCCTGTGATGGCCTTTCACGTTTCACATGTGACCTTTTTACCAATCCTGTGGAGAGGGTTAGGATGGGTAATACTGTCCCTTTAGAATCACCATGAGGAAATAGTCAAGAAGTTGACTCTCATGCGGAATTGGAGAGCCAGCCCTCAGCAGGCCAGAACTAGAATCCAAGGTCTTTTGGCTTCCTTCATCAGCATGCTGCCTCTGAGCCCCCTGGGTTCCCCAGTTAGTGACCACTAAGCCTTTTTGAGGATAGCATTGTCACAAAAGTGCTGCTCTGTTGAAACTTGAGAGACTTAAAACACAGTGTTGTGAGGGCCCCCTGGTCTCAGTGGTGAGGTATGGTTCTTTGGTTCAGCTCTTTTTAGCTTACTAAAACAAACTGTCATGCGTAGAAGACATTTACTAACATTTTATTTTGGTATCAGTGCATTTCCTTAGGATTACAGCGTCATTCCAAGAGGTGTGAGAAATCAGACTGAGGCCAGCATTCCTGCCTTTTCTGGTCTGACGCACCTGTAGTACAGAGAGGTGGTTAGATCTGAATACCAAACTGCTTCTTTTCACAAACAGAGGCAAACCATTGTTCTTTAAAAAAAAAAAAAATGTTTTTGGTCATGCGTAGGACAACTGGAGTCACATCCCCTCCTTAAGATGCTAATATATTTGGGATCCCTGAGTGGCTCAGTGGTTTAGAGCCTGCCTTGGGCCCAGGGCGTGATCCTGGAGTCCCAGGATGGAGTCCTGCATCGGGGCTCCCTTCATGGAGCCTGCTTCTCCCTCTGCCTTTGTCTCTGCCCCCCCCCCCCCCCCGTGTGTGTGTGTGTGTGTGTGTGTGTGTGTGTCTCTCTCTCATGAATAAATAAAATCCTTTTTTTTTTTTTTTTAAAGATGCTAATGTATTTGTCTCTTGCCTGAAGGTTGAGATTTTTGGAAAGGTAGTGTTAACAGTATTACAAACCCAAGCTCAGTCACTTCAGAGCATTGTGTGACTTTGGAGATGTAACTAAATTTCTCTAGAATTCAGTCTCGTTTTTAGAAAATGGGATAATAGCTACCACAGAGGTTGATAGGAGAATTGGAGCATTATACAGAATTCCCTCAGAGATTTTTGTTGTCATTGCCGAAGTATAATTGACATACAATATTATATTAGTTTCAGGTGTACAACATAATGATTCAACCTTTACATTATGGAGTGATCACCACAATAAATCTAGCTGACATCTGTCACTGTGCAAAGTTGTTACCTGTTACGAACTATATTCCCTGTGCTGTATATTGCACCCTGTGTCAAATTTATTTTATAACTGGAAGTTTGTATCTCTTAATCCTTTGCCCTTATTTCAGCCCTCCTCCCTCCCCTCCTCCCTTCTGGTGACCAAATTGCTGTCTGTATTTATGAGTCTATTTCTGTTTTGTTTTGATAGGTAGAATCATACAGTATTTGTCTTCCTCTGACTTCTTCCACTTTGCATAATATCCTCTAGGTCCATCCATGTTGTGGCATGTGGCAAGTTTACGTTTTTCTGTGGCTGAGTTAAATAATCCATTGTACAGCTACATTGCCTCTTTATCTACTTATCTATCGATGGACACTTAGGCTGCTACCGTATCTTGGCTATTGTTAATAATGCTGTGGTAAACATAGGGGTACTTGTTATCTTTTCCAGTTAGTGTTTTGTTTTCTTTGGGTAAGTACCCAGAAGTGGAATTGCTGCATTGTATGATATTTCTGATTTTTTTTTGTGGAACCTCCATACTGTTTTCATAGTAGTCACACCATTTTGCATCCCCATCAACAGTGCATGAAGGTTCCCGTTTTTCCACATCCTCGCCAACACTTGTTATTTCTTGTCTTTTTTGATACTAGCCATTCTGATAGATGTTGAGGTGGTATCTCATTGTGTGTTTCCCTGATCATTAGTGATGTTGAGCATCTTTTCATGTGTCAGCCATCTGTATGTCATGTCGTCTTTGGAAAAATGCCTGTTCAGGTTCTCTGCCCATTCTTTTATTGGATTGTTCTCTGAATAGTGGTTGTGAGTTTTTTATGTATTTTGGATACTAACCCCTTATTGGTTATGTCATTCTCAAATACTCTCTCCCGTTCAGTAGGTTGCCTTTTTGTTTTGTCGATAGTTTCTTCACCATGCAGAAGCTTTTTAGTTAGATTCAGTCCCATTTATTTATTTTTGCTTCTGTTCTTGCCTAAGCAGACAGATCCATAAAAATACTGCTTACATTGATGTCCGAGAGATTACGGCCTGTGTTTTTTTTTTCCCCAGGAGTTTTATGGTTTCCGGTCTTAGGTTTAAATCTCTAATCCATTTGGAGTTTATTTTTGTGTATGATGTAAGAAGGTGATGCAGTTACATTCTTTTGCATGTAGCTGTCCGGTTTTTCCCAGCACCATTTATTTAAGAGACTGTCTTTTTACCATTGTATATTCTTCCTTTGTTGAAGATTAATTGACTGTACAAGCATGGGTTTATATTTCTGGGTTCTATTCCGGTCCCTTGATTTCTGTACCTACTTTTGTGCTGGTCCCATATTGTTTTGCTTACTATAGCTTTGTAGTATAGTTTGAGATCAGGGAGTGTGATATCTTCAGCTTTGTCCTTTTATTTATTTATTTTTTAAGATTTTGTTTCTTATTTGAGAGAGAGTGCGTATGTGCGCATGAGCAAGGGAGAAGGGTCGAGGGAGAAGGAGAAGCAGGCTCCCCACTGAGCAAGGTGCCTGATGCGGGGCTCTATCCTAGCTAGGACCCTGAGATCATGACCTGAGCCAAAAGTAGACACTTAACCAACTGAGCCACCCAGGCACCCCAAATGGGATTGTTTTCTTAATTTCTCTTTCTGATAGTTATTAGTATATAGAAGTGTAATAGATTTATATATGTTAATTCTGTGTCCTGCATATTTTTTTTTTTAAGATTTTATTTATTCATGAGAGACACACAGAGAGAAAGAGGCAGAGACACAGGCAGAGGGAGAAGCAGGCTCCACACAGGGAAGCCCGATGTGGGACTCGATCCCGGGTCTCCAGGATCATACCCTGGGCTATAGGCGGTGCTAAACCGCTGAGCCACCCAGGCTGCCCATGTGTCTTGCTTCTTTACTAAATTCATTTATTCTAATAGTTTTCTGGTGAAGTCTTTAGAGTTTTCTATATATAGTATCATGTCATCTGCAAATAGGGAGAGTTTTACTTCTTTTCCAGTTTGGATGCCTTTTATTTCTTGTCTGATTGCTGTGGCTAGGACTTCCAGTACTGTGTTGAATAAAAGTGGCAAGAGTGGGCATCCACATCTTCCTCATCTTAGAGGAAAAGCTTTCAGCTTCTCACAGTTGAATGTAAGCTCCAGTATTTCGTTTTTAAGGTTCTGTAATGAGGGCTGTATCTACAGTTGATGGGTACATTTAGTACAGTCACCCCCACCCTACCCCTGCCCTACAAGCTAATGATTTTGCATCTTACAACAGATGGTATCAGAGGAAACAATGGCGTGTAAAAAGGTTAATGCAGTGTCAGGTACAATATGTATTCAGTAAGTATCTGCTCTCATTTTATTTTTAATTGATCAGAATTCTGGTTCTTGTGTTAAGGCCATTCCCTAGTGGGGAGGTGAGGTCAGTCTACACACAGGACACCAGATTTGTGAGGCAGCCACAAAGCAGGCAGGAGGGCAGAGCTGCACTCCCGTAGGCACCTAGATGTTGCATGTGAGAGACAGCAGTGGGATTTGTGGTTGTAAGTGTTAAGGCCCATCTGCACCTTGGAAGCAGAACTGGACAAGGAAGGACCTGCAAACTAGAACTTCCTTATTGATGCAACTAGCATAGATTTTTGTTGTTGTTGCTTTTTGTCACCTCTTACTGTTTGTGGAGGTCTTACCGGAGGATCTTTAGCCTTAACTAGACCGTGTTTAGAGAGGCTGATTGGTTTACTCTTTGGCTGCAGTGTGTGTTCCCGGGAGCCTGGTATCTCTGAGCAGGAGTAGCAGTCCTCAGCTGGAGACCCAGTGGCCAAAGTGGATTTTAAGGAAGGGATTAGGCCATGATGACTTGTTGAACTTCCCCTCCCCTTTTGGAAGGTCTCCTTCCAGTGGCAGACTTGGAGGTGCCAGACTGTATTTTATTAAACAAAGGAGCCTGTCCTTACAGATCTTTCTCTGCAGACACATTTGAAGTACTTACACTCTAGCTTAAGAGTCTCTAATTTGGGTCAGAAGAAGAGTAGCGATTTGAATCTCAGATGGAACACAAAATGGGTTCATGTTATATAGACTATCTTGTAACCTCCCCTCTGTTAATATAAAAATATGTCTTGGTACTCACAGAGGTATTTAGGGGTTAAGGGGCATTAACTCTAAGATATTCGTAGAACAGTTCCACATAGATGGGTCGGGGAGAAAAATAAAAAACAAATGTGGTAGAATGCTGACATTTGGGGACTCTGGGTGAAGAGTTTGTGGGAATTCCTTTTACTATTTTTATAATTTTGCTGTATCTATAAAATTATTTCTAAAGAAAAAGTTGAAAATATCTTGAGCATGTTCCCATGCAAGCCCATGCATTCACATTATTATTTTATTTTTCTGTATCATACTGTTGTATGGATGTACTGTGAAGGTCTAGAGCTAAACTGTTGTTGGGCATTTGATTATTAACAGGTATTTGCGATTATAAACAGTGCCACTTGGAGGTCCTTAAATATGATAATACCCTCATGTATTTGGAATGGAATCTCTACACTCCATTGAAATACTCCCACTCTCATAATGGACTTAATAGGAAAATTCACAGTAAATTAACCGAATTAATACTTGAACCTTAAGACCTTATTTTACAATTTTAAATGGCTTAAATGGTGACTACCTAGCAATATTTATCTTATCCAGATACTAATAAATATTGAGCTATAGAAAAATTTCCTTAGCTCTGCTTCATCTGATGTAATAAGACTTTAGAAAAAAAAAAGAATCTTTCAGTGATGTGAAGCACCTTGGCTAAGTGTTGACTCCTTGAATAATTACAAAGATCCAAAGGTCTTTTAGCATTCTCATCTCATTCTGTTGGAAGTGGTAGGCAAATCTTTTTCTCTCTCTTTCCAACATGCTTCACTACTATTTCATTGATTCCCAAGCATGTTAATCAGATTCCCATTCCCATTCCAGGAACAGATGAGATAAGGGAATTGTTTGATCAGAGTCAGTAGTAATATGCTATATGCTCTGTTGTATTGATTCACCTTCAACTTATAATTGTTATTTTTCCTTATGATGCATGTGAAAAATTGAAACCATAGAATATTCTTACATTTTACCCTCAGGTCAAAACAGCATTCGTACTAAAATGTTTGGTACAGTTTTTAGGCATCTCTTAATGGTTTGAATAACAAAAAGCAGGTAAGCAAATGTAGTTTGTGATATGCATAATGCTTACAGGCAGATCTGATAGGACACTCAGATAAAAGGAATTACCCTTGATTCTTTGGTTATACCTCCTAACTTCCTCAAAAATACCAAACTGCAGACATTTCAACAAAATTGTTTCCGTGAAATTTACATGTTTTAAAACCAGACCCAGGTGGGTTAAATTACATGTGAACATTGACATTTCCATTCGATTTGATTCCCCAACAGTGTGAATGTTGTGTGCTCTTTTCTTTCCTTTTCCTTCATCCTTAAACTGAAATGGTGGGTTAATGAATCCTAGATCAGGAATTGGCAACCAATGCTGTATTAAATTACACTCAGATTAGAAATGAGAGCCTGGAAAAGAACCCTTTCATCTCCTCTCCAGCTGGAGGCAGGTATTGGACCAGACAGACTAGGAAGACCAGTGCTTTATGCATGTAGCAGTGGCAGTAACTGGGGGGGGGGGGGGGGGGGGAGGTTGTTGTATAGAACTTGCCCAGAGCACTTGGCTCTCAATTGACACAGAGCCAGAAGTTGCTTTTCCAGGGAAAAGCATGAGGTCATGGGATTTGTTTCATGTCTCTAGTGAAGGAAAAGTGTTTTGTTTTTTAACTTTTCCATTTTCTTTGCACTTAAAGTTATAAAGACTGTAATATGACATTTCCTAGACACTATGGTGACAATACTAGTGGCAGCAGCTGTCATTTGTTTAGGTGTGGAGAAGGAAGAAGTATAAATAGATCTTTCATCCAAGACACTAGGAAATCTCTCTTCCTGGGGTCTTTCTCTGGGGAAATATTTACTGTGTGGGTGTGTGTGTATACATGTGCATGTATGTGTGTATATACACACACACACACACACACACACATGTATATACAATGAAAATACTGACTTGAAGTCGAGGGAGAGACGTTAAAGTGAATGTCATTACTTTAAAGCCAATTTTTGGCCAGCTAGAATACTACAAAAACAAAACAAAAAACCACAACTCTAACCTATCCTTGATTCGATGTTAGCCTCTTTACCGTAGGCTCACAGAGGTGTTCAGATGATTTCCATCTTTGTGTTCATTTTACTTGGCTCGCTGGACAGATGTTGCTGTGAAGCAGCAAACTGTGACCCCAGTTTTCTTTCTTTCTGCCTCCATTTTTGTTAGTATCTGTTATTCCCCTAGATTTACTAATTTATTAATTTTCTTTAAGATCTGCATTTTCCTCTGGAAACTTTGACCTGAGAGTCCATATTAGTCTGCTACAGTCTCCCAGCAGAACCCTTTCCCCACTGATGAGGTCAGGTTAGTCTCCAGTCCTGTTTTCATCGAGAATGTGAAGTTCCAATACTTAGCCACTCAAAGATGGCGCCTGGGGTGATTCAACCCCTGCAAGAGTATTGCTGTAATAATACCAGCATCTACTAATAACCGTCATTGGAATTGGGTTTTGTTCATTTGTGCTAACCTTTTCCTTGTTTTTCACTTTCAGCAGACCTACTCCAATGAAGTTCATTGTGTTGAAGAGATTTTGAAGGTGAGTTCATTTACCTTCAATCTCCATTTGAAGAGTTCATCGTCAATCTCCATTTGAAGAGTTATTGAGGGAGGTAGACATATATCCACTTTGACTTTAATGAGCAGTTGCCATTCCAAACCCCTTTCAACGGTTCCCCTCCTCACACCTCCCAATACAAAATAAACCAGAGAAATAACAGAGGGACCCTAAGAGCCTTACTGAGCTCTCTGACAGATTGTTTATTAAAATGAAGTCTACAAGCTGCAAGGCATTATTTGGACCAGAGTTTTAAGACCTCTCTCAGGTTTTCCTGCTTGTTCATAAAGACCCACAAGAGTTGCTCACTTCTCAGAAAGGAAAGTCCTCTGTATCTGAGGGGTGAAACAGTGCTTGATTTATACCTCTTGGTGTTTTGTAAGGTGACACCTGATATTTATGGCCTCATCTTCAGGGGGGCCATGAATTTTTAAGGGAATTTAAAAAATAACATAGAAAGTAAATGGACATCTATAAACCTACCTTAAGGGGTTATTTTTCACTCTTGTTTCTTGAGATGGTGCCATGATGATTTATTCAGCTTCTACAGATACATCATTGAACCCCCATTATCTATGGGTTCAAGGTTTCTTTGCACAAGCACAACAAATGCCTCCTAGAATTCAGCTCCAGGAAAAAATAAATTCTCCTTGTGAACTAGCATGCTTTTGGGGGGGGGGGCGGGGGGGGGGGGCGGCGGCACATGCTTTATCAGATAGAGAAGAATTATATTAAACTGTTGTTTCCCATTTTGGCTTTAATTTCCAGGAAATCTAGAGCTAAATTTAATGTTCAAGTACTGTAATTGTAATAACTGAGGGTTTTATTTCTCATTCCTCTTTTTTGGCTTCTAACTTTCTTCCGTGTGGGTTTTAATGATAACCTTGCTTTTATCTTTTACTTTATTTTCTGATTTTTTTTTTTTAAGTAGAATATATATGTCACAGGTACCTTTTCATGTGTATCTTCACTGCTCACGTTTCCTCAAACTATACTTACCCAAATTTTCCCTTTAATTTTTCCCTTTAATTTTTCATTGTAAAGTAAGGCGGCACTGAAACCAACATTTTAAAAAAAGATTTATTTATTTTAAAGATTTTATTTATTTGATAGCGACAGATCACAAACGGGGAGGGGCCAAAGGAGAGGGAGAAGCAGACTCCTCAAAGGGCAGGGAGCCTGATGTGGGGCTCTATCCCAGGACTCTGGGATCATGAGCTGGGCCTAAGGTAGACACTTAACCAGCTGAGCCTTGCAGGCATCCCTGTTTATTTATTTTAGAGAAAAGGGAGAGAGAGAGAAAGAGAAAAAGTGATTGGAATGGGGGGATGGGTAGAGGGAGAGAGAGCCTTAAACAAACTGTAGGGAGCCCAACGTGGGGCTCAATCTCACAACCCTGAGATCACTACCTGAGCTGAAACCAATAGTCTCAGATGCTTAGCCAATTGCATCACCTAGGTGCCCCTGAAACCAGTAATTATATAGGTTACCTTCTCACTTGCAACTTTTTTGACAAAGGTTGTTTGGAAAGTAGTTTCATCATTTTTGTTTTCTTTATCCCCTACTTTTGCAGTTAGGATCTTCTGAGAAAGAAATATCTCTAAGGAAACACACTTTATACTGCTAGAATTGAGCAATTTTTGTGAACCAGCAAGGAAGATTAATAATAAACAGGTTATCTTGATTAAGCTTTTGTTTTTATCTTCTCCTGGTATTTCTGAAATCCTTTGGTATGATGAGTCATAAAAACAACAAATGACTTAGAAAATACGGCCTTAGCATTTTCTCTAAGAGTATATGTGATTTGTTTTATAGTTATTTCAAAAGCAAATGCAATAATAACAGTTAGTTTGTCTTCTATATATGTCAAATGCTACTCTTAGGTTTTGTGGTGTGTTAGTATACTACTTGTGAAATATCTTATTTAGGATGATGGCAGTAGAGTACCAGATAAGTGATTTTAATTTAATGAACCCTTTCACTCTCCCTCCCTTCTCAGCCAACATCACTTTCACATCACTTTCCTAAAATGGAAATACATGAAAATGAATGGTTAATGCAAGCAAACAGATGAGTATTTTCATTTGGAAATCATACAGAAAGCAAACAGAAGGTTGTCCTGGACTGAGGAGGGGCACAGGTCTTGACATAGTGGAGACTTAGAGTTTGTCTCCCTTCTTTTCTCCTCTCTTATAACAACAATGTATGAAGATTGCCAGAGGTCCTAACACAAATCTTTCTGATGGGCAATAGAAGCAGTAAATAGTTACCTAACAGAAAAAAAATCAATCATAGGGGATATTGTTTGGTTCTCTGGTGGAAATATTAAGAGTGGAAGTGTTTTAATGAAGGGGAGGTGGTGGCCTGTAATTCCTGCAGCTGATGTGGGGTAAGAAGACAGCAGATAGACACTACTAGAAACTAGGAAATGGTCACACACAGGATCCAGACAGGGCACTGTGCCCTCATGTCCTCATGGGCATTTGGAAGCAGCTCACATTTTCTACTTAAAGTGGCCTGGCCTGGACAGCCTTCTGGGTCAGTGCAGCACTCGTGGGCATGACCTCAGTGTAGCATTGCAGTGATGTTGGTACAATGAGTGGCAGCACTCATTCATTCATTCATTCATTCATGCAACAGATATCCACTCAGCCTCACATACTTTTCTAGGCACTGGGGATTCCATATGACTAAGAGTTCTTGCTCAAAAGGGAGAAGATAATTATATAATAAAAATATCTGCTGTGAGTCCTATAGCAGACAAATGAAGAGGACTCGACAGAGGAAAGATTGCAGAAAGCCTTGAGGTGGGAACAGATTGGTGTATTAGAAAAGCACCAAGAGCCAGACCATGTGTGTGCCTAGAGCACAATGACCCAGGTGGAGAGGGAGGGAGGAGCAAGAGCAGCCATGGCACCTAGAAGTGGAGCCTGAGGCAGGTGTGAGAAGTCACTGTTAGGGTGGGTAGTGAATTCATGACCTTGCATGTAGCTCTGGCCAGCCTCCTTGACTGATGACCCCAATTCTCCCAAGGCCTAACTCCTTCTAGTAAGCTAGGCATTTAGGGAAGTAAATAAATTCTTTCAGACCTTGGGCAAACCACTTAGGGCCTGAAAGAGTTTATGCACTTTCCAACTGCCTAATTTAATAGCTTGGGGCAGCCTTAGGGATTGAGAGTACAATGGACGTTTTCTGGGAATAATTGGTGACTAAAAAGTCATAGATACCACTGGGATTCTAAAGAAATTCTTGGAAAACAGAAGAGGGGAAGAATACTTTCAAACACCTGCATTAATTACATTTTCATATTGTAGCGGTATGATGATCCCATTCCTTAAAGGGGATAGTCAAATACATGAAACAGCCGGGAACTCTCTTTGGTGCAGTATTGAAATTCTTTAAAAATTAGACTTAATTAAAAGTTGTGATGCTTTTCATTTATGGAGTACTTTCTATGACCATGTATCTAAACTCTTTACATAAATTGCCCTCATTCCACTTAGGAAAATAAGTGGTCTTGGTTCGCCTCTCCCTGAACACAGCTGTTCAGAGGGCCCAGGCATGTGAGACTGCCAGGGCTGGTAAGGATCGCAGTTCAGATTCCAGTCTGGGCCCCTGGCTCCAATGCAGCTACTCTTTCCATTCCGTTTCAGGACAGAATTCTTCCTTTGTGCTAAACAAAGCAGAAGGTTAGTCAGTAGACAGGGGCATGTCTTTACCTTTAGCAGAAATTAGTTAAGAAAGCCAGCATCACTTACTTGGCTTGCTACTGTGCCAGATCATTTGTCTGTCTTGGGGTGATAGCCACCCAGATAGTGGCCGGGGGGAAAGGCAAGGAGAAAAGGTACAGTGGCTGGCAATGGAAATACTGCTAGAGATCCCTCTCTGGTTGCTCAAGGATCAGACGGCGTTTCTGTGGTAATGGGCAGGTTGGTCTGCACTTTGAAAAGAATGCAGTGTTATAATACACAGTGTTGTACACCTGAAGTAATTCAGCACAGTCTCCGGCCACCAGCTTGCTGGAGTTGTCTGTCATTCTTTAAGCCAGTTTCCCAGGCAAGGTGGACACATATGGGAATGGATTTCTTGCTCTTAGATTAGATGAGCCAAGGGGCCCACACTGTGCGTTGTCAGCCATCAGCCTGATCCACTCATTTTGGACCTCAGTTTTCTCCTCGGGAAAAACGAAGGGATTGATATTAATGATCTCCAGTTACATTTTAGCTCTTTACCAAAGTGGGTGCGTGCATACGTGTGTGTGTGTGTGTGTGTGTGTGTGTGTGTGTATGCATGCACACACATGCACATATTTGTGATTAGACATGTTTAATCTGACATTGTTTTCTGCCAGTTTTTTTAGCAAAGCAGACTATAGGTCATAAATGTGCTTAGAAAATAATTCATGTCAAGATAAATGTATTAATTTGTAAGACAGAAATCTTGCCTCCATGAAAATAGTGAATAGAAGTAAAACTTGTTACTGGAAAGGGAAGGTAATTTCTTAAGGTCCTTTCCTCAAAAAAAAAAAAAAAAAAAAAAAAGTTCGTATGTCCTAATAGTGTTTATCAGGGGAGGGTCAAATCCATTAAAACTCTCCCAAGTGGAACAAGTGACCTGAATTACTTGTTTGCTTAAGTCAAACAGGAAAGTTCTTCTTCCTTTGAACTTAAATAATTCCAGGAAATTCAATAAAGAAGCTGAGGGGAAAAAGAAAGCATTGAGTAGAGACTCCGTGGTCACAGTTACATAAGCTCTGTTAATACCTATTACTCTTTATATGCTTTATAATATTCAGTGTTAAGACTGTTCATGTTCTGTATTCTCGTTTTTTTTCTTCTTTGAACTGATCTCTGTTTTGTGAGTTGGAGATTATCAGCGCTGAAACATAGCCCTTTAAATAGGAGTCTTTTTTTTTTAAATAAAATAACTTTTATGATTTCTCTTTTTATTTACTACCAATCCACTCTATGTTTAGTGTAAAATATTAACTTACTTAGCTGTAAATGTTCTATTTATAATTTACTTTTTCTTCCCTTTCCAAATCTCTTTCCAGGAAATGACCCATTCATGGCCACCTCCTTTGACAGCAATACACACGCCTAGTACTGCTGAGCCCTCCAAATTTCCTTTTCCCACAAAGGTAATTCCTTACAAGTCCAGCAGGCATTGTATCCACACCAGTGCAAAGTCTGAAGTATTCCTGGGAGCTAGATGGATCTAGCACTCGCTGATGAAATCTCTGCAGATTAGGTTAAATTTACAACTGATTTAGCTTCTGAAGTGCTTCATAATGTTTTCAAACACTTCACTCTCCAAACTATGTCAGTAAGAATGTCTTATATTTGTATGAGGTTCTACAGCTTATGAAAGCATTCAGCACTTTTCAGTAAATTCTCTCATGTGAGATTTTTTTACTTAGACATGGGAAAACAGAAGTACAGGAAAAGTAGGAGAGGTAGAGGTCTGATTCCTCATTTGGAATTTAGATATATGCATAACACATAAATCTTATACTTCTCATGCCTACTAATTTTTATAAAGTTTGATGTGATCATTTGTATTAGTGCTGGTTTTAATAACAGGCAAATCAGTTGCTAACTTGGATGTTTCCATTGAAGTATTTGTGAACAGTGCATTTTAAACACTGCCATTTTCCTTTGCTCATTTGTACTTTTGGATAACCTTCAGAGTATAGAAATAGCACCTTCAGATCTGTGTTCTGTCCAGCTTGGTATGCAGGCAGATTGTTAATATAGCTATTCCTTTCCATGGTATTATTTTCATACTCAAACCAGAATTTGGTTACATATTTTCTCATGATAGGATGTTTGTTTGTTTGTTTTAAATGTTTGTTATTACTGGTTTTAAGGTAAAACATTAGACTTTGAATCAGTCAGTCTTTGCTTAACGCCACAGGCAAAATAAATTCTAGGATAGAATAGAAGAAGAAATAAGTAGAAGAAATAGGGATCCCTGGGTGGCGAGCGGTTTGGTGCCTGCCTTTGGCCCAGGGCGCAATCCGGGAGACCCTGGATCGAATCCCACGTCGGGCTTCCGGTGCATGGAGCCTGCTTCTTCCTCTGCCTGTGTCTCTGCCTCTCTCTCTCTCTCTGTGTGACTATCATAAATAAATAAAAATTAAAAAAAAAAAGAAAAAAAATAAGTAGAAGAAATAAAAACCCATTTTACATATGTAAAAATTAGATTTATCAGTATTCATTAGACTTAGCAGTGATGTAGCCTTAGATTTATAACCCTTAATATTTTAATAACTAGAGATTTTTTTCTTTCTAGGATTCTCAGCACATTAGTTCTGTGACCCAAAATCAAAGTAAGTGGAACTGATTATTGCATTGGAGAATAAAGCATGGTTTTTATTGTTGTAATATGAAAAAACAGTGAAAAATAGCCCAGCACAGGTGAGATGCTTCCTATGTTGAAAGAGTAGGAATGGAGTGCAAACATAAAACTTCTTTAAGTGAAGTTTCAGATTGTTAGGAAGAGCTAATGAAGATGTCTTAGTAAAATACTTGGCAAATAAAATGTGTCATAATTGTAACAAATATAATTCCCTGACATATGTACATATCTCGAAAGTGACTCTCAAAGCATTGTAACCCAGGAATAGTATATAAAACAGATTGGGATATTTTGTGTGGTTCGTGTGTGTGTGTTTCCCTCACAAAAGTAAGAAATTTGTGTGAGGAATAGAGTACATAGGTTCTTTAGTTTTTCTCAGTGTGTTTGTCCTGCAGTTCTTGTTTGGTCCCTCTTTATGGATTGTAAGTAGTTGAGAATTCAGAGGGAAACAGAAGTAAGCTAACTGGATCCAGCTTTTCTCTTCATTGATAACCCCTTGGTTCAATAAATTTTTTGTGTTCTGGCAACGTACAAGGCATTTCAAACCTTATAAAAATGACTAGGGTATTTGCAGTCATTTAGTTTATGAATATATGGTGAGGTGTCCAAGTTATGAAGTATTAGTCTTCAAAAAAATAGGACAACCGAAGTAGGGTTTGTCTGTATGTTGGGAGAAGGTTGCACATAGATACTCCTTGGAGGTGACTCTTCCTCACCTGTCCCCACCCCATTCCTTTTCCTCATTCATATTTTTCCCCTTTATTTTTCCACAGTTAATAAATTGCAGTATGTGAGGAGAGTAGGAAAGATGAGGAAATCAAGAAACAAATACACTTTCCTTTAGAGCAGGGGTGGACTGGACCCACTGTAGCCTGAGAGTCCCATCTGTTCTGCAGCTAGTTTTTGTAAAGAAGGTTTTATTAGGACACAGCCATGCCCATTCATTTATTATTATGCTACAAGGTACAGCATGCAAAGACTGAAATATTTACTATCTGACCTTTGTAGAAAAAGTTTGCCATCCTCTCCTCTCGATACTGAATAAGATCTTGCAAAGAACTCAACTGAATTTCCCCCAAATGCAAAGAAATAAACCCAATCATCCTGCCACAGTATTTTATAAGTAGCAAAGTAAAATGAACATAAATTAATGGCTCCTTGGGGGGAGATTGGGAAATCTTTTTGATAGTTTCTTAGGGAGATTGGGAAATCTTTTTTTTTTTTTTCTCAACATCTTGGCAGCCTATCCAGAGACAGATAAGCAGTGAAGTGGCACAAGTATTGGATGGATCACCAACTCAGCTGTGGACAGGATTGCTGTATGCTCCTTTACCTCTTGCTCTCCCTGCTCCCCATTTGCTAGGTAGGGCTGCCCGTCAGGCAGATCCCATCTCTTCAACTGGGTTGCTCACAGGTTTGGTGATTGCTCACTCCTGGTTTAGAAAGACGCTTTAATCCTTTAAATTGTTTGATTTCCTCTTTTAGCAAAATATGGTTGAAGATGAGCTAGTAGGTAAGCACTTTCTTGGCTGAGGATGGATGGCATTCTCAGCCAGTGGAGTAGTGTGGGCTGATATCTCCTTGCCACGAGATGTTTTCAGACCCTGGCAGGTCTCCAGTAGGCCTTGGCTCCCTAGATACTTACCCTAGGGTTTTTCATGCTGCTTGCCACTCTGTTAGTGTTCTGGGGAACCTTGTTTACTTTTGTGAGAGTTGGGGCCTCGTTTTATGCTAGAGAGTTCTGGTTGTACGTCAGATGAAGAGGGAGCTATCTTAAGGTTTTGGAGTCTGTAGAGAATGAAGTATGCCTGAAGATAACTGGAGCTTTGTGGCACTTAAAACACAGTGAAGAGTCCCTGTGAATGCTTAGAAGAGTGACTTCAGCCCCTCCAGTTTGTAATCCTACCTCTAGCTTTCTAGCCCCAAGGGGAAGCATTTACAAATATCACATAAGAGCTGCTGCCACCATGAGGATGAAGTGATTC
The DNA here is from genome assembly GCF_048418805.1 of Vulpes vulpes. NCBI lineage: Eukaryota > Metazoa > Chordata > Mammalia > Carnivora > Canidae > Vulpes > Vulpes vulpes. The sequence continues at coordinate 55,105,716 of NC_132783.1, read as the reverse complement.
ATTGCAAGGTCTCCACATGACATTTTGGGGAAATCTCATTCAATGCTGTTTAAAAGGCGCCTGTATTTCCATGCTGTTTCAAGTTCTGTTTCAGGTCCCTACTGTCTCATGCCTAAAGCAACTACCCACATGGTTTGTTGCCTCCACATTTAATATTTCCCCATTCCTTTCTAGGTTCTACCGGGTGGTACCACTAGATTAATCTTTCTGAGTAATCTCTTTATCCTGTCACACCCCCTTTGGTGGTGTCTCATTGCCTAACAGAGTTATAACTTACCATCCTGGCATTCAGAACCCTTTGAAGTCTGACCTTTACTCATCTTACCATGGTGTCCACACATTTTATACCCCATCCTTCCCCTTTCCAAATCTGTGCCGTTTTAAATCCTTCCCTCTTCTGTGCCTATGCTCACACTGTCTCTTCTGCCTGAATGCCTCCCCCCTCCCCTCCCTTTGGCCAGCAGTCATTCTGTCAAAATCTCACCCATCCTTTGTGGCACAATTCATTTTGCTCTTTGTCTAACTTGCCCTCTTAGTCACTACCAACGGAGAGACTGTTCTTTAGATTAGACCGTTAATTTATTTGATTGATTTGTGTACATTGTAGATAGCTGTGTGCCTGTCACCTGTCCCTCAGGCAGTTGTAAGCTCATTGAGGGTAGGGTTCAGTGCCTTGAACATCTTGTATCTGTACGGTAGTGTGAAGAAATGATTGGGGGCAGGTGTTAAATGATGGGGGGGGGGGGCAGTTGAGAGGAAGAGCATACTCGACCAAGGGCAGAAACATATAAAGGGACTGCTAGCAATCACTGATGCGTAGGTAAGGGCAGACCGGGTAGGCGTGAGAGCAGCCCTGTCATTGCGCTTGCATGTGAGTCCACCACAACTGGATGTCAAGGAAAGTCAGTTCCCCAGCATGTAGGGAACTTATCAGCCAGGTGGTGGGGTATGCTACAAGCAGTGCTCTTCTGTGTTTTTTGCTCTGTTCAGGATATTTCAATTCTGAGCAAGTCCTCTTTCTGGAGGTAATATGTTATTATGTAATGGTGAGATTGTACCAAGTGCAGTGTGTATAGTAAGCAGTATGGTTGATGGAGTTTATACTAAGTGTTTAGGTGAAGACGGGTGAGGGGGACAGCAAAATAAAAGGGGGGGGACTTACAACTAGCAAACCCATGGGTATATCTCATTGTGCTGCTCTGATCATTTTCCTTCCCCCACAGAACAATATGATACATCTTCAAAAACCTACACTAATTCTCAGCAGGGAACATCGTAAGTAAAATGCTTTTGTTTATTAGAAGTTTATAATGTAACATTGTAGACTGCATTGTAATTACCCATGTAAATCCATTGCTTAAATTTTTTTTTTCCCTACTGCTTTCAAGTAATGACTTGCATAAACTACCACTGGATTGTAAAAGGAAGTAATGCCCTACATTAATACTTGGATTAAGGTCTTCTCTTGAAGGTTCAGGCACTACAAGAGAGTTTGCTAAGGGGCTTTCTCAAAAGAAAGGCATTTGAGCCATTCTTTACATATTAACAGTGGAAAAAGAAATTTTAGCTTTGTAAATTTCAGTCTTAAATAGCTTTTGCGTTGGAAAACAAATTTTGGAGGATGTGTACAATTTATGATTTTTTTTGCCACTTTTTTGGCCTGATTTTAACTAATAAAGAACAAATTCTGTTGCCCAGCTGTTCTTGATTAAGGGCAAGTTAAGTCCAGATACATTTGGGGGTTTTTGCAACACTTTAAAGTACATAATAAAAATTTGGGTCCAAATCAGCATTTGGACCCGATTTGTCATTTCTTGAAGGCATCAAAGTGATACTTCTTTCTTTTCATACAACTGCAAAGGGTTTTTAGGAACAAGGTGATACTCCAGTATCTAATCAGTGACAAGTCACTGTTACTCCAGTACTCCCAGTCACTGGGAGCTGCCAGCCTCCCAGGATTTCAGGTGTATGCTCCAGCTTGGCTCTGGGCAGTGTTTGTTCCATGTATCTTGGAAGGGGTCATTGCTATGGGTTGAATATTTTTGAAAAGCTGTGTAGTCGAGGCAAAGAGGTTATATTATCTTTTCACCATGCCTGAGTTAAATCACTGCCAAGTGCCAGCCTCTCAATGTCCTGTTCAATTCTCCATCGCAAAATAAGAGAAAAAGAACAATATAACAAATTTTTTAAAACAGTAATTTATTGTAGTTTGAAGGATGGACTTTTTTGTACATGTAATAAAAATTATTTCATTTGTGGTACTAGCAGATGGTGAGATTTTTGCTTGTTTTTATTTTCCTTTACCAGAAAAAAAATTTTTTTAAAGCTATGTGCCTTTCCCCCCCCCCCCTTTTTTTTCCCTTCCTTCCTTTTTAAATTTTACTGGCTGCTGAATTCTGGAGGTCTGGAATAAGGAGGAGGTTTGTTAAACTAATGGCTGGTAGAGTAGAAACTGTAGCTTGAGGGACCACAATTCTAATGATTCTGTGGAGGCTCTAACTTCCCCCAAGGCTTTACACCTTGTGATCTTTGTAATGATTGGTAGTAAAGTCCTTTAGACCATGAAAGGTCCTTGTCAGTGTCTTTGGGGGCAGCTTGCATCCCCCTTGGCAATAAGAATAGAGGGGAGGAGGTCCCCACAGAGCAGTGTGTGGAGGCAGCAACACGAAGAGAAGGAACCCGCTGTGTCCTTAGGCCTGTGGGTTGAGGAAGAAAGGCAGCTGGATGTGAGCCAGGGCAAAGTTACACCCTCTTACACCCATTTTCATCAGCTTTCAGGCTCGAGTAGTTAGACCATTTTCTTTTTCTTTACTAAAGATTTTATTCATTTATTCATGAGAGACACAGAGAGGCAGAGACATAGGCAGAGGGAGAAGCAGGCTCCCTGCGGGGAGCCTGATGTGGGGCTCAATCTCAGGATCCCGGGATCACAATCTGAGCCAAAGGCAGATGCTCAACCACTGAGCCACCCAGGTACTGCGGACTTAGACTATTTTCTATGACAGTTTTGCTCCTCAGAGAGATAAGCAGTTCTGCTGAGTTAAACCACAGAAATCAAAGGTGCCTGAAAGTGTGTGACAGGTATACTTGTATCTTCTGACATACGTAGTGCTTCCTGTACAAAACTATTCATTTGCCATATATAAAAGTATAGTTACCTAGAAAATAATATTTATTATGATCCTGATAGATTGAAGGAGGAGAGGAAAGCAAGGCCTCATGGAAGTGAAGAGGAAGGGAAGCATGACGGAGGAGAGAAAGTAGTACTAGGGCTCAGTAGATGATGAAAGTGGTGTCGTTGTGTTTATCTGGGGCTGGGGCTGCTGGTATTGATAAGTGCCAAACGCAACTCTGGGAAAATGGAATCACTTTAGTGTTCCACTTAATTTGTAAAGTGCAATCGTTGTATCATATTTAGTATGTCACATCTGTTAGTGCTCACGGGTTAATTTAATCTAGTGTCAACATTAAGTTCTTTGACATTCAGTTAAACTATTTGAGAGGCAGAGTGCCAGAGAGGTGGTCTAATGCACTTTGTATGTCAGAGGAAAAAAAATGTTCATTTCAGGGTCATGTGTACTATGGTTTTAAAAATCAATGTAGGTCTTTATGCTTTTATCTTTCAGTTGCTAGTACTTGGGAATCCTTAGATCTATTGTTTTCTGGACTGAGCTCCAGGTGACTTGGAGAGATTTCCAAAAATTGCTTCCATTCATCCATTCAGAGCATAACTAGTGAACATGCTGTGTGTCTGGTGCTCCTTGAGGTACTTGGAAACAGTGGCCACTAAGAAAATTCTTCTTTGTCTTGTAACTTAATGCTGGTGACATGTCATGCAAACTAGGTGATGTGTGGTGACAGGCTTCAGGAGCAATTCTTTTGGGTGGTGGTGATAATTTTGGGAGGGAGGTCATGAAAGATCTCTTAGATGAGGTGACATTTGATCTGGTGCCTGAATGATGAGAGGGAGGCAGAGAATTTCTGCCAAGGCTTTAGCCTGATAGATTTTGCAGCACTCCCTGAAGTCATTTGAAAACATTGGGGGAATAGTAATTCTTAACTGGAGTGACAACTTTGAAGTAAGTAGTTCTTTGCGTATGCAAAACATGGTTTTGGGGGAGCCTGTGGAGGTCCATTTTAGTCTCATATTTGATCATAACTGTTGGGCAGCCCGGGTGGCTTAGGGGTTTAGTGCCACCTTCAGCCCAGGGCGTGATCCTGGGGTCCCAGGATCGAGTCCCACGTCGGGCTCCCTGCATGGAGCCTGGTTCTCCCTCTGTCTGTGTCTGTGTCTGTGTCTCTGCCTCTCTCTCTCTCTCTCTCTCTCTCTCTCTCTCTCTGTGTGTGTGTGTCTCTCATGAATAAATAAATAAAATCTTAAAAAAAAAAAGGTGATCATAACTGCTAATTTCCTGCATTAAGTGACCATAGGCTAATTTAAACGGGGACTGAAAGATTGAATATGTTTTAATTCACTAAGAATCTGTTAGCCCCCAGGCAATTTGTGTATTCCGCCCACTGTAGGGTGCTAGACTATTATATCAACAAGATGTGGTCTACTTCCCTAAGAATGTATATTCGTCTCACCCCACAAGGGCCTTCAAAGCCCACCAGTAACTTACCTGTCTAACCTCCTTTACTGTCCTTTTCTCCCCATACTCTGGCATACTTTCCATTGTGGCCACGTTGGCCTCCTTACTGGCTGTCGTCTTTCTTTTTCTTTCAGATTTTATTTATTTGAGATAGAAACAGAACACAAGTAGGGGAAGGGGGGCGGGGGCAGAGGGAGAAGGAGAAGCAGGCTCCCTGCTGAGCAAGGAGCTTAATGTGAGGCTTGATCCCCCAACCCTGAGATCATGACCTGAACTGAAAGCAGGTAAACTTAACCGATTGAGCCACCCAGACGCCCCTTCCTTGCTGTTTTCTATGCCCTAATCACTCTACCCCTTATTCCCGCAGTGGATGCCATCCCCTTATCAGTGCAAACTTCCCTGACTACCCCATGTAGAAAAACAACCTATACCCATCTTCACTCTTTTATTCCCCTCCACAGGCTTTTTACCCATTGGAAAGGTAAACTTTTTTCAGCAGTAATTTTTCTAGGTTTTTCCTGTTTGTCCAGTATGTCATTCTTGCATTAACATCTTATTTGTCATACTTGTTTTTTTAAGTAATCTTTCCACCTACCATGGGGCTCAGACTCACAATCAAGAGTGACTCCCAAGATCAAGAGTCCCACGCTCTACCCACTGAGCCAGCCACACACTCCTGTCATACTTACTGATTTAATCTTACTCACTTCAAATTTCCCCTCATTTATATACTCTTATAATTTTTCTCATGTCCTTAGGTGACCTCGGATAATCTTCACTTCATCCATGGATGAAGTTTAAATAGTCCTTTACACTAATGACAAGTTTTACTTTGTCAACCATAATCTTGAATACTATATCTCCTGTCACTTTCCTCTCTGTGTTGTGTATCCATAACCTCCCATAGACAGTGTCTCCATGAATTTGAATAATGCCAACCACTGCCACCATTTGGAGAGAGTTCCCCTTGGATATAGTGTCACAACTGCTGGAGATTTGCCTTTTCAGCTTTTCATTTATTATATGTGGAGACTTCTTCATACTTTGTAGCTTTCTGTCATCTCCTGCAAAGCATTTGTAGTCCTTATTTCCGCCTTTGATCAAAAAAGGGAATCACAGCCTGATTGAATTTTAGATTTGGGGAATTAGGTATATCTGCTCTGGAGCTGAACCTTTTTCTCCCCACTCCGTTGCCTATTCTATTCCCCATGTCGGTTTGAAGTTTGTGAGATTGTTGAAGTTCACACACTCTCACGTGTTCATTAGCGGTTTCTGAAAAGTATTACTTGCCATCTTAACCACACCTAATACCAGGGTTGTGACTTATTAATTACTGTGAGCTTGCCTTCACTTGCTCTTTCCCAAATAAAATGTATGGCCTGATCTTAGGAAACATTGAGCCAAAAAAATTAACGTATTTAAGTAGTTTTTGGGTTTGAATTGAGATGTTACAGAATATTGGCAGTGAAGTCTTTGGCAAGCCCAGGACTGGGGAATGGGAAAGGAATAAAGGCTTGTCTTGTGTGTCTTCACACAGCAACATTTGGGCTCTGACTCACTGAAGCCTCTGTGCCGGAACCTGTACGTGGCTCTTTAAGCTTTGCAGAGCAGCTGCCTGAAGAATGCATTTGTACAAAGGGGTTTGAAGATTGTTTCTAACCTTTAAGTAAAAACTCTACCTCACCAGTAATGTAAAATGTGGTCACACCTACGTGTTAGTTCAAAGAGTTGCCGTACCTGAGTATTTGGCTTCTTTTGAACAGTGCCAAGGTAGGCTGTATGGTGACATATGCTTTGAAATAACTGCTTTGTCTTGGTGTTTGGAAGTGAAATTAGTCATTTAACCAACTTTTAAAGTATGTAAGGCTTATAGTTCATTTATTTTCATAAGAGAAAAATAGTGTATTCATTTTATTCCAACAGGATAATTATTGTTTTCTTTTAAATCAAAGTCTTTCAGGGATCCTGGAGCTTAGATACTCCTCCCTATCAGGGAGGTTTTCTCTAGCCATTGTGCCCTCTATTGGCTGGAGCAAGGCGATCGTAGAAGGTGGAATGGCTGTTGGATTCCAGATCCAGCATGTACCAGCTTCATGATCTAGGCAGGCTCGGTGGCTGTTCTGAGCCTGTTTCCTCTCCCTCAGACTGCGAGGGGATGATCAGAGGAGAGGCAGCCTTCAGGGTTGTGCGTAAAGGCAGTGTCGGTAGAGTTCTGATCACTCAGTGGGCACAGCTATGTGTTACTGTTATTCAGCAAAAGGGTTGCTGTTCATTCACCTGGCCTTGTAGGGAACCTGCCAGGCTCTGCATATAGATGATATGAAGGTGAAAATTACTTGGTCCTGCCCCAGAAAAGTTTATAATTGAGCAGTTGATTATGTCTTTTGGGCCTTATGCTCTCTTGACCTAGATCTTACTGGTATGAGTGAGGTCTGAGAAATTTGATTCCCTTCTGGTGGGTGCAGAGGTGGTCACCCAGATGTGCTGTGATTAGTTTTGCTGTTTTTCACATGAAGGACCAGTTCTCCTACATAGACTATGTGAAGTGTGGTAGAGTAATGTGCTTGGCCTCAGGCCTGTTTGTGAGACAAGCAGGGGATTTTAGCAGCTGCTTCCTTTACATTTTTTTCCTTATCTCTAAAAATAAAACTATTACCTGTTACTAGGTTAGATTTCCCCCAACTACATAGATTCTTTTTTTATTTAAATCACAATGGCATTCATGATTAATTTTCTGTATTAGTAAAACTTAGATATGGTTTTTAAGTAACTTTTCTTTGTACTACTTTTTATTACAGATTCAGCACATGTTTGTTATAAAATACTTTAGAAGTTAATCTTGCTGGTTTATGTTAAGCTGCCCATCTGGTGATATAATAAACTGTGGTTTCTGGAAGATGCTGTGGTTTCTCTTGGCAGGGTTGGTAGACACTGATAATACACTTTGTCAATTTTTGCACTGGGGTGCCTGGCTGGCTCAGTTGTTAGAGCATGTGACTCTTGATCTTGGGGTCATGAGTTCAAGCCCCACATTGGGCCTATTAGAGCTTACTCTTAAAAAAAAAAAAAAAAACTGATTTTTTGCATCAAATAAATTGTACCGTGAATTTTGATGAGATGAAATACCATGTGTAAATAACCAGTATATCCCACATAAGGGGTAGATTTGTTTGACCCTGTGGGTTTATCATTGCTTTTTGAGTGAATGTTTCTTTGGAGATATCTGGAGCATTCTTCCTTCAGAGGTCACTGTCCCTCATCTCTTTAGGTGTCATACCTGCAGGGTTATTTGGTCATTGTCTACGTAAGGCTCTGAAGGGGAAATTCTCAGAATCTGGGACAGCATTTTTACAGTCCCTTTTATTCCCTAAGAGCAAGTAGAGCTAAAAGTCAGAATATAACATACTTTCTGACTTTAGGAGAACATATTTGTGGAAGCCAGGCAGACAGCTTACAGCATATTTAGTCTTCTGCTTACAACAGGAAGTGTGATTGGTTACCTGATTATTGATGTTTCAGAAAATTAAAGCAAGTTAGTTTTGTATAAAACCCAATGACTAAGAAACAAAGAGCTCCACTTATTGTGGTTTTGTTGGTAGTGGTCAATATTGGGTACACTGTCAGGTTTAGTTTTTGTTTTTCCATGGTTGTGTTGTACCCTACATTTATTCAAAGGTACATCTTTTTATCTTTTGCTTGGGTATGCCCCAGCCAAACCAGGACTTGGCAGTAACACCATTGAGTGACTTTTTCTTATATACTATTATGATATCTACTACCAAATCCTGCATCTGAAGGCTGCGTTTTCTAGCCTTGCTAAAATTAGAAGTTAGCTCTCATTAGATAAATATTGAGCAGCATCTACATTTACAAGTAGCTAACAGTTTTCATATTTTTAAGAAACTTATTGCAGATAGTTTTAGTACATTTGTTGGTGAAAATATTTCCTTGGCAGAATTACAACATTGCATGTAGGTGGTCATTATGAAAGAGCCAAGTTTTATCATTTATTTTCATTAGAAAATATAATGATTTCACCAAGGATTCCCAAAATAATCATGCTTACTTATTACTTCAGTGGTAGGTTAGTGGGTTTGCAGTAAAAATCAGATTATTGAAGAAGTATTTTATTTTAATTAATTTATTTGAAGAAGTATTTTTAGAAATACTAAAGGATTATAACTTCCAATACAATTTTGCCTTTTGGAGCATTAATGATACTTAAGGAGATTGGTTGTTTTTTTGTTTTGTTTTGTTTTGTTTTTCATTTGCACATTTCCTCCAGTAGTCACGCTCATAAATTTTGGGGGAAATGGGAGCAAGCAGTTTAATGAAGGATTGATTCTTTTGATATTTAGGCATCCCCAATGGATGATGGTAAAAGAGGAGGAGATAGGGAAGGGCTAAGATTTCAGGAAACACATGCAGATTGAAAATGGCTTTTTTAAAAATCAAAATATAATGTTTGCTTTTAATATTCAGGTTGATCATTAACCAGAATGCCTAGAGAAGTATTAAAATAACTTTGAGGAAGCGAACTGAGCTTTTATATTTTCACTAGAATGATACCTGTAAAGTTAAGCATATTTTCTAGGCAATAATAATATTTGTATATTCTACTCTTTCAGCTCGTTAGTGTTTAAGCAGACTGTGTTTGAGAATTTGTATGGGGGGGCAGTGAAAAATAAAGTTCGGTATTAATAATGTCCTTTGGACGAAGCTGTAAGAAGCCTGCACTGTTCGGTGACAGTGGCCTCTGTAGCTTCATCTGCCTTACTAGGTACTGAGCTGACATAGAGCACTTTTTTCTTGAGTCCCTTGGCACTGTTTTCAGCACTTGACAGATATTCACTTCTCCAGGGTTAGCTAATGATTAATCATTTATTCTATAGAGTATAGAATAAAATAGAGTGTATTTGGCGTATCTTTTCTCTTTGTGGTTGTCACTATTTGTCTTGTTTGTGTGGGCCTGGGAACATGAGTCCCGAGGCTGGCCACAAGGCCCTGTCTCATGGTATTTCTGCTTTTTAATGCTCAGAACGTGTGAAAGAGTGAGTCTTGAGATGGTAAGGAGCCTGGACTGTGTTATAAAGGTAAAACTTAAATTTCCAGGAAAATGAGACATTTGATGAATAAATAAAAATTAGACCGTATTCCATCTCTCTTTTTTTTAGTTATAAAGCATATTTTCTATTTATATGCTAAAAGAAATTATTAGAAATTATTTTAAATCCTCCAATGTCTTTGCCCCTGCCCATTTCAGCATGCTTGAAGATGACCTTCAGCTCAGTGACAGTGAGGACAGTGACAACGAACAAGTAAGTTTTGTACACCCCATAATACCAGTGATCCTTTTAAATCTAGTATTTCTGAGCTGCTTATCCTAATCTGTTTTTTGTTCTTTTCCTGGTCCTTCTTCCCCTTATTGTGAATCCCTAGAGCCCAGAGAAGCCTCCTCCTGCGTCTGCACCTCCCAGGTATTGTGTGCATGTGTGAGCAAAATGTTTGCATTTTTCTACCAAATGGTGAAAATACAGCTTTATTTAGTGCTTTCATAGCTGTTTCCTAGGGAAAGACATGAAGGATCACAGAAGAAAGTACCTGTTTAATTTTTTGGAAGCTTAAATAAGCCTAGAGAGGTTGTTAACTCTATAAAAGAGAAAGTCCCTGTACCCACCTAAATCATCAGTTTAAAATTTTTGAGACTTTATGGGTGGCTCAGTCAGTTGAGTATCTGCCTTTGTCACAGGCTATATCTTGGGGTCCAGGTTGTGATCTCGGGGCCTTGGGATGGAACTGGGAGACTGCTTCTTCTCTCCCTCTGTCCCTCCCCCTCGCTCCTTGCTTTCCTCTCTTTCTCACTCTCTCAAATAAATGAATAAAATCTTAAAAAATATATAAAATATTTGAGAGTTTAAAAATAAGCTCAAATCACTTTTTTCAGTATAACCAGTATTTTCAAAGTTACGCTGAAGAGCCCAATGTTTGTATGAAAATTTTTATGGAGATTTATTTGCTCTTTTCAGAAGTTGTAAAACTGAATCATTTCTAGAAATTGTTTTCCATAGTACCTGTTTTCCCAGTCATGAATTTCTAATTGTTTCAGTTGCTTTCATTTCATTTTATTTTATTCTATTTGATTTCACAAATAGATTTTTTTTAAAGATTTTTATTTATTCATGAGAGAGAGAGAGAGAGAGGCAGAGACACAGGCAGAGGGAGAAGCAGGCTCCATGCAGGCAGCCTGATGTGGGCCTCGATCCCGGAACTCCAGGATCGTGTCATGGGCCGAAGGCAGGCGCTAAACTGCTGAACCACCCAGGGATCCCCAATAAATAGATTTCTAAGTAATCTCTATACCCAGCATGGGGCTTGAATCCACAACCCTAAGAATAGGAGTTGTGTACTCTCCCAACTGAGCCCAGTCAGGCGCCCCTCAGCTGCTTTTAAAAATGACCTAAAATACATTTTAGTGTGATGGAAAATGGCAGTATTTTTACTTTGTAAACAGTAGCCATATTTCAGAAAATAAGATGCTTTAATTTTTGGAAATGGGAGTTACTGGAATTGCCTTTATAATATTTTCCTCTGGTACTGAATTTACTAGTATATGCCAGTATATACTGGTGTGTGTGTATATATATATATATATATATTTTAATTTATTCATGAGAGACACAGAGAAAGAGAGAGAGAGAGAGAGAGAGGCAGAGACATAGGCAGAGGGAGAAGCAGGCTCCATGGAGGAAGCCCGATGTGGGACTCAATCCCAGGACCCCAGGATCATGCCCTGGGCCAAAGGCAGGTGCCAAACCGCTGAGCCACCCAGGGATTCCCTGTATATAGTGGTATATTAATGAATATACCAGTACCTGCCTTCCATGGACAGAGTTAAACTATGCTATCGCTGTTGTACTTCTTGAGATGGGGTCATCCATTCTGAAGCTCAGCAATAAAACCTTCCTGTCAAGCATGTGATGTTAGAGTTCATGTGAAGGAAGATCATGTATTCATAAGCTCTACTCATTTATTTATATTCTATTCTGTTCAGTAATTTTTCATGGCTTGTAATAACCCAAAAATTATGACGAGCCTAACTTAAAAGTTGAGGAAAAGAGGAAAGGTAGGCATAAATTAGAAGCAGGAATAGCATTGAAAGTGCATCTCATTCCATTCATCACTGACTTAAGTTACCAGTGCGAAAAGGACCACAAACTTGATATAGCATTTTTATATGAGGAAATTATAGCATAGTGTGTGTGTTTTAAAATTACTTCAACTAGTGACTTTAATTTTTTTTTCTACTTATTACACAATTTTATTAGGTCAGTATTTTAGGTAGATGTGGAGGCTTTCAAGATTATAGTTATTGATTTACTGCTCTGGCCGATTCCATCTGGGGCATGACAAGCTATGAAATTCTGTGTGTGTCCAGCAGTGCGATTAGCATGTGTTTTCTCACTGACCTAGAGTTATTGCCCTATTCTTAAAACTTGGATAGTTAATTTCTACTTTGGCTGGTGTTTGAGGCCACTCATTAAAGGAAGGCCTCTTTTACATTGCTGCCTAAGAGTGTGACTGGATTACCTTTGAGGTCACTTACCAGAGGAACACCATTTATATTCAATAAATCAGTAATTCTCTGGCTACCATTTGTTAGTTTTCATATAGAAAATAGAGGGAAATTTTAATGTATTGGCCGTTCTTTTATAAATTAGCTTCTTTGGGCTAAAATGAACCAATTAAAGTAAACTTTTAAAGCGTCAGAAAGTAAATATTTTAGGCTTCGTGGGCTACATACCCTGTCTTAAAACTATTCAGTTCTACTTCTGTAGTATAAAAGCAGACACAGACAATATATAAAATAATGAGTGTGGACATGTTCCAGTGAAACTTTATTTAGAAAAACAGGCAGCCTGTCCATGTTGGGGTTTACCAACTTCTGATACGAAGCATTACCATCAGATGTAAATTTTGTATAGCTCAAAATGTTCTTCAGGAGCAAAATTCCCACAGGCTTTTCTTTTATGTAGTTATTTGGTGAGCTATTTTAAGGATTTTTCACTGGGTTTTGAGCCACCATGGTCTTTTCCCTCAACTGGATGATAATGGTGATTTAGTAATATGGAGGCCCTTGCTTTTGAGTAGCAGAAAAATGATCAAGAGGTTGGAAATGAGTAGAGAGGGGGAAAAAGAAATCCACCTTTGAGGTGTCTTCAGAGTCTCTCTCCGGGTTGCTTGCTTCGCAGTGCCCCGCAGTCGCTTCCAGAAGCAGCGGCCTCAGCACATTCCAGTAGTGCCGAGTCAGAGAGCACCAGTGACTCAGACAGCTCCTCGGACTCCGAGAGCGAGAGCAGCTCAAGTGACAGCGAAGAGAATGAGCCCCTAGCAGCTCCGACTCCTGAGGTACCGTGTCCCCTCCAGGAGGCAGAGAGGCAGTCTAAGATGGCAGCGTTCTGTCCTTTGGGGCTAGCGTCCACTGTGGGCCAGCACTGACCCTGGACTGAGTGGTTCTGTCCCACGGGCACCTCTCTCCTACTCTTGTGCTGTGTAGAGCCGAGCCAGCTATTTCTATTTACTTCTTACAGACATGTGGCAACAGAGGTTTGGGAGAGAGGCCTTTCTCTCCTATTTAAAATAATATGTTCTTCTCTGTCATTGCTAGTGTTGTTTGGAAGAGTAACTCATTAAGAAATGTTTGCACACCATTTTCTTTTCCCTTCTGTTGCGAAAAAAAAAAAAAAAAGCCCACCCACAAAAAAAAAAAACCCAAACTTGTTTTTTAGTAGGCTGCTGTTATAATACTAATGAGAATTCTTTTTGAAATTTCAGGAATGCATGAATTAAGGAAATCAAAAGGAGACAGCCCAATTTAGCAAAGGACAAGAACGTGAACTAGAAATAAGTCGTCAGAGGTTCTATTTTTGAATCACTAAAAGCCATGCATTAAATTGATGGCAAAGTGATTTTACCAGGGCTGTGTTTCTTGCTCCCTTTGCTCCATGTAAAACAGGGATAATTGTGTTTGCCTGTCACCCCTACCCTTGGGAGATATTGTAAGATAAACAGATGAGATGGCAAAATCGCAAGCACTAAGTATATCTGGAGGATTTATACTATTTTTTACTGGATTGTTTAATGCAAGAAGTCTAGTAACAATCAGGGTTGTCAGATGCCCTCAAAACTTGGAATAGTGATGTAAAAATTATGCTGGGGAAGACTACCTCGTGGAAAGGGAAGAAAGACATTTTTGGTGAACTAGTCCAGCTTGTATAGAGAAAATAACTCTGCATATTTTAGTCGGGAATCCTGGGAAATGAGCTTTTCTGATTAAGAAAGCATTGAAGTTCCCAGTATTTGTCTCTGCTATTTAGCAATCAAGGCAGTTGCACTAGACCATTAACTGAATACATCTGGAGAACATGTAGTGAGCCTTAACAGCCATGTCTGAGAGCAAGAGAAACTGGAAAAAGAACTCCAAGTCATTTTTTTTGTTGTTGTTAGATATGAATTTATGTCTGACACAGAGTAAGTGCTCAATAAATATTTTCTGGAGTGAATAAACATGAATCAGCATTAACTGCACTTAAAATGCCTTTTAGATTGTAGGAACTACTCTGTGTATATCTGGGGGCTATTTCCTTGTGTGATACTAATCACTGTTGAAATAATTTTTCTGTGCCTCAGGAAAAAAGATATTGAATATGCTGTGCAGACAAATTGTGTGTTTGTTCCTTGTTTATAAGATCTTTGCTTTATGTCTCACCTTATTCAATTAGAAAAATCTGCATGCTTGTTTGGTTACTAAAAGAAGGAAGATAATTGAATTAAATAATAGAATTCAGTTCAAGTAAAATGGAAACGGTACAGATTTGGCTGAATAATTGAAACTTGAAAGAAGAATTTAATCTAGTGTTTGTATTAATGAAACCATTATATCTTATTGCTCAAAAGGTTACTGGAATAAATTTAGAGACTCTTAGTTGAAAAATAAATGTTCCCATCCCACTTTTTTTTTTAATCGCCTTACAAATAGGCTGATATTTGTATGATTGTGTTGACAAGCAAATCTATCTAGACTTGGGTACAGTTTGTGTGTCATTTCCTGACACTTGATTTCACCAGAAATATTTTGTCTGGGTCTAGATTTTAAACCTTTCATTTCCCCCAGTGTATTTAACTACCTTCTTTCCTTTTAAAAGGAATACCCGCTTTATTGTAAATCTCCTGTGTGAGAGTAACATGAATTCCACAATAAGCCACAGTTACTAATTTTAACTTTCTCACTTTTTTTAAAATCTATTTTTAATGCTGAGAATTTTGCTTTTTATGGCTCTGTTTTCAGTTCATTTGACAAAGTAGTCCAGTGATCTTATAAGATCTAAAATGTCCTGTGCCTGTCAGTGGGCTGGCAGTGAACAAGGGAGGAAAGCCGCTTTTAGCTCCGCTTTATAGTGTGAAACGAAACGTAAATCTCAGCTTTTCACAATATGTGGGACACATCGTCTTTTACTGCTTTGGTTCAGAAAAAATGCTTCTCTTCTCAGTTATTCAGGGGTCTACTTAGTTTTCTAATCTGTTCACTGTCCAGTTTTTTGTTTTTTGTTTTTGTAATAAACGACCTTTGTTGATGTTTCAACACCAAGATTCAGGCCCATAGCCATCTAATCCTGAAGCCTTTTTTTCCTACTATACCATACTTCTCTTCATTTTCTTTTTCTTTCATTTTAGGATTCATACTCAATGACGATGTTTTTACTAAAAAAAAGTAGACATTTGTGCATAGTTTATAACTTTTTCTTCAATATCACAATTCAGCCTAAAATGAACTTCTGACAATTTGAGGAGTTAGGACAGGTAAAGGGACATGCAGTTCAAACATTTATTAAAATGCCTAATAAAAAACAAAAGGAAAAAAAAATTTTTTTAAATGCCAAATGAAAACCAATCTGGTATTTTTTTTCACACCTGATGTTCAGTGTTTGGGTTGTGCCAGCCCAGGGTGGCTGTCAGTGGGGCACGGGGCAAGGTAGGGCAAGAAAACAAAGTCCAGACCTTGATCCTATCCGGCACTTAGACTTAAAATTCATTTTAGAATCTGTTTCAATCAATCCCTTATGTAAAAAGTTTTCCACATCTCAACACCCAAATATCTGACCTTAAAAGAATTCTATACATTTTCCCATCTTTATAGCAGGTCTGTAGAAAGGATTGGCCCTACTGATTCTCCTTACCTGGGCACATAAACTCAATTTTACCCTGCAATTGGGACATATGCCTCCCCTTCTGGACATTTTTAGGACCACAGTGGAAGAAAATGTGTTTTATTTCTGTAATCAGGACATTCCTTTAGTAGGACATCCCTACTAAATGTATCTTATACTGCCCTGTTTTGGGGTGGGGGAGAGCAGATGTTATTTATACCAGGAATGACTTTCCTTTTTGGTTCACGAATAAATACTCTGTCAGTGATTCAGTTGGGGCTGTAAACTTAGCTCTGGTGAGAGATCCATTCCCTTCCCAAGAAAGGGTTTGAAGGGTTTGGTTCCTTAGGTGAATGGCAAGTGATATATCCTAATGTCTTGTCCCGGGTTAGCCACCCAGATTACCACACCCTCAAGTGTTTGCAGGAAATATCGTTTGACAAGTAGGTATTGGGTGCTAATCTTTTCTCCACCCTTAACCATCATCCTGTCTTGTTAGAATATGGACTATAGTTTTAGATTTCCTGTGGCAAAATAAATGGCACACTGGAGTAGTTTCCTTCTTGCTTCCTCCCTGCTCTGAAATTCAAATAAGAGTCTGGGTATATAGAGTCGATCCTGAAGGAGACCTATTATATTAAGCAGCAATAAGAGGTAGCCAGAAATAAAACAGTTTTGCAGCCCTCTTTGTGGCCAAAGTTTGGTCCTACCAGGTTCCTTAAAGTTCCTCTTCTGTTGTAATCACACCAAGCCCAAACTACCTACCTGGTCATTTTATTACCTTTTTCCTGGCCGAAAACTCTTTACATTATATCCACACATCCTGATATATTAGGTTGTTGTGTTTTTATAGAGTTGAATAATTTGGGACGTTCTTCTTGGGAAAATTGTTAGCAGTCTTCCCTGTAAAATATCATCCCCCTACTAGAGTGATCTCCTTATTCATAATCTAACCTGTTAAATCCCATGTGGAGTGTCTTTCATTTAATTTCCTGGTGCTTTGTGTATATGAGTTAGTCATTCATACAAGCCACCTATCAGAATGAATGGATCTTAAAAACATGTAGCATAATGGTGATGTACCATCACCATTTATTTATTTTTTTAAAAGATTTTATTTATTTATTCATAAGAGACACAGAGAGAGATAGAGAGGCAGAGACACAGGCAGAGGGAGAAGCAGGCTCCATGCAGAGAGCCCGAAGTGGGACTTGATCCCGGTTCTCCAGGATCACGCCCTGGGCGGAAGGCGGCGCTAAACTGCTGAGCCACTCGGGCTGCCCTGTACTGCCCTTTTAAAAGATGTGATCATTGCTTACTGTATTAGACATGAATATGTTTCCGTATGGCATAAGTATAGGTACATCAATAGGTCTGTAGAAATGCTCAAGTTAATATCTCATGTATAGCACTATATGCAAGATAATAGTGGAACTTGGAGATAGAAATGCCATTGGGTCTTCTGTTAATAATCTACTTGGAGAGATGAGTTGGGATACATCAATAGCAACAAAGATTTAAACAGCAGGATATCAGGAGAAGTCAGAAACTTCTGTTCGTTCGTCAGATGTATATATAATCAGTATAATCTCACTGCTTTTAATTGTGTGCTGTGGAGTCTCCCTGTGTTTCTCAGAAAAATAGATGTTATTTCAGATAAGACTGTCTGTAACAGGAGACTTAATGTTTGATTTTTAAAGAATTCAAGTGGGACTAACTTTAGGTGGGTTACTGTGACTTCACTTACTCTTTTACCAAGGCGTAAAATTTGAAAGTCAGGCTGTTATCCATGATATACTGCAAACCTTGTCAAGTATAAATGTTTAATGTTTTTAAGTAAGTAAAAGTAATGCAATCAAGTCTTCAGGAAAGTCCTTTTCAGTTGAAAAGTTAGGTCCAAAAAAGGGGGTTAAAGCCTATAGGTAATCACTAAGAATTAGTCTATTCACTAGCCTTCTGAAAATCCTCTTTATAAAAGGATTCTGTTTATTCATTTCTCCCTTTATTTTCTGATAGTTTACAAACCAAAATAATGTGTCAATTCTGTCTAAATTGTAATTACAATTAGGACAAAATACTTCCTATTACGAAGATTTCTCAGCAATTGTCAGTTGTCTAGGTTGGTCAGTATCTCATGGTCTATTACTAGTCAATATCTGCTACAGTGAAAATTCCTGTAGCACAAATGGACTGGAAGATTGTGTTGAGTTAATTATTAAGAGACTCTGACCTGTAATTAGAGAAAGATAAAAAGGACTTGAATTCTTAGGTTTGGAATGATTGCATTTCTCCCCGGGTGGGGGTGGGAGGAAGGGGTTGTGTACGATTGGTTGACTAACACAGAAGAAGAGTTTTTATCATCATCGGTCAGCTCACGTTTTTCTCTTTTCCATTGTTTTTAGCCTGAGCCTCCTACAACAAACAAATGGCAGCTGGACAACTGGCTGACCAAAGTCAGCCAACCGGCAGCCCCACCAGACACCCAGGAGGGGAGCGCAGAGCCCCCGCCTCGGCACCCAGACAGTAAGGGCAAGGGGGGAGGCGACAGCAGCGGCCCCACCACTGGTCACGAGCTCTCGGAATCCAAAGATCCTCCCCTCAAGAGCTCCAGCAAAGCCCCCCGGGGCTCCTCCGAGGCCCCTCACCCCGGCAGGAGGAGCTGTCAGAAGTCCCCGGCCCAACAGGAGGCCCTGCCGAGGCAGACTGTCGGAACCAAACAACCCAAGAAGCCGGTCAAGGCCTCCACACCGGCGGACCCTCGGGCCGGCCTGCAGGTGGAGAGCGAGCCGGGCCCCCCTCCGTATGGCTCCAAAGACCAGCCTTCCAAAGACAAGCCCAAGGTGAAGACGAAAGGGAGGCCGCGTGCCGGAGACAGCAGAGAGCCCAAGCCCGCGGCGCCCAGCCCCGGTGATCGGAAGAAGCACCAGAGCGGGCCGCTGGCCCCCTCAAAGGCACTCTCGGGCCCCGAGCCCACGAAGGACAATGCGGGGGCCAGGAGCCCCGAGCACTTTGCCCTGGTTCCCCTGACCCAGAGCCAGGGCCCGCCCCACGGCGGTGGCGGCAGGACTAGTGGCTGCCGGCGCGCAGTGGTGGTCCAGGAGGACCGCAGGAAGGACAAGCTCCCGGGGCCTGCCAGAGACACCAAGCTGCTGTCGCCGCTCAGGGACCCTCCTCCCCCACCCATCTTGATGGTGAAGATAACCCTGGACCTTCTTTCTCGGATACCCCAGCTTCCTGGGAAAGGGGGCCGGCAGAAGAAGCCAGAGGACAAGCAGCCCCCCACAGGGAAGAAGCTCGATTTGGAGAAGAGAGGTGCAGACAACTCAAGCAAGTTGGTCAAAAAAAGAAAGGTGAGTGTAGAGGGCAGGGCCGCGCTCTGCAGTGTGGATTGTACCTACTGTTGGCCTGGAGCTGGCTGTGACCCGAATTGTCTTAGAAGAGGCGGGAAGTCTTTGCTTTGATCTGGTATAGCCTTTGCTCCTATACCAGAATGACCCTGTCCCTGGGGACCTGCGTGCTTCCCACTCTGCCGGCAGGCATTACCAAATGCTGGATCCCTTCAGCAGTCTTGCTAGTTTGAGAAGAGGTGAGGCAGTCATTGAAAAAGCTATCTTGTTTTAGGATAATATAGCATTTTCAGGTGCACTTTTTTTCTGATAACATTGGTATTTGCCACCTGACCCATTATTAGGTTTTGCCCTTGAAATTAATATCTTACATGAACTGAAATGTTAATCAGTATTCTGAATTACTGAAAGAACTGCTATATATTAAATCTTACTCTTCTGGTAGGATCCTTTTTAGTACTGATACTATATCTGTATTTTAACTGATGGCTGCCTAACACCTCATTAATTTGAAACTACCAGATTTAGAATTTGTGACCTCTATTAAAGACTTTCATTAATAAGCAGAAAGTTATAAAAAAAAGTTATAGAGCTATTAAACACACGGTTAGGATATCTTGTTGAGTAATACCGGGCTGATAAGGATATATTGTAAGGTAATGAAAATCTGTCGTTTCATTTATCACCATTTTTGGAGATATCATTTAAGGAATAAACACAATGAAAAAAAAAAACACATTTGTACATTACTTAAGATCCTGAGTTAACTTGGACATACCACTATTTTGGATAGTCTCATTTCTTCCTATATCCTGAATCACTGAGCCCCCGATACACTTTTTGCTGATGCTTCATGGTGAAAGATAAGTGAATTTTTTTCCCCTAGTGGCATTCCAGCCTAATCTGTTCCAGATTCAGAGTAAAAGGCACGGGAAGGGCCAACTCTTTCCTGCTGACAAGGGATAAAAATTTTAACACTTTTATAAGTACACCAAAAACTTCTTACTCCGTCGTGGAAGTTGAACTAAGAATAACAAAGGACAAAAAGATCCTGAAGCCTGTTGTCCCGTCTGTGTGATTCCACCAATTACTCCACCAGGTTAAAAATATAACATGACTTTATCAAATAGCACAGGGTGACTGTTTTCTCCAGAAGCTCGTTGAATGAGACGTGAGGGTGTGTATTACCACTGTAACCGCAGCTGGCAGCTCAAGTCCTAATTGGTAGTGCTGCTCCAGCTAAAGGAGGGCATATTCCCATGTCAGGGAACTTTTCAAATGATCTGTGTGTGTGTTAAAGGTATAAAACTTTATGGATGAAATGGCGATGGATCTGGCTAGGAAAAAAGCGCCTGCATCTCATATCCCTGAGAAAGGTTCAGAAATACACTCCTTGGGGCCCTTGAGTGGCTCAGTCAGTTAGGCCTATGAATCTTGGTTTTAGCTCAGGTTATGATCTCATGGGTCTTGGGATCAAGCCCCTTGTGGGGCCCCATGCTCAGCATGGAGTCTGCTTGAAGTCTCTCTCCCTCTGCCCTTCCCCCCACTCCCTGTCTCTGTAAAATAAATAAATCTTTAAAAATAAATAAATAAATAAAACACAACCCTCCTTTACCTCCCCTTCCTCCTGGGAAATCTTTTATCACTTACCTCTCACCTGTCATGGTCCTGTCTAATCTCAAGTGAACCTTCTGCATTAGCTGGAGTGGGGAGAAGTATTCGCTTCTAAAATACTAACCGGATGGGAATATTAGAAATTGGAGGCTCTGCAGACAGTTCTCAGTCCCAGTCCATACCCCAGTGCAAGTCTAGAAGCATTGTTTGCAGCTCCGGAAAGGAAAGTCAGCTCTCCCTATTGAGTATTTGAGCTGTGCGCTCTAGGCTCTAGAAAGCCATTCCCAGCCCTTGGCCCTGCTCCACCAGGGTGGCTCATTTATCTCTCTGGAGGATGGAGAGATAATGATCCGCTCATCTGAGTCAGATACATGCTTGCTTGAATGCTTTGGCAGGCAGCGGAGAGATCTGCCCCTGGGAACAGTTTACCTCTCTGCTGTGATACTGACAGGATCAGGGTCTGAACCAGTGGTTCCAAACCCTGGCTACACATGATGGTCACCTGGGGAAGCCTTTATTGCCTATGGCAGGATTTGCACCCCCTGCGTTACCCCCTCCATTGGTGTTTTCTAAATCCTAATGTCTAGCAGAGCTGGGAACTGCTGGAGCAGAGCCATACTACAGGGCTGAGATTGTACAAAGCTAGTTCTTTGGTTCAAGAAGTTCCTCCACTGTGCTACATTTGAACATCATGGATCTAGGCAACCAGGAATTCCTTGCCAAAGTATATCACTAGTTAGAAGCTTTCAGATAAATCAATTTAAAAATAATCAATTGGGGATCCCTGGGTGGCGCAGCGGTTTAGCGCCTGCCTTTGGCCCAGGGCGCGATCCTGGAGACCCGGGATCGAATCCCACATCAGGCTCCCGGTGCATGGAGCCTGCTTCTCCCTCTGCCTGTGTCTCTGCCTCTCTCTCTCTCTCTCACTGTGTGCCTATCATAAATAAATAAATAAAAAAATTAAAAAAAATAATAATAATCAATTGTATACTTTTTTCATGATCAGAGAATCACAGTCTTTTGGGTTTATTCCTGCTGTGTTCTCGATATTATGAATATTGAGCATATGAACCTGAGATCCTGCCCTATATGGGTGGACTTCGTCCTGTCCGGACCCTGATTCACACTGTGCAGGCCTTCCCCACAGAACAGCTGTTCCCCCAACATGTGCACCTGGGCCCCAAGGCAGGCAGGGCTGTTCTCAGGTTAAGCCTGTGCACTCTTTCACAAATTCAGATGGTGACGATTTGTTCATCTTCATTTTAAGTGTGAACACTAGAAAAAGATCTCTGGGGAAGTAATGAGAACAGTTGAAGAACATGCCTGGTTCTTCACATGAGTGAAATTTCATTTTTCTTTTGTATTTTCTTTTTTTATTTTGCAGTAGACCCCATGCCCAACATGGGTCTTGAACTCATGACCCTGCTATTGAGTTGTATGCTCTCCTGACTGCACCAGCCAGGCACCCCTGAACTTTAGCTTTTCATTTAAATTCTATCTGTTTCTTTCATGGTGCCAAATTTAGCAAACATTTTCAGAGGGTTAACCAGTCCTTGTAACCATTTTAGACTTAAAAGTGTGAGAAGATAATCCTAAAGACATAATGGTGGGTTGTGGCAGCTCTGATGAAGCTGTCACATGTTGCCTCTGGAGAAAAGGACGAGGCAGGGAGGCAGGTCATGACGAAAAATGGAGAAAAGTGTGGGAGTAAATAGGCATGACTTGACATCATGCTCCCTACAGAAACTGCAGAATTTCATCATCTAGCTTACAATTTAGAATTTAAAACACTACTTGTATTTTCACTTAATTCATAAATCAAGCTGATGCCTTTGCAGACTAGGAAGACAAATGGAAGTCGGGAAGTACAATATAATGAAAACAGTGCAGCACAATTGAACATATTCTAGCGACACATCTAATGTGCATAGAGCTCCATGTATGACTTTAGCATATTCTAGGCACTTTTGTAGATCATATCTCATTTAATTTCAATCATTGTATAGATCGCCTTTTAAATAAAATGCCAGACTGTCCTAACCATCATGTAGACAAATATCTCTGTCCTTTCATTTTTCTAAATAATGGCTTCACTGACCAAGATGCTTTGGCATTTTGGGAAATAACATTTCAGAGCTATCAATTATGTCAGTTTTGGGGAATGGGAAAAGGAAATTATGGGATGTGATGGGAGTGCGCATTTTTATTGCTTGTGAATGGTTGGTTCAGTCCCTTCCTTCTATCCAAGATCTGACCATCTTTCTTTGGATTGTTTATTCAGACCAACATTCCCAGTTATTCTTCAAAATCAAATCAAGGGTTTAAAACATCATCCCTTATAGTTTCCTAAAGCCATTGATGTCTAATTTCTTCATGTTTTGTTAGTTACCCCAAGAAGAGCCTCATAAACATATGAGCATGATAGTGAAGACTGATTTAAACTGTTCTTTTTTTTTTTTTTTTTTTTTAATTTATTTATGATAGTCACAGAGAGAGAGAGAGAGAGGCAGAGACACAGGCAGAGGAAGAAGCAGGCTCCATGCACCGGGAGCCCGATGTGGGATTCGATCCCGGGTCTCCAGGATCGCGCCCTGGGCCAAAGGCAGGCGCCAAACCGCAGCGCCACCCAGGGATCCCTGATTTAAACTGTTCTTATGGGGGTCCCTGGGGGGCTCATTCCGTTAAGTATCTGCCTTTGGCTCAGGTCATGATCTCAGGGTCCTGGGATTGAGCACCGCTAAGCAGGGAGCCTGCTTCTCCCTTTCCTTCTCCCCCTACTTAGGCTCTCTTGCTCTGACAAACAAAATCTTTAAAATAAATAAATAAACCATCCTCATGCCTGTGTATTTCCTCACCAAGAAGGGGGGAAAATGGGTTTTCTGTAATACTTATCCCAGCGCCTCTAATCTGTCTTCTCAGTAAGTCCCCACCCTTGTTCTTGGTGCTGATTGGCACTGTATCTTCGTCTTCTTGAACCTCCTGCAGAGACACACCTCGAATTTCCCAGATGGCTGCTTCTCTGCTTTTCCTAACCCCAGGTGCTACCGAGCCCATTTGCTTCCCTGAGGGGAGATGACAGCCTTAGAGTTTGAGTGCTAAGAGCCTATGGGTTGCTTGTACAGCTGCTCCCTTTCCTAGGTGAGATCTGGGAAAGCTCTCACATCACCTGGCTGCTTAGCCAACGTAGGTCTGGAACTCGTGTGTGCTCACTCTGCCCAGTCCAGTGATGTTCGTTCTTCTCTTTCACACCTGATGGGTTTTTTTTTTTGTTTGTTTGTTTGCTTTTGTTTTGGTACACAGGTATCTGGTTGGGGGGATTATTGGAGAGAAGCACAAGGTCATAGTTCAGGATGGGTTCACGGACTCTGACAGTGTCATCCCTGGCTCAGTCCTTCCATTGTCCCCATTCTTGCCACTCCAGGGCCTGCGCCCTCATCCCCACCCATTTCCCTTTCAGATGCTCGTCGTCTCTATCATAGCTAACTAAGCATCAGGGAGACCAACCTTCTACCTGTTAGAAACTCTGTGGCCTGAAATGAGTGTCCGTCTTGGAAAAGCTGTCTTCATTTTCCCTCTGCTACCTGTAGGTACTTAGATGATGAGCCAGATGCTAGGGCAGGCGTGAGGCCGCTCTCTCCCAGAAACCACCCTGGCTCAGCACTGTCCCATCTCTTCCTTTTATGGTCTTCATACTTGCCCTTCTGCTGTACTCTGTAGGTGGAGCAGTTTTTGGCAGATAATCTGGGCCACCTGATCCAACTGGTTGAGAAAAGCAAACAAGTCAACAGCCTCCTTTTGTTGTGTAGATGCAGGCTTGTGGAGATGCTTATCCTTCTGGAAAAAGGGAACTTCCAAAGCCCAGACCTCATACAGGGTTGACCTGTAGGTAAGCCACAGGCACAGGAGACTTCTTTTTTTCTCTTGAAGAGTAAGTACCCCACTCTTGTCTCATTTTCAAATGGCTTCTTGTCCCAGAAAAACCTTCAGAAGTCCTTGCCTCCTGCTTTTCAGTCTTGGAATTCAAGACTGCATCTCCTGCCACTGAGTGTTGCTGGACTCCCTGCTTGCTTTCCTAAATCCACCCCCTTAGAGTTGTCGCACAGCCCAGCTTGCCCAGGGGCCTCCACTGCACCCTTCAGCTGCTCAGCTTGTGCCACTTGACAAACGTTTATTCCGGGGAAGCCTCTGTGACTGTTCCAGACAGAAGATGACAAGGTTTCAAGTGCATAGTGTACGGAAGTACTGACCTCAAGCCCACAGGCTTGAACTCAGTCAAGCAAGGAAAATCACAAGAAGGGGAATGTTGTTTGATTTAGTTTAATGGCTTACTTTCTCCTAGCTTACCAAATATTATCTGTTTGTAAGTTCTACATATCAGTGTAATGAGCATATTATTGCCAACATGGGTGTTAAATGCTAGTGTCAAAGTTCGTGTGTTTGGTGATTTCTTGAGGGTTATTTTGGCTGTTCTTTTGAGTCACCGACTGGCACAAGCCAGGTTATGTCCAGTTTGTGAGGATTGACTCACTATGAATCTTATTTTTGTGTGTGGTATATAAGGTCTACCACTTTGGGTTACCGGCATGTCCTAAGCAGCATGAAGATATACAAACAAAAACTAACTCTCCACCTCTGGGGTTTGGTGGGGTTTTTTTGTTTTGTTTTGTTTTGTTTTGTTTTTAAGGAAGTAACCTTGTGGACAGTTTATGCCTGGTTTTCCCTTGGGAACTTATTCTCTGTGTCATTAATTGGCTGGAAATACCTTCCACTGGAAAAAGTATATATTGCCAACTACCTCCTGTACAAGTTAATATCTGTCTGGGTATTTTAGCAAATTCTGTGACTTGGCCTAAAGGTAAATCTCCCATCTTTTTGCATGGCTTGCTAGGCTAACTTTCTAGCCCTTAATCTAAAACTCACTGGGCCCAGTGGTGGCAGAGACTCTTGGCACAGTAGGCTCCTTCTTTTTTTTTTTTCTTTTTTTTTTTTAAGATTTTATTTATTTACTCGAGAGAGACACAGAGAGGCAGAGACACAGGCAGAGGGAGAAGCAGGCTCCATGCAGGAAGCCTGACATGGGACTCTATCCCGGGTCTCCAAGATTAGGCCCTGGACTGAAGGCACATGCTCAACTTCTGAGCCACCCAGGCTTCCCGGCACAGTAGGTTTTTAACTGACAGGGAGAATAGTAGGGTTCTGTTTTAACCCATTCATTTCCAATTCACTCTCTTCTCTGTCAACATTGATGGTCTCTGGACTGTTAGCAGGACGAGTTGAATTGTGGATCTGTGTGCTGTGCAGGACCCCACCTAGGAGGGCTCCCCTGGCATGTGCCGGTACCTTTCATGTCTTCTGAATTGTGCTCCAGAATTCTGCGGCCGGCCCCTGCTGCATGCCACAAGAGAAATAGCTGTGTGAATTGCCCTCTCCTTGTTCAGCTGTGCCTTTGAGATGTGCCTATTTATGTACGTCACATCATCTCCTTACCTGCTCTCCCAAGATGTTTTTTCTCTGGTCTTCTGTAATAAATGGTTATTATTTCTGAGCAACTGGTCTCTTTTTATCTTATCTAACCCGTACATTTTTTTTAAATTTTATTATCAGAGGAAGTGAGGAGCAGCAGAGGGAGAGGGAGAAAGAGAATCAATCCCAAGCAGACTCCCCACTGATCACAGAGCCCAGCATGGGGTTCCATCCCACCACCCCGAGATCATGACCTGAGCCAGTATCCAGCGTTAGACACTTATATGACTGAGCCACCCAGGGGCCCCTCACCTGTACATTACATAGTTTCTTCTTTGCATTGACTAGTTGGAAATTCAGAACGCAATTTATAGATTGGCACTAGAAAACTGTAGCATAGCACTGCCCACTAGCAGTACAATGTAAACCACATATGTTATTTTTTTTTTACATATGTAATTTTAAATTTTCTAGTAGCTACATTTAAAAATATAAAAAGACAAAAAAAACCCTAGTGAAAATAATTTTTAGATTTTTATTTAATCCAGCATATCTAAAACAGCACCACTTGAACATTTAATTGATATAAAAATAATTACATTTCCCATTTTTTGCACTAAGCCTTTGAACTTGGTCCCTTTGGACTAGCTATGTTGGAGTTCCGTCTAGATACTGTCTGGTGGCTGTCGGGATTGCACAGGCCATGCAGAATCGGCCTCTAGGAGAGTGAAAGCCTGCCCTTGGATTTCATTTCTCTTCTCTACCCATATTTTCCCTTCTTAATATTTTCACTTGTTGTACACACACCAAGAGATTGGAGGTATGAGGTACCTTGAATGATCCATTTTGAAAGGAGACAAACTTTTTCCAGTGGAGATGTGAAGGGCCGAGTGGACGTGTATGCTCAGGTACATTGGTTTGCGGAATGTCTGGTGGAGGAGGGGCACGTTTTTCCTGTTACCCTTCCTTTGAGTGGGGTCAAGCTGCCTATAAACGTCTGGGCAGAGCTTGAGCCTACACATCTTAACTTACTGCTTTTTCTTGGAGAAATTCAGGGAATGAGGGAGAGACAGTGGGGCCTCCCACTATCAGTTAATTTGAAGAACGTTTTTTTCCTTTAAGGCATTAAGAGAGGATTTCAGGTTTTTTAGGGATTGTCCTAGATTGACTGGGTGGTGTCCCAGATTTCTCTCTTGGTGAACAACTGACAGTTGGAGGAGTTTAGTTCTAAATGTGCATCAGAATTAATTGAAGGACTCCCACCAATCACTGCACTGCCACTTGTTCTTCCCATGGAGTCTTTACGTGAGCCCAGACCAGTGGGAAGGAGGCCACTGTGAAGTCACTGAGTCTACGTGAGACTTGCTGTAAGCTTGGTCTGTGTGTTGACAAGTGAAAAAGACTTTTGCCATGAAGAATTCTTTGTTCTCTTAATGATTGCGTGTGTTTATCTTGCACTTTAGTTGGTGTAAACAGATGTTTTTGAGGTATGTGACTCTCCATAGAATTAGATAGCTCTTCTGCTCATACCCTTCCCTCATTAAAATTATACTTACCCTTCATTTTTTTTCAAATTTTTTTGAAAAATAGAAACACGTGTGTCCATATGTATATATATAGAGAAAAAGACAATCTCTTAAAAAGAAAGGAAGAAAGACAGTTGTATCAGTGGAAGAGGAAAAAAAATTAGCTGGAATCCCAAAGCAACTATTTTTTGTTTTATGTCTTTCTAGTCCTGTCTATAAGTTACAGAGACAGAGAGTTTTGTGACCTATTTCTTTCTCAATAGCGTACTTAATTTTCATTAGATGAAAAGTGTACTTTAAGCACCTCATTCCTAATTTTATACAAAGAATAAATTAGTGGGTATAAATGTATAAGCAGATAGTCCTTTTGAAAGGACTGTCCTTATTCATAAAAATCATCAGTTGTTACTTGCTGTGAATATGCATGTTTTATTGATTCTTTTATATTTAGAAAAACATCAGTGAGATATTGAGGACCATTACTTACTCTTCTGTTGTCAGCTATGATTTAGACATCCTCCCTTCCCTGGATGGGAAGAATATGCCTTCCTCGTGTGAAAATCTGTCTCAGTACAAATCTCATCAAATATCAATTGCTTCCCTCAACCCCCCGAAATACACACAGTGTACGTACTTGTAAGTTTGCTGTGTGTGGAGGTGTCACCAGAAGTCTAATTACTCTTACTCCATTTGCTGTGTAGCATTTTCTGTTTTATCTGTACACCTGTGTTCCTAACAGTGTACTTTGTCATGCAACGCTAACAGGCTGAAGCTGAGAAAGACCATGACAGCAAGA
Source organism: Vulpes vulpes (assembly GCF_048418805.1). Lineage (NCBI taxonomy): Eukaryota > Metazoa > Chordata > Mammalia > Carnivora > Canidae > Vulpes > Vulpes vulpes. Next base: position 55,077,174 of record NC_132783.1, on the reverse strand, counting down.
AAGCCAGACTGGAGAAAGAAACCAAGTTGCAGTCATTATCTTCATCCCCCCACAAAGAATCTTCCAAAACAAAGTGAGTATAGAGATTAGCAGCGGCCTTGAAAGGTGATCAAGTCTTCCCCAGGCTCGACAGGGCAAAATCATTTTTATTCTGCAGTAGGAGTGGATCAACACACTGTCTAGCTCATTTTGATGACTTGCTAAGTTTGTTTCATGTTGCTTTCATCCACGAGGCCCTTTTGGGAATGAACAGTTCATCAAAGACATTTTAACAATGGAAAATTTCCTGAACATCTGGAAGTAATTTCTTTCTAAAATAATTTTTAATGAAAAAAAGAAGGGTGCTCTTATAATCCCTACTTTGCAGAATTGGAGACAGAGGCACAGAGAGAAAGTGACTTGCCTATAGTCACAAAATTCTTGACAGAACTACCACTTGAACCCCGGGAGCCTGGGATAATCCAGGCTGACTCAGTAAGTCTCCTGCTTTGGAGAGAGGTGGCCACAGGGCAGGCGGCTAACTCCAGGAAGTTGTGAATATAAAAAGTTATTATTCACTCCTTGGTTTATTCAAGAAATCGCTGCATAAAATGACCTGGCAAAAGAAAGTAAATGCATAGTGTCACTGGGTGGGAGCCAACAGATTTGAGAGGGAGGGTGGAAGAAGGAGCAGAGAGAAGGTGACAGCTGGGTTTGCCCACTTGTCCAGCAAAGGTCCAGGTTGTGGCACAGCTAATGAGATTAACTTGGTTGGGGAAGTTAGGATCTCTGGTAGACTCTACGAGTTTAGTGACAAATCACACAACTTAATCCATTATTCATAGATAGGACTAGATCTCTCAGAGGTACCTGAAGTCCTTGAAGTTTGGCCTTTCTATAACAATGGATTTCATGCTCTGTGATTTGTTAATTTTTGGTGTCAGCAGCCATTTTACAACTAAACTACTAAGCTAATGTGTTTCGTGTTCTGCCTTAACTTAGTTTTGTGTGATGTTTCCTTCCAGAACACCCAGGCCCTCCTCTGAGCCCTCAAAGAAGGAGATGCTTCCCCCTCCACCTGTGTCATCCTCATCTTCATCCTCCCAGAAGCCAGCCAAGCCTGCACAAAAGAGGCCAAGGCGGGAAGCTGATCCCTCCAGCCAAGACGCTTCCCAAAGTGCCAGTAGTAGCAAGGGCAACCACAAAGACTCTTCCACTCCCAAGCACAGAAAAGTAGAGGGGAAGGGATCTGGAAGCAGTACAGAGCACAAGGTAAGCAGGCAAGGCTGGAACTTAACGGAATGGAATACATCAACACATCATTACATCTTTACTTTAAATTCCCAAATAAGAGAAGTTCCCAATGATGATTTTTCAGAACTCTTCATCACTGTTAATAAGGCAATAATGAGTTATTTGTGTTTAAACCTATAGAGGGAGAGTAAAAAAGGGAGAGGGAGAATAAAAAAGATGACTACTATTCCATGTTGTTTAGATGTCAGTTTATTCTTCTTAAAGTGGTTCAGAGGTGAAAGATCAGAATAGATTTTATCGTGTTGATTTTCTATCAGTTGTTTTGCAGTAAAGAATGCTACCTGGTTAGTTCTTGGTTTGCATGTTTGGTGTCACCTACTGTCGTTATTGGTTGTAATGGGAAAAATGTAGCCACTTTCTCTTCTACTGACCTGGGCCGGGTGGGTGTGTATGTGTGTCGACTAAGAGAAAATGTTATGTTTAGCTTTGTTGATTATCTGTGCACTTTGACTTTTTTGTCTTACATCTTTTTAGTCCTCAGTATAACCAGAGCCTATAGTTTCAGTTGAATCTAGTTGGGAAAATGGGTGACCAAGCTTAATTGTACAGTGCTTGATTTTCTCTGTTCTGAACTGGTATTTTGGGCTAATTTAGAGGTGTGGTCAGTGGTTTTAACTGTTGGAGTGTGAGCTGTATGATGATTTTTTTTAAAGGGATCTTCTGGAGATAGTGCATATCCTTTTCTAGTGCCTTCTTTGCCAAATGGTAACTCTAAACCAGGGAAGCCTCCAGTGAAGCTTGACAGGTAAGACCTTGAGTGTTCCTGCTGCTCCCCCTCTCATCTGCCCCCCTCAACCCCCTTCATTTGAACCCCCCCCCCCCCCCCCGCATCTCCTCCCATCCTTTTTCTGCCCTCATAGTCTTAAAGTCATCTTGTCCCAGTCTTAATAATTCCAGGTTCTTATGACCCACCCCTGATGTTTGCTTCTCTTCCAGACAACAAGCAGATTTTCACAGGAAGGAGGCCAAAAAGTTGAAGCAAAAAGCAGAGTTAATGGTCAGTTTGGCTCTTTCATCCCTTTGGTAGAAAGTTTTCTGATAAGATATCTGTTGTCTCATTGAATTCCCTATCACTGGACGGCAGGGGTGGGGTGGGGAGGGCCAACATAGGCTGTGAAATAAGCGCGATCAGCGGGTCTTAAGGAGTGAGGGGTAAGGGATTCTTAGTGAAATTATTTTTCTTTGACTCCATCTGAACATAGGCAAATGTACAGGGTACCTAGTGACAAGTTTTATATGTAAATGAATGGAAGTTAAATCCACCCAATAGTGTTTGATTTAATTAATATATGTCACTGAATCAGTGGATCAGTTCTTTGGATGTAGAAGACAAGGTCTGCTATTCAAAGTCTGTCAGTTTGTGTTTAACCTGAAACATTTCAGGAGATGAGGTAGTCTGTGCTCCAAAATGGTCTTAGAGCCCTTGAGATAATAACCTGAGAGAACAGTAGACCAGTGCCATTAGGTAAGATTTTAAGATGGAGGTATGATTGCACTGTTGGTGAACATACTTTTAAAAATGAGCTGTCTTTATCCAGTGGCTGTTGGGACTTTCTGGAAAGTGGTGCTTTTGTGGTAATTGCATATGCAATTAAATGTACTTTTACTTCTCTGCTGCAGTATAATTAGATAATGTTTGCCCTTTGTTGTGTTTAAATATCTAAGACTTGGGCGCTTTTATTTATTTAATGTATTCTCCAAACCCAAACCCCTACAAATACCACTTACTGAACCTTGTACCACATGAGAAGAGCATGGTGGCCCCTAATGTCCTGGCCTGGTGTTCTTCAACCCCAGGCTGTAGGCGGGCATCTCTTCGCAGGCAGGCGAGGGAAGGCTGGACTCAGAGCCTTTATCAGTCCCTGTTCATCAGGGCAAGATGTTTATCAAGTCCTTACTATGCGGGATGCTGTGAGGGGGTCAAAATTAAGCCTCTCCATGTAGACCTGTCTCCAAAACAGCCCTGTTACTAGGATGGCCTGAGTCAGATTAAGATGTCTGCACTGAATGACAGTGTTTTTTCTGGCCTCTGTCTTCCAGCTTTCCAAAGTTGGTACCAGAACCGTAAGAACCTTTAGAATTTTTGCAAGAGAGTAAATACTCAGTGCTTTGTCAGCCAGTTATCTAAAACTTACCTTGAGGTTGAATGTTTTTCAGCCGCTAGGTTCCTTCATTATTCAAACAGTAGTCCAGGGAACTTTCTGTTTTGCTATTAAATTATACAGATTCCAGATGCACCTCTTCTCCTCCCTACCTTAGCTGCCCATATATTCCCGTGTGTACAGGGCAGTCCTGATTTATACCTTGCTGCATCTCATTTTAATAGCTAATAAAAGCTCATTTCACCGTGAAGTTATGCTGGTTTGCACAAAACCCAGAATGGCAATCTCTTTATAATATTCTCCTTTAATTGAGCAAGGTCTCATATAAGTTCATTTTGCATTCCAGGTAGTTAAGTTCACCACTGAATAGAGAGGAATGTATTTTCTCTCTGCATTGTACTCACTGTTGAGTAGGGAGGTGAGGATGCTACTGCTTGAACACTGTCTCTGGAGCTGCAGAGGGAGCTGTCTCAGAAATATTTTCATTATTAGCCTTGCAGAATACGTCCCTCAGAGAAGTAGATATTGGCAAATCGTTTTACTATAGTTCCTTTTGTTTGTACACTAAAGGCCAGTACAAATCTTGGAAATTCCATGAAAGAGATGGCATTGAGTAAGTAAATATGAGGAGTCATAGTCTCACCAGTGAAGCAAACCACTAAAGCCCTATACTGCTGATATAGTGGGCTTTGCCAGTTTGATTCTTATTCTTTCTGTCACTAATTTTCTTTTTCTTTTTTTGGAATGTAAAACAGATTTTTTTATTAAACACAAAATACACTTTTCAAGTATAAGAAGTTGACAGCACTTATTAAATAGTGTTTCAAGTTTTTCTTAATTTTTCTTTATTTTTAAATGCTAGTTAGTTACAATATAGTGTGATAGTTTCAGGAATAGAATTTAGTGATTCATTACTTACATATAACACCTAGCACTCATCACATAAGTGCCCTTCTTGTTGCCCACCCCCCACCAACTTCCCCTTCAACAACCCTCAGTTTGTTCTCTCAGTCAAGAGTCTGTTTTATGGTTTGTCTCCCTCTCTTTGTCCATCTTATTTTCCTTCCCTTCCCCTGTGTTCATCTGTTTGGTTTCTTAAATACCGTATACGAGTGAAATCATGGTATTTGTCTTTCTCGAACTGACTTATTTCAGTTGACATAATACCTAGCTCTATCCTTGTCACTGTAAATGGCAAGATTTCGTTCTCTTTGATGGCTGAGTAATACTCCTTTGTGTGTGTGTGTGTGTATGCACACTGTGTGTGCAGTTCAGTTTTGTTTGTTTGTTTGTTTGTTTGTTTATTTATTTATTTATTTATGATAGTCACACAGTGAGAGAGAAAGAGAGAGGCAGAGACACAGGCAGAGGGAGAAGCAGGCTCCATGCACCGGGAGCCCGATGTGGATCCAATCCCGGGTCTCCAGGATTGCGCCCTGGGCCAAAGGCAGGCGCTAAACCGCTGTGCCACCCAGGGATCCCCTGCAGTTCAGTTCTTTATCCATTCATCAGTCAGTGGACACTTGAGCTCTTGAGCTCTTTCATAATTTGGCCATTGTAGACACTGCTGCTATAAACTTAAACATCAGGGTGCATGTGCCCCTTGGAATTAGTGTTTTTGTATCCTTTGGGTAAATACCTAGTAGTGCAATTGCTGGGTCGTAGGGTAGTTCTATTTTTAACTTTTTGAGGAGCCTCCCTACTGTCACCAATTTTCTGACCCTCTCTTCTCTAGAAAAAATATTTTAGAACCAAGCTATTTTTTAAAAAAATTAGTAGCCCCACACCATCTTTCCTTGCTGATTTGTCACCATCTCCTTATACTCCACTTGCATCTTTGCTGCTTTTATTAATTCTTTTTGAACATGTCAAATTGAAAACATTAGCAGAAACTACGAACTTGGATATGCATTGCTCTTATAACACATGGTCCATAGGACAAATGTAGAGAAAAGGTGGAGGTGCTCATCGCAGTCTTGGAGGAGGTGGCTGTGTTCCAGTGAGGAGAGCATTCAGTGACAGGGTGTGCTTTCAGGTTTACGTGAGCACCAGTATTTGATTTCATTCATATTTCTACTTGCCCTTTAAGGGACTCTGAAATTTTATCCCTGCTGGCTGGCCCAGGGATAGCCTTGTACATTTAGCCCTGACTTCCAAATGAGATTGGATGATCTGTTTGGCTCTAAAATACATAAAACAATTATTGTTAGAATTAATATTTAAGATGCTTATAAACCATAATGTTTCCTGTTGCTCGTAAGATAAACATCACAAGTACAAAGAAATTTGTGTCTGCATCATTCTAGATATGTAGAAAAGTCTATTTCTCAGGAAAATTATATAATGAGAAATTGCACCCTAATAACAAGGAGAGGATGTGCTTACTGCCTTGGTTTTTGAATATGTAGTTTAAGACTTAGAGTAGTCTTAATAAGATAGTTTTTCTCTTTTCTATTAAATTTTCTCTAAAAGAAAATTTATAAGTAGGTCAGAGCCAATAGGCTTTGGTTATCACTGTGAATTCTTTTGTTCTCACAGTTTTCCTTGGCCATAATTAAACTAAGACAGTGGAGGGGAGGGGGAAGGTAAAGACTGTGTTTGAGAAACTAAACAAAAGTCTGTCTTGGGCCTAATACTGACCATATTCTTCTACAGATGGACAAGGTTGGGAAGGCTTTTAAGTACTTGGAGGCCGCCTTGTCCTTAATTGAGTGTGGGATTGCCATGGAGTCGGAAAGCCCAGCCTCCAAATCGGCTTACTCGGTGTACTCCGAAACCGTAGACCTCATTAAGTAAGTGCCAAGTCATTTTGCCATCTTCCTAAGAGCTTCTCTTTCCTCACCTTTATTGCCTGAATCCATTTGAACTCAGTTGGAAGACAACTTAATAAAGGAGAGCTTTAAAAAAGTGACTGATCCAGGACTTTCTTGGGTCCTAGACGAAAGCTGTATCCTGGATGAAGTGCTAGAATAGAGGGACTGAGTCCAGCTCCGTCCTTTTGCCAAGTGTGCTGTGAAATGCCAGACCTTGCAGGGAGAGGCTGGTTTTTCCAGTTTGGTTTTCTTATCAGATGCGCTGGCAGCTCAGTGAAAGCTCCCTTCTTCATCTGTATTTGGGCAGGGGACCCAGTGAGGACACAGGTACGTGGTTTCAAGCAGGTAGACAGGCCAGAGAAGAGAAGAGACATGTCCTTGCCTGCTTTTCTGAATGGCCTGAATTACTGCTCTAAAGCCTGGGGTTTTTTTCTGTGTGGTTTTCATGTCTACACATCTTCAGGAAAATCAACATAAAACCAAGACAAATATAATAAGATGTCTTTGTATCTGGGGTTTTCTAACTGCCTTTGTTTAACCTGGTGTATTTTTTTAATTTTCCTATAGATTTATAATGTCATTAAAATCCTTCTCAGACGCCTCATCTCCACAAGAGAAAATATTTGCTGTTTTATGGTGTGTACTTTTTACTTTGTCTAAATAGTATTTGCTTTTGCACCTTTTGCTGTTATAAAAAAGATTTGGAAGTTTGTTTTTTTAACATGGAAATTAATAATGAAAGGCAGAACAATACCAGAAAGTAGGATGTGTGATCAAAGGGGCTAATCCCACTGATACTTTGTATGAAAGGCATCTGTTTTACTGTTGACTCAGTAGATGCTTTGGTCTCGTGACTTGAATGATATTCTTGTGTATTTGTATTTTTCCACCAATATTTACTGAGGGGTGGGGATGAAGAGAGAGAGAGAGTGCCTTAAGCGGGCCCCACACCCAGCATGGAGCCCAACCTGGGGTTTGATGTCAGGACCCTGAGATCATGACCTGAGCCAAAATTAAGAGTCGGACACTCAACTGACTGAGCCACCCAGGTGCTCCTACCAATAGTTCCTTTTGATGATAGTTTGAACAATACAGTAAGATTCTTAAGATAGTCTTCCTCATGTAGATGAGGAAAACCCAGTGTGTTCCTCAGGCTATAAAAGGCTAGTTATATATGACTTTCTGTAGTAGTGGTACTCATGTCTATAAAGTAATACTTCACTTTAACTTCTGTTTATGTTCATAGCATGCGTTGTCAGTCCATTTTGAACATGGCGATGTTTCGTTGTAAAAAAGATATAGCAATAAAGTATTCTCGTGCTCTTAATGAACACTTCAGCAGTTTTTTCAAAGTTGCCCAGGCACCTTCTCCATGCATTGCAAGGTAATGAAAAGTCTAATTTATGTAATTTTCAAAATTGAGTGCTTTCTTTATTTATCTCTTGCTTTTGCAACCATCTGTAGGACTCTGGCTTTTCAAAAATTGTGTATATTTATGTGCTGATTTGCCCCTGAAACTTAAATTATTTGCATATCTCTACCTTTTTGAGGAATAGTTATAAGTCCAGGTGTTTGCTGATTAAGTAACATAAAAAGATAATTACAAGGAATATAGGGTCAACATTTTAGAGCTTTGAGAATCTTCAGATAGGCCTAACAACACAAAACAGAGGCAGAGCCAATCAGATATAGTCTTCTCTGTCTGTATGACATGTGGTCTTGTCATTTCAGGTAACAAGAACTTTCCAGAACTGTATACCCTTACCTAGGATCCATGAGAGTGATAATAAAAATGAAAAAAAAATTTTTTTCTTTTTTTTTTAGATTTTTAAAAAATTTTTGTTTATTTATGATAGTCACACACACACACACACACAGAGAGAGAGAGAGAGAGAGAGAGAGAGGTAGAGACATAGGCAGAGGGAGAAGCAGGCTCCATGCACCAGGTGCCCGACGTGGGATTTGATCCCGGGTCTCCAGGATCGCGCCCTGGGCCAAAGGCAGGCGCCAAACTGCTGCACCACTCAGGGATCCCCGAAAAAAAATATTCCTACCTAAGTTTCACCTCCACCTCACCCCTACCCCCACTTTGTGAAGGAAGTTGTTCATCTGTGCCATAAGGTGTTGGAAAATAGAATTTTTGTGCAGGTGGTTAAGATGAAGATAGAATTTTCTTCCCTATAGTGCTTGCCTAGTATTTTTTTTTTTTTTAATTTGGTTATACTCCTTGAAAAGTTTCTAGTTCTAATAAGTTTTGCTATTTTAAGAATATCACCTAGAAGATTGCCCCATTTCTAGCACATTCAAGAGAAGAAATTCCCATATGGCCTGTATGTATGTATGTATGTATGTATTTATTTATTTATTTATGCATGCCTGTCTTTAAAAAAAGACAGAAAGAAAGAAAGAGAAAGAAAGAAAGCAAAAGCCCTGATTGAGAAGTAACTTCTTTCTTCTGAAAATTTTCATGACTCTCACCTCTGAGATATTAATTCTTAGTAAGTTGTCAGTCACATTATTTTATATAACTCCTTCACCATTTGTCCAGCCACTATATAGCCTTCTTTGTACGAAACCTTGTTTTTAGGTACAGGGAATAAAGCAGTAAGCAGAGGAGGAAAGAATCTCTCCCCTCGTGGAGCTTCCATTCTAGTTCTTACAATATACATTCTGCAGGAGACATTTAGGGTCCCTGCAGCCCCCGAGGGCAGATGTACCCAATCATGGGGCTCCTGTTTGACCCATCTTTCCATTACTTTTTATTTATTTATTAAAATTAATTAATTTATTCACACAAGAAGCAGAGACACGGCAGAGGGAGAAGCAGACTCCCTTTGGGGAGTCTGATGTGGAACTTGATCCCAGGATCTCAGGGTCACAACCTGAGCTGAAGGCAGACATCCAACCACTGAGCCACCCAGGCACCCTCCATTACTTTTTATGTCTAAGCGTTTTCCTTGTATTTCTCCCTTGATGCACATCAAGGCCCCCATTAACCTGCATGTGCAGGTATACGGCCAAAAGGGGAGTGAAGGGAAGACTGTGAAGCCCCCGATGCATGATACCTTTTGCCCAGTCTCCTTGGAAGCTGTCCTGTATTCATTTAGTCATGGATTCAATAGTTACATGTGAAGAGCCTACTCTTTGTGCTAAGTGCTAGAAATGCAAAGATTAGGAAGAAATGGTTCCAGTCTTCAAGGAAGGAAAAGAAGGAAAAGGAATAGACAGAAAAGTAAAATGGGATGTGATAAATGCAGTAGATAAATTAAAAGGTAAATGCAAAGAGACCAGCTTAGGTGGTGGCTGAAGGGAAGCCTTGCTGTATCCCTAGTGTCTAGAAGAGTGCCGAGTGTAGAGTAGGCGCTCGGTAAGTATTTGAGCAAAAGAAAGAATGAATATATAGGAGGTCAGAACCGTCTTCACAGGGAAGCATTGTCTTGGTAAAGTTAGAATTGAGGGGATGGGGGGAAGAAGGGATTCCAGGCCAAGGGAGTAGACTCTGTAAATGGAGCAAACATATTTGGACTATAGATAGGCCCACCTGATTCTGTGTCTAGTGAAGGACACGTTGCCTCCATCCATTTACTTCCTCTGCTTGGTGGGCTCCATTTTGTTGTCTTTCATGAAATAAATTCCCTAAATACTGAAGGTGAAGGGTGTCTCTGATCTTTTGGAAGTGATTGTCAATTTGGCTAGGACACACTGGAACTTTGTAATATGGACTGCAGTCCCAGAGACAATAAATCCATAGTCCTCGGGTAGGTGATTAATCAGTTGTCTTCTTTCTTTCACCTTCTAGAAACACAGGCACACCGTCCCCTCTCTCTCCAGTTCCTTCTCCTGCCAGCTCCGTAGGGTCCCAGTCCAGTGCTGGCAGCATAGGGAGCAGTGGTATGCCTGTCACCATCCAGAACATGACATCTTCTTATGTCACCATTACTTCCCATGTCCTTACCGCCTTTGACCTCTGGGAACAGGCTGAGGTCCTTACAAGGAAGAATAAAGGTAAATGGCTCTGTGGTGGTAATTACTGGGGCAGGGGGATCGGGAGGGAGTAATGTGGTTGGTTTGTGCTTTATGTTCAGTGTTTGGAAGAAAAGGAAGTATGTAGGTATTTGCTCTCCTCACATCTCCTCCATTCTGCCTCACGCCTGAGCCACAGTGCATGAGCTCTGCAGCTTGGAGCCAGATTTCTGTGACTAGATCTCAGCAAAATTAAATTAGAAGTGGTTGTAGCCACCTTGCTCGTCGAGAAGTTCTGGCATCGTTTATTCCAGCTTGAACTGAAATGCTAGCAAAAGGGCAAGGCAAGTGAAGAAGGGAAGTCACTGGCTGTCTTTGGGCACAACCAGTTTGGTATGTGAAGTAGCGTAACCTCAACAGCAAGTCACGTTATCTGCTTTCAGCGTATGTTAAGAAAGACGGTTTGCAACAGTGTAAGAAGTATGGCGTAGTGAATATTCCCGAGACTTCTCTGAGAAGCAGGCCCTTGGAGAAATTCAAGGTGTAGGAGGTGGTAGAGCTTCTGCTATCAGAGGAACTGCTCCGTGTCGTACTGCGACCACTGAGTCACTGCGTCTGTGTAACTGCCGCATGACTGCCATTCCGTAGTTCTTCCGCGGTGGCCAGCCAGCTCTAGCCATTTAATTTTCTCATAGCTTCTTGCAATTTAATTTTCTTTCATAGCAAACTAATGATGCTTTTAATACATTGGGGATTTTTTTGTTTTGATTCACGCATCCATTGATCCAGTCACATAAATTGAGGTATTTTCTGGCACAAGCCATCTGCCAGGCATTATGGATTCAGCTCTAAAACTAACCCAGTTCTTATCCTTCTAGTCTAGTAGTCTAGTGGAGGGATGTGGAGAACTAGTGAGCCATTATAGTAGATTGTGATTTTTTTTTCCTGGGATGAAGTATAGAATAATGTGGGGGATACAGTTGCTGAAACTTTGACTTTTTAGGTATCCATTTTTATTTTCGTGTGTGCAAATGTGTTTACTTGGTTTTGGTTTTGCTTTGTTTGCAGAATTTTTTGCTCAGCTCAGCACAAGTGTGTGTGCCTTGGCCCTCAACAGCAGTTTGATGGATCTGGTGCACTATACAAGACAGGGTTTTCAGCGGCTAAAACAAGCAACCAAAACACCTTAACGGAGGCCCAAATTGATTTGATGCCTTGGGAACTTTTTTGCACATTGAAAGCCTCAAAAACAGTTCAGACGTTTGTCTCATCAGGACACCAGACTCGAGAAGAGAAGCACCATGAGATGGCCAGGACATTTGTCCACTTAAACGTTCAAGAACTTATGTGATCGTTGGTTGGACATGGTGGTTATGCAGAAGCAGCAATGAGGAGGCTGGCCTCAGAGATGATCTTGCCTTTCCTAACTAAAGGACAGAAGTGCAATGTAGACTAAGTGGGCGTATGAGTGGTCTAGAAACATTTCCGTACTTTTTTAAACCAACAGGATGCAAAAGGCAGATGAAATGAGGAGAAGCAGTTTTAGCTCTGAAAGCAAGTTCATGTCCTGTCAGTAGCCACCCCAATCTATTCCCAGAAAAATTTTTAAACAATGAATTTTGGTGTAGGGTTTTGTGGATGATTTTTTTTCCTTTTAAGTTTAGGGGGGAATGTTTGTTTAGTAAATTCTAATGGTCATCTGTAAAGCATAAGTTGTGAAGGACTCCACTGTACCCCACTTTCTGCACATGAACAGTGGCTTTGATAATACCAAGTATTGTCACAATTTAGAAAATTGAAGGCAACTCCCCCCCACACCCCTGTTGCCTGGAGTACCACGCGTTCACCCCAGTTCGGATTTCTCTGTCACTGCTGCAGTCAGCCTGAGTCAGAGCAGTGGAGGGAGGAGCTGCCGCTCATGGGGAAGCCATCTTGAGATCGCATGCACCATGGAGGATGTGGTGCTGCCGTCTCCGCCCCCTGCTTCAGCGAAAGGCAGTCACCATTGACTATATTCTGACTTTTCTACTTGGGGAAGAAGGAACCAACATTTATACCTGACCAGATGGCTAAAATGCTTTTTCATTTTTGTTTAAGTAGAGCTGGGATTTGAGGTGCTGATCTATGGTCTACAGTTATGTGGTAACTCATGTTGTCTAACCAACACTCAATTTTGTCAGCAAAGAAAAATGAAAACTACTTCTTAGAGAGGCTATATTTTTCTGCTACAAATTATTTTATATTTATAGCAAAAGTAGATTTTCTGAGCCCTTGATTGTCTAGGGTAAATTAACTCCCTGAGAGGATGTGGAGATTTGGGTGGTTAATTAGACTTAAAAAAAATTGTCACCACATGCCTTCACTCCAAAGTGTTCTCAATCAACTAGATTTGATTGGATTGAAGAGGAACCGTGGCCTTCCCATACGCTGTTATTGCCATATTATAGACGTTAAACCAAGTTCATAGGGAATAACCTAAAATGAAAGAACACAATCAAAATTCCCACATAACCATAAGCACAGATTTTTTTTAATTGAAACTTTGAAGGGTATTGGAAGCATTATTTTGAGTGCAGTGTTTTTAAAAAGCCAATTCTTTATATCCCTTTTAGAAGTAGAATTTGCACACATATTAAAATTGAGGAGTGAGTGTTATCACTCCTGTTGGTTCATTTTTTTTCTCCCTTCGTCCCATTCTGCCCCTCTCTGTTTTGATTCCTATCAAGAATGTTTGTCATTTTCATACTATTCATGAAGAAAGGTGGACCATCTTTATTACAAAGAGGTCGAAGATCTGTACGAGGAATGCAAGAACTTGGTGATTTGGTCACTAATATAAGGATGTGTAGAGGATGGGAGTGATGATTTTTCATGTATGAATTGTTTGCGTGAAGCTGTTCCTTCAGTGTCTAATCCAGCCTATGCTCTTGTTATCCTAGCTAGTTTAGTGGTTTGTTACCTCATGTTTAGGTGAAAGCCAGAGTTACAGCAGTAGTAGTATCTGAACGTAAGAATTGGTTGTGTGATCTTGATGGGCCTGTTTCATTCATTGATGTTCTAAAGCAAGGCTATTTAACAGAACCTTTTGTTAAATGAGCACTAACTGCCTGGTGGGTTGTGGCATTGTGTCCATCTCTTACATGTGTGAGACCAGACACCAGAACCAGGTTGATGGGATTATTTAAGTCTTTTTTTTCCCCCCTTATTCACTTGGCCCCCCTGGCCCTGTTTCCCCTACCATTCCCTAATACAAGTCACCTGTCAGTTTGAAAGGGTATGTCCTTTTAGGGACAGGTTCTGATCTATGCAGATTGTGTTGGAGCGTGTGTGTATGTGTGTGTGTTCTGTTGGTGAGAGCGACAGCATTCCTGTGACTTAAAGACATTTCTAAGCGATTTCTTAGCCACTTCTAAAATTGTTTGCTTTTTCAGTGGCCTTACTCTTCTTGTGTAGTGTTCCCCACCTCCAGCCTTTATATTAAAATTTTATTTGTCCCTTGAAAAACTCATCAATTTGCAGAGATCAATTTGTAGTATTTTGATCGTGGAATATTTCCAGTTCTTACTGCATTATACCGAAAAGAGGATTCCCAGTGGCTACTTTTTAAATAGAGTATGAAAAATAGTGGCTGATGAATCCTTAATGTTCATAAGATCTTTTTCTTGTTTCAGTTGTGTATAGAAATCTAAAGAATTTTAAAAATCACTGCAGTTTTTCACTGCATGCTTAAATTCCCAAAGGCAGAATTTGTACTGGGGTAGATAATTGAAAGGACTAGATTATAAAATGAGACAAATACAGAACATTTTTTTTTTCATCTTAAGGAGTGAAAATTGAGTGTAAAATCTTGCCTTTGGCACTATAATTTGGTGTGTGTGTGCGAGCGTGTGTGTTTACTAGGAAATGGAAGAACACTGTTTCGCTTTTTAAAATGTTGAATGTTTCTGTCCTCTCTGTAGATAATTAAAATGTGAATCACTAAACTTGAGATTTTAGCCAGACTAGGGGCCCTGATAAAGAATGAAAAACACTTCACTGAAATTTACCAAATTGCACTGGGTTAAGAATGTGAAAACCTTCACCGCACGCTCGCTGTGGTAAAGAAGCAAGGGTCCAGCAGGCATATTATCAGGACGAGAACTGCAATAGAATGTCTGACGTATACGAATGATACTAAATGAATCTGATTTTTTTTTTTAAATAAAAGGACTTTATTTTATAGGTCTGTTTTGATCAAGATACTTAGCTTTTGCCCCTAGACAAATTCAAACACACTTACATCCTTTAATTTCATCTCAGGCTTTTGAGAAGCTAACTGTCGACCCCTTTCTGGCTGAAAGCTTGCCTTAATTGGTACCTGAAATATTTATGTTAGTAGAACCAGGAGCTTACTATTTTTTGTATGATTCCTGTCCAGTAATTTTTAGAAGCAAAAAGATGAACCATTGCATCCTCCAAAATGAACAGGTTTTATATCTGACATATGAAAGGAGACGTGTGTGTGTTGTGCGTGTACATATGCATTCATACACAGAATAGGAGGCTGGTTGAATTGGATATATTCATTGTGTCTTTGTTAACCAAACCTGATTTTGAAATACTAATTTGAGGATAATGCTGTATTTATTTTGATGTAGCTTTTAAGACCTGTTAATGTGGGTCTTAAATCTTTTGTTCTGCTTCGTGAAGTTTGAGGCATAATTATTCATCTTAAGGTAAATGAATCATCAAATTAGGCTTGATTCCCTACCTCCCACCACAGATTCTACTTTTTTCTTAAGGATTTATTTTCCCAGACACTACACAAATCTTTGAAAAACTTTGCCACTTCTTCTACTATGCTCTTTATCATCAATTACCAGTATTTAAATTTTGCAGGAATATTTGGGCTTCTTTTAGAAACATAAATGCAGAGCTTTGCTCACTGGAAAGTGAGTTGTACATTGTGGCTATGGAGGGGTGTCAGGATTATGGCGATACTTATTCCTTTGTTCCCTTTCTGTAGTGGGTTGCCTATTTTGATTGTTTTTCGTCCTGTTGAGAATTAATGGATGTAAGGTTTTTCCTGTGCCTTTTTATCTTTGTGCTTTTGTTTGCTGGAGGTGGAGTGGTGGTGGGGGATTTTTCCTTCAAACAGTGCAAGTGATATCTACCACATGAACCTCCAATATGCAATCCAGTTGTGTTGGCTTCTCAGAGACTAAGAGTGATGACCACTGGCCATGTTCTTTAGTTCTTACGATGAGTTGGCAAGGCGCTGTCTACTTAAGGGGGCTGTGAATTTCCTCTTGTCCGGGGGAAATCACACTATGTTCCGCTGTGCAACAGATATCAACAGGTACTGTGATGGGTAGAAAAGTGCCTATATTTCTCTACCCACAAGGGCAGGAAGGAAACCTACAGCTCCCTATGAGCCTACATAGTACTATATTGGCCTGGAAAGACAAGGGAATAAGACCACTGGCAGCAAGGCTGGCCAAGCTGCGCTGGTGAGAGTGGGCGGTGGCTCACCTGAGGAAGATAATGTGCTTTGCTTCAAAGTAGATGTTCAAATGATGCTTCACACAGGCAGTATTAACTTTGCCTTTTGTTCAGGCCATCCACATGTATTGTTAAAATTACTGCACATCCCCCTCAGATATCAAGTATACACTGTTCATGGTGTGTGTGTGTGTGTGTGTGTGTGTGTGTGTTTGTAGGCATGTGTCCCAAATCTTTTTTGTTTTTTCTGAATGTGATCATGTTTTGGATGATACCTGAGCAGGGTTGCCTTTTTTTTTTTTAATTTATTACCATTATATATTATATTATATTATATATTTGTTGCTTTCTTATAACTTTAGAGGAAGTCAAATCTTGGTATTAAAATTGTTTAAAAAGGAATAAATTGTCCAGTTGATAAATGATCACTGGTCTATCTAAAATATGAATTTGTCTTTAGTTATTGTGGAATAATGTGCCAGCTATCTAGTCCACACAGTGATTTTGTATGTAGGATAGGGAAGCAGTGATGCTCTCAATGGGAAGATGTGCAACACGAGTAAGGGGGGACTCCATGTATTTTATCTACTTCAGCAATGGAACTGCAACTTGGGGCTTTTGTGAATAAAATTTAGCTGCCTTGTATAGTCCTTTGAAAGAGACATATGTGATCTGTGAAAATTATAGTTTTCTTTTTTTAGAAGAAAAATTTGCAAAAGATCTTTCCAAAGATAACGTGCCACAGATCTTTTGTTTGTTGTTCTCTGTAATGAGGATTAATTGCTGTTTAAAAAAAAAAATGTAATTGACTTGTTAATCTTCAAATTCTTTCCTTTTCACAAGAGGATCGAACTGTTAAAAAAAATCAATAAAAATTTAGAGAAATCATTGGGGTTGAATCCATGCTTTCATTTTGCCTGAATAAAGTGATTCCTAAAATTGCTATATGTAATTACCATCCATTTATAGCCAAGAAGAGTCTGACATGGTGGGATAACAGAACATGCCCTTACTCACAATGTGTATTAAGTGTTGAAATGGGGAAAGACTGGTGGGTAGAGGGTAGGTCATCCTTCTCTTTGGCTTACTTTTAAGAACTTCAGTCACCCACAGATTAGCCTAATGTCATCAGTGTGGCATCTTCTCTTTCCCACATTAAGTGCCAGGTGCAATGGTGACCATCATTTGCCTATTTTGAATGTTTGTTGGGTGGACTGATGAGTGGAATGTTGGTATTGAAAAGGAATTCTAAAGGCCATCGGGTCTCTCCTCCCTTTGCAACTCTGAAAGAACTAATGTTCTGCCTCTCAATGATGTTAGTAAATCAGAAAGAACATAGGTGCTGAAATCGGACTCACTGAATTTGAATCCTGGCTCTTGAATTTGCTCTGTGGCCTTGGGCAAGTTACTTAACCTCTCGGGGGGTTTTCTCATAAACTTTGTTGATTTGCGGCCTACCTAGTAAGATGATCAGGATTGCGCTAGATGGTAACTGAGAGTGCTTAGCGTGGTGCCTGCCATGAATGCTTATTGGCTGATGGCTCCTTCAGTTTACTCCTTGCCCTTACTGCACCACAGTCCCCCCAACACCTGCCCCCCAGCCTATGGCTGAACACTGATAAAGACCTCACTACCTGCCACCACCTTTTTCATTTTTTGTTCCTTAGGTTAGGTTGACCTCTACCTAACATCGGGCCTCCTGAACAGACCCCCGCTGTCACTCCGCAAGCTTATGATGAGTCGACCAGCAGCAAGAACTGGTAAAGCACACAATGGCAAGCAAGTGTTAGGGAGTGTTTTTAGTCCTTCTTAAGAGAAGCTATAGGGCAGATGGGTCATAAAATCTCTGGTTTTCATCTTTTTCACAGAAGCTGTTCCATGTCCTATCTTGTCTGTTACCAATTTTCAGTTGTTGTCCTTTGTATGATTGTATCAGTTTATTTAACCAACCTCCTTGTTAGACATTGAGATTATTTGTAACTAAAGAATGCTTCCACAAACCTCCCTGAATCAAACTATTTGAAACAGATTCAGCAATTAATACTTTACCATATTGTCCTTAAGTAAATGTGTGCATGTATATATTTATGCTGAATTAGAGGTTTCAGCCCTAGCAAGTTCATGCATTTCCCAGGACATTTTCCAACACTAATATCATGTTAACAGCTAAGAAACATTTTCAACAAACATCTAATATTCAGTTCATGGCAAAATTTCTGTAATTGTCCCTGAAGGGTCAATTTTGCAAACCAAGATTCAGTTAAGTTTCATGCATAACATTAGTCATTATATTAGGAAAAAAACTTTTAAAAAATATGATGTCCTCTTGTTTCCCAAAGTGTCCTTCAATTCATTCCTCCAACTCCTTTATTTCCTGCAAACTAGGTTAGATCTTAGAAGATTATATTTGGCAGGACCCGACAGGGGATGTAGTATGCTTCACATTGTGTTCTATCAGGAGGCACCTGAAATTGTTAGTGATGCTAACTTTGAACGTTTAGTTAAGATGCGACCCCTGAAATGCTGTGGTGAATATGGGCTTTTCCATGACCCAACAGCTTCTGACACTTAGTGATTTTAGTATGCATTGACAAGCCATTCCTTTAGCAGTCCCGGGTATTATGTTTAAAGAATGCAAAGGGAAAAAAGAAATCACCTAATTCTTTAGGTGGAAAACAGTGTCTTCTGATGTTTTCATTCACATTTTATCCCCGTGGCACTCTTTTTTTCCCCATCACATACCAAGGCGCCATTCGCAGCATGTGGGTTATATGGCCAATACCCTGAGACCCAGATCAAATGCCCCAAACAGTAGACACGGGGAAGGTTTTCACCTAAATCATGGCATGAATTCACCAGCAGGAAGGGTTCTCTTAAGGAAGAGAGAGGATGCTGAGCAGCAAAAAAAGAACAGATGATTCCCTTCCGGGCTATTCATCTTTTTCCTTTTGATTTCTGTATTCAAGATATTAATCTCTTAGGTTAGAAAGGTTTCTCTCAAATTATCTTTTGCTTTTCGGTTTTTATTATGGCACTTTTAAATAAAGTTTGTTTTTGCTTTATGTAGGCCAACCTCTGCCAGTGTGTGTGCACTTTCTGCCGGTGGTGCCCTGCGGCGCACCCGGGCCGTCCCTCCTGGAGCAGAGCAGCTGCGTCCCGGCGGCAGCTCCAAGGTAAGCAGTCCTCGCCCTTTGTGTGCTGCTCAGTCTTTGTACCGGCAAGTATTTGGGCACTTGGGAGCCTGAATTTCTTAAATAGGTATTTGTTCACT
Source organism: Vulpes vulpes (assembly GCF_048418805.1). Lineage (NCBI taxonomy): Eukaryota > Metazoa > Chordata > Mammalia > Carnivora > Canidae > Vulpes > Vulpes vulpes. The sequence continues at coordinate 55,058,251 of NC_132783.1, read as the reverse complement.
ATTTGCCAGGTGGTTGGAAATGTAAATTGTCACACCCAGGCTACTTTTCCTTAGGACATCTAGGTGTTTAGAGTCCTCCAGTCCATTCTCAATGACTTTGAAGCCCAATGGGTCTTTACCGTAACATAATCCGAGGTTTATCTGCTGCTACTTTGGCTGTGCTTGGTTAGATAAATGTACCCGTCTCGTCTGTTTTGTCTTAGAGCAGGACCATGTCAGGGTTTGTGGTTTCCCTGTAGACCACACTACGCCGAAAGCAAGACTGTAGTGAGACATCAAGGCTCTGATAATAAAGACCTGTGCCTTTGAACACACTAGAGGGTGGACCTGGAATTCTTTCTAAACAGACAATTCTATTTTAGCTTCAAAAGACCATGTGCCTGCCCTGGATAAGTGCTGTATATCACCCTTCTCTATTACTAGGGCCCAGTCCTAACTTCTCATTTACCTTACTTCATGGGGAGGCAGTGAAAACAATTATGGGTTTGTAGCTCTCTACTGCTAAATATTCCTATAAACGGTCATCTAAGCAACAGTACACACACAAACAGGAGCACACACACATATTTTTCTACAGGTATATACACTCTTGGCTATGAAAAATGAGTTGTACTCAGCTGCATGGGTTTTGGAAATATGTCTTCAGTTGAACTATTTGACTCCCTGCTTTTCCATCTTTGTCCTGCAGTTTTTGAAGAAACTCTTCCTGCAGGTAGGACTTGGCACCTGGGATTACAACTGAGGACTTGCCAAGTATCTTAAGGAGGAAGTCTGTGATATGCTAGAGTGGCTTGCAGAGCTTCCCGAACCTACATTGATTAATGCAAATCATTTGGGATTTTTTGTTAAAATCTTGTTTTTAACTGATTCACAAATCAGTTCACAAACCTGGACTAGGCTGTTGATTGCTATTTGAAGGAAAATCAAATGACATAAAAGCATGCAGAATAAAAATTGCAAGGGCAAACATACTTCATCCCTTTCCCTCCAGAGTTAATAGCCATAAAGTTTGGTGCATCTCCTTCCAGAACATTTATTGTGCAATTATACCTTGTTTTTAAACATAAATGTGGAATATTCCATATTCTGACTCTTTTCACTTTATATCAGTCTTCTTTATGGTAATCCTATTTTGGCTGCAAACTACTGCATAATAAGGATATATCACCCTTGATGTAAACATTCTCGCATTATGCATACAGGCCTTCCCTGTAACCTCCCCCCCCCCCCCCCATTATTCTGTTACAAACAGTGCTATACTGAGGATTGTTTTTTTTTAAAGGAATCCTGATACCACATCATGTTGCATTCTTTTAAGTATTTTTACAGGATAAATTTTTGTAAGGGGGATATGAGTCAAAAGATAAGTCAAGTTTAAAATTTTTTATGTTAAACCACTTCTCCCAAAAACCTCTCATACCAACTGTGGATGGGCATACATTTTTTCCCATTTATGTATTTATTATGCTAAGTGTATTCTTTTTTTTAAAATTATTTATTCATGAGAGAAACAGAGGCAGAGACACAGGCAGAGGGAGAAGCAGGCTTCATGCAGGGAGCCTGATGTGGGACTTGATCCTGGAACTCCAGGATCACGCCCTGAGCCGAAGGGAGGCGCCCAACCACTCAGGCTCAGGTTGAGCCACTCAGGCGTCCCTGATAAGTGTATTATTTAATCCTTTCCCCCACTCCTCCCCTCTGGTAACCATCAGCTTGTTCTCTGTAGTTAAGAGGCTGTTTCTTGGTTTGTCTCTCTTTTTCCCCTCATTTATTTTAGTTCTTAAATTCCACGTATGAGTAAGATCATACATACGGCATTTGTCTTTCTCTGACATTTCATTTAGCATTATGCTCTCTAGCTCTAGCCGTGTTGCAAATGGCAAGATTTCATTCTTTTCTATGGCTAAATAATACTCTCTTGTTGTATATAACACATCTTCTTTATCCATTCATCTATCAGTGGATACTTAGGATGCTTCTATCGTTTGGCTATTGTAAATCAGGCTGCTCGAAACATAGAACTGCATATATCCCTTTGAGTGTTTTTGTATTTTGGGAGTAAATAACCCAGTAGTGAGATTGCTGGATCATAGGATAGTCCTATTTCTAACTTTCTGAGAAACCTCCATACTGTTTTCCACAGTGGCTATACCAGTTTGCATTCCCACTAACAGTGCAAAAGGATTCCTTTTTCTCCACATCCTTGCCAACACTTGTTATTTCTTGTGTTTTTGATTTTAGCCATTCTGAGAGTAATGAGGTAGCACCTCATTGTAGTTTTGCTTTGCATTTTCATGATGATGAGTGGTGTTGAGCAGCTTTTCATATGTCTGTCTTCTTTGGAGAAATGTCTGTTCATATCTTCTGCCCATTTTTAATTGGATTATTCATTTTTTTGGATGCCGAGTTGTGTAAGTTCTTTATATATTTTGGAGTACCTTTATCAGAGAAGTCACTTGCAAATATCTTCTCCCATTCAGTAGGTTGCCTTTTAGTTTTGTTTCCTTTGCCGTGCAGAAGCTTTTTATTTTGATGTAGCCCCAATAGTTTTTATCTCCCTTGCCTCAGGAGACATAGCTAGAAAAATGTTGCTATGGTCAATGTCAGAGAAATTAACTGCCTGTCTTCTCTTCAAGGATTTCTATTTCAGGTTTCACAGTTTGGTCTTTAATCCATTTTGAGTTTGTTTTTGTGCATAGTGAAAGTGGTCTAGTTTCATTCTTTGGCATGTGACTGTCCGGTTTTCCGAACACCATTTGTTGAAGAGACTCTTTTTTCCATTGTATATTCTTTCCTCCTTTATTGATTAAGATTAATGAACCATATAATTGTGGGCTCATTTCTCGGTTTTCTCTTCTATTCCATTGATCTGTGTGTCTATTTTTATGCTAGTACCATACTGTTTTAATTACCACCACTTTGTAATATTTTTCTTTTTCCAGATTGCTTTGGCTATCCAGGGTCTTTTGTGGTTCCATACAAATTTGAGGATTGTTTGTTCTAGCTCTGTGAAAAATGCTGCTGGTGTTTTGATAGGGATTGCATTAAATCTGTAGATTGCTTTGAGTAATATAGACATTTTAATAGTATTTGTTCTTCCAACATATGAGCATGGAATGTCTTTCAATTTCTTTGTGTCATCTTCAGTTTCTTTCATCAGTAGTCAGTGTTTTAGAGGGTTTTTTTCTTTTTTTAATCAGTTTGCAGAATATAGGTCTTTCACCTTCTTAGTTAAGTTTACTCCTAGGTATTGTATTCTTTTTGATACAATTGTAAGTAAGGATTGTTTTCGTAATTTCTCTATCTGCTGCTTCATTATTAGTGCATAAGAATGCAACAGATTGCATTTTATGTTGATTTTGTATCCTGTGACTTTACTGAATTCACTGATTGGCTCTAGTAGTTCTTTGGTGGAGTCTTCAGGCTTTTCTATACATAATATCCTGTTATCTGCATATAGTGAGTCGTCTTTACCAATTTGGATGCCTTTTATTTCTTTTTGTTATCTGATTGCTATGGGTAGCAGTAGTATAGCATAGTACTTCCAGTACTATGTTGAATAAAAGTGGTGAGAGTGGACATCCTTGTCCCGCTCTGACCTTAGGGGAAAGGCTCTCAGTTTTTCACCATTGAGTATGATATTAGCTGTAGGTTTTTTCAGTAAGGCCTGTATCAGGTTGGGCATACATCCTTGCCAGCTTTGAATACAGTATGAAAAACCTTATACAATTCACACTTCTCTGACAAATGAAGTTGACCATTTTGTCACAGATTTATTGGCCCTTTGTTTCTGGTTCCATGGAATGCCTATTCCTGTGCATAGCGCATTTCCTATTAGGTTATCTTTTTTTCTAATTTGTAAATTAAGAAACCTGGACTATGGGATCCCTGGGTGGCGCAGTGGTTTGGCGCCTGCCTTTGGCCCAGGGCGTGATTCTGGAGACCCGGGATCGAATCCCACGTCGGGCTCCCGGTGCATGGAGCCTGCTTCTCCCTCTGCCTGTGTCTCTGACTCTCTCTCTCTCTCTCTCTCTCTCTCTCTCTGTGTAACTGTCATAAATAAAGAAAGAAAGAAAAAGAATTAAAAAAAAAAAAAAAAGAAACCTGGACTAGGCTGTTGATTGCCTCTAACCCACTGCATGACTCTTCCCAAGTTTGCTCCATGGCTTGCACCTCAGAAAACATCATCCATGAGCTGCTTACAATTCCCATTTCCTTTTTTCCAATGCTGTAGGAGGCAGTGATCAGTCCCTAAGTAAGTAAACTACATGCACATCATTGACATAGGAATTGAAGGTCCATTAATCTTTAAAACCTATTACTTGTATAAGCAAATGATATTCATCCTTGATAAATCGAAAACTGTGAAATATTGGTAGTTTTGAAGCCCAGTGGATGTACAGAATGAATTTCACCATAGGTTTCTTTCTTTCTTTCTTTCTTTCTTTCTTTCTTTCTTTCTTTCTTTCTTTCTTTCTTTCTTTCCTTTCTTTCTTTTCTTTCTTTCTTTTCTTTCTTTCTTTCTTTCTTTCTTTCTTTCTTTCTTTCTTTCTTTCTTTCTTTCTTTCTTTCTTTCTTCTTTTCTTTCTTTTCTTTCCTTTTTTTTACAGGTTTCTTTATGGCCTGCAGAGATCAAATCTAAAATGCATCACAGCTCAGTCCCAAGCCTTACTTGACTATAGTCCTATTAATCTGATATTTGCTTATTTTAAATTAAGGTGAAAGAACAAGGGAAGACTGATTTCTTATCCCTATGAAGTTTACTTCTGTCCATTCAGTGGCCTGAGTGATTGGTTTGTGTCTAGTGACACACTTGAGTGTTTTAATACAAAGCATAGGTCAGGGTGACTAGCTTCTGGACAGCATGTCTCTTTTCCATCCAGGTGACAGGTAACTTCAGATCTGTCACTTTCCCAGTCTGACAGCCATTGTCCTTGCCTCCAGCCGGTCCTAATATAGATGCTATTATAAAACTAACACCCTGTGGCTAGCTCCCTTGTTCAGACTGAGTTATTTCAGGCTTCACAGCATGGCATAAGCCAGTTTATCTAGTAGGCCTCTTGTGCCTATATATCTGTCCTAAATTCCTCAGAGCAAAATGGAGCTACTCAGCCTTTCCCCTTTTCATTTACTACATCCATGATACATCCCCATCCCTACAGCACAGTAGACCTAGAAAATGGAAAAATGCGGAAGGGGAAAGGAATGTGTGTTAAACCACGTGTACTGTATAGTTTCCATAGTCTATATTTTTAAAATTACCTTTCACATTAGTCATTATCATGCTTTATAGATGATAAAACTTAAAGATGAGTGAGTTATGATCAAGCAGCTAATAAAAGGTGAAACCCAGATTATGATACAGATTTGTCTGACTTTTCATTATAAAGGATTTTGCTTATGAAAGTAAACTGAGGAAATGCACCTTTATAAGTATTTTTTTTTTAAAGATTATTTATTAGAGAGAGCACATGCATACAGAGTGGGAGGGAGAGGGAAGGACCAGGACAGGCAGACTCAATGCTAAGTTCAGAGCCCAACGTGGGGCTCAATCTCAGGACCCTGAGATCATGACCTGAGGTGAAACCGAGAATCAGGCACTTAACCAGCTGAGCCACCAGACACCCTAATATAAGCTGTTTTTTTTAAAATAAGCTGTTTTAATTTCATCTACAACCAGTATCCTCACTCTGTTTTAACATTTAACCACTTTTGGATTACCACTAGAGACAATTCATAAAATAGGATTATGGGTAGGAATTAGAGAGGTTTTATAAAACAGAATTTGAGAAGGAAATCCTGAGAATCTGCAGATACTAAACAACGACTAGCACAGTGGGGGATTTTCCAAGTCTGATGTTACTTTATATATGCCTTGTAGATTTTCTCCATTTACTAGTACTAGCCACCTAGATACAAGTATACCTCGAGGGCTTGCTGCAATTGACAAGTTTTTTTCTTTTTATGGGGACATGGATTGTTTAATGAAGTATAGTTAAAAAGTACACCTCAGTGATAAGCCTTTAAAAAAACAAGCATAAAACAAAAGTTCTAAAGTCACGAACAATGCAAAGTAAGCTTTAAAGGCTAAAATCCCAGCAAATATGAAATAACCGAAACAGGCAACAGCATGATTCCCCCACCCCCACCCCACTGCACCCCCCGGGCCCTCCAAGTTGGAGAATAGTGGGACCAAATAAAACTTTAGCTCAGAAAAAAAAAAACAAAAAAACAAAAAAACAAAAAAAAACTTTAGGTCAGAAACGTATGACTTTGAAGACTGAATGCCTTGGCCCTGCAGAACGCTTCTCACGTTCACAGTTACAGTGTCTAGGAAAAACAACCAGAAGCCAAAAACAATAATCATCCTTTACCTTGTGCAAGTCACCTGAATGTCTGGTACTGTTTCCTCACCTGTGACAGAAAGGCCATCCTAAAGTCTATGAAGTGAAAAATGTTAATATATTTGTTAAATGTGATGGGTTAAAATTTAGAGATACACAGAATTTACTAAAAAGACTACTGTCCTTGGGGCGGCCCCAGTGGCTCAGCGGTTTAGCACCTGCCTTTGGCCCAGGGCATAGTCCTGGGGTCCCGGGATCAAGTCCCCCGTCGGGCTCCCTGCACGGAGCCTGCTTCTCCCTCTGCCTGTGTCTCTGCCTCTCTCTGTGTGTCTCTCATGAATAAATAAATAATTTTTTTTTTTTTTTTTTTTTTTTAAAAAGAGGGGATCTCCGGGTGGTTCAGTGGTTTGGTGCCTGCCTTCGGCCCTGGGCGTGATCCTGGAGACCCGGGATCGAGTCCCTCATTGGGCTCCCTGCACGGAGCCTGCTTCTCCCTCTGCCTGTGACTCTGCCTCTCTCTTTCTGTTTCTCATGAATAAATAAATAAAATCTTAAAAGAAAAGACCACTGTCCTTCAAAATCATCTTGTGGATGGCAGTTGTACACACGTGTGAGAATTGTTCCAAACAGAGGCAGAACACTTTAAAGTTGTTTGCAAGACTAGATGGGCAAACAAGCATATTTATTTTATGGTAGTTTTTCTGGGAAGAGCTAAATAATACTACCCATTAGACTTGGCTCTGAAACACCCAATTTTCAAAAAGCAGCAGAAAAAAAATTCCCTATTGAATAATTCCAGTATCTCCTTATGTTTGTTTTGGCGATAATGGCAGCATCGCTGGATTAATCAAAATTTCCACATATTCTTTATATATGGCAATATTCATTGCCGCAACATTTTTTTTTTTTAAGATTTTATTTATTCATGAGAGAGGCAGAGACACAGGCAGAGGGAGAAGCAAGGTCCGTGCAGGGAGCCCGATGCGGGACTTGATCCCGAGTTTCCAGGATCAGGCCCTGGGCTGAAGCCGGCACCAAACCGCTGAGCCACCTGGGCTGCCCTGCAGCAACATTTTTAAAGTTCTAATACATGTTTAAAAATTCTTTTAATTTTCCCTTCTATCTAGTGTTTAAGCTAAAGTTGAGTAGACTTCCTCCTATCCTAAATGTTATACCCTTATATCCAACCTCAATTGGGAACATAAGAGAATTCAACTATATTTACTATGAAGTATAATTATTGTGTACAAAAATGTCACTCGGGTGGCTTGGCCTCTCTTCTTGCCTCCCTTTGACTGGAGCAGGGACTCAACCACAGGGAGGCCCATCCATTATATTCTGTACTATGCTGTGCTCAGGCATTTGTGTATGCCTATGTATTTATGTACATATACACACAAATGAATATCCATGATCATTTAATGGACATATAAGGATAGTAAAATGTATTGTTAGCACAAGGCACTTACCTCAAACACAGGAACTTAGGGAAATTTCACATATGGACACTTTGTTGGGGAAAAAAAAAAAAAGGTGAGATATCCTGTTGTACTAAAGCAAATGTTGTAGGTTCTTACATTATACCATTAAATGTTTGGTTCTACTTCCCTAATTTCCTGAAGCTACATCTTTCATTACTTACCAAATATACATTCCTGTAAGTAAATCCCTTGCCGGGTTCCTTCCTTGGCCCAATTTCTTTGCTATTTTTAATGCCCATAGTTGCTCTCTCCTTTCAGCAGAGCCTAGGAGCCTGGGGTCAACTGAGACCCATTCTCCTAAAACTTTACAACTCTCTACAGGCATATTTACAGAGTGTTACCTGAAAATGCCAAGGAGCCAGCAGACATTCCATTGGTGTGCAATTCATTAAAAAGAATTTACATTCATTCCACTAGTAAGAATTATTTACTGCTTCAGCTTGAAAGGATGTGGTAGGTTTGAGTCAACAAAACTGTCTCTAGCCTCTTCCTCCCCTTATTCATAGGCATTAGCCACTCCACAGGTGTAAACCCATACACCAGAAGATCTGTGTGCATCAAGTGGAGGAGATCTGAAGCGCAAGAGCTTAGAGTTTGGACTATAAAGTACCTCTGGGGATTAAGTAAAGGCCACAGCCAAGAGCCAGCTCCTGAGGATTATTATTAGCGGTAATGAGGAAAACATTTTGAACCTGGGCCTCAAATCGCACTTGGTGTGCTAAGCAGTGCAGGCACAACATGACGTGAATGTAAATTTTAACAAGTTTTAGCTTTAGGCTTCTCATTACTGCCCTTAATCCAACTGTAATGTGCAGAATGCACCACCAGAGAGCAATCATTTCCCTTAGGAAAAAATACATGGATTTAAAACCACAAGAAGGTACCACTTCCACCCAGTAGAATGGCTGTAACCAAAAATACAATATACAGTGTTGGAGAGGATGGAAAGAAACCAGAAACCTCCTACTGTATGGATGGGAATATAATAGAGTACAGCCACTGTGGATAAGTTTGGTAGTTTCTTAAAAACTATTACCATACAACCCAACAATTCCAGTTGTATGAAGATAAATGAAAACACATTCATGTTAAGATATGCTCATGAACATTCATGGCAGTGTGAAAATAAAGAACAAATGGAGACCAGCCTTGAAAATTCTCTGAACAGACAAAACCAATTTAGTCAGACAAACAAAGCTTAATTAAGCTTATTTTGCAAGACTAACTTGACCTGGGTCACTTCTTGCTTATGCCTCTGAAAGTCATACACAAAGTTGAGCAGATTCCAAAGTTCGTAGGAGGCAGCACACTGACCAATTCCCTATCATTTAAGAACATTTTAATATAACCAAACGCTGTGAAGAATAAACAGCTACTGCTTTCTCACTATCGTAGCTGCTTGCTAACAAATATTCCTCTGAGCTTCATCCCATGTTTTGGTGTGTTCCCAGTGTGTGTACAATAAACTTCCTAATCAGTACTTTGGTGACTGGTTTTGCTTCTGTTATTTCTGAACTTTTGACATCTCATGGCAACAGAAGTGGGATCCAAAGAAGAACCTGAATGTCTCCAAGGCCAGTGAACAAATAGGTGCTGGTACCCACAAAGTCCACTGAACTCCCTGCTTCCTCACTAACCCTGGAATTGGAGGGTAAATCTCTTCGGGACCTCAGCTGTGCTGTGTATTTTGAGCACTTCAACTTTATAGCACCCCCCTGCAGTTTGCTTGTTGGAGCTCCTTGGTGAGTCATTCTGTTCTGTCCAAAGTGAATGGGGTGGGGTGGAATGTGACTCCCTGTGTTTTGTAACAGTTGCTGGAAAACAGAGCCTCTCTACTTAGACATTTAATTCATTTAAAGAAAATGAAGTGTTTTATCAGGTATACTCTCAGAAATATAGGAATGAACCCAGATGTTTTTCAAGGTCATATAATCTGAGATAATCCTAGATACATAAAAGCTAATTTAAGTTTGCTAGTTTAATAAAATCAAGTATGTCTTCAAAGTTTGCCAAAAAGAAAAACAGGATGATTAGTTGTTCAATGCCTAATCCAAGCATCAGTGTTCAAAGCACTAACTTGAAGTTTATATTAATTTTAACTGAATAATGGATATTCATTGAATATCTAAATCATTTCCAAACTTACATTTAGCATTTAATGTTTATCTATCTTTGGCTTTTTAATTTTATCCACAGGGAGATAAAAGATATTTGGATCCATTAATTAACATGGTGCCACATCAAAAAATCTATCAGGAAAAATATACTTCTAGAAGTTATGAGATATATTTATAAATTTGCCAACACAATTGCTTTTTTCTTAGTTTTAATTAGGAATTAAAGATTCTAATAGCTACGAATTCTAATACATGTAATTAAAACTATTAGAAATAATAGGGCTAAAAAAACCAACTGTAGATGAAAAGTAGGTAAGGAGGGGCACCTGGGTGGCTCAGTTAAGCATCCAACTCCTGATCTCAGCCCAGGTCTTGATCTCAGGGTCATTCGTTCAAGCCCCCATGTTGGGCTCCACACTGGGCATGGAGCCTACTTTAAAAAAAAAAAAAAAGTAAGAAAAATAGTGTGGTTTTGGGTAAGGAAAGACATGAAGACTTTTGGGTTTTTGTCTTTTTAGGGAAAAAACAGTAATTTTGTCCTGAAGTAAAATAATTGTTCACAAGCAGAAAGGAAAAAGGACAAAACCTAATTGGATATAGAAAGTTAGAGGGTTTGTGAAAAGGGAAACTTGAGAAAGGAATGTTATGTGTGATCAAGCCCACCCAGGCTAGAATGGATTTAAGTTTTTAAAAGAAATTTATTTACTTTTTATTTATTTATAATTTTATTTATTCATGAGAGGCAGAGACACAGGCAGAAGGAGAAGCAGGCTCCATGCAGGAGCCCGATGTGGGACTCGATCCCGGGTCTTCAGGATCAGGCCCTGGGCTGAAGGCGACACTAAACCGCTGAGCCACCCGGGATGCCCTAAAAAAGACCTTTAATATCAAAAGTAAACTGATGCAAAATTAAAATTTGGTTCCCTCTCTATTAAAAGAACCAAGTTTTTTTCTTAGATTATTGGTCTGCTTTTAATAAGAAATTGTAAACAAAGTTTTTTGTTTACCTTTATTTTAATTTGCCTAGGAAACACAGATCTGTGTCTTACGAAAATATTTCCTGTGCTTCAAGCCTTTGAGTCTTCTTTAAAAAAACTGAGTTTTTTTTACAACTGAAACTTTCTGTTTGCCTTTGAAATCTTTTGTTGCTTTGGTTGAATGGGTAACTAAGTATTGTTTCCCAGAGACCAATGATTGTATCAGATCAGATGTTTTAAATCTTTTGACATTTTTTGGGATTCCTGGGTGGCTCAGCAGTTTGAGTGTCTGCCTTTGGCTCAGGTCGTGATCCTGGAGGCCTGGGATCAAGCCCTGCATCAGGCTCCCTGCTAGGAGCCTGCTTCTCCCTCTGCCTGTGTCTCTGTCTCTCTGTGTCTCATGAATAAATGAATTAAAATCTTAAAAAGAAATCTTTTGACATTTTTAACTAACTGCCCCAAATCAAACTCTGAATTAAGAAGAGAAATATTAATTTATTTAGGCTTATTTGATATATTAAACTGCATGGGAAACATCAAATAATTTGTAATTGCTTAACCTAGATCATATTTCTGGGATATATAGGTCATTAAAATTCAAATTATAAGATCTTTAAGAATTTCATGTGTTGGTATAGTATTATCATAGTTCCAAGTATGATCTTAAAATATTGTGGATCATAAAAAATAACCAAATTTGTCAGTTGTATCATTTTGGGGGTGTAAATATGGGAACTCTCATGGGATGTTTTTAAAAAGTGTCTGTTTTTTAAGTCTTTTGCCATTTACAGACATTAGTTGTTTTACTCTGATGGTTTTGCAAAAGTATTCCTGCAAAAATGCTTCATTTTGAAAGAAATTCATGTGAAAGATCTTGACAATTACTCAAAGATGCAGGCTTCTAACAACTTCATAACAACTGAACTGGGTAAGAATTTCTAAAGCTCTAATGGAAAACTGATTCATAAAGCCGCTAACCCAAGATGAAACAAAAGAATTACATACAACTAAATTGAACTTATGAAGATGATTAGAATTTTTATGACTTCATTTAAAATACTGTTGATTCCTTAATGTTTTTCCGATTTTTTTTTTAAAGATTTATTTATTTATTCATGAGAGACACACACAGAGAGAGAGGCAGAGACACAGGCAGAGGGAGAAGCAGGCTCCACGCAGGGAGCCCGACGTGGGACTCGATCCCGGATCTCCGGGATCACACCCTGGGCTGAAGGCGGGCGCCAAACCTCTAAGCCACCCGGGGATCCCTGTCATTTAGATTTAAAGGATCACTTTCTCTCCTCTCTTAAGCTATCTATAACTTACAGCAATTTGGTAAAGTGTATATTTGCAACAAAGGCTGAAGCATTTGTCACTTTCCACCTGATTTCTCCAGATTTTGAAAACTTAAGTTCAGGGGTGCCTGGGTGACTCAGTCAGTTGAGTGACCCTTGATTTTGGCTCAGGTCATGATCTCAGGGTTGTGAGACTGAGCCCCAAGTAGGGTTCTGCACTGGATTTGGAGCCTAAGACTGTCTCTCTTCTGCCCACCCCCTGCCTCCCCGCCGCCCCCTACACACACTCGCATGTGCATGCATGCATGCTTGCTCCCTCTGGAAAAAAAAAATTCAATAATCTGTTCTAACAGGACCCAGTTGGGTAAGTCCTAGGCTTGGCTTCTTAGCCTCAGGCTTTTGAAAGTCCATTCTAAGATTCCTTACAAAAAGTCCCAGCAAAGCAGATTTGGAAGAGTCTGTATGGTCAATCCCTATTCTTGCTGCACTTATGTAATTAATTAGGCCAACTTTATTGAAACTAGATTTAATTTGCAAACAAATTAGTCTACTGTCATTATCTCTGATTGTAATGGAAGTGATGAGAGAAATTACATTTCAATAATATACCTTTGTGGATATTGGATTCTACTGCTGTTGTCTTTGAGGTTTTGTTTTCTACCTGTAAACTAGATCCTGAATTATTCTAGTTTGCTCCAGTATTTGGCTAGAACTCCAGACTAACACATCCAATTTTCTCCCACTTTTCTGACATAGAATCACTATGAAACTAAAATTACCCTTTACCCCGAAGCCAACGGCTTAAAGCTGGACAACTTGATACAAACTTCAGAGAAATCATCAGAATAACTCATATGTAGACATTCACAGTGCAAACCGGAAAATCTGCCAGACGGTCCCTGCCTGCCCTCACTCCATCTGAACCCAACACTAGAAATTTTCTCAACTGACAGCTCTCCAGTTTGCTGGAACTATTAATCTTTGTTTTTCCTTTGTTTCCATAGAAATGTATCTCATTACTGGTTCATATTATATAGAGACCTAATTTAGGTGAAAGCTCACCTGAAACAGGATTGGATGAATATAAGGATGTTTTAAGTAATGAAGCTGTGAATGCTAATACATCCTGTGTGCCTATGTATATAAGTGGGCTTCATTTTTTTTTCTTCTAAGTGGTTATCTCTGCTCTGGGGAGTTTTTCGGTCGTTGGTGTGGTTTTCCCTATAGTCATCATATACACCTGTCTAGCGCACTGCATACTCTTGTGGGTTTTCATTACCTGGCAGCAGCCACTCACATACCAGTGATCAGACAACTGGATGAACTCAACAGTAACCCTAGAAATGATGAAGATGGTGCCTACATGCCTTGCAATCTGACAACTCAGCTGGATGAAAACACTGAATATGCAATTCTTTGACCCGACTACACCAACAGTAGTAACTGAGAATCACGCCATACTGGTCAATCGTACTCTCAGCCCCCTGAGGAAATGACCAAAAAGAGGCATTTATTAAAAACAGAGACCAGCCTTAACAGTTCCCTGGGCCGACAAAACCAGTTTGGTCACACACATTAAGTTTATTTTGCAAGACTCACTTGACCTGGGTCATTTATTGCTTATGCTTCTAAAATTCATAAGCAAAACTTGAAATGTTTCCCAAAGTGGATATGAGGTAACCACTAATCAGTTCCCTGTCAAACACTGTGAAGAATAAACAGCCACTGCTTTCTCGCTATATACGCTGTTTGATAATAACCCTTAAGCCTCATTCCGTGGTTTGAGCACTCCCAGTGTATGCACAATAAACTTACTAATTACTACTTTGATGACTGGTGTTACTTCTTTTATGTGTAAAGCTGCTGTCAAAAGTTCAGAAAGAGCCAAAATTTGTTAACAGTCCAGATGACCAACTGGTGAATGGATAAGCAATATGATATATACATAAGATGAAATACTATGCAGCAATTAGATTGGTTTTTGAGGTGAACCTCAAGAAATTTATACTAGAAGATGCAAAATCATATAGAATATGATTATAGACAGAAACCACATCACTGGTTGCCTGGGGAGAAGTAGAGATGGACTGCAAGAAGGGCTCATGAAAATTCGGTGGGGGGTGTGATGAAAATGTTTAAATCTGGATTATGGTGATTTTGGCACAGCTGTAAACTTACTAACTGATGGATTGTAAACATGGTGAATGAGTTTTATATAAATTTTGCCTCAGTAAAGCTGGATCCAAAACACGCTGATTTAGTATTACATTAGAATAGGCACTAAGAAATGAAACAAGTAGAGGGAAAACTAGAGCACTGTTAGGATATAATACAAATAGCCACTGTGTCATTCATTTCAGTCCTGGGCTCTGGTTTCCAGGCAGGAAAAAAGAACATTGTTTGCAGACCAATGGAGGGAAGTCAGGGAATTTACGGTCAGGTAAAAATTTTATTACTTCTGGCCAGAGGCCAAAATGGAAACATTAAAAAAAAAGTTGCAAAGTTTCAGGCAGAATGCAATTATTTTCTGAATGAAAACCAGTACTTTGGAGTCACTTATGAAGGGATTTATAACATCAAGTTAAGGGTCTGGTGTGTATAAAATAACTGATACTTGAGACAAGAAGTGATCAACCCATCTATGTCACGTAATATTACATATTCTGAATTATCCTTTATATATTTCTGATTTTTAAATGTACTCAAACTTAAGGGGTGCCAGGTGGCTCAAACATTTGCCTTCGGCTCAGGTCATGATCCTGGGGTCTGAGGATCGAGCCCGCCTGCATCAGGCTCCCTGCTCAGCCGGGGGTCTACCTCTCCCTCTGCTCCACCTCGCTCTCTCGCTCACCCTCTCTCTTAAATAAAATCTTAAAAGATATGGCAAGTGTCTGGGGCTAGAAAGCCCTGTTACAGCCTTCTAAGAAACTAAAATTTTACAAAGGAATCTAGCAGTAATCTGAGAAAGGTAAGTGAATATTAAGACAAAACTATGCCCTTTGGCTCTAGAATCGCAGTGGCAACACTCTAGTATCTCCCACAAGTAACTCTTTTAATAGAATACACTCTATCATTTTTTAAGTAAGTGCTAGGCCCAATGTGGGGGGGGCTTGAACTCACAACCTTGACATCAAGAGTCCCATGTTCTACCTATTGAGCCAGTCAGGCACCCTCCAAAGGGTTCTCCCATAACTATCAGTTCTTGGATAAAATAAGAAAATTTAAAAATCCTTACTGGATTCTTAGGGAAGCAGAGAAACCTCCAAGGACAATATAGAAGCAGGAATGGTGAATAAACAGAAAAGCATGGTTGTCCTGAGGACACATATACCCTAATCAGCACTGGGATTGAGGCTAAACCTTGGATGAATGGTAAGGGGAGGAGCCAAGTCTGAGTACCCCAAGTCAGGCCAGGAACCAAGAGGAGGGCTAAAATGTCCAGGGGCAGCTCCCAGCCTAGAGAAGCAAATGCAAGACGTCTTTGAGAGAACATGTCCATCTTAGAACCTCTGGATTCCCACAGGTTCAACCAAGGAAGCATTCACAAAATCACACATGTAGAATGGCACCATAAGAACAACTCAGCAACAAGAGATTTAGGACCCCCGACTTCAAATACCAGAATTACCAACCATAGGATATAAAGTTAACTATGTATGAAAGCTCAATGAAACCAAAAGAAGAAAAATCAGAACGCTTTAGGCCAAGCCTACCTAAAAGAGAAAGTACTTTGGGGAATGAAAAACAGCGGTTGAAATTAGTCAGTGGTGATGACAGCAGATTAAGCTATGTTATTACTTTCATTTCAGCTCTGTGTAAAGTCTCAGAAAAAGAAGTGATATTCAAAGAGGTCGTGGTTGAAATTTCCTAGCAGAAAGATAAATGAGGAATCCAGAGACATGCCTCTAGATGCATTTTAAAGAAACTACAGCTCAGAACAGATGATGAAAAGACGTTAATAGGAGCAGAAAGTAAAGGAGATCCCATAGGAGACAGAGGATAGCAGTTGACTTAAACTACAAAGGAAACTAGATAATAGTGGAATGATAACTTCAAACTGTTGAAAGATAAAAATTAGAACTGTACCCATAAAACTATCAAGAATACAGTAAGTGTTGTGTATTTGAAATCTGCTGAGAATAGACCTTAAGTGTTCTCACCAAACACACACATAAAGGTAACTGTGAAGTGATGGATATATATGTGTCAAATCATGTTCTCTCTCACTACAGATACACACACACACACACACACACATATTTTTTAAATGTGATCTCTACACCCACCATGGGGCTCCAACTCAGCCCAGAGACCGACTCTACTGACTGAGATAGCCAGGTGCCTATAGGTTCTATACTTTAAATATATGATTTTGTCAACTGCAACAAAGCTAAAAAACTTTTTTTAATATAAAATCGGCAGTAAAATGACATTTTCTGATGAACAAAAACTGATTATCTTGAACTCCCTTGAAGTAACTTCCTCGAAATACATCCTTTGAAAACAAATTACTTCGGAATGCCTGAGATACACAAAGAAAAATGATCAAAATGACCCCAAATATTAATGTTTACATGTGGGTTGGGAGACAACTAAAATACTGGATAACAAAGTATTTTTACTTTGGAAGAGAGGTGATGAATTTTAGTGTTCTAAGGCCCTCGGTATTCAGGAAGGCATTTAACATACTAATTAACTTTGGATTGTTGAATAATCCAATGCACATTTAAGGTTAACTATTGAATAGGAAGGGATGGAAGGAAAACACAAAAACCTTAAAGGCAAAGATCTTGGACAGAAATGGAAGTGCTGGTAAAATTTCTGACCCTTTAACCTGCTCCCCGTCTCCTACTCCCCAAAAAACAGGACAAGTAGGATAACAAAAAACCTACGTACAACATCCTAATTAAACTAGGAACCCCAAATTTGGGCAGGCGTGAGACCTGTGAGAAATGAGTGAGCAGGGGGAAAGCAACCAGGTATATAAACCACAAAAGGTGGAAACACAGTTACTGGAAAATTCGGAGACTAGCTCCAGAACACCACTGAAACTGAATGGGGGGGGGGGGGGGGGGGGGGCGTTGCCTTCTCCAATACTGAGAGAGCAAAGGGTGTGAGACAGGTCTGAAAGGGCTGAGGCATTTTTGGGCCCTTGAACTCTCAAAACTAACCAGTGAAAGCTCCCTTCCAGGATAAAGTCCCTAAAAACAGAGTCATATACACACCCGAGAAGAGACAACTTAAAATGCTCAACTCTTTTTAAAATCAGCCTACACACCTAAAACCCCAACACATAACTAATCATAATATGAAATATCAACATACTTCCTCTGTTGATAGGTCAAATAGCCAAAGGAAAATAAATGCCAATGTATAGACTTTTAGGGGAGGTGGGCACTGAGGAGGGCACTTGATGGGATGAGCACTGGGTATTATATGTTGGCAAATTGAACTTAAATAAAAACATGTTAAATAAATATAAAAGACTGATCCAAAAAAAGTATAGAATTGTGAGCAGCACAAATTGCTACTTTGATATAATGCACAAATACAGAAACTGCATCAAAACAGGCTTGAGAATACATAACAAAATTTAACTACATAATTGGACATAAATTCAGTGTATTTCCATGAAGTGGAGTCAAACAGATCATGATCACTGATCAAATGAAATTAAAAGTAGTAATTTAAAAATACACTTCTAAACTCATGGTTCAAAGAAAAACTTGTAGTAAACATTTTAAAACTATTTAGAAATAAACACTGAAATGAAATAAGGAAATGAGGAAAATAAAACTTGTGGGATCCAGAAAATGGCATTTTAAAAAATCAAACGTACCAAAACCAACTTAAAAATGCTAAAATATTCTATAATCAACAAAATAATGAACTGGTAGTTAATTTTTCCACAAAATAAAACTGTAGGCCCTGGTAGTTTTACAATTAAGTTATATATCAGATGTTCAAAAAGTGGATTATTTCAATGTTAAATAATTCAGAAAACAGAAAGAACATTCCATAACTCATTCTATGAGGCTAAAAACTGTGAAAACAAAGTAGCAGACCAACCCCACTCCTAAGCACAGATGTAAAAGTCCTAAGTAAAACATTAGCAATTAAAGTTCATCAGTGTATTTTAAAAAATGATCATTAATGATCAAGATGGCTTTAGCCCGAGAAGGTAAAGATGGCTCAACATTTAAAAAATTTTAAATGTGTAATTCACCACATTACCTGATTAAAGTAGAATAAATACATTGACTTCAAGAGGAAAAAAGTGTTTCATAAATTTCAACCCCTATAAATTAAAGCATAACAAAATAGAAGGAAACTTCCTTGCCTTGTTAAAGAGTAGCAAAATTAGTAAAATTCAATATTACCCCAAAGAGTAGGGCTGTCAGTACTCTCTAATTATCCTATAGATTAAATATGATTCTAGTTAAGAAAAAAGAACCTCCTGCAGTTGTTTTTCTTCCCAAAGAATCTGACAACTGATTCTAATATTTAATGAAAGAACAAAAAGGTCAAGAACACTCCTTAAAATGAGGATAGGGTTACTTTACAAGTTATCAAGACCTTTAATCAAGTTGCAGCAATTAATGTACCACTTAGCTCTTGGCTAGACAAACAGACCAAAGGAATGGCACAAAAAGTCTCAAAATAGACATTTATTTACGTGGAAATTCGCCATGTAGACAAAGTCCCTGAAGAAAGGATGCATTAGTCAATAAACAGTAGAAAGAAAACTGGTTATCCGCATAGTAAAAAAAACTGAAATTATTTCTCACACATACATAAATCAATTCCAAGTGGACTAAATCAAATGTGAGACTTTCTGACTTCTAAAGGAGACTATAAAAATATCTTAAGACATAGGGTACCTGGCTGGCTCACCTGGTGCAGCATGGGACTCTTCATCTCAGGGTTGAAGGTTCAAACCCCATGTTGGGTGTAGAGATTAAGTCCTTAAAAAAAAACTTTTTAAAAAAGATTTATTTAGCATGTGCATGCAAGGGTGGGTAGATGGGCATAGGGAGAAGGAGCATTTCAAGCAGACTCTGCACTGAGTGCAGAGCCTGACACAGGACTTGTCATGGGGCTTGATCTCACGACCCTGAGATCATGACCTGAGCCAAAATCAACAGTTGCATGCTGAACTGACTGAGCCACCCAGGTACCCCTAAAAAAAAAATCTTGCAACATAAAAGTAACTACATTTGAAAATGTTAAAATTACAGAAATATTAGTAACCTATTATGAATAACTTTTAAGAAAAAAGGACAAAAGACATCAAGAAGTATTTCACAGAAGAAACAATAGCAGCTAATCATGAAAACATGTTCAACTTATTGTTTAGGAAAATGCAAATTAAAGCCACAAGTTAAAATGTCATTTTACACCTACCAAATTGGCAAGAATCAGATCTTAGAGCAGTAAGCAAACTATAAACCAGGTTGTACACTAGCACAACCATTTTGGAAAATAAGCACATACCTTACTACCAACTCTGCTGGATACATACTCTGAAGAAATTCTTGCACATTTGTACCAAGACACTATATAAATTATCTGTAAAAGCCAAAGACAAATATAAGGAAAACTACTCTCAATATAAATTATAAAAATGAACCTGTTGAATAGGAAAAAAAAACAAATAGGGCAGCCAGGGTGGCTCAGTGGTTTAGTGCCTGCCTTCGGCCCAGGGCATGATCCTGGGGTCCTGGAATCGAGTCCCACATCGGGCTCCTTGCGTGGAGAGGGAGGAGCATACTTCTCCCTCTGCCTGTGTATCTCAGGCACAGACCTCTCTCTGTGTATCTCATGAATAAATAAAATGTTGTGTTAAAAAAAAAAGAAAAAAAAACAAGAATACATACAGTACAATACTATTTTGTATAAAGTCCACCAACAAAGGTAAACATTACGTGGGATGTGTCTATATACAGCAAAAGGCAAAAGACAAGGAAATGATTGATTCAGGACAATAGTTACCTCTGAGGAGGAGGGCAGACTGGGTACTGGAATTGAGAAGAACAAGAAGGTACAGTCAATACTATCAGAAATGTTCTAGTTCTTAATTACAGAATGGGTACGCAGGTGTACAATTACTTCCATATTGCATATATTTTTATATATGAATCAAACATTATATAAAGAAAAACAGTGACCAGTGGTTGCCAGAGGTTGGGTGTGGTGGGTGGACAAAGTGGGTGAAAGTGGTCAAAAGTACAAACTTCCAGTTATAAAAAAAAGTCCTAGGGATATAATTACAGCACCATGACTACAGTTAATAACACTGTGTTATATATTTGAAAGTTGCTAATACGAGAGATCTTAAACTTTCTCAACATAAAAAAACTTTCTCAACATAAGAAAAAAATACGAGAGATCTTACTTTCTCAACAAAAAAACAGATCTTAACTAGACTTATTGTGGTGACTGTTTCACAAAATATACACATCGAATCATTATGGTATACACTACAAACTAGTCAACTATATCTCGATTTAAAAAATTAAGTAACTGGGCAGCCTGAGTGGCTTAGCGGTTTAGCGCAGCCTTCAGCCCTTGGCATGATCCTGGAGACCGGGATCGAGTCCCGCGTCGGGCTCCCTGCATGGAGCCTGCTTCTCCCTCTGCTTGTGTCTCTGCCTCTCTCTCTCAGTCTGTGTCTCTCATGAATAAATAAATAAATAAAATCTTTAAAAAAAATAAAGTAACCAAAAAATAGTGATCAGAAATACTTTTATATTTCTAAGACACTATGAAAAAGGAAATCATCTTTCCTTAAATGTACATACACTACCTTGTAAAAGCAGATGTACAGAATAGCTGGTTAAGTGCAACAGTAGGATCTTTTGGTCACAAAGAATACTGGTCAACCACTCATTAGTTGTGGATCTTGTGAACAAGTCATTTTATGTCTGAATTTATTTTTTAACTGTAAAATACAGAATTACTGTAAAGATTAAATGTTATAAAGTGGTATAAACTACACACTTAAAAAAATAGTTATTCTCTCCTCGACTATTACCAAATTTAAGAAACCAGTTATAGGGGCACCTGGGTGGCTCAGTCAGTTAAGTATCTGACTCTTGATTTCAGCTCAGGATTTTGGGATCAAGCCCCAAGTTATCAGTTTCTGTCTCAGACGGGAGCCTGCTTGAGGATTTCTCTCCTTCTCCCTCTACCCACCCCACCTCCAACACATATTCTAAAATAAATAAATCTTTAAAGATTTAAAAAAAAAAATTTTATTCATGAGACAGACACACACACACACACACAGAGGCAGAGACAGAGGCAGAGACACAGGCAGAGGGAGAAGCAGGCTCCATTCAGGGAGCCTGACGTGGGACGCGATTTCGGGACTCCAGGATCAGGCCATGGGCTGAAGGCGGCGCTAAACCGCTGAGCCACTCGGGCTGCCCTAAAATAAGTAAATCTTAAAAAAAAAAAAAAAAGAAAAAAAGAAAAAGAAAAAAGAAACCCCTATATTCTACAGAGTTTGTTCAGGTAGATTGAACTTAGCCTCAACCATTATTACAATGGAGGAGAACTTTCTGAAACAACAAAACCACCAGAATTTTTGCATCAAATAAGGTTTCCCCTCAAAGAAACTACATACTGAAGTTACTTTCACTCGGTGATTTTAGAAATATTCCATTGGAACTATTTATTTGTGAAAAAATTGTCCAGCAAAGTTAAACCTTAATTTTTGAGGATAGATTTCCCTGTTGTAACTATAAAATATTTTAATCAAGTTTGATGAATAAAGTACACGGGGCCACAATCAAGATTCTGGTCAAAATTAACATATGACTGGGAGGCCTGGTGGGCACAGTGGTAGAGCATTTACCTCTTGATCTCAAGAGTTGTAAGTTCAAGACCTATGCTGAGTATAGAGATTACTTAAAAGTAAAATCTTAAAAAAAATTTTTTTTAACTAACATGACTAAAATGAGTGACAAGACTAGTTCTTTTGGATGCCTTACAAATGGAGTCTTCTGGCCATTTTCAGAAAAATGTTTAGCAATGGCAACATAATTGAAAAAAAAAAACAGGCTTACTTACTTGGAAGGACAGCATTCATCCTAATGCATAAAGAATCTCATTTCTATACAAGTCTGCAGTTGCTGAAGAGACAACTGCTTTAATCAGTTACTAATATGAGTGAAACTACTTACATTAGTTGCCTACATCCTTTTTTTTTTTTTAAAGTACGCTTCACATCCAACGTGGAGCCCAGTGTGGGTCTTGAACTTACTACCCTGAGATAAAAAAAAACAAAAACAAAAAAACAACCCTGAGATCAAGACCTGAGCTGAGATCAAGATTGGATGCTTAACCAACTGAGCCACCCAGGTGCTCCTAAACATCCTTTATATGATAAAACATGTTACAGCCAACCTATTAAATCAGTTTCAGGGATGGAAAATAAACAATTATATAGTTTTGATAAGATTCTGTAAAAACACTCAAAAAATGAGAAGCAAAGTTACATAGACCTTATAGAAATTGCTATTCATAATAGATGTAGTATATTTTGAACCAATAAATAGTACTGATGTGAATCCAACTCTGAACTCAGTACTTGGCAGTATATATGATAATTATTTTGATTAGATGGAGTATTTCTATACAAATTTATATTCAGTTTTAAGAAAATATTATAGAGAAGTTTTATTGCAACTTTTAACTCCACATAAGGAAGAGATAGAGCCAATGACACCCCAACAATTTCTTTAGAGGTCTGATGTAAAAAAAAAACACAAAAATGTTCTTTACTGATAAGATACAAATCAGATTCTAAATGCATTCTCTAACATAGAGGACATGGAGAAAAAAGGAACAAAAAAATTTGCAAGAGGAGTTTATGTAATTTCAACAATCTCTTATCTAGGCATTTAAACAGTATTATAAATTCAAAATTTGTGTGAGGAATAAGAGAAGAAATCATACTCTTTTGAGGGAGTACAAAGTTTATTCAAACATTTAAAATAATTTAATCAGTTATACAGAGTACAGTGAAATTAATCAAAAACAATATCAAGTAATTTGTTTTTAAAGTGATAGTACAATATAGGAAAGCAGTGGCTTTAGTGATTTTATAGAAGATTCACACAAAAGCACCTACAATACTACTTGAAGAAATAATAATATGCAAATTTTCACTTTTTCTGTTTTTCTGCTTACCATTTCAAAATTTTATCTCAATTTTCTATCACTTTTTTGGTATTCTTATTAACATCTGAGTAGAAATGAAGGCTTCACAATTAAGTAGCCATATTATTCTAATACTGTCATCTCTTTATTCCTATGAATATAATCATCTTTCAGTTGCATGAGTCCTTCAGCCTGATTCTCATTTTGTATCTCAAAGAATGTTTTTAATAAACTGTATATATTGATCCCACTATTTATCTTTTCATACCATTGTCAAGACCTTCAAGACTATGCTTCTAATGGTCTATCAACACATAATATAACCGACAGCCACATGTTTTCTTTACTTCCCTTATGAATAGTTCCTATTTTATTGATAGCTAGGGTACCAATTTAGTATGTTACATGACTACAGTATAGTAAGACCAGAAATAGAAATTTAACACCCTTTTGCTCCTAAACTCTGCACACATGACAAAGGCAGAAATATGTTAAAGAAAAAAACCATTTTAAATAATCTTAGGAACAATGAGGTCATGATCCTCTCTCTCACAAAATAAATATAACAAACATACTAGTAACCATAGCCAGACAAGCATTATAACACAAGAATTCCATTACACATAAGAAATAGACTGTTGAAGCCAGGTGTTGAGATTTATACTCCACATCCAGCTGGTTATAACCAGTCCAGTGAGTGCTAGAGTTAAATGCTTTGGGGACTGACTGAAATATGGTTTTAGTTATACAAGAAAACACTGATTCAGATCCAGCAAAGACTTATGAACTTGCCTACTGGCTGATAGCAAAAAATGGCGGAATTGGGGAACTCTTAAATCTACCTCATGGAAGACCTTTATCTGTGAGCCTGAGATCCTCTTACAAATTTTTTCTTTTTCTGGTCTAATATATCCAGTAGACACTGGCTTTTGTAAATGTGGCTTTCTACCCTATTATACTAATAAGCCCAGGCTGCCTTTTAATGAGGGCCATCAGAGTTACTAGGCAATGAATTTCAGAGCTGGATGGATGGGGTTAACGTTCCTCATTGCCCAGCTTTCCTGTCAACCAGCAAAGAACTATACTAAATTCTGAGGCATGATGACAGGAAAATTCAGGGAGGCCTGGAAGAGAGGTACCAAAGTGCATTGAAAATACAAAACAGAATATTTTAATATTCTTCATAAATAGTTTTACAAATATTTACATATAATGAATAGGCCACTTTACATTACTGGTTAAAACTAGGAAGAGCTATTAAATCAGTAGGTTAATCAATCCTGGCTTCAAATAATGCATTGAAATATTTTTAATTGAAGTTCAATAAATATACTGAAGGTGATTAAACAGAAAAACAGTTTCAATCTTTTTAACAATATATTTTATTGGTAATAATGAACTTGAACTAATTAGTAAACCATAATCTATAAAGAATTTTTGTAAAAATGCATTCATTTTCTGATAATAAATACATCCAAATTCCAGTTTTTTTAAAAACCAGGATGAGGAAAAGAACAAAATGGAAAGACAGTAATCCTGGGCTCAAAGCCAAATGATTAAACCAAAGAAAGAAATATTTTCAGATTCCTCTCAAGGAGTCATGGAATGGGCATCATTTTATCTGAAGGTCTCTCAACTGGGCACTAGAATAATACCAACTCTAAAGCCTTTTCCTCTAATATTTCTTCTGTTTCAAATTTTGCTAATATGAAACAAATGCTTTTTACATGAAATTTAAAAATAACAGTATAAATTCAGATGGAATTAGCTCAGGTAGGTATTTGGTGCCCTAAACAAGTCAAACTGAAATCAAGGGCTCTTTACAGCACTCCTATAAAGCTTCTGAATATTCAGCTAATGGCACTGAGAAAGACTAAACATTTTTTCTACTTCTATAAAGATCCAAGAAATTGACAAGTCAACATCTAGAAAAAAGCAAGGCATAAATTCATCAGCACCGAAGAGAAATGATCTTCAAAATGAGCAGGTCTTTTATGTGTTGTTGAATAGGTTCTAATCTCCCCTCAAGGAAAAGTCCACTGCCTACAGTTAACACTTCTGGATAAAAGAAAAGGTAAAACTCAGTAAAATGGTAAAAATCATTTCCATTTTACATATTGATTTATCCAAAATGCTTTAAAGAGGGATTTCAAGATTTTGATACTACTTTAAACATTTTTCAGAGGAGGTATGGTTTCAAGTTAGATTGTTTTTCTTCCCTATCCCATTATTTGCTAAAGTGGGAAGTATCAAATTTACTTTTTTTACTAATAAATCTTCAGCTACTGTCTAAATGTTGCATTTAGTCACAATACAACAATTTCCATTTAAAATAAGACTCTAGTGGTAGTGAAAACTGTTCAAAGGTGGTAACACAAAATCCTGGTTGTCTTTCTCACATATCAAATATAACTAAATTGTTGGTGGCTGGAACTCAAATCACATACAATCAACCACATTATTGGATCCATGACCTACATCTCGAATTTGGCTAGTTAAACAGGCACACACAGCTACGCCTGCTCCAGCTCTGCAGTGAGACACAGATCCAACCAACTCCCACCTGAAAAGACAGGAAAAACAGGTTATCTTAATGCATGATTTACTTTACTCAAAATTCTAACCAAAGACAAAAACTCCCTGTTATTGGGACTGGTTTTAAAAGACAGCAAGTTTCCTCAGGGAACTTAGATAAATAAAACATTTCTAATGTTCTATATTAATGGCTACATCTAGCAGTGTTTTAACACTCTGGAGTAATCTGTTACCGGAAGATCCCATTGAAGCATACAGAAAACATGAAAATTACCTATTCAGGACTGGATCAAATGCTTCCACTGTATTTAAGTATGCATTGCCATTATGCCCACCAACTGCAAAGATTTTGCCCATCACTGTTGCAATCCCCACTCCACCCCTTGGAGTGGTAAGTGCTGCTACATAATCCCACTTGTTGCTTCGAGGATCATACCGCTCAACTGAACTTAGAGGAGAATTATCATCAAAACCACCTATACATTAAAAAAAAAAAAAAAGATTTTAAAAATAGTACATTTCATAGAAATTAACTATTAAATCTCAATCCAATAGCTTCTCAGCCCAATCTTTTAAAAACATTTTAGGAAATAGAAAAAATCAAGGAAAAAATTCACCCCAATGCCTATCATCACCATCAACTCCTATTAGACATTTCTACAATTCGAGATAACTTAGATAGTATTGTACCTCAATACTAAGATTAAAAATCTGAAAGTAGAAAAAACTGAAGTTCCTATATCTAAGCAGATAACTTAGAAGGGAAAAACCCCCACAAACATTCATATAATTTGTCTTTAACCTACTAGAGGCAAATAAGACAGTACTGAGATTCTTCTCTGTGTATACATTGTGTATTATATATTTAAACAGTTAGAGGGCCTGAGAAGAAAATAAAACTATCCTAGTTTTATTAAAGTTTTCCAACTGTTTCCCATAATGCTGTAACTGCCATCACAATTACAGAGATGGCTATGATTGAACTTTCACCAATTTTTGCCAAAACTACATCTTCATGCTACATACTCTAGATGGTGACAGTTCTCTCTATACATCATTCTAACAGTGTTACTTATTATATTCCTGATGGTTAAATATAGAGACTTATTTTGACAGTGTTCTTTCTTTTAAAAAATAAATGTGCCTCTTTTTAAACTCCGTCTCTGTCTACATGAGTAATCACTCTCTTCATCAACTAAGCCTATTTTCCCAAGGACAGGAAGTGTTGCTATTATGATCAGTCTATTCAGAAACAAGGTCAGTTAAAAAAAATCAACAGTTAATTTCTCTAATGTGTTTAATTAAATCAACTTAACTGAAATAAAATTCACCAATTTTATGCATATAATTTGATAAATATTATAAATGTGCACAATAGTATCCTCACCACTGCAACCATGATACAAAACATATTTTCATTATAATAAAGCTCTCCTAAATAGGGAGCTGTGAGAAGTAGCAACTGTGTACTGCAAGAACTCTGGTTTCTCATACACCCAAGTTCAAATTCTAGCTTTATCACTATGAAATAAATTATTCACATTGAGTCTCTGCTACCTCACAGAGCTGTGATGATCAAACAAGAGCTAAAGATAAATTATGTTATCTCTCTTCTTTAGTACACATAACCCCTGGAATATTCAGCATTACTTCTATTGTTTGCAGATATTTCAATGCTAATGATACCCCACACTCTCTTATCAAGAACTGTTAAGTTATGTAATACCAAACAGTTTACATCAACATAAGTGTGACATATGCTAGTTATAATGTCTCTGACCAATTTCTTTCTCTGTAAAGAAGGGAATTACTAATCACAATATTGCTCCCCATTTACTGGGTAACTACAAAGTACCAGATGCAGTTTGAAATGTTTCTTATATCTTATCTAAATTTTAGAATAATTCTCTCAAAAATAATTCTCATTATTCCCATTTCATAGTTTAAAACCGTGCTACTGGGGACACCTGGGTGGCTCAGTGGTTGTGTGTCTGCCTTCAGCTTAGGTCATGATCCCAGGATCCTGGGATCAAGTCCTGCATCAGGCTCCCCGTAGGGAAGCCTTGCTTCTCCCTCTGCCTATGTCTCTGCCTCTCTGTGTGTCTCTCATGAATAAATAAATAAAAATCTTAAAACAACAACAACAACAACAACACCCTGCTACTTAATGTGTGCTGAACAGACCAGAAGCAGCGTTGATTATCAGTTGGGAACTGTTAGAAATACAGAATCTGGGCTCCTTCCTTGCAGTTTAACAGTATCTCCAGAAGATTCATATGTTTGAAGTCTGAGAAAGCACTGCCCTATGGTTCCTTCCAATTCTGCAATTCAGTAGGTCAACAGCCATTATGCATGTTGAAATAACCATTGCTGTGCTTTAAGGAATCAACCTAATTCCCTTGAAATGATGATGGAAAAAAAACATTCTTAAATCTGCAAAGATTTTAGCAAAGCATATGTGTCCTTACATTAAAAAATATATATCTTATTTAAATATAATCCTCTACTTTAGATATATTTACTACTCCTACTAAAAATATGAAGGTAGAAATTTTAAACGTGAAAGATGAAGGCATAAACAAAAGCACAAATGTGGATCTTAGTCATTTGAAAGCAAATTTTAAGACTAATTCCACTTGAGCCTAAATGTTATATAATTTATGGTACTGTATTTTCTTAAATTAGAGAAATACCAACTACTCACCAACAACATATAAGCAACCATGGAGCTCACTAACTCCATTGCCTGCTCTTCGTTGACCCATTTCTTTAACTTCTATCCACTTATCCAGATGTGGATCATACCTCTCCACACTAGACAAAGAAGCTACTCCATCATTGCCACCTACTGCATAAACATGGTTCTAAATAAAGGAAGAATAAAAACACATAACATTAGATATTTATTTATTTATTTATTACATTAGACTTTTAATTGATGTATATGTAATGGTAGACCAGATGTGCAAGAAAGCATGTTTCATGAGATAATATGGTGTGCAATCATTATCTGCATCCTGGAGATAAGAAGATAGCAGACCTTTCTTTATTAGGGATGTGATACAATGCAATCCATAAGCAAATTGTCACATAACTTACTATAAGAGCCACAGAGCCAACCCCTCCACGGGGAGTATTCATTGGTGCCACTGTACTCCACTGATCAGATTCTATGTCATATCTCTCTACATCATTGAAACAAGTGTTGTCATCTAACCCTCCAATTGCATAAATTGGACCACCCAAGGAGGCCAAGGCAATTCCTCGCCTGCAAAGACAATAAAAATGCACTTTAGTGTCCGGTTTTGTTTCCAGAAAAAAAGGTAATAAAAATATCATCCTAAGGAAGTCATTTACTTTGTTAAAGATCAGTGTGGGCTTTTTTCCCCATTATTTTTAGATTTATCAAACGTTCTGAATAGATGGCTATAAGGTTGCCAAATTATGCGACTGTATGTGAACAGTGCCCTCTGGAGTTTTATAATGCATAGTCTACATCTACACAGGTTACTTTAATTTCAAATGAAATAAAGTGAAACCCAACAAAATACTATATAAATGGAGTCCAAAACACAATTAGCAAAACACACAGTTGCATAATGAGAGATTAAATAAATTGAAAGAGATATTTTGCTGTGGAGGTCAGAAATCAATCTCATTTCTAAATTCATATATTTGCACAGCACGTGTTTTGACGAAGGGTATCATGGTACCACACAAAAGAACATCAATTTTCATATTACAAGCTTTATATCACATTGTTTTACTTCTGAAGGGCATTTATTTTTCTTCTTGGAAGGGAGACTTAGCCCTTGTGAAAAGCTAATTCACTGTAATAGTAATCAGAAAAAATAATTTCTTAAACACTGCAGCAATAAAAAATTGAATTATTCTAAAACTATAAACTGCCACTGACTTTGTATGTACTTTGGATAGTGTACTTTATAAAACTCGACCTTACTACCTTGCTTCTTCATCTGTAACCCATTTGAGAAAGGAGTAGACACAATTGATATGGAGATAATATAGCTAAGCACTTAAAACAGTGATTGGCCTATGTTTAGTGCTATGTATTAAATATATTACTGGAGAGTGCAGCTGTTCAACAGAAATTCAAAGCTTACCAAGAGAATCCTAGGAAGGATTCTTAAGGGTAAGGTTGTTACTCATTTTCAATCCTCTTAATCTCTTTTGTCTTGAGTATAGAGCAATGACTTATAAAATACTGTGGCTATAAAAATTCGCAGGTGTGTGAACATGTGGTGCACTCCAGAACATACAGGTGTTATATAATGGCAGATGTGTGCCTAATAAATATTCCTCCCCCTCACCATCCCAAACCACAAGAGTATATGACATTATTAGTTATCTCCTACTCCTCAAAACTCTTGATTTTCATGAAATCACACATTTGAATTCCCTCCCAAATCTCTAGCTGATGCTATTTTGTTTCCTTTAATCGGTGTCTTCTTTTTTACCCTACCCCATCATTAAATCACCACGTTCACTAAGGCCTCTTATCACTTACATGCTCTCTCCTGAGGCAACCTCATACTTTTCATGGATTTATGATAACTCAAATATATTTTTCCAGACACATATCCCAACTTCTACCTTAAATTAAATCTGTCATGCTAGCTCTTGAACCTTAATTTTTTGCTTTTAGAGCAATGAATGAGGTTGGCAGGGGTGGAATAGAGGAAGACGGAGAGAAGGAATCTTAAGCAGGGTCCCCAACACAGGGCTCAATCTCATGATCCTGAGACCATAACCTGAGCTGAAATCAAGAATTAGACGCTTAACCAACTGAGCCACCCAGGTGCCCCTCTTCAACCTTAACTTTAACCTGAGATGAAACTCACGGCCTACTTCCCTGTAATAGGCAAATTTTAAGATGTACTCCCCACCCCCCAGTATATTCACCCTCTTGTCTTATTCCCATGCTTATACTACATTATATGGCAAAAAGGAGATTACTTGAATGGCCCTAATCTAATCACACAAGCCTGATTAGAGTTTCTCCAGCAGGAGACAACTCAAAAACTCAAAGAATGAGATGGATTCTGCATGCCACTGCTTGTTTGCAGACAGAAGGGAGCACCTGGAAAGGACCTGAGTGGCTTCTAGGAATTGGGAGTGACATCTGGCAACAGCCAGTAAAAATGAGGAACTCAGTGCCACAATCTCAAGGAACTGAGTTTTATCAATAACCTAAATGACCTTGGAAGCAGATTCTTCCCCAGAGCCTCCAGAAAAGACCTTAGCCCAGCCTACACCTTGACCTTGGCCTTGTAAGACCCCATCAAACCTGCTGGACTTCTGATCTATGGAACTGTGAGCTTTAATAGATATTGCTTTAAGCTGCTAAGTGTGTGGTAAATGGTTTCACAGCAATAGAAAACTCATACGCCTATCACAAGGGAAATAACAATTTTATCCTGTTCATTGACTTGTTTTTTTCTAATACAGAAAATTTTACCACTATCCATATCCAATTGCTTAAGCCAAAAACTGAAGAATCAACCTTGTTTTTTGTTCTTTCAACCTTCCACATCTGAGTATCATAAAATCTTTTGATTATCTCTCAAATATTTCCTCTCTTCTCTATCCCAACTTTTTCCACTTTAGTCCAAGCCACCATTATTTCTTGACTAAAATATTACAATGATCCTGTTGGTCTCCCAAGCTGTTTTCACTCTGCTCCTCCTCAAATCTTTTCTCCATTTCATTTCCCTGCTATTAAAACGTGTGTGTGTGTGTGTGTGTGTGTGTGTGTGTGTGGGTGTGTAAAAGCTCACCAGATAAAATTAAAAACTTCTGGCAAGCCTGAAAGTCCCTCATCCTTTCCTTTTGTTTCAGTCTTGTTTTTTCACACCATTCACCTTGATATTTCAGTCACACTGGACTTCCTTTATGCTCTCTGCTCTGTTGACCTCTAGATTTTCAGACTTCATCTCTTTCCACCCATCACCCTTCTATCCACCAATATCTAACCAGGATAAATTCTTCTATTCCTTCAGATCTTAAATGGAACTTCAAGATTTTCTACACTCTCAAGCCCAGAATTATTGCCCTTGGGGTGCCTGCATGGCTCAGTTGGTTAAGGGTCTGCCTTTGACTCAGGTCATGGTCTCAGAGTCCTGGGATCAAGTTCCACATCAGGCTCCCTGCTCGATGGGGAGTCTGCTTCCCCCACCCCCTCTCTCTCTCTGCCCTTCTCCCCGCTCATGCTCTCTCTCAAATAAATAAATAAAATTTTAAAAATTATTGCTCTTGTAATTATGTCTTTATTTGTATCTTTCCTTCTTGAATGTAAGATCTACAGAAGTAAACCCATAAGATCATGACAGGAGCCAAAATCAAAAGTCAGCCACTTAATGGACTGAGTCACCCAGTCACCCTTGTTGCATTTCTATACACTAATAATGAAACAGCAAACAAGAGAAATAAAGAAGACAATCCCATTTACAACTGCACCAAGAAGAATAAAATACCTAGGAATAAATCTAACCAAAGAGGTGAAAGACCTGTACTCTAAAAACTATAAAACACTGATGAAAGAAATTCAAGACAACACAAAGAAATGGAAAGACATCCTATGTTCATGGGTAAAAACAAATTGCTAAAATGTCTACTACTCAAAGTAATCTACAGATTTAATGCAATCCCTATCAAAATATCAACAGCATTTTTCACATTTTTCACTAGAATAAACAACCCTAGAATTTGTATGGAACCAAAAAAAGAACCTGAATAGCCAAAGCAATTTGAAAAAGAAAACTGGAGGTGTCACAATGCCAGACTTCAAGTTATATTGCAAAGATGTAGTAATCAAAACAGTATGGTACTAGCACAGAAACAGAAATATAGATCAATGGAACTGAACAGAAAGCCCAGAAATAAACCCACAATTATATGGTCAATTAATCTTCGACAAAGGGGGAAAGAATATGCAATGTAAAAAAGAAAGCCTTTTTAACAAATGGTGTTGGGAAAACTGGACAGCAACGTGCAAAATAAATAAATAAATGAAAGAAAAGAAACTAGACCACTTTCTTTCACCATACACAAAAATAAACTCAAAGTGGATTAAGGATTTATGTGTGAGACCTGAAACCATAAAAATCCTAGATGAGAGCAAAGGCAGTATTTTTTCTGACACTGATCATAGCAACATCTTTCTAGATACATCTCCTGAGGCAAGGGAAACAAAAGGAAAAATAAACTATTGGGACTACATCAAAATAGAGAGTTTCTGCACAGCAAAGGAAACAATCAACAAAACTAAAAGGCAACCAACTGAACAGGAAAAGATGTTTGCAAATGACTTATCTGATAAATGGTTGGTATCCAAAATCTATAAAGAACTTATCAAACTCAACACCGAAAAACAAGTAATCCAGTTAAGAAATGGGCACAAGGCACAAACAGACATTTTCCCAAAGAAGACATCCGGATGGCTAACAGACACATGAAAAATGCTCAACATCACTTATCATCAGGGAAATACAAATCAAAGCCACAATATTACTTCACAAGTCACAGAATGGCTAAAATAAAAAACACAAGAAATAACAATATTGGCAAGGATGTGGGGGAAAAAAGGAACCCTTGTGCACTGTTTGTTGGTGGGAATGCAAACTTGTGCATCCACTGTTGGAAACAGTATGGAAAGTTCCTCAAAAAAATAAAAATAGAACTATCCTAAGATCCATTACTGGGTATTTATCCAAAGAACATGAAAATACTAATTCAAAAGAATATATGCACCCCTATGTTCATTGCAGCATTATTTACAATAGTCAAACTACGGAAGCAGCCCAAGTATCCACTGATAGATGAATGGATAAAGACGTGGTGTGCATGTGTGTGAGTGTATGTGTGTGCATATATATATATATATATATGTCTGTGTGTGTGTGTATACACACACACACAATGGAATATTATTCGGCCATCAAAAATAATGAAATCTTGCCATTTGCAACAACATGGATGGAGCTACAGAGTATAATGATAAGTGATATAACCCAGTCAGAGAAAGACAAATACCATATGATTTTGCTCACATGTGGAATTTAAGAAACAAAACAAAGCGGGGGGGGGGAAGACAAACCAAAAAACAGAACTCTTAAATATAGAGAACAAATATCATACCACAGGGGAGGCTGAGTAGGTGAAACAGAGGAAGGAAATTAAGAGTACACTTATCTTGGGTGATGGGTATTAAAGAGGGCACCTTTGATGAGCACTGGGTGTTGTATATATGTCATGAATCACAAAACTGTACTACTGAAACTAATATTACACTGTATATTAACTGGAAAAAAAAAGAGACCTAGGTCCACTCCACACCAATTCCAAAATAAATTGTTAGAACGAAAAAAAATTTAAATAAGCATTTGGGAAATTTAAAGAAAGAGTACATCTATCTTGATGAGCACTGAGTAATATATGGAACTTTGTTAAGTCACTATATTGTGCATCTGAAACTAACGTGATACAGTATGTTAACTATACCAGAAGTAAAATAAAAAAATCCTCTCTCCTCAGATTAAAACCCTTCAACAGTTTTTTATTTTTATTTTTATTTTTTTTCCTTCAACAGTTTTTTAATGACAAAGTTTTCAGATCTCTTACTAAACTACTAGTCCTTATATGCATTCCAGGTTATAACTCTCAGATTTGTAACAATTTTTGTGCACCTTCCATATACCATAATTATTTTCAAATTATAAACATATTTTTGTACTAACAGGTTATGTTCATTTAAGAAACTTGCAATCAGAATAAATTTAAAAGGATACAAAAAATATATACAGCTTAATTTTTATTTCCATATCCCAATTAATGCTGTATATACCACTTTGAGAACCCAGCCATAGATATGGAGACATCAGCATGAAGAACAGTATAACTACCATCTTCCTTGATCTGAAGGCTACACTTGTCAACTATATTATATTCATTTTCCTTTTCTTCATTTTTTTAGAGCTGTGCTTCATATTGGTTCAAGTACTTTTTTCTATAAGAAACATAATTGCTAACCTGATTTTCCACCATGTTGTACTGGTGTAATTCATCTTTCATAATATCTAAAGCAGGTTTTTACCTGTACCTCTAATATTTTTAGGTATTGTTTCTAGATCTACAGGGTGATTAGTCTATTATACTTTTGAATCTTCATTTGGTGAAATATTTTTTGAATCTTCATTTGGTCATCCACCTTAAGATATCTGAAAATCCAATATTGAAGTCATCAAAAAAAATTCTGAATAGGCTATTTAACACTTACTAGGTTATTGAAAATCTTCCTCCTCTTTAGATTAATCCATTTATCAACATATATTTCAATTTACTGTAGATTAAAATTTTAAATATTAATGCTCATAATAAAATGAGTAAAAAATGAGGGATTTAAAAAATATATTTTTTATTTATTTATTTGAGAGAGAGTGAGAGATAGCAAGAGAGCATGAGCAATGGGGAAGAGGCAAAGGGAGAGGAGAAGCAGGCTCCCCACTGGTCAGAAAGCCTGACCACTGGGCTCCAACCCAGGACCCTGTGATCATGACCTGAGCCAAAGGCAGATGCTTAACCAACTGAAGCCACCCAGGCACCCTGAGGGATATTTTCTTAACATGTTAAAATAATTATGTCTTAGTCCTAAAGCCAGTATCTCATTTAATAGGGAAACACTAGAGACATTTCCACTAAGATCAAGAATAAGACAAAAACACCTACCATCTCTGCTACTATTCACCCTGTATTAGATTAATAGGCAAAATAATTAGACAAGAAAAACCATTCAAAGCATTGGAAAAACAGGCAAATGTCGAATAAAGTCTATTAATTAATACCATTATATCAATGTTCATTTCCTGTTTTCAGTAATTGTACTACGATGGTATAAAATGTCAACATGAAGGGAGCTGGGTTAGGAGTATAGCACAGGATTTCTCAGCACTACTGACATTTGAGGAGGAAAATTCTTTGCTGTAGGGGGCTTTCTTATGTATTATAGGATTTTTAGCAGCATTGTTGGCCTCTCCCAACTAGATGCTGGCAGCCACTCCCTCTAACATTCCCCCCCAAATCTGTGACCACCAAAAATGTCTCCAGATATTGCCAAGTATTCCAGAGGAAGCAAAATAATCTTTTATTGAGAATCACTGGCATACAGGAATTCTATTTTTACAATTTTCTTTAAATCTATAATTATTTCAGAGTTAAAAAAAAATCAATGCTCAGGTTTAGGTGGAAACCATATTAATCATTACCATATTCTGAAATATAAAAAGAAAATATAAAATATATTCTGAAGAGGGGGTGGGGGTGAATGGGTGATGGGCACTGAGGGGGGCACTTGACGGGATGAGCACTGGGTGTTATTCTGTATGTTGGCAAATTGAACACCAATAAAAAATAAATTTATTATTAAAAAAACAAAATATATTCTGAAGAAAGAAAATATAAAAAGTTATAACAAAGCATCACATTGGATGCTAAATTTAACAAAATGTGTTTAAGACAGTATTAAAGTTTCTAAAAACGTAAAAAGTAGAAAATTAGCCCTTTAAATTATTGGAAGCTTTCTTTTCCACCAACAAATCAAAAAATTTCCATGCTGATTCACCTCTTTGTGTTCATTGATGCCTTCATCATCCATTTATTAGTCAGAGGATCAAACATCTCCATGCTACCTAAATGTTCATTTCCATCATGTCCACCTACTGCGTATACTTTACCTGTCAAATAGAGAAGTTTGATTTTCATTTGATTCTAAATGGGTAAACTGAGTTATTTATGTATATATAATATATATGAGATCACATATAATTAGAATAGCATGATAATTTTCAACAAATATTATTCTGTTCAACATCATGAATAATGTCACTTAAATAGTCATATGAAAATAACTGTAAGCTTCTGCTCAATAAAATGCCTGGAACATGCTGTTCTATATGAAGTTATTTAAATGTCCAAACACTACCCTTCCCAACTCTCATTACTTAGTAGATGAAATCACTAATCATGCTTTCAAAGAATGTTTAATAAAAAAATGTTCAATGTTATGTGAAGAAAATATAAAATTCAGTACAATGTGATCAAATTTTCTAAATGAAGTTATTAAAAATTCACATACAATAAATAACTGTAAAGGTTACATAGAAATAATGTCAACTGTGACTATTTCTGGGTGTTTGGGTTATAAATGATTTTTACTTTTTATTAGAATGTTCTCTTATTTTCCAAAAACAGAATTTACACTTCTATAATCCAAAAAAAAAAGTGATTTTTTAAAGGTCCTCTAACAGTTTACCCATGGTTCTGTAATTATTTCATTTTCAGTAACCAGTAAAAAAAAAATCTCATTTCAATAATAATTAAACATAAGAAAAAAGCTGATATATATTTATTATTTGAGTTCAATAAGCACTCTTCTTTAGTTTGATTATTTTGCAAATATAACTAAGAAAAGTTTAACTCTTTAACTCTCTTTTCCCTAATACTCATCTCCCAGTAAGCACCTACATGCAAGAGATTGCTCACTGAGCATCTATGGGCATAAGACAAATAATCACCACACAAATATTTTATTGACAGATTGAAACATTTTATAATTTAGCAATTTTCTTACGAAAGAAATTCTCAAGTTTAAATATCTCAAAAGAGTGTTACCATCATGGCTATGACTTAAGACAATAATGGACCCACCTTCCACAGAGATTACACCCACATGTCGCCTTCGACTATTCATTTCTGGCCCAAAAAACCAACTGTTTTTGTTGATAGAATAGCATTCAATACTGCGAAAGGGGTCACCAGATCCACCTCTACCACCTACACAAAACAGCACGCCTAAAGGTAAAACCAGAAAATAGAGATCAAAATTATAGCTCCCTAATTTTTCTTAAATTAGTGTGGAAAAAAATACTTAGGAAGTCAAAATTATGATGAACTGCTAAAAAAAAATGAGTTATTTGGATAACTTCAATGTCATTATGTTACTAAAATTCTAACTTTCTTTTCTTCCCCTTATTTGAACTTCTCAAAGAATAGAATACATCAGCTATCTCTGTCTGCTAAACAGAGATGTAATGTTACATCCCATTATAGTAAGGTTTAAGTTTTCACCCACTCTGTAAAATTGCTCTTGGCTAAGGTCAGAACTACATCCAATAAATGCTTAAGTTAATTTCTTATTGAACACAAGTACAACACTCGATATGTCGATCATCCTGTTTGAGAAATTCCTCAATTCTCTTGATTTCCAAAATCCTGAAGTCTCTCCTTTTGTGTCCAATAATTTCTCTTTCCTGTGTTTCCCACGTTTCATCCTTCACCTACTTCTCACATACTTTATGTTAACACAGGAAAAGTACATTCCTTGATTTTAAATTCCATTCTGTATCATAATGCCTTCCAAACTACATATCTAAGCCATATTTCCACTTGATGTCCCACAGGCCTTTCAAACCCAACATATTGAAAGGATCTCCCCTCCTCACCTACCTGAACAACCCCTTCCTTCCATGAGGTATCCTTCCTCTCCCTCACTATTCCACTGCCATTGTTTTAGTTCAGGCCCTCATCTGCTATTACCCAATACTGCAAAATCCTGTCCTTTCTTAGCACTTTTAGTAGTCTTTTTGTTTTCAGGCATACTTTTATCCCCTCTCTTAGTCTCTTAATGCATAAAATGGAATAATGCCATCTATCTCATAGTAAGGATTGAATCCTACACTAAAACCTACTCATTAAGTTGCTGCAATCATGTAAGAGATCACATATACAAGAGTCTACTATATGCCTACTATATGCATGTAAGCCAGGCTACCAAGGTGTTGTTTAAATTTGAATTTAAAGAGGAATTTAACTAAATACCTTGACTTCCAGAAACAGGAATCACAACTTTAAAAAACCCCATGCTTCAAAAATTTAATTTTTGACATCAACCAATAAAAAAAGGAGAATAAGCAGTCCTTTCCATAGAAAACTACAGTTGACACTTGAAGAACCCAGGAGTTAGGAGTACCAACTTCCTTTGTAGTTGAAAATCTGCAGGGCAGCCCCGGTGGTGCAGCGGTTTAGCGCCACCTGCAGCCCAGGGCATGATCCTGGAGACCCGGGATTGAGTCCCGCGTCCTGTGTCGGGCTCCCTGCATGGAGCCTGCTTCTTCCTCTGCCTGTGTCTCTGCCTCTCTCGCGCGCTCTGTATCTCTCATGAGTAAATAAAATAAAATCTTAAAAAAAAAAAAAAAAGAAAAAGAAAATCTGCATATAATTTTTGATTCCCCCAAAACTTAACTCCTAATAGCCTACTGCTGACCAGAAGTCTTACTGGTAGCATGAATAGTCAGTTAACACATATTTTGTATGGCATATATATATATATACACACACACACACACATATATATATGCCATATTCTTACAATAAAGTAAGCTAAAGAAAAGAAAATGTTATTTTTTTTTAAGATTTATTTATTTATTTATGATAGACATAGAGAGAGAGAAAGAGGCAGAGACACAGGAGGAGGGAGAAGCAGGCTCCATGCCGGGAGCCCGACGTGGGACTCAATCCCGGGACTCCAGGATCGCGCCCTGGGCCAAAGGCAGGCGCTAAACCGCTGAGCCACCCAGGGATCCCCGAAAAGAAAATGTTATTAAGAGAATCATAAGAGAAGTGCTTGGGTGTAGCTCAGGCAGTTAAACATCTGACCCTTGACTTCAGCTCAGGTCTTGATCTCAGGGCTGTGAGCTCAAGCCCCTCACTAGGGCTTTAAAAAGAGAGAGAGAGAAAGAGAGAAAGAGAGAGAGAGAACAAATACATTTATAGTACTATAAAAAATCCACATACAAGTGGACCTATGCATGCAGTTCAAACCCATGTTGTTCAAGGGCTAATTGTATTTAGAAGAACTACTTCTTAATAGATACATCTATGACATTCAAATTTTCGTTACCTATATAAAATCCCACTATTCATAATCATGTACTGCCCTTTGTTGTTATTTTTAGGCTATTCCACAGATCTGTTTATATGATAACTATATTTGGTAGCAACGAATGTAGATAAACTCTCTGCTCAGAGTACCACTTCCTGAATTCCTAGACCTTCATTTATTTTCCATCATCCCTCAAATATATTTTTTATAGTTATAAAAAGTAGCATAAGTGAACATGAACTATTAGGAAAATACAGTCTGAAAACTGTGGCAAATAAAGATAAAATTACATGCCTCCTTAAGTATAAGACCTTTAGATTTGAAGAGTCTAACATAGTCTATTATACAAATTTGTAACGTAGTTAGTGCCTTTAAGTTTTTATTTTATTTTATTTTATTTTATAATCTATACACCCAATGTGGGACTGAACTCATAACCCCAAGATCAAGCGTCACATTGCTCTTCCAACTGAGCCAGCCAGGGGGCCCACTTAGTGCCTTTCTTTTGATTTGATAAAACACAAAAACTAGTAATATTTAAACACAAAATATGTGTCAAGCTCCATCCTTGGCACTAGGGATACACCTGAATAAGATATTTACCTGTCTCTAAAGAGATCGAAACATGTCAAATAAATAAATTTCAATGCACTACAGTTAAATAAAACAAGTGCAAACAAAGCATTCTAAAAATACAAATGATAGAGGAATTAACTCTGCTAGAAGTATCAAGAAAACTTAAAAAAAAAAGAGAGAGAGAGATTTCAGCAGGCTCTTCAAAGTATATAGGGCTTATGACTTTTTAAAAAATGGGTTTATTGGTAAAACTACCTGAATCATGTCCAGTAAGAATTCACATACAACCGTATTATTGCCAATTACTACTTTAAGACAATCATATACTAACCACCTTACAATTAAGTTTGGGAAAACATAACTAGTCCTCAAATACAACAAAGATCCTTCTGGTAGAGGAAATAAGATGAGTAATTTAATTACCAGCAGTATGCTTCCTTGGGGTAGTCCGAATGGAGTATTCAAAGTCAGGTACTGCTCTGCTACTCAAGTGAAGATGGTAATTTCTTGCTTCATCCAACAAATCTCTACATTTTAGATTTTGCTTGACAATCTGTTCTTTTGCCACAACACCCATAAGAAAATCAACTGGCAGCAGCGGCAAACGAACCTAAGATCATGAACAGCAGCAGATATAAGATTAAACTGTAATTAGATAGTTCATTCTGTACTTTGTAGTATGTTTACGTTGTTTTTAAAAACTCATTTATTGGGCAGCCCGGGTGGCTCAGCAGTTTAGTGCCGCCTTCGGCCTAGGGTGTAATCCTGGAGACCCGGGATCGTGTCCCACGTCTGGCTCCCTCCCTGCATGGAGCCTGCTTCTCCCTCTGCCTGTGTCTCTGCCTCTCTCTCTCTCTCTCTCTCTCTGTGTGTCTCTCAGAGAAAAAACAAAATAAATGAATGAATAATAAATAAATAAAATCTTGAATAAATAAAATAAATGAATAAGTAAATAAAATCTTAGGAAAAAAACCCTCATTTATTACACAAAGCCTTTCTAACATGTGAAGGAAGTTCAATGAGCCAAGTTCTAAAGTGATTTCTAGTATGGTCTGCACTAATGAAATCAGATTGTATGTTAAATACATCCTCTCCCCTTTAAATACAGATTTAAGTAGACTAATAAAATAATTCAATTGTCTTCACTCAAGTTACTTAATTCTAAAAATGGCAGTGTCATAATCACAAGGCCCCACTGCTGCTAGAGAAAAGGCACAATCAAAACAAAACTGCCATATTTTGTTCTTTTGCCTTTTAAAGCTTAGATTGAACAAATGGGATTTCTTCATTACTTGAACAAATAAACATGCATAATATTAAATGAATGCTGTTTTCTCCAAACTAATCACCTTGGAAGGTTATATACGAATGAGGGATGCATCCCCTATTAGGTAGAGGCACTCACCTTTCTTCCCTTAAAGATGCACTGATTTTCTAGTAGATTAAGGGGATGATCAAATCAGGTAATATGATTTTGAGTTAAAAGTACCTATGCATATACAGAAATAAGATAGCTGCAACATAATGAAACTTTGTTTCTGTTGACAAAATTATTTTCAAAGTAATTCTAATGCTTATTTTATTATCTCCCTACCCAGGTTACCCTGTTGGGAATAAAGAAAGGAAGAAAGAAAAGAAAAGAAATGAAATAAATAAGAAAAGAGCCATATTTCTGAGGTTACAGAAGTGAAACCATGGTGAGGAAAGAAAATGGAATGTTATGTCTTGTGGTTCTTTCCAGATAAGAAAGTAACCACTATATAATTTCAAAACTTCATTATAAACAATAGTTACTTAGAGCTGTTTCCTCAGAACCATTTTCTATCAGCATAAATAAAATATTCATTACTACAATTTCAAAGGGCTATTTTCAACATTCAGGTAAAAAGCAAAGAATGGTATTTCTAATTAAATGTAACAAATTCAGACCTTTCCTTAAATAGTATAGTGAATAAATAGGAAAGTGAAGAGAAAGCCATTTTCACACTGTATAACACAAAGATTTCTACATTCCTTTAGATAATCTACACATTTCATATCAGTGAAACAACCTAATTTGCTGCTATATCACTTCATTTCTATACACCAGCTTATTTTAGCCCCTACCTGTGCAAGTGTTTCATCCAACCATTTGGAATGATGCTGTGGATTGGCAAGAAGCCACTTGATGGCCGCACTATAGACCTGCTTTTCATTCTCAATATTTAAGTCACTGGAGGACAGAAGTTTATGGAGATGTTGGGGTGACACACTTACAAAGTCTTCACACTCCACTACTTCAGTAAAATGCTCACAGGCATACTGATCCGCCATGTCCATTAAGTCTATTCGGTTGTGACTTTCAGCAAAAGCTCTCACTGCCAGGCAGTTGGAGGGATGAAAATGTAACTTCATGTATTCACAACAAGCTCTAGCCACCAGTTCAACCTGTAGAATACAGGCTGCATATAAGAGAGGTTGGACATTATCAACAGTCAAAGTGAGCCGTGAAGAATAGACAAACTTTACCAAGTCTTCTATTGCATCACCGTCAAAATCTCTGATCTCAATCAGTGTTTGTTTGGCTTCAGCCATTTCAGAAAGAAACATGGCTCTGAAGTAAGGGATAACACAAGCCAATACTAGTTTGTGACAAGAGATTAGCTTTGAGCCAACCTGTTTAAAACAAACAAAAGGAGACTTAGTTTAATATAAAAATCAGTTTTAGATCAGCACTGAGCATGTGTGGTAGCAGGGACAAAAACCTGCACGAATTTAGTGTATTTGTTTTTAACAATCCAATCCTTTGGTTACTTATTTTAATCAAGGACAATTGCAATTTTCTTCTTCCAAAGTATTCATTTATCTTCTATATATTATCTAAAATGTATATATAGTAAACTACGATTTTCTATACTATCTCAAATTTCAGGAACATTCTGTGAATGAATGAGAAGAGCAACACACATTATCTAGCACTACTTGGGCACTATTCTTGTTTTTGGTCTGTGAGACCCTTTCTTAAAATTTTTTTCTCGGGATGCCTGGGTGGCTCAGTGGTTGAGCATTTGCCTTTGGCTCAGGGCATGATCCTGGATTCCCGGGATGGCTCAGGGCATGATCCTGGATTCCGGGATGGAGTCCCGCATCAGGCTCCTTGCATGGAGCCTGCTTCTCCTCCCCCTGCCTGTGTCTCTGCCTCTCTTTCTGTGTCTCTCATGAATGAATAAATACAATCTTTAAAAAATACAAAAATAAAAAGAATTAAAAATAAATTTTTTTTTTTTTCTGAGAACCTGGATGGCTCAGTCAGTTAAGCGTCTGCCTTTGGTTCAAGTCATGAGCCCAGCATCCTGGGATTGAGTCCCACATCAGGATCCCTGATCAGTGAGGAGTCTGCTGCTCTCTCTGCCCCTCCCCCACTCATGCTCACTCTCTCGTGCTCTCTCTCAAAAATAAATAAAATCTTAAAAAACTTTTTTCCAGTTTTATAACTGACATATAATATTT
This sequence comes from Vulpes vulpes, assembly GCF_048418805.1. Taxonomy (NCBI): domain Eukaryota; kingdom Metazoa; phylum Chordata; class Mammalia; order Carnivora; family Canidae; genus Vulpes; species Vulpes vulpes. Next base: position 55,014,317 of record NC_132783.1, on the reverse strand, counting down.
TGTAAGTTTAGGTTATATAACATAGTGATTTCATACATGTATACATCATGAAATGATTATCACAATGTTTAGTAACTAACACCTCACATAATTATAATTTTTCTTTCCCTATGATAAGAGCTTTAAAGATCTCTTAGGGGCACCTGCAAGGCTCAGTCAGTTGGGCGGCCATCTCTTGGCTTTGGCTCAGGTAGTAATCTCTAATGGGTCATGAGACAGAGCCTTGTATTGGGCTCCATACTCAGTGGGGAGTTTTCTTGGGATTCTCTCCCTCTGCTCCTCCCCTCCACCCATGCTGATGCATGCACTCTCTCAAATAAATATATTTTTTAAAAAAGATCTCTTGGGCAGCCCAGGTAGCTCAGCGGTTTAGTGCTGCCTTCAGCCCAGGGCCAGATCCTGGAGACCCAAGATCGGATCCCAAGTCAGGCTCCCTACATGCTTCTCCCTCTGCCTGTGTCTCTGCCTCTCTCTCTCTTTCTCTGTGTCTCTCATGAATAAATAAAATCTTTAAAAAATAAAAAATAAATAAAAAAGTATCTCTTATCTTAGTAACTTCTAAATATACAATATAGTATTATTAATTAGTCACCATGTCAGACACTATTCTAAGTGCTTTTCACATATTAACTCACTTAATTGTCCCAATGCCCCTATGGGTAGGTACTATTATGATCCATAATTTACCAGTGAGAACACTGAGAGAGTAAATAATCCATTATTTTGTAGTATATACTATGAACTAAAGTTTTTTCGTTTCTTAAATTATTTTGAAATAAAAAAATGAAATCTTAACCACCTTATTTGTTGAAAAATTAGACTATCAATACTTTGCTGTTGTAAACGGCACAATGAAATTTGCTGTCACTATCACTGAACATCTATGTTCACACTTCATTATTTCCTACAGATAAGTTCCTAAAAGTAGAAATAGTATTTCAAAGTATAGGTACAGCTTGAATATATACTGCTAAATTGTCTATTTCTGATCTACCTACAATATTTGTGCGATGTTTCAAGTGTTAATTTATTGAAATATACTTGTCAATTTGATTAATGAAAATATTATCTCATTGTTTTAGTTTATCTTCTACTAATACCATTAAATCATTCATTTTGGGCTAGTGTATCATCTCTCCTATGAACTTTTTTCTATGTCTTTTTTCAATGTATTTGTAAGAACTCCTCACACATTTAGAATGTGAGTCATTTTTCATATATATTTCAAGCTTTTCTCTTTTATGGTGCACTTTTTTATTCACCCCCTATAGATTTTTACAATCAAATCAATCTGTGTCTTTATGATTTCTGCCTTACATTCTTTGCTTTAAAATGAGAATCATTCTAATATTCCATAAATATTAACTTTAGGTATTATAGTTTTTGGTATTAAAGTATTTTTATGGTTTTATTGTTTTATACTTATAATTTTATTTCTACCTGCAAGTTTTTGGTATTGAGTATCCAGTTTTCCCAGCCTTAACGTTAAATAACCATTAAGCACAAGTAACAATTTTACCAATTTTCCTGTTTGCATGTAGCATTTTGACTGCATAATACATGTTTTGTTGGGTCTCATTATTTGGGAATGAATTTTAAAATGAGAACTTCTAGGGGATCCCTGGGCGGCTCAGTGGTTTCGTGCCTGCCTTTGGGCCAGGGCACGATCCTGGAGTCCCGGATCGAGTCCCGCATCGAGTCCCGGATCGGGCTCCCAGCATGGAGCCTGCTTCTCCCTCTGCCTGTGTCTCTGCCTCTCTCTCTCTCTCTCTTTCTCTGTGTCTACCATAAATAAATAAAAATAAATCTTTAAAAAAAAAAAAAAGAACTTCTACAGAAAAAGGCCTGAGGAGTATAATGTATAAATGTTTTTGTTCATAAATGTTCTTCCCTGACCTTTTTTCACTAATGTGGAGGAAGAATGAATATCCCTTCAACAAATACAGGATTATCATTTCTGTTGGTTATACTGTATTTAATTTTTTAAAAAGTACTCACAAGGCAAGATTTAGATTCTATTGAGATTAAAGGTGTAACCTAGACTAAAGCAGAGAGATTGGCATGTTTTCAAATTTACTTCAGCCCTAAAATGGGATCTGAAACCTGATATTAAACATTTTAAAAAGAAACTAAAAATACCTTTTCAGAATATCTCCACATGCCACCACTGAGATTTAGTTTCTATGCAAATATATGTAAATCTTACGAGACATAAATCTGGTAAAACAATCTGCCATTACATAAAATAGAATTCTACAATTTCCAATTAAACATTATTTTAACACTGTCTGCTTATCCTAGCTGTATAAATCAATGAACCACAAACTATTTTCATATTGTTCATAAGGCTTTTGTCCCTCAAAAACTCTAATTTGATGCAAATGAACTAAAACTTGATTATTTAATACACACACACAATCATACCCCCTATGTGCCCTTTTAGAATAAATACCCATCTTAATTTTAAAAAAGTCTTTGAGCCATGTGTATGAAACAGCAACACGAGAATATTTGGCTTTTTATGCATTAATTCTCTTTTGACATTATTGAGTCTCACTGTATTACTGACAGCTTATTTCTATACTCTTGTGCTCTGGTACATAAAAATAATTATCAATTACCAAAAACATTTCATCAGAAAGTTAGGAATGAAAGAAAGCAGAAAAAAAAAAAAAAAAAAACAGAAAAAAAAAAAAAAAAGAAAGAAAGAAAGCAGAGTATAAGGACTACATGCTTAAAATTGGGTGAAAAATACACAAATTACAAAAATTGTAGACATTACAATTTTAAATAAACACTGCAGTATTTAGTAAATAATAATAAATGTTATGTTGGTTTTAACATAAAATACTAAAATTAAAATATAATATTAATATTCATAAAATAACAATATTTATAAAATATTAATATTAAAATAAAATAGTGACTAATAAATATGAATACAATAATAAGTCCCTTTAATACTAGTGAGTTTTATAATTTACATTTTTTATTAGACTAATGAACATATGAATAATTCAAGATGCTCTGGGGAAAAAATATGTCAAGTTTAAACTTAAGTAGTGAAATATGTAGAATAACAACATTAATACAATTATGTCTTCTTAAAAAAAAAACTTGAAATACAAACCACTAATCAAAACCTTGAGTAATTTTCCATAGATTAGCCAGTAGGGATCAAAATACACACAATGAAACAAAGGTTTTTTGACTGGGAAACCACTTCACTTTCAACATTGGGATGGGAGGGAAAGAGGGGCACAGGGGAAGTCAAGCATCCTCAATTTTTATTGCTGATTTGACATTTAAGTCCACCCAGAAAAACTACATAACAGACTAAAAAGAACTCTGAAAATAATAAGTGATCTTTTGCTGAATTATGAATTAAATAAGCTAAAAGTAACATATAAAGAACATTAAACAAAGAACTTTGATATTCCCCCCAAAAAAGAACACTGAAATTTCATTAGCTTTCAATTCTAATTTACAAAATGAACCTATTATCCTACATTTAAGGTGACTTACATTTCAATTTTCTTTTTTCCCTCTAAAATACAAATTCAGTGTATAAAATCAACAAAGAACAGGAAAAAAATAGTGGAAAAATTCTGCTCACAATTCAACAAATACTGTCAACCTGTTGATGCATTTCCTTCCAACTTTTTTTTTCTACATGTTATGAAACATAATTAAGACCATCCCAAACTTGGGGTGCCTGGGTGGGTGGCTCAATTAAGCATCCAACTCTTGATTTCAGCTCAGGTCATGATCTCAGGGTCATGAGATCAAGCCCCACAACCTGCTGATGCAATATGTTTGGGATTAAGTTGCATTGTTTGTTGAGCTTGAACGCTTTCTCAATTGATGGCTGCTTTTAGGCCAACTAAGGTTATGTTAATATTTACTCTCTAATAAAGGTTGTGTCCTTGCTCTAAAAAGCTGTACCTTTTTAGAGTATATTTTAAATTTACATTGAAATTTCGTTTTTTTTAGGTAAATTTAAAGTTGAACTAAAATTCTGTTTGTGGGTAACCAGCTATCACCAGGCTCGTTTGGCTTTTCACCTCTACCTATAAATCTTCTCACTATTTTGCCACATAGATGAGTTGATCCTTTTAGATTGTTCATAGGTAGCTCGTCTGGTTTCGGGGTACTTAGCTTAAGTTCTCTTTGTTAAGTTATTTCTAGCTAGCTCATTATGCAAAAGGTATAAGGTGTAATCTTTGCTGTTTTGTACTTTGAAAATGTCTTTCATCATTCCCTTGCGGTACTATCTCTATAGCTCCAATTAGAATTTCTATCTCCTATACTTTTAATGGTTTGACTAAATGTTTTGTTTTGTGATTCTATGATAGTTTAATTTAAAGTCGATTGGGCTAGCTTTCGTTCAAAGTGGTCATTAATCATGAAATCTTCTGGGTGTAAGCCAGATGCTTTTATTAAGCTACACTTTGGTTATGCTGAGTGTGGGGCCTGCTTAAGATTCTCTCTCTCCCTCTGCTCTACTCCCACCCCCCACCCCACTCGCAAGCATACTTTCTTAAAAAATAAAAAAGATTGTCCTGAACTTTGTCATCATCTAAGTTTCTGAAAACTTTTATAACCTTCATGTTTATTGGCTACCCTATACAGTGGATGTAACACACTTTATTTAATCATACTGATATTAGCCATTTACATAGCTTCTCCATATTTTAAAATACACTATTTCAGAGCAGAAAGTTTTTTCAGAATTTCAGAATATTTCATTAAGATGAAATCTGAAAAGTAGAATTAATTAACCAAAAAATATAAGCTTTTTATAGCTCGACACATACTGTTAAACTGTACACGAAAAACAATGAGTCAATTTACATATCCACCAGAAATGTTTAAGAATACCTCCTTCACCAAAATTTCAAAAGCAATAAATGTTTAAAATAGTCAATGTTGATAAGTAAACAATTTTTTAATTGATTTGATTTTTATTTCTTAGCTGTTTTTTTTTAAAGATTTATTTATTTTAGAGGAAGAAAGAGAGATCTGGAGCAGGATGAGAGGGAGAGGAAGAGAATCTCAATCAGACTTCCAGCTAAGTGCAAAGCTGAGGCAGGGCTCCATTCCTCAACCCTGAGATAATGACAGCTGAAATCAAGAGTTAGATGTTTAACCAAATGAGCCACCCAGGTACCCCACTTCTTAGTTATTTCTAATATTTTTTCAAGAGATTTATTTTAGTGAAGTGAGAGTGTGAGAGAGAGTGTGGAAGAGGGGCAGAGGGAGAGAATCTTCAAGCAGACTCTGCTGAGTGGGGAGCCCAAGCCAGGGCACGATCTCAAGACCCATGAGTTCATGCCCTAAGCTGAAACCAAGAGCTCAATGCCCAACCAACTGGGACACACAGGTGCCCCATAATATCTTTTTTTAAAATGTGGCTATTCTAGTAACTATTCTTTTGCAAAGGAGTTGTTACTACATAGCTTCACTTCACTTTGAAGTATTAATTGTATAATCCCATTAACAGTTTGTTAACAATCATTTATAAACATGCTTAAAAAACCTTTTTAAATCATTAAAACTAACGTATATTAGTTTGAAATGTTTATAATCATGCCACTTAGTAACTCAAACTAAGTGTTTAAGAACTACATTGAAATAAAAGTGCCTAAAACAAACAGTGAAAGAGGAATAGAGTAGAAGGAAAAAAACCCTACATGCTCAATCTCCTTTTATGTATGTTAATAAGCTATATTCTAATTTCTCAATTTTTTTCTAATTTCTCAACTTCAATCCTTTGTAATTTTGCCCTTTTAATCCTTTAGCTACTCTTTTCAATAATCCACCAATTTTAATCAGTTTGAATAACCAAAATAGTATTTTATTGCCAAGATCAAGAACAGGTTAGGTATATAAGACCCAAGATAGTTTGGCTTATCGTGAATTATCACATCATAATGTCTCACCACACCCACTGTTCTACAATCTTGGCTAATTTTACTACATTTATTAAAAGATCTGCTTGAAGAAAACAATGGATTAACACTTTAAGAGACTGAATAAACAACTATCTACTAATATAAGTATTTAAATACCTTTTTCTGAGAAACCTGAAAAAAATCAAAATGTCAATTTATTACTTGAATGTCAGAAAGTAAAAGTGATCATTTATTACACTGCTTAACACAGAATACTTAAGTGTTAACACAGAATACTTAAGTGTTAAATATGAAAATCATCTCCTCCTTTATTGTTTCTCTTTTATTAGATTATGTCTGTCTTCTAGTCTGGAGTTATCTGTTACCTTTATAAGGCTAATCATTTTATCATTTCTAGCTCTTGGAAGTATGCTATTATAATGTAGTTTATATATTATGTTTCCCTGAAATCTTCTGGAGCACTTATTCTTACTTGGTCATTTGGAAGTTTGACACCAAAAAATTACAACAATCTTGAAAATATTTATTAGAATCCTATAAATATTTGCTTAAAAAATCACAGAAACCTACTTTCAAAAAAAAAAAAAGAAGCCAAATAATATGAATAAAACATATTCAGTGGCAGCATCAACAGATGGTGTAGGGAGCTTCCTTCTTCTAATAATCTGTTAACTTCTTCAAGTAAAATTAACTATGATCTTTATTTTTTTTTAAGATTTATTTATTTATTCATTCAGAGAAAGCAAGAGAGAGGCAGAGACACAGGCAGAGGGAGAAGGAGAAGCAGGCCCCATGCAGGAAGCCCAATGTGGGACTCGATCCCGGGTCTCCAGGATCACACCCCAGGCTGCAGGCGGCGCCAAACCGCTGCGCCACCGGGGCTGCCCTAACTATGATCTTTAATAAGAATAATTACATTTCCTCAAACTACATAAAGCATGAGTAAAAGCATCTTTGTAAATGTTACTCTTGTTGATCTATAGCATATAACTTAAGCATTATGAGTGCTATGCAATACCTGTGAAAGACAAATTCCCCTGACCTTTATTCAACCAAATCGTTGCCCCCTAAGAAACTTGCCCCATGCACAATTTTAGACCTGCTACTGGATATACTGCTTAAAATGTTTTCACTAACAAAATAATATATAAACAAGTTTTACCTCTCCCTGGAATGACTTAAAGACAATAATCTCTTATGTGAAGCCTTCTGAATCACCTCTCAGGCATAATTTATTAAATCCTCTCCTATGCTACCATAAAAATAACATAAAAATGATAATCGCTAAATTTTACTGTCTTTAACTTTATATGTGCCTATTTCTGGCTAAATTTCAAATACCTTGAAGGCAAGAACAGAATATTATTCAAATTTCAAGTTTATTTATATTCTCCATGTACTAGAGTAAGACCTTAGTAAATATATGCTAAATAAACTTGTTATTTGTAATATAGGTGCTCATTTTGGAATCTAAAAATTGGCTAATGACCATATATGCAAACAATAAAATAAATCTGGATAGTTGCTGGTTTTCTTTTTTTTTTAAGATTTTATTTTTAAGTAATCTCTATACCCAACATGGAACTCAAATTTACAATCCCAATATGAAGAGTCACAACACTCCACCAACTGAGCCAGCTCAATGGTCTTTCTAAAATGTGTGTCCTTAGGGGTGCCTGGGTGGCTCCCTCAGTTAAGCATCTGCCTTTGCCTCAGGTCATGATCTTGGGGTTCAGGGATTGAGCCCCACATCAGGCTCCCTGCTCAGGGGGAGTCTGCTTCTCTCTCTCCCTCCTTCTATGTGCAAGTGCACATGCATGCTCTAATAAATAAACAAATCTTTTTTAAAAAATAAAAAATAAAATGTGTGGCCTAAAAGCAATAATGGTCAAAGGAAACATACTAATAAAAGAAAGTAGATGACTTTATATTAAAGAATTCTTAAAGTTACATGAATGTAAAAAGTGAAGTTTATGTTGAACAGAACATTATAAATTATCCATAATCCTATTTGACTTAGTTTTTCTATGACAATTAAATTCTGACAGTTGGGCAGCCCGAGTGGATCAGCGGTTTAGCGCCACCTTCAGCCCAGGGCGTGATCCTGCAGTCCCAGGATTGAGTCCCACGTTCCCGCTCCCTGCATGGAGCCTGCTTCTCCCTCTGCCTGTGTCTCTGCCTCTCTCTCTCTCTCTCTCTCTCTCTCTCTCTCTCTCTCCCTCCCTCTCTCTCCCTCTCTCTGTCTCATGAATAAATAAATAAAATCTTTTTAAAAAATCTGACCGTTGAAGAAATGTTGAATTCAAATTAAGAAACAAATCCAATAATAGATCTGTTTAAAACTTCAGTTGTAATACTTTCTAATGAATAGGAAGAGAATATACCATAGCAGAATTATCTGATACCCTTGGAACAACAACAATAGTAACACGATCCAAATAGCTGATATTTGTTATCTTTCATATACCAAACGCTATAAGGACTCCAGTTATATCAATTCACTTATTCCTCACAAAAACCTAATCATCACTCTAATTTTACAGTTGAAACATAAAAATGATAGTCCCTTAAATTAATGAAGTGTGTCTCATCCCCAAATGATCTCCATCATGTTTAAAACATAGTATTTCAGTTTTCAACCTCTGATTCTGTGGGAGTTATTTCAATCTATTGCTTAAGTTACACAATAAAGTTACAAGTTTAATTCTCACTTGCCCTATTTTTTACTTAAGAAAGTTACTATGTTGTACAAATTATTCTAAAATTCAATTATAAAATTTATAAAATGAATAATACTCTACTTAATTATTTTCCATTCATACATTGATATGCTGAATGGTAATTGAATTCAAATAATCTATTTTACTTTTTTTTTCTCCAAAGCTAATGTGGGTCACTGAATTTCACACTAGGGTTGAAAATTAGAACAATGGCATAAAATGTGGAAAATGCTGCATGAATGCATATGAATCATCAAAAAAACTTTAATATCACACTGACATATAATAGTAAAAAGGAATCTTAAACAAGTAATGAGGAACAATTAGAACATGGGTTCCTCCACACTACTTTATCACTTTATCAATTTTACTAAAACTGTCTTTTACAGCAGAATAACATGATTCTATAGACCACAGACTTAAAATTTACTATGCTTTTTCATCCAAGTCTAAATAGATTCTACTTCACTATCAGGTATAGAAAATCTCACTTAAGAGATAATTGTTTTAAAGTAGAGATTAAATTACCAGAACAGAAATATATACTAGAACACTAGTGCAGCTGAATAAACCACCAAGAATTCCTAACTTTCTAAGTTATTTCTAAATTCGTAAGTTAAAAGCTTACTAGTTAACAACAATTTATTAATTTCCCTAATAATGACTACTTACTGTTTTAAGGTTCCAGAACTCTCAGAAGTTACCTTACCAAGAAATAATGAATATTACCATTTAATTAGTACAATAAATTTAGCTTATACTAACCTCTAAGCACCTTTGCTTATGTCCTTTCACCTTCAATAAAAAAGGATTGAGACTGGTCATCTTGACTGTTACAAGTAAGTATGGCACCAAAAATTTGTCTTGTGTGGTTCTAGAAACCTTCATTTTTCATAATGCAATAAAGAAGTTGAAAAAGAAAAATAGAGAGTCTCACCTTTAGTGTGACATCACAGAGTTCTCCATTTTCATAAAACCGAAGAAGGGAACCATGAAAATCTTTCCAAGCTTCATTAGCTTCAAAGATAAAGGAGTCTTCTCCATCACCATCACTAATTGAAGACCTGTTTTTTATTTGCTGGTGCTGCCTTTTCCCCTTTGTGCAGTGATTCCTAGCTTGTTTTGTATTCACAGATTCTGAAGCCATTTGCAACACTCTTCTTTTAATACAGCACTGTTCTCAAACATCCCATTTATTCTTTTGTAAAGAGTGGAGAGAAGGCAGAAGGGAGATGCTGCCCACTAACCTTCAGATATTTTTCAAAATCCACTCAAATTGCCATTGTTCAGTTTCCTGAGATTAAAAAATAAGTAAAACACATAAAAATACACCAAAAGAAAAAATATCATTAGTAATTATAGTTTACCAAAATTACATATGCAAAGTGACTACACAAATTATTACTTAAGAAAGAACAAGTTACTTTGTAACTTTATGCTAAATGTCATATAAGTTATCTAAGCTAATTATTCCACTGAAGGAACTCCTTTAAAATCTAATTTGAGGGGCATCTGGGTGGCTCAGTGGTTGAGCATCTGCCTTCTGCTCAGGGCATGATCCCAGGGTCCTGAGATTGAATCCCGTATCAGGTTCCCCACAGTGAGTTTGCTTCTCCCCCTCTGTCTATGTCTGTGCCTCTCTCTGTGTGTCTCTCACGAATAAACAAAATCTTTAAAAAAAAATCTAATTTGAAAATTCTGGGAAATGGTGGAATAGAAGCAGCAGGAATCTGCCTTCCCCACATAGGCAACAATTACAATGGCAGAATCTGTCTGATGTAACTATTTTGGAATTCTATGGAGCCTGCTGAAGGCTTGCAACTTCCAGGGAAAGACTGAGAAGTTTAATTTTGGTCAATTTAAGTAGTAGCAGCTGCCCATCCCCACATCCTCAGTCAGGTGGCAAGTAAGCAACTGTGTGCATGTTCCTTGGAGGAGCTACAATTTTTAGGATTCAGGGTGGGCAAAAAGGACCCAGTCCTCCAAATATCAGGGATCTCTGCTGATTGCTGACTACTGCTTCTGATCACAGAGGTATAGATAAAGGAAAAGGTGTATAGCCATTATTAATACACCTTTACCTGTTGCAAATCCCTCCCTCTTGGCTGAAGTGACTTCCAGATGATTTAAAAGGCTTGTGCCCTTTATTCCCATTCATTTTTTGGTTTTGGGGCTTTTTCCTCCCCCTTTCAGAAGCAAGACACAAAAAACAAGAGTATAAACAAAGAAAATTAGAAAATGACAATGTATGCCAAGGGAAATGCTCAAATAAGACCTGAGAAGACTTTAAATTATACCTCAGGCTGGTCTTCAGCACAGAGATGGTCTAAAAACAATCAAAAAGAGGAGGAAAAAAAGTAACAAAAAATAGCAGAACTTAAAGAAGAATTCGATTAAATCTGGATTTCCAGAATTACTACATTATTAGATCTAAATGCCTAGTGTTCAACAACAACAAAAATCACAAGGCATACAATGAAACACATTCAAGGTGTGTGTTGGGGGAAGAAACAAACAACAAACAACAAACTGTCTTGAAAAGGAACTAGTGGAATTTATACTAGATGAAAACTTTAAAACAATTCTTTTCAGGATGCTCAACTAAAGGAAGATGTAGAATCAGGCACACAATCAATACTATCAAAAAAAGAAACAGAAAAACTAAATAAAGACCAAAAAGAGTTCCTGAAATGGAGAAGTACAATAACTGAAATGAAAAATTCACTAGAGGAGCTCAGGACAGATTTGAACAGGAAAAAGAATTACCAACCTCAAAGACAAGACAATGGAAATTATCGACTCTTAAGTGGAAAACATTGAAGAAACATGAGTAGAACCTAAAAGACCTGTGGAACATCAAACAGACCAATATACATTATTGGAATCCTAGAAGAGTAAGTGAGAGATAAAGGGGAAGAAAGAATATTTAAAGAATAGTGACTGAAAACTTCCAAGATTTGATGTAAAACATAAATGTAAACATTCAAGAAGTTTTATGAAAGAGGAATTAAAAGAACCACACCAAGACATTATAAACAAGCTTCCAAAAGCCAAAGATAAAAAAGAATCTTGAACACAAGAAAAGAAAAGTGAATTGTTAGATAGAGGATTCCTCAATAAGGGTATACTCGCAGATTTTTTTAATCAGAAACTTCAGAAACCAGCAAGGGTGGGAAGATATGTTCAAGGTACTGAAAGACAAAAGCTGTAGTCAGAAATATTGTATCTAGCAATAATGTCCTTCAAAAGTGAGGAAGGAATTAAGGCATTCCCAGATAAGCAAAAACTGGGAGAGTTTGTGACCATTAGACACCACCTGCAAGAAATCAAGTCCTATAAGGTTAAATAAAAGAATGCCCAAGAGCAACTCAAAGCCATATGGAAAAATAGAGTTTGATAAAAGTAAATACATGAAAAAAAAAGTAAATACATGGGTAATTACAAAATCTGGTATTACTGTAGTTTTGGTTTGTAACCACATTTTATTTTCTACAGATTTAATACACTAATACATCCATAGAAGAAAAAGTAATTATTAATGTGAAAGCAGCTTTACTGTAACTTTCATTTGCACACTGAATCTTGTTTCCTATACAACTTGAGAATAATTTAAAATAAATAAAAAGTTAAAATTAAAAAAATTTAATTCACAATTTAATAATTACTAATTGTGTAAAGATACACAAGTTAAAATGGAAAGGATAGAAAAAAAATACTCCATGCAAACAGGAACCAAAAGAGGGCAAATATAGCTATACTAATACCAGATAAAAGAAAAGACCTTGAGTCTGAAAATGTTATAAGAAACAAAGAGAAATATATTAACAAAGGATCAATAGAATAAGAAAAGACAATTACAATGATTATGCATATAATGACAAATAATGAAAATACCTGAAGTAAAAACTAATAGAATTGAAGTGACAAATAAACAGTTCCAGAATAACAACTGAAGACTCCAATACTCCATTCACAATAATGGATAGAATAACCACAGAAAACGCAGAGGATACATAACACAATAAACCCATTAGATCGAAGACATAAAAAACAAAAACAAAAACAAAAAACAAAAAACAAAAAACAAAAAACCACAACGCTCTACCCAACACAACACATACCCTTCTCAAGTGCACATGGGATGCTTTCCAGAATGAATCACCGGTAGGCCACAAATCAAGTCTCACAGACTTAAATAAAAAGATAAACTGCATACCAACCATCTTCTCTAACTACAACAGGATGAACTTAGACATCATGACAAAAGAAAAATGGAAAATTGGCAGAACTGGGAAAATTAACACACTTTTAAAACTACCAATGAATCAAAGAAGAAATCACAAGGAATAATAGAAAATACTTAGCAAATGAAAACAAAAACACAACATACCAAAACTGATAGGCGTTACAGTGAAAGCAGTGCTAAGAAGGAAACTTATGGCTATTGACATATTTTTAGAAATCTCAAATGAACAATTTAGCTTTACAACTTAACTAGAAAAGGAAAACTAACTAAACCCAAAGTTAGCAGAAGAAATGAAATTAACATTGGAACAGAGATAAATGAAATAGAAAATAGATACATGATAGAGGAAAACAAATTAAAAGTTGGTTCTTTGAAGAGATCAACACAATTGACAACACTTCAGCTAAATCAACTAAGACAAAGAGAGAATGCTCAAATTAATAAAATCAGAAATGAAAGTAAGGAACATTACTTCTGACTCTGTAAAAATAAAAAAAAAAGTCATGAGAATACTATGAACAACTGTACATCCATAAATTGTGCATGAGATGGACAAGTTCCTAGGAAACAAAACCTAAATTATACACAAATAGAAAATCTAAATAGACTTATAACTATTAAGAAGACTGAATCAATAATCAAAAATCTCCCAACAAATTAAAGAACTAAATTTAATGGCTTCACTAATGAATTCTACCATATAAAGAATAACTAATATTACTCCTTCCAAACTTTCCCCCCAAAATTGAAGAGGTCAGAAAACATCTTAACTCATTCTATGAGGCCAGCATTACCCTGTATGTGAAAACTACAAACCTATAAATCTTAGAAACATTGATGTCTGAAACTATAAAACTCCTAGAAAAAACACAGAGGAAATGCTTCATGACACTGAATGTGCCATGACTGCTTGGCTATAACACCAAAAGCACAGACAACAAAAGAAAAAAAAAAAAACAGACAAATGGGACTATATCGAACTTTGTTTCCTCTGTGCAGCACAGGAAACAACACAGTGAAAAGGCAACCCACAGAAAGGAAGAAAATATTTGCAAGTCATATATACATAAGAGGTTAATACCCAGAATAAACAAGTCCTTCGACTCAAGAATAACAACAAAAAATATCAAACAATTCAATTTAAAAATAGGCAAAGGACTTGAATAGATATTTCTCCAAAGAAATAAAAAATGACCAATAAACACATGAAAAGATATTTCAGAATAAGCAAATCAAGACCTCACAACCATTAGGATGACCACAATAAAAAATTTTAGAAAATAACAAGTGTTATTTAGTGCATAAGGATGTGGAAAAATTGGAACCTTATGCACTGTTGCTAGGAATACTAAAATGGTGCAGATGTGAGGTGCAGGATGAAGAAAGGAGATTAGAAGAATCCTAAGCTCACCTCGTCTCACAGACATACCTAGAAAGCCACAGCAGATGAATTAACTTTAGAAAATGACACAAAGACTGGCAGAACAAACTTTCCAGAGTTACTCATGAAGAAGAGGCCACATAAAACAGGGTAAGAGGAACAAAGACATGGTCAGCAAACAAACTCCTGGCAAGACTAACCACAAATGGAAGGGGTACCACAAGCACAGAAAATAGAGAGGAGCAACCCGCATCAACATTTGCACTGGAGACAAAATCCCTAGAACAGCTGGCTTTGAAAACCAGTAAAGATTAATTTCATGAGTTTTTACAGTCAGTGTAGGGCTTAACTCCAAGTACTTAAAATCAGCAGGCCTGGCTCTGGGAGAGCCAGAAGGTGATAGGAAACCAAGTCCTTGCCCTGAAAGACCCAGCATAAAAACAGCAATTTGAAAAGCACCTGTGGTTTGCAGGAAGAAGAGTTATATAATCTCAGAATATGTTGAAGAGGCAAAGATCTTTAGGAGACTTCTTTAAGAACAAAAGAGCTGGCAGATGCCATTTCTCCTCCACCCCCAAGCCTAGAGAACTGGACACTTCTGGGAACACACTCCATCTAGCCTGCTAACACCACATGCCCTGACTCTGCATTCTCCTGCAGATCTGCCCCATCCAACCCTGTCTCGCTTGACAAGCATCCCTCCAAAGCAGCTCCTGCTGCAACACATTCTACAAGCAGCCCAGTTGGAGAATGGCATCACTCCAAAGTGACTCCTTCACCAGGGAGAGGGGAAGCTAACCACATACACCAGTGCAACTGCAGCCTCATAAGACTTACTGGGGGCAGGCACCTGGTCTGATTGCAGGCCTACCAACCAACAAAAGCCTCTAGGGGGACACTGCAGGGAAAGCACCCTGCAGTTCAGTATTACCACAGCTGCACCACACAAGCTGAAGGCAGCATCTAGTCTGACTGCTAACACCACCCAGCTACAAGCCCACAGTGGCCCCAGATCAGCCACTTAAAAGGACAGGGACCAAACCCTGCGAAGAGTAGATAAACTGGGTCATTCCAACCAACTGAACTTAAGGCAAACACTGCTCAGCTACAACACACATAGGAGGGTGCATGCAACAAACATAAAAGACACCCCTGAAGTGCCTATTTCTGGTGAACAGAGATGCTGTACTATAGCGCACTACTGGATCTCTTCTTCATAAAGCCACACATTCAAGAACAGGAGATTTAGCTGACTTTCCTAATACATGGAAACAAATACACAGAGTTAAATAAAATGAGGAGACAGAGGAATAGGTTCTAAAAGAAAGAACAGGACAAATCATAGGACAAGAGCTAAATGAAATGGAGATAAGCAATACACCTGATAAAGAATTCAAAGTAATGGTCATAAAGATACTTATAGAACTTGAGAAAATAGTGAAAGACCTCAGTGAGACTGTCACAAAGAGATAGAAAAGATAAAAAGAACCAATCAGAGATGGAGAACTCAATATCTGAAATTTAAATTGTGTACACTAGAAGGAATCAATACCAAACTAGAAAAGGCAGAAGAATGGATAAGCAAACTGGTAGTAAAACAACGAAGTTGAACAGAAAAAAAAAAGTGAGAAAAAAATTAGAGTAGGTTATGGGAACTGACTGACATCATCAAGTGTAATAACACTTGCATATAGTGATCCCAGAAAGAGAAGAGAGAGAAAAGCCCAGAAAGAGAAGAGAGAGAAAAGGGAAAACGTATTTGAAGGAAGAATAGCTGAAAACATCCCAAATCTGGAGAAAGAGACTCCACATCTGGGAAGCACAGGGAACTCTGAAGAAAATCACCCCAAGGAGGTCTACACCATAATACATAACAATTAAAGTGGCAAAAAAAGTAGTGAAAAAGAGAGAATTTTAAAAACAGCAAGAGAAAACAATTACTTGTGTACAAGGGAAACCCCAGAGGGCTATCAGCTGAGTTTTCAGCAGAACACTGCAGGCCACAAGGGAGTGACATGATATAGTCAAAGTGCTGAAAATAAAAAAACCTGCAAACAAGAATACTCTACCCAGCAAGACTATCATTCAGAATAGAAGGAGAGAGAGAGTTTCCCACACCAACAAAAGTTAAGGGAATTCTTTGAGTAGAAAGGAAAAACTATAATCAAGAGTAAGAAAATTAGGAAAGGAAAAAAAATTCACAGGTAAATACAAACATAACAAAAGTACTAGATCAATCAGTTATAAAAACCAGTACAGGGATCCCTGGGTGGCGCAGCGGTTTGGCGCCTGCCTTTGGCCCAGGGCGCGATCCTGGAGACCCGGGATCGAATCCCACATCGGGCTCCCGGTGCATGGGGCCTGCTTCTCCCTCTGCTTATGTCTCTGCCTCTCTCTCTCTCTGTGACTATCATAAATAAATTAAAAAAAAAACCAGTACAGATATTAAAGCACAAAATTAGTAAAATTGATTATTTCTATAAAAGTCAGCCAAGGGATTCACAAAACAAAAGGATGTAAAGTATTATACACATAAAGTGTGGGGAGTAAAGATTTAGTGCTTTTAGAATAGGCTCAAAGTAAGCAATCATCAGCTTAATATAGACTAATATGTGCATAATATATTATACATGAACCTAATGGTAATCACAAATCAAAAACCCATAATCGGGGATCCCTGGGTGGCGCAGCGGTTTAGCGCCTGCCTTTGGCCCAGGGCGGATCCTGGAGAGCCGGGATCGAATCCCGCGTCAGGCTCCCTGCATGGAGCCTGCTTCTCCCTCTGCCTGTGTCTCTGCCTCTCTCTCTCTCTCGCTCTCTGTGACTATCATGAATAAATAAATAAAATCTTTAAAAAAAAAAAAAAAACCCATAATCGATATTAAAAAATATACAAAAAAGGAATCCCCAGGCATATCATTAAAGAAAGCCATCAAACAACAAGGAAGGAAAGAAGAATAGAGAATAACTACAAAAACAACCATAAAGTAAGTAATAGAATGGCAATAAGTACATATCTACCAATAATTATCTTGAATATAAATGAACTAAATGCTGTAATCAAAAGACAGAGGGTGACTGAATGGATATAAAAGCAAGATCCAATTATACATTGCCTACGAAACACTCACTTCAGATCTAAAAACACATGCAGGTTGAAAGTGAAGGGATGAAAAAACATTTATCATACAAATGGAAGTGAAAATAGAGCTGGGAATGTCCACAATAGCCAAAATATGGAAAGAGTCCAGATGCTCAACAGCAGATGAATGGATAAAGAAAATGTGGTATACACACACACACACACACACAATGCAATATTACTAAGCCATAAAAAAAGAACAAAATCTTGCCATTTGCAATGAGGTGGATGGAACTAGAGGGTACTATGTTAAAAGAAATAAGTCAGAGAAAGACAAATACCATCTGATTCAATTTATATGTGGAATTTAAGATACAAAACTGATGAACATAGGGGAAGGGAAGGAAAAATAAAATAAGATGAAAACAGAGGGAGACAAACCAGAAGAGACTCTGAACTATAGGAAACAAACTGAGGGTTGCTGGAGGGGAGATGTGTGGGGGGAATGGGCATTGAGGAGAGCACCTGATGGAATGAGTATTGGGTGTTTATTATACACAACTGAGGAATCTCTAAATTCTACCCCTGAAACTAATAATACACTATATGTTAGTTAAGTTGAATTTAAATAGAAAATTTTTTAAAAAAGAAAACAAAGCTGGGGTAGCAATATTTATATTGAACAAAATAAACTTTAAAACAAAGACTGTGACAAGAGACAAAGAAAATTACATAACGATAAAGGGCACATTCCAACAAGAGGATATTAAAAATTATAAATATTTACCCAACAAAAAAACACTTAAATACACAAAGTATTAACAGACATAAAGAAAAGAATTTCAGTAATACAATAATAGTAGGGAACTTTAACACCCTCACTTATATTAATGGATAGATCATTCAGACAAAAAATCAACACAGCAACAGTGGCTTTGAATGACACACTGGATCAAATACATGTATTCAGAACATTCCATCTCCAAACATTCAGAAGTATTTAGAACATTCCATCCCAAAACAGTGGAACAATGAATAGGCTAACCTAGAAATCAAAGAGGAAATCACAAAATATATAGAAACAGACTAGACAGCAGCAGCTGGCATACAGCTCCTTAAATGTCATAGCTTCAATAGCATGGTAGCTCCCACCAGGTGGAGTGTCACCAGCCTATCCCCCAGGAAAATACTGCAGTCTCTTCCCCAGGGGCCCTGCTCCTCCATAACCATGTGCTACTGAAAATCTGTAATCAAAAGTGCCAGTATGTCAGATGAGATGCAACAAGACTCAGTGAAGCGCTACTCAGATGTTGAAGAAATATAGGGAAAGAAAAAAATATAGGGAACTCCATATTAAGACAGAGTTTGACAAGAAGTACACCACCAACTAGCATTGCATTGTTGGGAGAAACCTCAGTAGTTATGTGTCACATGAAACTAAACAATTCATCTACTGCTACCTGGGCCAAGAGGCCATTCTTCTGTTCCTATTTGGTTAAAAGCATGGACTGGGTATGTGTTATATACCCAGTGGTCCATCCAAAAACAAGGACTGCAGCCTAAATTCCAAATACCAGAGACTGAAACCTTCAGCCTATGCATGAGAAAACACCTTGATGTCTGAACCTCTATTGTGTGGTTTTGTATAGGCATCCTCGGTACAATTTTGTTGTTGGTTATTAAATTAGAAAAACAAAAGCAAATGAAAATGAAAACACAATGCTCCAAAATCTTTGGGATGCAACAAAAACTGTTCTAAGAAGGAAGACTATAGCAATACAAGCTTACCTGCAAGAAAGATACAAATAAAAAACCTAACCTTACACCTAAAGGAACTAGAAAAACAAGAACAAAGAAAGCCTAAAGCCAGTAGAAGGAAGGAAATAATAATGATTAGAGTAGAAGTGAAATAAGCCTAAATAAGCAAACAAACCAGCAGCTGGTTCTTTGAAAAAAAGATCAATAAAATTGATAAATCTTTAGCCAGACTTATCAAAACAACAACAAAAAAATAAAGGGATCAAAATCAGAAATGAAGGGGAACCAACAACTGACACCACAGAAATTCAAAAGATTATAAGAGAATATTAGGAAAAATTATATGCAACAAATTGGACAACCTATATGAAATGGATAAATTCCTAGAGTCATAACCTTACAAACTGAGGAAGTAAAAGAAAATTGCAAACACTGACTACTGGCAATGAAATTAAGTCAGTAATCAAAAAGCTTGCCAAAAACAAATAGACCAAATGGCTTCAAAGCGGTTTTCTACCAAACTTTTATTTATTTATTTATTTATTTTTAAGATTTTATTTATTTATTCATGAGAGACACAGAGAGAGAGAGAGAGGCAGAGACACAGGCAGAGGGAGAAGCAGGCTCCCTTCAAGGAGCCCGATGTGGGACTCGACTCCAGGTACCCAGGATCACACCCTGAGCCGCAGGCGGCACTAAACCGCTGCACCACCGGGGCTGCCCTCTACCAAACTTTTTTTTTTTTTTTTTTTACCAAACTTTTAAATGAGAGTTAATACCTACCCTTCTCAAACTATTCCAAAAATAGAAGAGAAAGGAAAGCTTTCAAATTCATTCTAAAAGGCCAGCATTGCACTAATACCAAAAAAAGATACACTACAAGAAAAAGAAAACTACAAGCCAATATTTCTGATGAACACAGACACCAAAATCCTCAACAAAATATTAGGAAACTCAATCTAACAATACATTTAAAAATATCATTCACTATGGTCATATGGGCTGTATTCCAAGGATGCAAGTATAGTTTAACATTTTAACTCAATCATATCAACAAGAAAGGATAAAACTCATACAATCATCTCAATAGATGCAGAAAAAGCATCTGACAAAGTACAACATCCATTCATGATGAAAACTCCCAATAAAGTAGGCTTAGAGAGAACATACATTAAAGTAATAAAGGCCATATATGAAAAATCCACAGCCAACATCATACTCAATGGTGAAAAACTGAGAACTTTCCCCCATGATCAGGAATAAGACTGTACACTTTCATCACTTGAACTTAACATAGGAGTATAAGTCCTAACACAGCAATCAGACATGAAAAAGAAATAAGAGGCATCTAAATTGGTAAGAAACAAGTAAAACTTCACTATTTGTAGATGACATGATATTCAACATAGAAAACCCTAAAAACTCAATCAAAAACTACCAGAATAAATCAGTTCATCAAAGTTACAGGTTACAAAATTAATATACAGAAACCTGTTGCATTTCTATACACAAATAATGAAATAACAGAAAAAGAAATTAAGAAAACAATCCCATTTACAATTATACCAAAAAGAATAAAATACCTAGGAATAAAGTTACCAAGGAGGGTAAGTAACTGTGCTTTGAAAACTGTACAAAACTGATGGAAGAAATTAAAGATGACAAAACTGAGATACTCCAGGTACATGGAGAGAGCCGATATTGCTAAAATGTTCAGAGTAGGAGATCCCTGGGTGGCTCAGCAGTTTGGTGCCTGCCTTCGGCCCAGGGTGTAATCCTGGAGTCCCCGGGTCGAGTCCCACGTCAGGCTCCCTGCATGGAGCCTGCTTCTCCCTCTGCCTGTGTCTCTGTTTCTCTCTCTGTCTCTCATGAATAAATAAATAAAATCTTAAAAAATGAATAAAATAAAATGTTCAGAATACTCAAAGCAATCTACAGATTTAATGCAATCCCTATCAAAATACCAACAGTTTTCACAAAACTAACATAATCCTAAAATTTGTATGCAACCACAAAAGACCCCTAATAGCCAATGCAATCTTGAAAAAGAGTAACAAAGCTGGAGGTATCACAATCCCAGATTTCAAGATCTACTACAAAGCTGTAGTAATCAAAATAGTATTATACTGGCACAAAAATAGACACGAGGATATTTGCAATGAAACAGAATCCAGAAATAAAACCATGTTTTTATGGTCAACGATCTACAACAAAGGAGGCAAGAACATACAATAAGAAAATGACAGTCTCCAACAAATGATACTGGGAAAACTAGACAGCTACATGCAAAAGAATGAAATTGGGCCACTTTCTTACACCATACACAAAAAATAAACTCAAAATGGATTAAAGACCTAAATGTGAGACCTGAAACCATAAAACTCCTAGAAAACATAGACAGAAATGTCTTTGATATTGGCCATGGAAACATTTTTCTAAATATGTCTTCTCTGGCAAGGGTAACAAAAGCAAAATTAAACTATTGGGACTACACCAAAAGTTGGTAGTTTCCTTTTGTATAGCAAAGGAAATCATCAACAAAACAAAAAGGAGAAGATATTTATAAATTATATATCTGATAAGGGGTTAATATCCAAAATACATAAAGAACTTATGCAATTCAATACCAAAAACTCCCCAAATAATCCAATTTTTAAAATGGGCAGGGGTACTGAATAGATATTTTCCTGAAATTGGTATACACATGGCCAACAGACACAATTAAAGTCAAAATGAGATGTTGCTTTACACCAGTCTCAATGGCCAAAATCAATAAGACATTAAATAACAAGTATTGACAAGGATATAGAGAAAAAGGAACTACTGTGCATCCATACTGGGAATGCAAATTGGGGCAGCCACTGTGGAAAACAGTATGGAGGTTTCCCAAAAAATATTTACCCAAAGAAAATGAAAACACTACTTCAAAAGACACATGCATCTGCTCTTGCAGCATTATTTACAATAGTCAATATATGGAAGCAACTCAGGTGCTCATTGATAGAGGAATGGATAAAGAAGATGTGGTGTGTATACACACACACACACACACACACACACACACACTGGAATGTTACTCAGCCATAAAACAAAGAATGAGATCCTGCCATTTGTAACAACATGGCTGGACCTAGAGGGTATAATAAAAAAACGTCAGAGAAAGACAAATACTGTATGATTTCTTATGTGGAATTTAAGAAACAAAACAAACGAAGAATGGACAAAAGAAAGAAAAAAAGACAAAAAGACCAGACTCTTGGGGATCCCTGGGTGGCGCAGCGGTTTGGCGCCTGCCTTTGGCCCAGGGCGGGATCCTGGAGATCCGGGATCGAGTCCCACGTCGGGCTCCCAGTGCATGGAGCCTGCTTCTCCCTCTGCCTATGTCTCTGCCTCTCTCTCTCTTTCTCTCTCTCTCTCTCTTTTCCTCTCTCTCTCTCTCTCTTCCTGTGTGACTCTCATAAATAAATTTAAAAAAAATTTTTTTAAGAAAATTGCTTTAAAAAAAAAAAAAAAAAGACCAGACTCTTAAATATAGAGAATAAATTGGTGGCTGCTAGAGGGGAGGTAAGTAGGAGATGGGTGAATTAGATAAAGGGGATTAATTTATCTTGATAAGCACTAAAAAAAAACTATAGAAGTGTTGAAACGTATAAAAGTGTGGATTTCCCAATATCCATTATATATGCACTGGAAACTAATAAAACACTGTATGTTAATACAACACTATATACTTATATTTAAAAACATGGTGGAGATATGAGGCACCTGGCTGTCCAGCTCAGTCCATAGAGCATGCAACATTTGATCTTGGGATCCTGAGTTTGAAGCCCATGTTAGAGGTACAGTTTACTTAAAAAAAAATGTTGTAGATATTATGGAAAGAGCATGGCAGTTCCTCAAAAAATTAAAATTAGCATTAGCATACCATGTACCAATCCCACTTCTGGGTATAGATCCAATAGAACTGAAAAGAACCTAAAGGGTCTATTTGCATACCTATATTCAACATAACATTATTCACAATAGTCAAGAGGTCCAAGGAACCTCAACGTTCACCAACACATGAATAGGATAAGGAAAATCTGGCACACACATACCACAGAGTATTATTCAGCCTTAAAAAAAGAAGCTGCCATATGCTATGAACCTTAAGAACATTATGCTAAGTGAAATAAGGCAGTCACAAAATGAGAACTATTGCACAAATCCACTTATATGAAGTATCTAAAGTAGTCAAATTTTTACAAACAGAAAATAGAATGGTGGTTGCCAGAGACTGAGAAGAGGGGATAAGGGGAGCTCTTGTTCAATGGATACAGTGCTTCTGTTTTATAGGATGAAAAAGCCCTATAATTCTGTTGCACAACAATGTGCAAATAATTAATGCTTTTGAACTATATGTTTAAAAATGGCTAAGATGGTAAATTTAATGTGTTTTTTACCACAATAAAAAAAGATACTACATACTGATGAAAAGGTCAATTCACCAAGAAGACAGAATTCGAAATGTATATGTACCTAACAACAAACACATGAACCAAATATTGATAGAACTGAAAGAAGAAAGACAACTCCACAATCATATTTAAGATTAACATCAACATTGCTCTTTCAGTAATATAATTAATCAAGAATCAGTAGTGATATCAGAGAACAGAACATCAATCAACTGTGTTGAATTGACGTTTTGTAAGACAATCCTCCAAACAGCAAAATGTGCATTCTTTTCTGGTGCCTATGGAACAATTACCAAAATAAACCATGCTCTGGGACAAAAAACAACTCTTAATAAATTTAAAGGAAATTATATCATATAACATATGTTCTCTGATCATAATGGAATTAAACTAGAAATAGATATCAAAACTAACAGAAAAATCTCCGAATGCCTGGAAATTAACTTTTAAATAATCCATGAAACAAGGAGGAAGTCTCAGAAGAAATTAGAAAACATTCTAGGCTGAAGAAGAATGAAAATACAATGTATCAAAATTTGTGTGTTACAGCTAAAGCAGTGCCTGGGGAAATTTAGAGCACTAAATGCTTATATTAGAAAACAAAAAAATGGGTGCCTGAGTGGTTCAGTTGGTTACATGTCTGCCTTTGGCTCATGTCATGATCCCAAGGCCCTGGGATTGAGGGCCATGTCAAGCTCTCTGCTCCATGGGGAGAATCTGCTTCTCCCTCCGCCCCTCCTCCCACTCGTTCATTCTCTCTCTCAAATAAATAAAATCTTTAAAGAAAGAAAAGACGTGAAGTCAAGAATCTAAACTTTCAACTTAATAAACTAGAAAAAAAGGAGAAAAAAATACCCAGAGGAAATAATAAACAGCACAAGCCGATAAAACTAAAAACAGAAAAGATATAAAAGACAAAAGCTGTTTCTCGGGAAGATCAACAAAACTGATAAACATCTAGCCAGACTGCCCCCCAAAACAGGTGGGGGAACCACACTAGTCACCGATATTTGGAATATCAGACACTATCACTATGAACCTCACAGGCATTAAAAGGTTAGTAAGGTGACTACTATGGTAAATTTTACACACATAAATATGACAACTTAGATTAAATGAATTTCTCAAAACCACAATCTACCAAAATCCACCCAAGAGATAACATGAATATTTCTATAACTACATATCATTGAAAAGCAATCTCAAAGTCCAAATGACTTCACAAGCAAATTCTACCAAATATTTAAAACAAAATAACATCAATTCTACAAAAATCTTTCAGAAAACAGAAAGAGAACATTCCTAATTCATCTTTTGAGACCAGGATTATTCTGACACCAAAACCAGAGTACAGAAAAAGAAAACGAAAACTAAAAACCAGTATCTTTCATGAACTAAGACACAAAAATCCCCAACAGAACATCAGCAAACATAATCCAGGAAAATAGAGAATAACAATGACCAAGTGGGGTTTATCCTAAAAATGTAATAAAGCTGCTTCAATATTCAAAAAATCAATATAATCCACCCTATTAACACCCTAATAAACCATCATAAAAACATGTTAAAAGAAGAAAAACCACTAAGTTTTCTCCAGTTCCATAAGGCATGAAAAGGAAACAGAAGGCACAGAGATATGGAAGAAATAAAACTGTTCCATTAGTGGACATTACCTATATAAAACATTTCCAATAAATTGCTAGAACAAGTTTAGGAACATCACAAAATACAAGGTGAATCACAAAACAAAAGCAATATTTCCATACCTTCCACAATTGAAAAATGAAAATTTAAAAGGCACTCTATTTAAAGTGGCACAAAAGGGCAGCTCCGGTGGCTTAACACTGCCTTCAGCCCAGGGCGTCATCCTGGGGACCCAGGATCGAGTCCCACATCAGGCTCACCACACGGAGCCTGCTTCTCCCTCTGCCTGTGTCTCTGCCCCCGCCCCCTCTGTATCTCTAATAAATAAATAAAATCTTTAATAAAAAAATGAAAAAATTAAGTGGCACAAAAAAATGAAATACTCAGGTATAAACCTAACAAAACATGAATGCAGAAAAATCAAAATCTAATAGAGAAATATGTTTATGGATTAGAAAATTCAAAATAGTAAGCTGATATTTTCTGCAAATTGATGTACAGATTTAAAGCAATCAAAATCAAAATAACAGATTTATTTATAGATACAGAGAAGCTAACTCTAAAATTTACATGGAAAGGCAAAGATACAATATATAAAACAATTTTGAAAGAGAATAAGGTTTGAGGAATCACATCTAATTTGAAAGCATAACTTACATGCCTTTAGCCAAAAAAAAAAAAAATATATATATATATATATATATATAAATAGGACTACAACTCAAAGTATAGAAGAAATATCTGTAAGTCCATACCATACTGATAAAAACAAATGATGTAAGTAATATATAAATGAGGAGAACAGACAAAACTCCTATGCAGAAAAATTCTAAATAATTTATGTAGGTACTTCATCCTCAAGGAAGTGGAGTATAACTCTCCACTCTTTAAGTGCAGGCTGCATATAGCAAGTTACTTCTAAAGAACACAGTATGAAAAGGGGCAAAAAGAAAAAAAAGTAACTTTACAGTGAAGAAATTTGACGAGCACTACCTCAGTCAGTTGATGAGGGGTTACATCAATTTTGATAAGTCATGTTGACAGTATATATGCTTGATTTAATATGTGATGAGAATGGCATTTTATCTCTGTTATATGTACCTACTCCAAATCCATAATCCCTAATTATGAGAAAAATACCAGACAAATTCCAATTGAGGGACATTTTACAAAATACCTGACCAATACTCCTCGAGGTCATTGAAAACAAGAAAAATCTGAGATACCATGACAGCCAAGAGAAGACTAAGGACACATGACAACTAATTGTTATGTGGTATCCTGAATAGGATCCTCTAACAGAAATCAGACGTTAGTTAAAACTAAGGAAATCTGTAAGTGCCTAGATAGCTCAGTCAGTTAAGCCTCTGATTCTGGATTTTGGCTCAGGTCATCATCTCAGGTCGTGAGATTAAGCCCCACCTTGGGATCCACTCTGGGCCTGGAGCCTGCTTAAGATTCTTTCCCCTCCTTCTGCCCCCTCCCCGGACTTCCCTATCACTTGTGTGGCGTGTGTGTGTACGTGCACTCTCAAAAAAAAAAAAAAGAACTAAAGAAATCTAAATGAAGTATTGGGCTTTAGTCAATAATGTATCATTAATTATAACAAGCATGCCAATTTAATGAAAGATGTTAATAATAGAGGAAAGTGGATGAGGGGGATATACAGGAATTATATGTACTATCTTCACAATTTTTCTGAAATCTAAAACTTTAATTTAAACTCATATATAGTATACATCATTAATCTCAGATATAGTGTTCAGCAATTTATCATCAGTTGCATAGAACACCCAGTGCTCATCACATCATGTGCCCTCCTTAACGTCCATCACCCAGTTACTCCACCCCTCACCCTCCTCCCCTCCAGCAACCCTCAGGTTATTTACAATAGTTAAGAGTCTCTCATGGTTTATTCTCCCTCTTTGATTTCTTCCCATTCACTTTTCCCTCCCTTCCCCTATGATCCTTTGTGCTGTTTCCTATATTTCACATGAGTGAAACCTGATAACTGTCTTTCTCTGACTGACTTATTTCACTCAGCATAATACTTTCCCGTTCCATCTACACTGATGCAAATGGTAAAGTATTCATCCTTTCTGATGGCTGAGTAATATTTCATTGTGTTATATAGCATATCTTCTTTATCCATTCATCTGTTGATAGACATCTCTGCTCTTTCCACAGTTCGGCTATTGTGGACATTGTTTCTATGAGCAGGTGCCCCTTCAGATCACATTTTTATCTTTGGGGTAAATACCTAATAGTGCAATTCCTGGGCACAACCAACACCAACACCAAGGGCATACAAACAATTTTAAGAACATACTACAAGCAACTATATGCCAACAAATTAGGCAATCTGAAAGAAATGGATGCATTCCTGGAAACATAAACTACAAAACTGGAAATCTAAATCTTTCACATTTAAATGCTTAAACAAACAATGTGATAATGTGAATGGACAGGCATAAACATCAACAGAACAGAGTTCAGAAACAGAACCACACAATATGGCAAACTGATTTTTTAAAATCTTTAAGTGATCTCTACCCTCAATGGGGGGCTCAAACTCATGACCCTATGATCACATGCTCTTCAACCAGCCAGGCACCCCTTGATTTTTTTAAATTATAGTATAATTGAAATACAATGTTGTTTTAGTTTCAGGTGTACAACATGGTGATTTAATAATTCTACACATTATGCAATGCTTACCAAAATAAGTGGAGTTACCATGTCACCATACAGTTATCACAATATTATTTACTGTATTCCCTATGCTATACCTTGTATTCCTATGACCTATTTATTTCATAACTGGAAGTTTGTACCTCTTGATCCCCTACAACCTATTTCATCCATCCTCCCACCTTCCTCCCCTGTGGCACTCACTAGTTTCTTCTCTGTATTTATCAACCTGCTTCTGTTTGTTTGTTCATTTGTTTTGTTTTTTAGAGTCCACATATAAGTGCAATCATATGGTATTTGTCTTTCTCTGTCTCATTTATTTCACGTCACATAATACCCTTTACGCTCAACTATGTTGTCACAACTGGAAAGATTTCATTATTTTTTATAGCTATTATTCCATTGTGTATATGTACCACATCTTTATCTTTTCATCTATCAATTAGACAATTGATTTGAAAAGGTACAAAAGCAATTCAGTGGAGAAAAGAGTCTTTCAAAAAGTGATGTTGAAACAATTGGACATCCATATACAGAATATGAACCTTGGCCTAAACCTCACACATAAAAACACTTCACATAAAAATTAACTCAAAATGGGGCGCTTGGGTGGCTCAGTTGGTTAAGCATCTGCCTTTGGCACAGGTCATGATCCCAGGATCCTGAGATCAAGCCCCACATCAAGCTCCTTGCTCAGCAGGGAGCCTGCTTCTTCCTCTCCCTCTCCCTGCTGCTTCCTCTGCTTGTGCATTTACTCTCTCTCTCTCTCTCTCTCGCTCTGTCAAATAAATAAAACCTTTAAAGAAAAAAACTGACTCAAAATGGATCAGAGACTATATATGTATGTAAGTTTTAGAAAAGTTAGGGGAAAAAGTTCAAGACTGAGGTTAGACCACTAGTCTTTAGAAAAGAATTTTGAGAAACATAAAAGAAAAAACTGGCAAAGTGGACTCCATCAAAATTGAAAATACTTGCTATGAGAAAGATACTGTAAAAAAAATTAAAAGCCAAACTCCAGACTTAGACAAAATTTATTTTGCAAATAAAATATCTGACAAAAAACTTGTATTCCAAATAGATGAAGAGCTTTCAAAATTCAACAGTAAAAGGACAACTACCCAATTAAAATACAGGCAAAAGACTTAAGACTTTTCAACAATGAGGATATACTGGTGGCAAACATGTGCACAAAAAGATGCTCAACATCACCATTAGAGAAATGAAAATAAAAACCATGATGAAATACTACTACACGGGGCAGCCCCTGTGGCACAGCGGTTTAGCTCTGCCTGCAGCCCGGGGTGTGATCCTGGAGACCCAGGATCAAGTCCCACATCGGGCTCCCTGCTTCTCCCTCTGCCTGTGTCTCTGCCTCTCTCTCTCTCTCTATGAATGAATGAATGAATGAATGAATAAATAAATAAATCTTTAAAAAAAAAAAGAAATACTATTACACACCTATCAGAATAGCTGAACTAAAAAATACTAACACTACCAAGTGCTGGTGAGGATGTGAAACACTTGGAACTTTCATGCAATGCTGGTGGAGATGCAAAATGGTGTAGCTGCTCTAAAAAAACTGGCATTTCTTATACAATTTTTAAAAAATAGGCTCCTTGCCCAGCACAGAGCCCAATGCACGGCTTGAACTCACGACCCTGAGATCAAGACCTGAGCTGAAATCCAGAGTCAAATGCTTAACCTACTGAGCCACCCAAGTTCCTGGTTCTTACACAATTAACATACACTTACTCTATGGTCCAGCAATTCACTCGAGTATATGCCCTAGAGAAATTAAAACTTATGTTTGCAGAGAAATACATACATGACAATTTATAGCACTTCTATCTTCCAAATGCCAGAAACAACCCAAATAATCGTCCACAAGTGAAGAGATAAACTGTGGTACATCCATACAATGGAATACTACTCAGCAATAAAAACATAGTACATGCAACAACTTGGATGAATCTCAAGGGTATCATACTAGTTATGACTGCAAAAGAAATAGTCTCAAAAGGTTATTTCATGATTTCATTTATATGATATTCTCAAAAAGCAAAACCATAAGTGACAGAAAACAAATCAGTGGTTGCCAGGGGTTGGGATGGGGAGAGGGTGTGACTACAAAGAGCTGGCACAAAGGAGTTTTGGGGCATGACGGAACTATTTTGTATCCTGATTTTGGTGGTGATCAAAAAAATCTATACATGTGTTAAAATTCACAGAACTGTACACCAAAAATATCAAATTTTACTGTATGATAAAAAAATAAAATAGAAAAAAAGACAGTTACATTGCAACATATTTATGATAAAATCATAAGAACACAAAAGACAGGGCAGCCTGGGTGGCTTAGCGGTTTAGCCCCGCCTTCAGCCCAGGGCGTGATCCTGCAATCCCTGGATCAAGTGCCGAGTGCGGAGTCGGGTTCCCAGCATGGAGCCTGCTTCTCCCCCTGCCTGTGTCTCTGCCTCTCTCTGTCTCTCATGAATAAATATTAAAAAAACACACACAAAAGACAATATAATCACAAGCCAGTCTATTCCCTAGTGGGATAAATGAGCCCACAGAGGAAGATATAAAGGTCACAATCATCACAATCATCATCATTCAAAATACTACTACCATCGTCACCATCATGATTCAAAATACTATCTGCCTATCACTGTTTCAAGTGCTTTATGTCTATTAAATTGTGTTCCCTCTATGGCTCTATGAGGCAGCTATTTTTATTTTGCCCCTTTTACAGATATGGAAATTGAGGCACAATGAGATGGAGTAGAGCCCAAGTGGAACCAAGTGGTGGAGCTAGTGTTTAAACCTAGATAGCACAGCTCCAAAGGTCTGTCCCAAGCACTTGGCAAGTAAAATAGAATTTTAGTAAAGCAACAAAAACAAGGTACCTCTCTTCTTCCTTCTAAAACCAGCTATTTTAATTTCCCTACTTTTGCATGTGGGAATGCCATTTTTTCAGCTGCCCTCGTTTGTAACCTGAACCATATCTAGCTCCTCTGACTTTCATAACCTATTAGTTTCAATTCCCCTGAAATCTCCTTGGAAAAATCTCTCTCCTATTCCTCCATTTTTCCTGCTCTCACTGAATTCAACTCTTTTTCATTGTATAGTAGCCCTTTTATCTGCAGCTCCTTTATGTTCCAACACTCCCAAGTGGATGCCTGAAACTGCAGAGAGTACAAACCAAACCAAACTCTCTGCAGAGAGTATATACTATGTTTTTTCCTATATATATATACACACACACTCTTATGATAAAGTTTAATATATTAACAATAAGAAATTAACAGTAAGAAATTAACAATAATAAAACAAATATAACATATGGCAATAAAAATTATGCGAATGTGCTCTCTCTCAAAATACCTTAGTGTACTATACCTACACTTCTTGTGATGAGAGATGACAAAATGCCTACATAAGATGAAGTGAGATGAATGGCAGGCATTACGATACACTATCAGGCTACTATTGATCTTTTGGTGATACGTCAGGAGGATCATCTGCTTCTGAACAGCAGTTGATCTCACAAAACCGAAACTGCAGAATATGAAGCCATAGGTAAGGGAGCGGTGGGAGGACTACTGTACTCTGAGATGTACAAATCTTGCTTGGATTATAATAGCCCCCATTGACCAATTACCATGCCCGTATCATCCCTAAAAATCTATTATGGGCAATGCTGCCAGACTTATCTAGCTCTCAGTGTCAATTCCAAACTATATGATGATGTAGTTCAAACTGCTTATCCTGGCATTCGTTGCTCTGATTCCAAATTACCTTCTAGTCTTTTCTTCCATTAATTTTTTTTTAAATTTTATTTAAATTCAATTTTCCAGCATATCCTCCATCAATTTTTGACATAAAGTAGGGGAAAGGAGGGAAAGGTTACTTACCAAACCACTATGTGTCAAATATTTTGATAAAAATCTTGCATATACTTCCTCATTTAAACATCACGAGTACATCATAATGGCCTGAACATCCCTGACTTGCCCAAAGTGACACAGGTGGAACATGGGAGCTAGAATTTCAATTCAGCTCTAAAAGTCCATTCTTTTTCTATTAAATCAGACTTCACTATTCCATTTTTCTCAAATATATGTGCAAGTACTAAACTTATTTCTTGTGAGGGAATGACATCTAGGCCCAATTGAAATAATGTTTCTGAATGGCATGAATTCTTCTCTAAATTCTTCCAATGGGGTGTGTTCACCTTTCTGTGAACTCACATGGTAAAATGTACTTCTTTGGAGTGACTTTATTCCTTTTGTGTTTTAGACTTGTCTACTTAACACAATGTTAAATAACTTAGAGAAAAATATCTCAATATCTATGTATCTTGCCCACATAAGCCTAGGTCATAAGTGACTGAGTCAACATGATTTTTGTGGGCTGTATGATTTTGCCCCAATATAAAGGAACTTGGTCAGCTCTTCATTATTGGTTAGACTAGTAAGTCTTCTTTCATCCAGAACCTTCATCATACCATATTTTGTGCCCTATGAGTATGAGTGTTAGGATGGCAAGTATTACTAATATGTTATTTCTAAACCTTACTATGTTTACTGACACAGAATTCAAAACTATCATACACATTTTCCCTTATATTAAGCCACTCTAGCTCCTGTTTACAAAAAGCTTAACTCATCATTGTTGTCACAAAACTATTTCCTTAGAGGATTGTTCCATGAAAAGGTGCATTAATATCCATTTTATATAATTATTTTTTATTGATATCAGATTTGGGCATGATATAGCATCTCAAAAATTTTCTATATTAAATTCTTTTAAAACAGTCTATTCAAAGAATGCAATGTCTATCCTAAACTTTTTTTTTTTCTATCCTAAACTTTTAAAAATATATTATATAAAGTAAAATAGGAAGACAGGAGCAGGAAAAGAATATTTATCCTGACATTTCACTCTTCTAAGGAGCTTCACAGACTTTGTAACTCACAAAGACTGTATTAAGTGAAAGTAAAACTCAACCTAAACTCTAACTCAAAATGTTTAAAAAATGTATCTAAGATTTTGACCCGTAGGGAGAAAAAAATAAGATACCCCAGCTTCCCCAATAGATTAAGAGATTAAAAAAGAAAAAAAAAAGACATGATCCATGGTAATGTTTCTATCATACCATAGTGTGTTATGACACTGAAGCAGACAGGAAGTGAGACCATTTTTTGTTGTTGTTGTTGTCCTCGAAGTGCTAGTAAAGTCATTATCAATCAACAAAATAAGTTCTGAAGAAAAAAGTATTTCATGCAGAAGCAGATAGTTTTACTGGTTCAGTGCAGAGAATATATAATAAAACTAAAGTGTTTTTATGTTTTAACACAACTTACAATGAATTTCAGAAAACAAAACTTAACGGCTAACGCATAAAGATACTATGTTAAGTCACTCTGTTCTCCTTTTTCTGATTTCCTTGTATTTACACTCTATATCACATATTAGTATGTACTATCAACATATAATACTATTATGCAGAACACTGTATTAGCTCAGACTGTAGTATTCTCCTAGCTAAAATCTTTGTAGGCAAAGAGTGACTTTTATACTGCACATTAATCAGAACAGTACTTAGTAGAAAGAGGAACTCCAAATGGCACTTCTGCAGTACCTACTACAGGCAGCAATTAGATTAATTGCTATTGCTATTAGATTAATTCTGCTATTATTTGTTTTAATTGAAGCATAGTTGACATATATATTAGTTTCAGGTACAACATAGTGATTCAACAGTTCTACACATTATGCAATGCTTACCACTAAGTGTAGT
This sequence comes from Vulpes vulpes, assembly GCF_048418805.1. Classification (NCBI taxonomy): domain Eukaryota; kingdom Metazoa; phylum Chordata; class Mammalia; order Carnivora; family Canidae; genus Vulpes; species Vulpes vulpes. Next base: position 54,980,620 of record NC_132783.1, on the reverse strand, counting down.
TACCATACATCATCATACAAAATTATTACAATATTATTGACTATATTCCCTATGCTGTATTTTCATTCCTGTGATTTATTTTAAAACTGGAAATTTTAAATCTTGGGGCACCTGGGTGGCTCAGTGGTTGAGCATCAGCCTTTGGCTCAAGTCGTGATCTCCAGGTCCTGGGATCCAGTTCTACATCAGGCTCCCAGCACGGACCCTGCTTCTCCCTCTGCCTATGTATCTGCCCCTCTCTCTGTGTCTCTCATGAATACATAAAATCTTTAAAAAAATTTTTTTAACTCTTGAGTCCCTTCACCTATTTCACCAATCGTCCCCCCCATCCCACCTCTGACAACCACTATCTTGGTCTCTGTATTTAAGAGTTTCTTTAATTTTTTTGTTTGTTCATTTGTTTTTTAGATTCCAAATATAAATGAAATTATATGGTATTTGTCTTGTCTGATTATTTTACTTACCATAATATCCACTAGGTCCATCCATGTTTGTCACAAATGGCAAGATTTTGGTTTTTTTATGACTGAATAATATTCCACTTTATTTATACCACATCTTTATCCACTCACTATTGATGGCCACTAGGGCTGCTTCCATGTCTTGGCTATTGTAAATAATGCTGCAATAAACATGGGAGTGCATGGGTATTTCCATTTTTAATTTTTTGAGGAACCTCCATACTGTTTTCCATAATGGCTACACCAAGAGTGCATAAGAATTCTCCTTTATACCCTTGCCAAGACTTGTTATTTATCTTTTTTGAAAGATCTGTTTTAGAGAGAGAAAGAGTGTGCACATATATATGAAAGGGGAGGGGCAAAGGGAGGAGAGAGAGTCCCAAGCCGACTCTGTGCTGAGTGCAGAGCCCAACATGGGGCTCAATCTCACAACCCTGAGATCATGATCTGAGCCAAAACTAAGAGTTGGATGCTTAACCAACTGCGCCACCCACAAGGCCCATTTTTTTTGTCTTTTTGATAACAGCCATCCTGACAGGTATGAGGTGATATTGCATTCCCATTTTAATTTGCATTTCTCTTATGGTTAATTGTATTGAGCATCTTTTTATGTGCCTGTGGGCCATCTGTCTTCTTTGGAAAAAATGTCTATCCAGGTCTTCTGCTTATTTTTCATATATGGCCTTTATTATGTTGAGGTATGTTCCCTCTAAGCCCACCTTGCTGAGTTTTTATCAAGAACAAATATTGCATTTTGTTAAATGCTTTTTATGCATCTACTGATATGATCATGTGATTTTAATCTTTCATCTTGTTAATGTGATATATTACATTGATTGAGCTGTGAATATTAACCATTTTTGTATCCCTGGAATAAATCTCACTTAACTATGGTGAATGATCCCTTTAATGTATTACTGAGCCTGGCTTGGTAATATTTTGTTGAGGACTTTTGCATGTATGTTTATCAAAGACAACGGCCTATAATTTTCTCTTTTTTTGTGTGGTGTCTCTGTCTGGTTTGGGTATCACAGTAATGCTGGCTTGGTAAAATAAATTCAGAAGTACTCCTTCCTCTTCCATTTTTGGGGAAAATGTTGTAAGAACAGGTACTAATTCTTCTTCAAATGTTTGACAGGCTTCACCTGGGAAATGACCTGGTCTGAAACTTTTATTTGTTCAGAGTTTGATAATCAATTCAATTTTGTTACCAGTAACCAGTAGGGCCAGATTTTCTACTTCTTCTAATTCAGTCTTGGAAGATTGTGTTTCTAGAAATGTATCCATTTCTTCTAAGTTGTCCAATTTGTTTCCATAGTAGTCTATTATAATTATTTGTATTTCTGTGTGTTGGTTATAACTTCTTTTCCATTTCTGATTTTATATACTTGAGTCTTCTTTTTTTCTTCTTGATGAGTCTAGCTAAAGGTTTGTCAATTTTATGTTTTCAAAGAACCAGTTCTTAGTTACATTAACCATTTTATGACTTCTTAAAGTCTCTATTTCATTTATTTCTGCTCTGATCTTTGTTATTTTTTTCCTTCTACTAATTTTGGGCTTTGTTCTTTTTCTAACTCCTTTAGGTATAAGGTTAAATTATTTGAGATTTTTCTTGTTCTTGAGACAGACCTTCCTCATACCAAAGAATCTGCCTTGTGTTTCCATTTTATCTCCATGTATTTATTTCCTCTTTGATTTCTTCACTGACCCATTGGTTGTTTAGTAGCACATTGTTCAGCTCTTTCAAGTTTTTTTTTTTCCTTGTAATTAATTTTTAGTTTCATACTGTTATGGTGAGAAAAGATGCTTGATATGATTTCAACCTTAAGTGTATTGAGACTACACTTGGGTGGCTCAGCGGTTGAGCGTCTGCCATTGGCTCAGGTCACATGATCTGGAGTCCTGAAATCCAGTCCTGCATCAGGCTCCCTGTGGGGAGCCTGCTTTTTATTTTTTTTAAGATTTTATTTATTTATTCGTGAAAGACACAGAGAGACAGAGACACAGGCAGAGGGGGAAGCAGGCTCCATGCAGGAAGCCCAATTTGGGAGGCAGAGGGGGAAGCAGGCTCCATGCAGGAAGCCCAATTTGGGACTCAATACCGGGACTCTGGGATCACGCTGAGCCAAAGACAGATGCTCAACCACTGAGCCACCCAGGCGTCCCACGGGGAGCCTGCTTCTCCCTCTGCCTATGTCTCTTCCTCTCTCTGTGTGTCTCTCATGAATAAATAAACAATCTTTTAAAAAGTGTACTGAGACTTGTTTTGTAGCCTAACATGATCTATCCTGGAAAATGTTCCATGTGCACTCTGCCCTTTCTGGATGGAATGTTGTGTATATATTTGCTAAGAACATCCGGTCTAATGTGTTGTTCAAACCGATATGATCTGCCCACTGATATGAATGGGGTTTTAAATTCCTTACTATTATTGTATACTGTCAATATTTGCTTTATATAACTAGGTGCTCCTATGTTGGGTGCATATATATTCATAACTGTTATACCTTCTTGTTGGATCGCACTCTTTATCATTATGTAATAACCTTCTGTGTCTCATTACACAGTCTTCGTTTTAAAGTCTATTTTGTCTGATACAAGAATTGCTACTCCAGTTTTTCTTTCACTTCCATTTACATGAAATATTTATATTTTAAGATCTAATTTATTTGAGGGGTGACTGGGTGGCTCAGCTAGTTAGGCACTTGAGTCTTGGGTTTCAGCCCTGGTCATGATTTAATTGTGAGACTGAGCCCCACGTCTGGCTCCACAATCAGGGGGGAGCCTGCTTCTCTCCTTTCCCTCTCTCCCTGCTTATGTACTCTCTCTCTAAAATAATTCTTAAAAAAAAAAAAAAAAAGATTTGAGAGAGAGAAGCACTCCTACATGGAGTTTCTTTTTGCATCCCTTCACTTCCAGTCTGTATGTGTCTTTAGGTCTGAAGTGAGTGTCTTGTAGCATAATGACTGATCCTGATTCATTATTCAGTCACCTTATGTCTTTTTATGAGCATTTAGTTCATTCACATTTAAAGTAACTACTAATAGGGGTACCTGGTGGCTCAAAAAGTTGAGCAGCCAACTCGTGGTTTCAGTTCAGGTCATGATCTCAGGGTTATGAGATTGAGCCCTGTGTCAGGCTCTGTGCTCAGCAGAGTCTGCCTGTCCCTCTCCCTCCCTCTCTGCCCCTTCCCACAGTCATGTATGCATGCTCTAATAAATCTTTAAAAAAAAAAAAAAGTAACTACTGACAGGTACATACTTATTGCTGTTTTGTTGTTTTCTGGTTGTTTTTATAATTCTTCGCTGTTCCATTCTTCTCTGGCTCTCTTGCCTTCTGATTTGATGATTTTCTTCAGTTGTATGACTGAATTCCTTTATCTTTATTTTTTTTTAAAGATTTTATATTTCTTTATTCATGAGAGACAGGGAGAGAGAGAGGCAGAGACACAGGCAGAGGGAGAAGCAGGCTTCATGCAGGGAGCCCAAGGCAGGACTCGATCCCAGGTCTCCAGGATCATGCCCTGGGCTGAAGGCAGATATTTAACTGCTGAGCCACACAGGCATCCAGGATTCCTTTATCTTTAATGTATCTATTACAGGATTTTGATTTATGGTTATAATGAAATTCATATTTAACATCCTGTGCATATAGCAGTCTATTTTAAGTCGATAATCACTTAAGTTTGAACTCATTCTAAAAGCACTACATTTTTATTCTCCCCTTCCATGTTTTATGCTTATATTGTCATATTTTACATCTCTTAATTTAGTATATCTCTTAATTATTGTAAATAATTAAGTATTAAATCATCTTAATACTTTTGTCTTTTAAACCTTCATACTAGGGGATCCCTGGGTGGTGCAGCGGTTTAGCGCCTGCCTTTGGCCCAGGGCGCGATCCTGGAGACCCAGGATCGAATCCCACGTCGGGCTCCTAGTGCATGGAGGCTGCTTCTCCCTCTGCCTGTGTCTCTGCCTCTCTCTCTGTGTGTGTGTGTGACTATCATAAATAAAAAATTTTTTTAAATATTAAAAAAAAACAAGTTTAAAAAAAATAAAAAATAAATAAACCTTCATACTAGCATTATAAGTGATACTACCTTTACTATATGTTTGCCTTTACCAGTGGAATTTTTTCCTTTCATGATTTCCTTACTTCTAGTTTTGGCCTTTCTTTTCCACTTAAAGAAGTCCTTTTAAAAGTTCCTGTAAGGTCGATTTAGTGGTAATGAATTCCAACTTTTGTTTGTCTGGGAAACTCTTTAACTCTCCTTCAATTCTGAATGATCTTGTTGGGTGGATTGGTTATAGATTATTTTCCTTTCAGCCCTCTGAATATATCATGCCACTCCCTTATGGCCTGAAGAGTTTCTGCTGGAAAAAAAAAAAAAAGAGTTTCTGATGTAAAAGCAACTGATGGCCTTTGGTTTTCCCTTGTATGTAACTAGTTGCTTTTCCCTTGCTGCTTTTAAGATTCTCTTTATTTTTAATTTTTGACATTCTAATTAGTATATGTCTTGGTGTGGATCTCTTTGGGTTCATCTAGTTTAAGGCTCTCTCTACTTCCTGGACCTGGATGCTTGTTTCTTTCCTCAGGTTAGGATAGTTTTCATCAATCATCTCTATAGATAAGTCCTCTGCCATTTTCTCTCTCTCTCTCTTTCTGGAGCTTTCTGGAGCCCCTATAATGCAAATGTCAGTATGCATGATATTGTCCCAGAGGTTCCTTAACCTATCCTCATTTTTTTAAATGCTTTTTTTCTTTTTTGCTGTTCAACTTGGATGATTTCCACTCCCACACCTTCCAGATCACTGATCCATTCTACATCTTCTAATCTCTGTTGATTCCCTGTAGTGTCATTATTTCAGTTATTATATCCTTCAGCTCTGATTGGTTCTTTCTTGTATTTTCTCTTTGTTGAAATCCTCACTCAATTCATCCACTCTTCTCTCAAATCTGGCAAGCCTGTTTATGACCGTTACTTTGAACTCTGTATCGGGGAGATTGCTTATATGTTTCATTTATTTCTTTTTCTGAGGTTTGTCTTGTTCTTTTATTTGGAACATATTCCCCTCTCCCTTCATGTTGTCTGACTCTGCTTCTATGTCAAGTGGATCAGATATGTCTCCTTGTCTTGAAAGTAGAGGCCTTATGTGGAGGGCTTCCTATGTGGCCCAGTAGCACACCACCACCCCTGGTCACCAGAACCAGGTGCTCCAGGGGCATCACCTTTATGGGATACATGTGCCCTCCTGATGTAACTGGGCCATGACTACTGCAAGTACACCGGTGGGTGGGGGCTGGCCCCCACCCAGGATGACTGTATTGACTAACCTCAACACCATGGACATACTGATGAGCAGAGCTGGCCCCTAGCCCAGCTAGTTGAATGGCCCTGATACTATGGACATGCTGGTTGGTGAGGTTAAACCCTGGTACAGCTGGCTGAGAGGCCTAGCTTCAACTGTTGTGGGAGTGCTGGTAGGCAGGACAGGTAGGCCTGTCTATACTTCCATTCCCAGAGAAAATTCCGACAGATCTCAGCCTCTCCAACCTGGGGCAGGAGTCACTTAGGAGGACATGCCTGTTGCATATGAGAGGGCAGCAGTTGCTTTGGGGGGAGGGAGAGACACCAAGGCTGCCTGCTTGATATGGCAGTGTGGCAGCTGCTTTGGAGGTACACCTGAAGACTGGGTGGGGTAGATCTGCAAGAGAATGATAGGCAGTATCAGAACTGGCTCCCCCCCAGCTTTGGGCCAGTTAGGCTGAAGGAGGACAAGAAAAATGATGCCTGTCTACACTTCCATTCCCAGAGAAAATTCCGACAGATCTCAGCCTCTCCAACACATTCTCTAAAATTAGTCAATAAATCTCCTTCACATATAAACTAGGCACTTTTCAAACTACTGCCTCTGTGTTTGGTCTCAGAGAGAGTAATATAGAGTACTAGCCCTTTAAAAGCAGAGTCTCAATTTTCTATAGCCCTCCAGCTCTCCTAGAGTTAAGCCCTGATGATTTTCAAAGCCAGATGGTAAGGAGGCTCATTTTCTCAGTACAGATCTACAGGGTACGGGGTACCCAACATGGGGCTTGATCCTTTCACTCCTCAGGGAGGACCTCCAGGCTTGTGATATCCCTCCCACTGAGCAGAGGTTTGGTTCCCAGCCACATCTCTGCTCCTCCTACCCTTCTCAATGTGACCTTTTCTTTATGTCTTTAGCTGTTGAACAGCTGTTCTGGTAGTCTTCAGGTTATTTTCAAAGTGAGTTGAACTTTATGTAGTTACACTCTGATGTGTCCATGGGAGGAGTGCTCAGAATCTTCCTACTCCATCATCTTCCCAAGCTCCTGTTCCAGAAAGTCTAGATTCATTCATTATTTAAAATAACTGTAGTTTAAAATAAAATAAAATAACTGTAGTTTGTACTCCTTATGATTCAGTCAGGTGAAGATTTTAAGAAGATACAAAATATTACACTTTATACAGTATCTGATAGGCTATACTCATTATTTCACTTTTATTTACAAAAGCAAAGAACAAAGATTTTAAATTTTAAATCAAGTAGTCCATAATTATTAAAGAAGAAGTTGCTGCTTTGACCAACTGGATTACAGTTACAATAGTTCCTATTTAGTCAAGGAATACATGACTTCTAGCAATTTACTTCTGTGATTTAAAAAAAAAAAAGTTTTTCTTAGCATTACCATGTATCAGATACAATTGTTATCAAAGTCTGCTTGTTAAATACTAGTGTCATTTCCAGAGCCTATAAAAAACATTTTCACTGCACTGAATACTTTGTAAGATGTTTCAATTTGGAGTCTGTTTTATAAGGCTTTCTATTAATATCTCACTACTATATTCATTTGTTTGAACTAGTCCACATAATTTATAGTCATAATAATTGGGAAGTCTAGTATAAAGTTGTAAAAAATATATAAATATTTCATTTTAAAAGATTTATTCATTTTCAGAAGAGTAGAGGGACAGAGGAAGAAAGAATCTGGGCAGCCCCGGGGGCTCAACGGTTTAGCACTGCCTTCAGCCTAGGGCGGGATCCTGGAGACCCAGGATCTAGTCCCACGTCGGGACCCCTGCACGGAGCCTGCTTCTCCCTCTGCCTGTGTCTCTGCCTCTCTCTCTCTCTCTCTCTCTCTATGTCTCTAATGAATAAATAAATAATATCTTTAAAAAAAAGAAGAAGAAAAAATCTTAAGCAGACTCCAAGCTGAGCATGGAACCCCATTTGAGGCTCAATCCCACAACCCTGAGATCACAACCTAAGCCAAAACCAAGAGTCAGATACTTAACCAATAGCACCACCGAGGTACTCCTAAAAATTAAAAAATGTTTAAAAAGACTTGAATTTTACCTAAGTATGTGAATAAAATGTATGAACCCTCTCTTAGGTAGGGACTCTATTACTTAATAGTTTTGTTTAAGAATGTCATAGAAGTCACAGGGTTGTACTTAAAGATAAAAAAATGATAATTATTTGACTCAAAATATAAAGCCTACTAAAAAATAAATTTACCAATATTTTTTTCTAAGTGTGAAAGGTATTCCCCATTCAACATCTGAAATGAAACAAAAAAACACAAAGCTAAATAATAATTACCTCCTTAAGAGAGCTATGCTGGTCAGGCAAGATTGCTAGTCTTACATAGGGTTTAGGAGGAAATGTGGAGTCCAGGAATTGGTGAATTTTCAGAGGCTCTGAAGCATGGCTGGCTTGCAAAATTCTTGTTCACTAAGGCAGATTGCTGTTGGTTAATTACACTGCCTTAAAAACAATTCTAAAGAACTGTAACTTTTTTCCTCTTTTAAAAAATATTTTATTTGACAGAGAGAATAGTGTGTGTACATGTACAAGCAGGGGGAACAGCAAGGGGAGAAGGAGAAGCAAGCTCCTCACTCAGCAGTGAGTCTGATTTTGGGCTGGATCCCAGGACTCCAGGACCATGACTCAAGCCAAAGGCAGATGCTCAACAAATCAAGCCACCCAGGCACCCCAAAGGAACTGTAATTTATTCAGTTAAGCAGGTTTGAAACTGGTTTGAGTGACTAACAGTCACCATGTCTATACAAGATTCAGTCTTCTACCAGGAGTATGGAAACTTCGTTTTATTTTCACAAGGGAAGCACATAAACCAACATATACATATATATATATATATATATATATATATATATATATATATATATATATACATACACATACTGTGTACATAAGTCATATGGTTTTATAATCACATTTCAAGAAATTGCAATAAAAATAGAAATATTGTCAGTGTAAAGGGGGAAAAGCACTTGTCTTACAAGATATATTTAATCAGTCATTACATGTTATACTGCAGGTTATGGCAATTCAAAGGTGAATATGAAAAGCAACAACCAAGGGCTTTATAGAGCTATTCAAAGTGAGTCTGGTCCACAATTTTTGTTTCAGGTCTGCAATGATGTAAGTACAAAAATGGGGTGTTTAGAAACTCTTACAGGAAATTTGTATTTGACAGAATAATTTTATGCTCTTTGAATCTAATGAAAAATTAAAGTTTATATTTTGTACATCCATTTTTTCATTTTTCTAGTAATTAATTTTTGTTGTCTGTTATAAAAATATTGGTTCACAAACTGGTCTTTCACCACAGAGAGAAGCACTACTTCATAAGACTCAGAAAGGCAGCTATCTGCAACCAGAGAATGTTGTGTTTTGCTATGAAGATCCAAGCAAAAAGAATGTGTATCACACACCAAGCAAATAAACACCTGCATCAGAATTGGAAGAATGGTGACAAAATTTGAATAATGATGACAGAGCACATCTAAATGCTGCATCATCTATCCCCCAGATGCAGCAGGAGATTATGGTATGTGGAAAAACAAATGACTCTAGAGAAAAAGCTGCTTCAAAAGAATCAGACTCTAAATATGAAGAAATTTATGAACACCTTAACCTATCTCTTCTATTTTCAATTTTTAAAAAAATGCATGCACGAAATAATCTAATCTTTAAAAGGTTCATCTAAGATAAATCTCCCCTGAAATTATATGGATAAGACATGACATAATTCCTACCATTAATGAGCCTGAATTATCCCAATAGTACAAAAACAGATGATAATAATAATGTGGTAAAGGCAGTAGTAAAGAGATATACTGGATGTTATAGGAGAGCCCAAACTAGCCTGGATGATCAAAGCTTCCCACTGAATGTGAAAGCTCCCATGTACTCAAAATTCCCACTCGACTTCACCCACTATAACAAAGTTCCGTACATTTTACTTCCTCAATTCCTCTCATATTGTTGGTCCTGCTTCTCCAGCAATACCACGTTAGTCCCAGGCCACAACTCACAGCTATGATTATAGCTCCCAACAGCCTCTTCTTTCATGAGTGCATCCTTCCTATTGCTGCCAGTTTTCATTCCCAAATTCAAATCTGATATCACCTCATTGCTTAGAAAATTCCATGAATAATGTAAAAAAATTCCATTAATAATGGAAAAGTAAGGAAAAAAGAAAACTGGATGCAAGCTGTATGATCTCTACTTTCTAAAGATGTATATGTGGTAGGTTTCCAATCACAAGGTGGATCCAACTGCAATTACTGTTTTGGAATCAATTAATGAAATGATTCCAAAAGTTTCTATTTATTACAGAGAAATCTATAATAAGGAAACATAAGTTTAAAGAGGGTCACAGAAATTTACAGAATGGGGCATACAAAGTATATTCCCAAAAGTTCTTCAAATTCTAAGAACGAAAGAGAAACGACTAAATATTTACTATTATTACAGCTAGCGTACCTTTTATAACTAGGCTAAATATTCTTATAGGTCATAAACATTTTATAATGCTTTAAAGTCCCTTACATAATGACCATAAGATAGAGCTATTGATTTTATAGAACTTAAAAAGAGGTAGCATGAGGCACCTGGCTGGCTCAGTTGGAAGAGCACGTGACTTGATCTTGAGGTTGTGAGTTTGAGTCTCATGTTCATTGCAGAAATTATTTAAATGAATAAATAAATTAAAACTTTTAAAAAGTAAAAATAAGGGTGCCTTGGTGGCATAGTTGGTTAAGGGTTCAACTCTTGTTTCAGCTTAAGTCATGATCTCAGGGTTGTGGTATCGAGCCCCATGTCAGGCTCCACACTCAGCAGAGTCTACTTCAGATTCTTGCTCCCTCTCCCTCTGCCCCTCCCACTTCTGTGCTTTCTCTAAAATAAATAAGTCTAACTTAAAATTAAAAATAAAAATAAAAAGAGGTAGCATGGTTTAGCAAAAATAACATTGACTTTGGTATCAGGATAATTGGATTTTAGCTAGATACATTTTTGGGAAGTTACCTAATCTCTCCAAGTCTTCATTTATAAAAGTATAGGACTGGATGGGTCATGGATCAGTAATCTTTTTCTGTGATGGGCCAAATAATAAACATTTTAGGCTCTGTGAGCTATACAGTCTCTTTCATGATCACTCAACTATGCCATAGTAGTATGAAAGTAGCCAGAAACAATACATAAAGAAATGACTGTGGCTGTGTTCTGACAAAATTTTATTTAGAAAAGTGAGAGCAAGCTGAGTTTGGCCTATAAAAACCTAGCTTTACGTAATCACTGTTTAGTTCTAAACGATGAGAGGATTTTTTTTCCCTATTTAAAATTCCCGGGACATCTGGGTGGCTCAGCTGTTGGGCAGCTGCCTTTGGCTCAGGTCGTGATCCTGAAATCCGGGATGGAGTCCTGCATCGGACTCCTGTGAAGAGCCTGTTTCTAGCTCTGCTTAGGTCTCTGCCTCTCTCTATGTCTCTCATGAATAAATAAATAAATCTTAAAAAAATAAAATAAAAAATAAAATTCCCTACACTGTTCCCTTTATTTTTATGTATTTTTTGAGGATTTATTTATTTATTTGGGAGAAAGTATACATGCATATAGTGGGAAGGGACAGAGAGAAAGAGAGGGAGAGAATCTCAAGGAGACTCCATGCTGAGCACACAGCCCCAAGCAGAGCTCCATCCCACAACCTTGAGATCATAATCTTAGCCAAAATCAAAGAGTCTGATGCTTAACTGACTAAGCCACCCAGGCACCCTGGTTGCCTTGATTTTTAGAGAAATCTGTTAGCCATATCCTAACACAAGGCACATAAACTAGTGATTAATAGCAGATTTTTGGATCAGACAGTTTTGGGATTCTCTTTTAACTATTAGCCTTGGACAAGTCACTCACTTAAAATCACTCTGAGCTTCAGCTTTCTTATAAGGTTGTTGTGAAGTTTAAATGAAGTGATAATAGGGGTGTCTGGCTCAGTCAGAAGAGCATATAACTCCTGATCTTGGGATTTTGAGTTTTTGAGTCCTGTCAGGCAAAGGGAGTACTTAAATTAATAAAACTTTTTTTTTTCACTTTAAGCGAAGTAATAATATATAAAGTATTTAACCCTATATCTGGTATATAATAACCATTCAATAACTGAACATTATTACTTTTATAAATTACACAATCCTGAAGCTTTGGTCAGGAACACAATACTCCAATCAACATTTCTTTCCAGCAAACAAATAAAATATGCTTTATAATGATCTATATTCAAATGCATTTTCCACTAAAGCAAAAGACAAGGGCTGGCTATACTACCCCTAAGTTCCTATGGCTTTGATTTTTGTTTTTAAATGATAGTAGTCAGCTTCAGCTTTGAGTGCTTACTATTTACTTACTAGCTGTATGACTCTGGTAAAGTTCTACAACCAACCTTTCATTAGCCTCCAATTCTTCATCTGAAAAAATGTGGAAAATAACAGTACCAACTTTATAGGATTGTTACAATTATTAAGAGAGTTAATAAATTGTCTGGCATATAAACTATGTAAGTACCTGCTATTATTTTACTTAGATATTTAACATTTGTTCATTTCAACAAACAACCTAAAGAGGTATTACTCCTATATTTACAGTTGTGGATAATGAGGGTCAGAGAAACTAGGAAACCTACCCAAGGTCACACAGCAATTAAGTGGCAATGCCCAGGACTCAACACAGGACTGCCTGACTACAAAGCCAAAATCCTTACCACAAGGCCAAAGAGGACTTTAACTGTATCTCTGTATGGCACATACAAATGACTTTTATTTTATTTTTTTTTTAATTTTTTTTTTAAATTTTTATTTATTTATGATAGTCACAGAGAGAGAGAGAAAGAGAGGCAGAGACATAGGCAGAGGGAGAAGCAGGCTCCATGCACTGGGAGCCTGATGTGGGATTCGATCCCGGGTCTCTAGGATCGCGCCCTGGGCCAAAGGCAAGCGCCAAACCACTGCACCACCCAGGGATCCCTACAAATGACTTTTAAGAACTAAAATAGGGGTATTATAAAATCCCCATACAGGAAATGTCTGATTTTTTTTTTTAAGTTCAAGGGTAGGAGAAAACATGTAAAATCACAGATCTTCTTACAATGAGAGTTTCCTCATAAGTAAAATTTTTCTTGAAATGATTCCTCTTTTTAAATTATATCTAATTAATTTAACTCAAACTTTCATTATTAAAGTAATAAGCAATCCTTGGCATTAAAATAACTAAAGATGCAGCATAGTGACTTATCCTGTACACATAAAGTACTATGCAAATGATGGCATTCACCTCTAACTGATCTTTGAGATTTACATAGGCCTCTCAGACTAATCTGATAAAAAGCAAACCTAGAGAGCCTAAAGGAGTTCTGTTACTTTATTCCATAAATTCCCAAGTATTGACTTAACGTGGGCTCAGAAAAACTTTCCAATTCAAATGAAAATACTGACCAGGGATCCCTGGGTGGCGCAGCAGTTTAGCGCCTGCCTTTGGCCCAAGGCGCGATCCTGGAGACCCGGGATCGAATCCCACGTCGGGCTCCTGGTGCATGGAGCCTGCTTCTCCCTCTGCCTATGTCTTTGCCTCTCTCTCTCTCTCTCTGTGTGTGACTATCATAAATAAATAAAAATTTAAAAAAAAAAAAAGAAAATACTGACCAATATCAAAGGGGAAAAAAAAAGACCTCAAGGAAAAAGACCAAAAAACATTACTCTGCTGCATAGGTTTGTTTCTAAGTTTGTGCTGCATCACTTAGTTCTCCTCATACTCCAGGCCTTGTGAACGCTACTGGTAACTGATACAGAAGAGAAGCTGGCTTTATACTGTAAAGCCTCAGAGCCCAGCAACCCAATACTAACAAGAAACACAGGACAGTCTGATATAGCTTACTTCTAAACTTTATTACATGAATGAATCCAAATTTAGAACTCTAACCTAACTCTGAAATTCCCCAAATGCAAATAAGATTAATCTTCAATGTTAGAAAATTATAAATTAGGGGCACCTGGGTGGCTCAGATGCTTAAGTATCTGCCTTCAGCTCGGGTCATGATGTTAGGGTCCTGGGATCCAGCCCCACGTCTGGTGGCTCCCAGCTCAGTGAGGAGTCTGCTTCTCCCTCTCCCTCTGCCTCTCCCCCTGCATGTTATGTTCTTTGTCTCTTTCTCTCTCTCACAAATGAATAAATAGAATCTTTAAAATGAATAAAATAAGATTACAAATTGGGGATCCCTGGGTGGCTCGGCGGTTTGGTGCCTGCCTTTGGCCCAGGGCGCGATCCTGGAGTCCCAGGATGGAGTCCCACGTCGGGCTCCTGGCATGGAGCCTGCTTCTCCCTCTGCCTGTGTCTCTGCCTCTTTCTCTCTATGTCTATCATAAATAAATAAATAATCATTAAAAATAAATAATAAATAAATAAATAAATAAAAATTTTAAAAAATTACAAATTATATTCTAACCTACATAATAATCTGACCTACATAAGCAGATTGTCAATTTTCTTTCCAAACCAGAAACACTGAAAGCCAAAATAATCATTAAGAATTAATAAAACATTACACTATGCTATTCAGAAAGAAATATTGTATGACAACAAATACACTATGTAAATACCATTATCTAGTTTGGAAGACAAGATACTTAATTCTCTTTAGCATTTAGTGTTCTGTTGAGAAAAGAAAAATGTTCAAATTTTAGATTAAGGAAATCAAATTACCTTTTACCATTTCAAAATAATATTCTAACACGCTGGATTATAGTAGGGTGTCATTCCTTGCCACATATTCTATTGCCCATAAACACTAGAGGGAAGGGGAGGAATGAACAGTATCTGCCTAACAATAATGGATTAATCATTAATGTCATAATGTCATCTCCACATAGAAGAAGCAGCACTGTTATTCATGTTAACATAGTATATCATAAATATAAACTTCCAGTTCTGGAAGAAAAACAGGCACTCATGGTGGTTCAGAAATTACTTTCTCAAAAAAAAAACAAAACTAATATTAAAAACAATCTGCAAGGGTGCCTGGGCGGCTCAGTCAAACATCTGACTCTTGATCTCAGCTCAGGTCTTGATCTTGGGTTGTAAGTTTGAGTTTCTTAAAAGTTGGGCTCCACGCTGGGCATGGAACCTACTTAAAAATAATAATAATAATCTACAAAATGTTTAGTAAAGAAGCCTGCCTACATAACTGATACTAATGGTTCTTAGAACTTTGGGGGGGGTAGGGGGGTCATCCATGAACCCCTTTTGAACGGCTGTTGAAAGCTATCGGTCTTCTCCCCACAAAGTACAGATATACAGAGTTCACAGAGTCTTGTAAGACTATGGGCACACCCACATATCAGGTTAAGAGCCAGAGAGATAAAATACACATTTTTCCTGAGGTATCTTTGACTCTCATAATTTTATCTCTGACTCATAAGAACCAACTAAATCCTTCATAACCAGACAATGAATTCTCTGGTAAAGCTAGCCCTTAAAAAAAAAAAAAAAAAAAAAAGTTTGACAGTATTTACTTAAGCAGTATTCACCTGAAAATAAATTATACTGGCAGCATTTTAAAATACAGCATGTAACTAGTGATATCAATAATTATAGTATATTAGAATTTATAAAATGATTTCACATTATTATAACAATATTTTTCTCTCTCTTTTACAGCTAACAAAATGGAGGTTCAGAAAATAATGTGCCCTGGTCACACAGCCAACAAATGGAGAGTTGGATTCTAATTCAAAGGTGTCTAGTTCCAGAACTGAGCTTACTTACTACATTATTATATCCTGATACTTCCACAAAAACCCCTCAGAGAAAACATTTTAAAAAAGGAAGGCCTGACGGATCACATTCTATCCGAGATATATCCTGACATCAGTAAAGAAAAATTAGTGTATTTAAAATGTGTGATTTCCTCTTGTTTCAATGGTTAACATAAAACATGATTTTCAGAAAAATAAAGAAACGGTCAAGCTAATGAGTTTTAGGACTAAAAACAAGGACATTTTATTATTCTACAAAGCACTTCTCATTTAACTCTAATTCTTAATATACAAAAATAATAACTTGAAAATTTAAATATAAGAAACTGAAAGTTTAAACATCCAATTTTTTTAAAACACAAAAACCATTTGAAAATAATTTTTAGGATGGTCAAAATATTCCTTGCAATCTTTTAAAAGTAACAATACTCCTTTCCTTCTCTATAATCTTAAGATTTCTTGATTTTTTTTTAAAGTGTCATTTGTCTAAACCCATAGATTATACAACACCCTATAGTAAACTATAAACTTTAGGTGATAATGATCTGTTAATACAGATTCATCAACTGTAATAAATGTACCATTTCCGCGTGGGAATTTTGATAGTGGGGAAGGCTGTGCCTACGTGGAGCAAGGCAGGGGGGCACAGGGAGGCAGAGGGTATATGTGAAATCTGTATCTTTCATTCAATTTTGCTATGAACTTAAAACCGCCCTAAATATGAACTCTATTTTGCGAAAGGGATGGGGTGGGTGTGTCAAAATTTGCCTCATTTTCTTAACAAATGAGGAAATCATTGTTTTCTAAAAATTGCCCTGTGACCTAAGTTTCCTGCCAGAACAGAGCGCGTCGGATTGTCGTATCCTATGTTATAACTCAAGAAACCATTAACAGTAATCTTACTAGATGCTAAGAGAATTCGTTTTAAATGTCAATATAAAACTAAGTGCATACCTGAGTATAGTTATCTTAAGGTTCCTCTTTATGTTTGTGTTCATACTATTCGATGTTTTAAAAGGCAATACTACATGTCAAGGGACTGCAAGTTTGAAGTGGATTACTGTGTTGACAGACGAACTAGGAAGGAGGAGGCAAGGCAGCAGCCAAGGAGAAGAGCTACCGCCAAGCAGGGGTCCCGTCTTCCCAAGTCCACCCTCCGCCACGGCCAGGATTCAAGGGAGATAAAGGTTCCCCCACAGAGCGCGAACGAAGAACAGCGGGAGTCCAACAACGATCGACTTTTACAAAAGAAAAACAACGCAAAAACAGGAAAAGTGCAACTCCTAAATAAAACGCTTGTACCAACCTAGGTTTTTCAAAAAGCTTTCCCCAGAGCATCATCCCAAAGCGGTACCATTAGCACAGAATAAAGGGCCAGAGATAGTCACGCTATTACAAGAGATTAAAAGGACTCCTGGGAAAGGCTCCATTTCTACGAAGACATCAGACTCAACGCGACCAGGGGGGGGGGGGGGGGGACACGCTTTTCACACCGGGCGCGCAAACGCTACGAATGTGCAAATCCGGTGAAGGACCTGCCCCGAGCTGGACAACTCCCCACTAGGTCTACAAATCGCCCTCCCTGCATAGCCTGCAGGTCAGGTAAGCCCAGAACCGAGGGGAAGGAAGAAACAGCCGGCGCCGGGGCGAGCAAACTCCGCTACGCGGCTACGCGTGGCGAGCCCGGCGGCAGCGGCAGGTGCCACAGCAGGAGGCGCCCCTCGCGCGCGCTCCACCACCGCGGAAGCGACACCTGGCCGCGCGCCGCACCAGCACGCCCGACCCGCCGCTGCGCCCGCCGAGAGGCACGTCCCGACCGGCGGCGAGCCCCCGGCGGGCAGGCAGGCCCGCCCCGCGCCGGCTGCCAGGGCCCGACCCCGCCGGCCGCCCCGCCGCGCCCCTTCCCTGCACCCCGCCAAGCGCACCTGCCTGCCCCTCTCCTCGGCGAAAGGCCGCGAGGAGAGGGCCCAGAGGGCCGCCGACGCGGCTGACAGCGCCAGAGGCCGGGCTCTCCTCCGGGAGATGCGACCCCGCTCCTCCCGCCAACCCGAGCGACCGAAAACGGGCGGCGGCGGGACGGGCCCCAAACGCTCTCAGCCGCCCAGTGTCGTGAGCGCTCGCAGGGCTGCAGCTGCCCCGAGCCGGGCGCGCGATCCCGGGCGGGGGTCGGGGAGGGCTCGGCGCGAACGAAGAGGCGAGGAGCGACGCGGGTGAGCGCGGTTACCTCGGCCCCTGGCTCGGTCACTCCCGGCCTCGCCACGGCTGCAGCGGCGCTCCGGGCTCCCGCAAGCCCGCGGCTGCCCGCAGCTCCCAGCGGCGCCTCACTAGCCCCGCGCGAGCGCCCGGCGGACGCGCGCCTTCCCGCGCGGCCCCGCGGAGCCCCCGCCGGCGCCCGGCGTCCTCCGGGCTCGGCCCCGAGCGCTGCGGCCTCCGGGGCAGCGAGCGGAGCGCGCGCGCCCGGGCCTGCGCACTGCACCCTGGGAGGTGTGGCTCCTGGTCCCCGCCTCCGGGTGCCCGGCCCCGCCCCCGCGCGCGTCCTCGCCGCCCCCGCGCGCGTCCTCGCCGCCCCCGCGGCTCGTGGGCGGCCGGAGCCTCGGCGCGGGGCGGCGGGGGCGCGCAGGCGGGGGCGCGCAGGCTGGGGCTAGGGGGCGCCCTCCAAGCGGCTCTAGGTGGGGCGCACAGAAGCATCCCTGAGCTTCCCCATCTCTTCACTTCGGGGGCCACACAACATTTAGTTTCTTAGTAGCATCCCCCAGCTCCCCTGCGCGTTGTTGGCTTTATCCCTCTGTTGCCTAAATGCTGGGGCCGCGGGGAAGACGCCCGGTTTCGCCGCTCTGTGCTCCGCGGGGTGTCGGTCAACACAGCCCCACGGTTTATAGACCGAAGGCAGCGGTTGATTGACCTAAGCAGACACTGCCCAAAAAAAAACATTGCAAGTAAAAATGCTTATAGAGCAGAATGCTGTTTTCTCTTCTAATTGACATATACAAAGCAATAGACTACTTGTAATCACTACATCAAAGAAATATACATAAAATTTCAATACTCTTATCATTTATTTATTCAAGATTATTTACTTGAAATGAACCAATTTTTCAATAAAGTCAAGGGAACGTAGAGGTGGGAGATTAAGAGAGAGCAAAGAAAAAATTTTAAAAGGATAGTCCCCTAATTCGTCTTCGGTTAGAACAATGTCAAGCTTTTACAACCTGTTTGAGAATAAATTCGACCCTACGTACATTTATGAATGTTAATACATAGGTTTGTATTGATTTTCCTAGAAAAAGAGCTTTTTAAAAAATAGCGGCATTTATGTAAAAACCCCAAAATGACCACTTGAATTTGAAATTCCATTTCTTAAAAACATCACCTTTTTTTTTTACATGACAGAAATTGAGATAATCCTTAATATTTAAAAAATATCTCTCTTCAGAGCATTGTATTTTGCAAATGTAATGAATGTCAATGCCCTTAGAAAAATAGAGCAAGGCCAGTTTTAAAGTACACACACACACACACACACACACAATTATAAAATTTGTCTGGAAGCAGGATGCAATACAATGTATATTTAATAAAACCATGTCCTAGTAGAACTTTTTGTATAATATGAACTTTTCAATCAGGTGTACTATGTCTCCTTAAAAAAATGGGGTGCCTATAGAGGTGCCTGGTTGGCTCAGTTGGTAGAGCATGTGACTCTTGATCTCAGGGTCATGAGTTCAAGCCCCATGTTAAGCCTAGAGCTTACTTTAAAAAAATTAAAATGAGGGATCCCTGGGTGGTTCAGCGGTTTGGCGCCTGCCATCCGCCCAGGGCGTGATCCTGGAGTCCCGGGATCGAGTCCCGGGATCGAGTCCCACACTGGGCTCCCGGCATGGAGCCTGCTTCTCCCTCTGCCTGTGTCTCTGCCTCTCTCTGTGTCTCTCATGAATAAATAAGTAAAATCTTAAAAAAATTAAAAATTAAAATGAAATAAAAAATGCATATAGAGCAGAATGCTGTTTTCTCTTCTAATTGACATATACAAAGCAATAGACTACTTGTAATCACTACATCAAAGAAATATACATAAAATTTCAATACTCTTATCATTTATTTATTCAAGATTATTTACTGAGCATCTAACTAATGCTAGACACTGAGCCAGGAAATGGTAAATACACCGTGAACAACACTAAGCAGTCCTAGCACTTTAGTGGAGGAGACAGGAAAAAAATACTAACAGAGAAATAAAAAAGTGTGCATAGAGTGACAAGGGGAGTGGGGAGCATACAAAGTACACCAATCTAGAGCTTTTTTTGGGAGAAGAGAATCACATACACACAAAATCTGAAAACGAAATGAAATTTTCAAACCAAATGTCCATAAACTAGGGGTACGGGAAGAGAGTCTGTCTCTAAAACATAATATATCCACAAAATTTTTCTCAATTATCTAAAAATATATGTATCTCACAAAACAAGATATACCTTTGATGGGGTTCAGGACATGCTACCCCCACATATGGCATGTTGGCATATTGAATAAAACTGAAAGAATTTGAGAAAAATGACAGAAGGGCGAAAGCCACTCTGCAGTACACCCTCTCACCTTTCTTGCCTCAAATAGTTTGTAAAACTGCCATGTAAGTAAAAGTGCCCTACCTGTACCAAGAGGGGAAAAAAAAAGACAGTTTAATCACCAGAAATGGAACTTAAGGCCAAGAAGGCTATATAAACAAACCTTGTTAAACTTATCTTCCTAGTTACTTCACTAATCAGTACTCACAGCCCAAATCCCTTTGTCTTGTCAATTTGTCACAAATTTATTCCTTCTTTGTCTAAAGCTTCCTGCTCTGGTCATTTCTTTGGTCTTGATTGTAAAGACCCCCATTTGCAAGTAAAAAAAAAAAAAAAAAAGTGTATGCTTTTCTCCTGTTGATCTGTCTTTGTCAGTTTAATTTTCAGACCCAGCCAGGGATCCTAGAGGATCAAAGAAAACTTTTTTCCTCCCTAAATTCAACTGAAAGAAAAGAACATATATTTCCTAAATCTGACAAAGAATATTTTCTTAGCTTTTATTGATTCCTCTCTAACTCCATTTGAGAATAAACAGCACTGGCCTTAATAAGTGATGATCTTTCTTTAGAGACTCCACCCCTTCTCTAAATCCCACAAGTCCCATAAATTAAAACTGGAATAAGTCTGATAGCTGTTGACTCATTGTCTGTTGTACTTTTTGGTTTGAATAAATCACAGTGTTTTAACCTTAATTGACATTTGCATTTTAAGCTAAAATAGAAGGCATCTTTATCTCTAATCCTGAAATAAAAGGTCTTCTAATTTCCAAAAGAATTTCAGATGTGGACTGCAGAAGGATTTGGAAAGATTAACAAAGAGGACAATTTTTATCACCATTTGCAGTGGAGGCAAAGCTTCCAGCCAGAGGGCAGTACCCTAGAGAGCTTCCGGCCTATAGACAAAAAAAAAAAAAAAAAAAAAAAAAAACCGTCCTTAAAGAGCCTGAACACCACCTCGCCCTCTCTAAGTCAGAGTCACTGGCTTGCACTTTCTTACCACTCCTCTACCCCTATCTTAGCACCCTCTTCCACGGCCAAACTTTACTGTGGTTCTTCTGCTTCCCTTTGAACAACTATCACTTCCTGCCTTCTGCCCCACAACACACCGGATGCCTACATTTTCTGGCCTGTGTCCAGCAGCCCAACTTATCCTATTTCAGTGAATTTCTGACCATTCTACCATCCATTACCCTTGCCAATAATCCGACATAAGTATCACCAAACTTTTGCTGACCTTTTTTCATTCTTCTCTCTGAAACGTTTGCATTTCCCTAATTTCTCTCTGGGCCTTTGTAATTGCTGGGCTTTCTTTCTCTTTGCCTGGCTAATTCCCATTCATCATCCAATATTAACTTAGATATTATTTTCCACGAGGAAATCTTCCCTGTTTACAGGCCCCTCTCTTCAATTCTGGGTTAGTTCCTTACAGATATGCTCACATTGCAACCTATTTTTGCCCCAAAGGTAGCACTTACCAGAAAGCATTTTTTTAAAGATTTTATTTATTTATTCAGAGAGAGAGAGAGAGAGAGAGATTGAGAGGCAGAGACACAGGCAGAGGGAGAAGCAGGCTCCATGCCGGGAGCCTGACATGGGATTCCATCCTGGGTCTCCAGGATCACGCCCTGCGCAGAAGGCGGTGCTAAACTGCTGCGCCACTGGGGCTGCCCCTGAAAGACTCTTAAATAGAAAGTAGGAGCATAGTACTTGATGTATGGTAGCTGTTTAATAAACACTTGGGCAATAAATGAATGCATACCAACTTTGTGCAATAAAGAAGGTTTGAGCAGATATTTTCCATAAAGGGTCAAATAGCAAATATTTAAGGCTTGCAGATTCTAAGATCCTGTCACAACTATGCAACTCTGCTTCCTAAAGGACAATAGCTAATTTCCACTGGTGGCTTCAGAATATCTCTAAAAGACAGAATTTGAGTTAAAAAAAAAATGAGTGGAAAGAGTGGGGGTGCAGCTCTGGGATGACAACATTACTTGAACATAGAGTTACACATTAGATACATAGTTCTTGTTTAGAATGATAAGTATTTTGGGTAGTTTGGGGGTGGGTCTTTATCTTCATTAAAGATATAGATCTGTATTACATTAGATTTCTGATAACATCTTCACATTGTCATAGTGGAATCTATCTCTGAAAAGTTTATTTTTTGAAATATTAGTTTATTTAAATCAAAATAAATGCAGCATGGCATATACTGCTTAGGTGCTTAAATAGTATCTGCTTGCCTTCTTTGTGAATAAGAAAACCCCAGGTTTTTTGAGGTGTGGCTATGTACCTAGCTAACAAACTATCTTTCAGCCTCTCTGACAAAGTTCTATTCATTTGATAAAAGTACAAGTGTTGCATGGAATTTGGGGGATGGCTGCCTAAAGGGAATTGATTCAGCTGGGGGAATCCTCTCATCCTTCTCTCCTCCTGGAATAGCTTGAGTTTTAGCAGCCATCTTTGACAAAGAGGTTATTTGAGTCATGTATAGGATGGTGAAAAAGTACAGAAAGAGCCTGAGTCCCTGATGACCATTGAACCACCAAAACAGTCTCACTACAAGCCTTGAGGGGTGAGAATTTCCGGTTGCAAAAAGAATAACATCCCTATCTGATAAACAAAATGTGGCTGCTCCCAAATTTTGGAACTGGTACAGTGGCCTGCCCAGGTTTGTGGGCTTTCTTTCCTTATTAATTAGCAATTTAGGACTGCTTTTACTGGGTCAATGGAGAAAGATGATATAATAGTCAGGAGCCAAGAAGAGATCAGCAGATGAAAACTGCTGATTAAAAATGATAAACCAAGGTTGAGTAATCAGAGTATGTGAGTTTATTCCGCTAGGCCTTGACCATTTTTCATAGAAACTTTAAGACTATACTTTGAGGTTATCTTGTTGCAACCTTGGGTAAATGATGTAACTCTTTTCCCTAAGTAGCTGCTGGCTGGCTGTCCTGTAGCCATTATCTAGAACTCTTGCACCCATAATCCCTACACAGATGGTCCAAAAAGCTCAAATTTCAGATCCTCTTTGTAACTGGTTCTCTTTGGGAGTTTATAAGTCAATATTGAACAGGAGAAATTGTTATAAGTTCATTTATTTTTTAAGGAAGCAGAACCAGAAGTAAAACTTTCAGCCAATATCCTCAGAGGTGAACTGGATTACTAAAATAGAATAGCCTGTTGTTCAGCCTATTTGGAAAGTTTCAGTTGCTACTTTTATCATCAGCTGAAGCTTGGATCATGTAAGACCAGAGGGTAATTGGATATGTGCCTACCTAGTGAAGGTACCCACTAAAAGACTTCCTTTATGCTCACAACTGTTGAGCAGAAAACAGATGAGGCCAAAGAGAGCTCAGGATAAAGAATATGAGATGACCTTTGCTACATGCTCTCGTTGGCAAGCAGCCATTTACACGTCAGTCAAGAATGTTTAAAATGCTCTCAGAATATTGTCCTCAAATCTGTAGTATCATTTTTCTTTGAAAAAAATTTAAAAAGAAATGTCCGTCTTACCGGCCTCTACTTGGCAACATGAATTCTTTCCTCAAGCTCTGTCAAACATTTTACTCTTCTCTCAATGGAGCTCCTTCTCATCTTTTCAATCAGGCAGCTGAAAGAAAACTCACAGTACATTTGAGGAGAATTTAATAAAGGCATCGTATTGGACAGATTCTAGAAAAATATCCTAGGAGCAGTGCAGTATTCCTGAGCTAGTAAGAGAAAACTTACTAACTGAAGATGAGAGAAAGCTGCGTAGAGGGCCTCCTGACTATAATAAAGACTTCACAAAGGAAAGCAGCTGACTTGTGGTGACTGCGAGAAAGAAGTCGGGGTGGAACTGCCCCAACCTTTCTCTCCTCTTTGACCTCAAGTGACAGCCCCTGCCAAAGGCAGCTGCTGGAAGCCAGAGGACAAGGAAGTCTGTCAATTTTGTTCATAAAGGTCAACTTTTCTGGCACAAAGCAGGATAGAGACAACTGGAAGATAGTCAGCACACCTGCTATTACATTTTTGTTCATGCTGGGCTCATCACCTAGAATGCTGTCATTCTCAATTGTAATAGAATCTTCTGGTCTAGACTATGATTCAGTGTATGACCTACTTTGAAATATGGAAATGCCTTTCTCCTCAGCATTTTATCTATATCACTTGCACTGACACTTAACTATATACATCCTTTATTATCACTTTAAAGTTTCACATTTATATATATATATACCAAAATGTATGAGTTACACTTCTTTTCTATTTCCACAGCATCTAACACAGTGTTTAACATAGACCAGTTAAACTGTAATCGTATTAATCTTCTCCCTCTTTTTATCATCACACCCTACCTACTCCTTCATATTTTACCTTCATATTATTATGTGGACATTCAATGGAGGAAAAAAATTCATTCAAAGTCAGTATTGGAAAGCACAAGACCTCTAGATGTTAGGATTTTTATACAAGTGTGTCAGTAGAGGTGTTCCTAAAGTTGGGCAGTGGACATGTAGGTGGAACTTAGGCTCCTATGTGTAGACATCTGTGACTCTTCACTGGAGGGTTTTTTTTGCCTGCCTGATTACCCTAAGGCAGGGGAGGCTAGAAGTGCTGGGAAGTCAGTTGTCATCCTTCTCTCTCACAAGCAGCTCTCAAACAGTGACTGAGGGAGCTGATGACTAAAAATCACAGCAAACTCACCTACGGGATGAGAGGCAACGCTGAGGTACCTTCTACATGGTTTCCCAGAATTCCTCAGGGGATTGAACCCAGTTGCCCGCAGCAGTCATCTGCATGATAATGCACCTTTAATAGCTTTCTTCTTTTTTCTTTCTCATTCCTCCTTTCTGCTGCCAATACTTTCGGAATCATCTCCCAAATGAAATAATTCTGACTTAAATTCTTATCTTCAGGTTCACTTCTAGGGTAGCAGGATAAGATATACCAATGGTAGTCAACCATTTTCTTTACATGAATTAATATTGGGGTTTTTTAAAATTGTTTTTTTCCCACTTGAGAATGTATACTGAATAGCTGGTCAAAAAGTATGTATATTTAACAACATTGAAAAATTATTGTAGACTGTTACACTATATGGATTTACTATTAGTATCCCTTTATTTTTTTAATTAACTAATTATTTTTTAAATTTTATTTCAGTTGAATTTGCCAATATATAGTATAACATCCAGTGCTCATCTCATCATGCGCTCTCCTAATTGCCCATCACTCAGTTACCCTATCCTCCCACCCGCCCCCTCTTCTGTTTTTTAAAGATTTACCTACTTGGTAGAGTGCACGCATGTGCACACACAGACCTATGCTCACACACAAGCATGGGGAGGGGCCAGCGGAGAGGGGAGAAGCAGAGTCCCTGCTAAGTGCAGAGCCCAGACCTGGGGCTCTGTCTCACAACTCTGAGAGCATGACTTGAGCTGAAATCAAGAGTCTGACCCTTAACCAGCTGAGCCACCCAGGCACCCCAATTACTATCCCTTTAATCGAACTTTCATTTTTTATTGTTTTGAGCTTTTTGGTTTTCAAAAAAATTACTAGGTTGTATAACTTTTAACCAAATCATCAAGATATCCCGAATGTGGGAAATCAGAGGACATATAAATTCAAAGGATTTGTGATATCTTAACCTAAGTGGCCCCCAGGAAGGTTCATACTCTTACCGGCAATGACGACTATGGATTTCCTGACAACTCTACCAATTCTATTTTCTTTGTACAGTCCTTGTCAATATTTAATTTTATTTATTTGATTAATGATAAGGGCAAACCTTTAATATTCTCACTGGTCATTCTTTTCCTTTTTTTAAGAACTACCTTATTTCTACACATAAGGACAGTTATTGGAAGATGCTGCTATAGTACCAGCTGAGGGTCACTCTATATTGTTCTTTGTCATTCAATTATTCTTCTTCTAAGAACAGACCTATCTAATTGAGGCCTCTGACATCTTATTCTATCTAATTCATGTTTAAGTTTAACCTCGGTCTCTGTACCAATGACTCCTCTTTTTTTTCCCCCTTAAGTAAGCTCTATGCCCAATGTGGAGCTCAACCCCACAACCCCAAGATCATGAGTCACATACTCTACCAACTGAGCCAGCCAGGTGCCCATCACATGAGTCTTTCTATAACCTACTGGATCTCTCCATTGGCTCTCCTATCAATATTGAATATCAGCATGTTAAGACCTGACTTTCAATCACTTACTATTTCCAACTTACTCAGTGACACCCAAATTCTCTTGGCCTCCAAAATTTGAAGTAGGGGAACTTCTCTTTAATCTTTTTCCTTTTTGTACCCCAATCCAACCACACATCATTATGCAGTTTCTTTGTTTACAAGATCTCTCTTTCTCCCAACACATTATCTGTACAACCATGACTCTAACTTAAACCTATCACATCCTGTCCAAATGACTTATTTGGTTTTTTTTTTAAGATTTTATTTATTTATGCATGAGAGAGACACACACACAGAGAGAGAGAGAGAGAGAGAAGGAGGCAGAGACACAGGCAGAGGGAGAAGCAGGCTCCATGCAGGGAGCCTGACCTGGGACTCAATCCCGGGTCTCCAGGATGAGGCCCTAGGCTGAAGTGGAGCTAAACCGCTGAGCCACCTGGACTGCCCAGAATGGCTTATTTGAATTCAGAGCTAATAGAGCTTTAAACACACAATTTTAAAAATATTTTAGAATAATTAAATTTATCTGGTAATGATATATGTGCTTATACCATTAAATAAAGGTAGAAAGGATGGTTACTTAGTTCAGTGGGCTTCTTTTTGAACACATCCTTCTATCTCTTTCGCAGATAAACACTGTTCTGAATGTGATATTTATCATTCCCACATATTTCTTTGTAGAAATAGGCTCAATAGAGGAATGGATAAAGAAGATGTTTTATATACACAAATACACACATAGAGGAATATTATTTGGCCACAGAAAAGAATGAAATCTTGTCATGTGCAACAACATGGATATATAACGCTAAGCGAGGTAAGTCAGTACAAGAAAGACAAATACCATATAATTTCACTCATATGTGGAATTTAAGAAACAAAACAAACAAAGAAAAAAAGGGACAAACCAACAAACAAATTCTTAAATACAGAGAACAGATTTCTGGTTAGCAGAGGAGAGGGAAGCAGGGGAAGGGTGAAATAGGTGAAGGAGATTCAGAATACATTTATTGTGATGAGCAGTGAGTAATGCATGGAATTGTTGAATCACTATATTGTACACCTAAAAGTAATATAACACTGTATGTACACTAGAATTTAAAAATAAATAAATAAATAAATAAATAAATAAATAAAGAACTATAAAAATATAGATTATAATCCCTGCCTTATAAAAACAAACATGCATAGGAATGCTGGTTATAAGGCACACTAAACAGTGGATGTTATCCCTAGTGATGAGATTGTGAAGCATAGAACATGTTGTCATTAAAAAGTACTGTTTTGCCAGGGAAAAAAAATTTCATGTATGTGTCATCCTTTGAGATGGATAAGCTACACCTTTGGGGGGGTGGGTGAGGAGGTAGCCCGGCTGTAATCATTTAATCATCATCTATCACAATATCTATAGCAAATCAAGCATTAAAAATTATGTTCTATACTTCATATTGAATATTTTAAATATGACCTTAATTGGATATGGAGATGTATGATATAATACAGTCTCTCTTTCTCTTCAAATTGTTCACACCCTGCCAGCTCCTAATGTACCCCAGGGAAAAGCCAGACCCATTCAATGACTTAGCACCAGAATTAGGCTAAAATTTGTCTTTGGGATCCGTGGAGTGGGAGGAAGGGAGGCTCCGTAGTTAACAGTTGTAAAGCACTTGGAGCTCCCTCTGCTGGAATATATTAGTAAAGGAACAGTAGTGAAGGAACCATTCTACCTTGAGAGGGAAGGAATGGAAACAAAAGGAAACCAATGGCTCTCTAAAAGTTAGCTTTGATAGGAGGGTAAAGCAGAAGTTTGAGACAACTGCAGTCTCTTTTCTAGGGTTTTCAGTAAAATGTGTCACTTTTCCTTCTACTTTAGGAATATTTGCCTTATACGAGGAAAAAACATGAACTTGACTTGTTAATAGATACCTTATGGGAGGCAGCCTCAGAGAAAGGCATAGCATCTTTTAGCAGGATGATGACAGAAAATTTATTCTAAATCAATTTAAATACAATTTAGTATGTAAATAAAAGGTAAGACTTTTTTTTAATTTTGGGGAGTTCATTTAAATTTTCTGTACTATGTCTCTCTACTCTTAATTTTTCTTTATATTTTTAAAAATATTTTATTTATTTGATAGAGACAGCACAAGCAGGGGGAGCAGGATAGGAAGAAGCAGACTCCCCGCTGAGCAGGGAGCCCAACTCTGGGCTTGATTCCAGGACCCTGAGATAATGACCTGAGTGGAAGGCAGATACTTTACTGAGGCACCCAGGTGCCCCTATCTCTCTAATTTTAAAGTGAAGATGACAATATCAATCCCAACCACTTTGATAATGGGAGAGCAAATGAGAAGACAACAGATGCTAAATGAACTTCCAAAGTGCCACATATTATCATGGCTAAAATCTCAAAACTGGCTGGTAGCCGTGTTCTCAGATGAACACAGTGCTGACTCCTAGGCACTACATTTCAGGCCCTGGTGATAAAGAAGGCATGCTTCTCAACCTCCCAGAATTCGGTCTTACAATCTACTGGGGAAGACACTGTAACACAAATGATAACAATAAAACATGGTAAATCCTATAAAATAAGAAAGAATTGGAAAGTTATGGGAACACATAATTTTCTGGAAGATCAGAAAGGCTTCAAAGAAAAGTTGAATTTGCACTGGGACTTGAGAGATGAGGTACTTGCCAGTACATTTTTCTTTCTTTTTTTTTTTCATTTTTTTTCATTTTTTTCATTTTTCTTTCTTAAAATTGTTTATTTAGCTGTTCTCAGTAGAAACTCTCTTCCAAAAAAATTTTTTTTGAAAAAAAAAAACATAATTAGGAGAACAGCAAATTAGCCTTGTTCTAGTTTATTTCACTGGCAGACTTAACAAACAACATAGAGATGTAACCACTGGTTAAATAGACAAACCATTAGACTAAGGTTGATATAACAGCATGGACATAAAAAAAATATTGGCTTATTGAAAAGGTGAAATAACAGAGTGATAGGTTGTAAGGTTTATATTTATTATTTATGTCCTGCTTCTAAAAATAATGTTAGGCTTAGTAGCTTTCAGTTTTCAGTCAAATTTACCATTGATAATGATAGTGAGTTCTGCTTTTCTCCTCTTGCAGAAACACAAATCCATGTCCTGTTAATACCTTTTAGGTCCCCAGATACTAAGCATTACATCTTATATTCCATGCATTTAGCCCTGAATGCTAAATCTCAACAAGCATGTTTTTAGGGCAGGAAAAAATGTGTAGCTATAATTGTCTATATTAGGAAAAAAAGAAGAGCTTAATTCAGTAACCTAACTAAAGCAAGTAGAGGAAAGGAAATAGTAAGCGAGTGGAAATATATGAACTAGAGAATATAAAACAAAAGAAAATCAAAGAAACCTAAAGATTTTTTTTGAAAAATAGTAGAAAATGACAAAGATTTAGCAAGATGGACCAATATAAAAAGAAGGAAGACTAAAATTACTAAAATCACAAGTGAAAGCAGGATAATTGCTACCGACCTTACAAAAATAAAAAGGCTTACAGAGGAATACTGTAAACAACTAAATATCAACTATAGGTCTATATAACCTACATGAATGAACAGATTCCTCTAGCTGTCCTGATTTCCAAACTCATTCTCTGAGGTTAGTATTACTCCAGTACCAACAAAGATATCACAAGAAAAGAAAACTATAGATTGATATCCCTTATGAACACAGATACAAAAATCCTCAACAAAATACTGGTGAACTGAATCCAGCATCATATTTAAGAGATTGTACACCAGGGTACCTGGTTGGCTCAGCTGGTTAAGCATTGCAGTCTTGGGTTTGACTCAGGTCACGGTCTCAGGGTCATGAGATCAAGTCCCACATCTTGCTCTCTTTAAAATAAAATAAATAGGGATCCCTGGGTGGCGCAGCAGTTTGGCGCCTGCCTTTGGCCCAGGGCGCGATCCTGGAGACCCGGGATCGAATCCCACATCAGGCTCCGGGTGCATGGAGCCTGCTTCTCCCTCTGCCTGTGTCTCTGCCTCTCTCTCTCTCTCTGACTGTCATAAATAAATAAAAAAATTAAAAAAATAAATCTTAAACATTTAAAAATAAATAAATAAATAAATAAATAAAACTTAAAAAAAAAAAAAGATTGTACAGCATTACTAAGTGTGATTTACCTCAGGAAGGCAAGTATAGTTCAACATATGAAAACCAATCAATTTAATATATCATATTAAAGACTGAAAAGGAAAAAGACCCAAGTGACCATTTCAATACAGAAAAAGAAAAAAGAAAAAAAAAAGATACAGAAAAAGACACTTGAGAGAACTCAACAACATTTTATTTTATTTTATTTTTAAAGATTTACTTATTTATTCATTCAGAGAGAGCAAAGAGAGAGGCAGAGACACAGGCAGAGGGAGAAGCAGGCTCCATGCAGGGAGCCCAATGTGGGACTTAGTTCTGGGTCTCCAGGATCACACCCCGGGCTGCAGGCGGCACTAAACCGCTGCACCACCGGGGCTGCCCTCAACATTTTATAATAAAAAATACACCCTGAAATGGAAATAGAACTTCCTCGTCCTGATAAAGGGGATCTATGAAAAACCCACAGCTAACAGCATACTTTAAAAAAAAAAAAGATTTATTTATTTGAGAGAGAAAGAGCAAAGGAGGGGCAGAGGGAGAAGGAGAGAATCTCAAGCAGACTCCCCGCTGAGCCAGGAGCCCACCGCAGGGCTTGATCCCGTGACCCTGAGATCACTATCGGAACAGAAACCAAGAGTGAGATGCTCAACTGACTGAGCCATCCAGGCCCCCCCCTAACATCATACTAGTGAAAGACTAAAAGCTTTCTCCTAAGATCATAAATAAGACAAGGATGAGCCCTCCTACCACTTCTATTCAACATTGTACTGGAGGTTTACCCAGGGTAATTATCCACAAAAAAGAGATAAAAATGCATTCACATTGGAAAGCAAGAAGTAAAAGTCACTCTATTCATGGATAACATAATTTTATACACAGAAAATCCTGAGAAATCCACACACGAACAAAAAACTATTAGATCTAATAAATGAGTTCAATATGTTTACAGGGCACAAAATCAATATACAAAAATTAGTTGTATTTCTATATGCTAGCAATGATCAACCTGAAAATGAAATTAAAAAAACAATTCCGTTTATAATAACATCAAAAGAAATAGAAGACTTGTACACTGAAAACTATAAAACATTGTTGAATAAAATGAAGACCTAAATAAACAGAAAATCATCTCATGTTCATAGATTGGAAGATTTATTTATTTATTTATTTATTTATTTATTTATTTTTATTTATTTATGATAGTCACACACAGAGAGAGAGGCAGAGACACAGGCAGAGGGAGAAGCAGGCTCCATGCACCGGGAGCCCGACGTGTGACTCGATCCTGGGTCTCCAGGATCGCGCCCCGGGTCAAAGGCAGACGCCAAACCGCTGCACCACCCAGGGATCCCCAGATTGGAAGATTTAATATCAATATCATTAAGATGTCAAAACTTCCCAAATTGATCCAGAAATTCAACATAATCCCAACTGCTTTTTTTACAGAAATTTACAAGCGGATCCCAAAATTCGTATGAAAATACAAGGCACACAGAGTAGCCTAAACAATCTTGAAAAGAGGAACAGAGTTAGAGGATTCAGACTTCCCAATCTTCAAACTTACTATAAAGTTATGGTAATCAAGACAATGTAGTACTGATATTATCTAGGATAGATATACTATCCAGTATGTAAGAGAATGAATTCAAATCCCTGTCTCATACCACCCACAAAAATTAACTTAGAATGGATCACATATCTAAATATAAAAGCTAAAATTATAAAATTCTTAGAAGAAAATCTAGGCATAAATCTCTGTGGCTTTGGATTAGGCAAACGTTTATTGATACGATACCAAAAGCACAAGTGATAAAAGACAAAATTAAAATTTTTAGATGGGCTTCCTTCAACAATAAAAGCTTTTGCACTTCCAAGTACACTGTCAAGAAATTGAAATGAGAGTGCATTGAATGGGAAAAAATATATGCAAATTATATACTTGATTAGGGACGTTAACCGGAGCGAATAAAGAATATTTACATCCCAATTTTAGAATGGGCAAAGGACTTGAATAAACATTTCTCTTAAGATATATAAATGGCCAATAGCATTTGAAAAGATGCTTAATGCCATTAGTCATTAGCAAAATTGCAAATCAAAACCACAGTGAGATACCATTTCACACCCACTAGGATGACTCTAATCAAAAAGACAAACAATAATAAGTATTGATGAGAACGTGGAGAAACTGGAACCTTCATATATTGCTGGTGGGAATACAGAATGGTGTGATCTCCTTGGAAAACAGTTTGGAGGCTCCTCAAAAAACTTAAAAATAGAGTTGTCCCATGACATGGCAATTCCACTCCTAAGTATCTACCCAAGAGAAGTGAAAACTTATGTCCACATAAAATCTTATATATATGAATATCCATTACAGCATTCTTCATAATACTCCAATGTGGAAACAATGTAAATGTCCGTCAGCTTTTGAATGGGTAAACAAAATGTGTCGGTACAATGGAGTATCATTCAGCCATAAAAAGAAATGAAGTACTGATGATACATGCTACAACATGGATGGACCTTGAAGGTACTATGGTAAGTGAGAGAAATCAGACACAAAAAGCCATGTATTCTATGATACCATTTACATATACTATCCATAATAGGCAAATCCATAGAGACCAAAGGTCAATGAGTGGTCGTCAGAGGTAGGGAGTGACTAGTAACATGTAGGAATCTCTTTGTGCAGTGATGAAAATGCTCTGGAAGTACATAGTGATTGCACACCTTTATGAATATACCAAAACCTACTGAATTATGTACTTAAAAAATAAAGAATTATAGCCTTAACAACATTTTAAAACTTTGGAGGCTGCTAATAACAATACCTAATACTTGATAGCACCGACCATTGTTGTTCAAAATCCATTATAGAGATTAAGTCATTTTGTCCTCATTACAAGCCTATGACATATTCCTTTTACTAACTCCACTTTTTATTTTTAAAATTTTTTTAAATTTTTATTTATTTATGATAGTCACAGAGAGAGAGAGAGAGGCAGAGACACAGGCAGAGGGAGAAACGGGCTCCATGCCAGGAGCCCGATGCGTGACTCGATCCCGGGACTCCATCCCGGGACTCCAGGATCGCGCCCTGGGCCAAAGGCAGGCGCGAAACCGCTGAGCCACCCAGGGATCCCCCTAACTACACTTTTTAGAAGAGAAAACCTGAACTCAGAGAGGTTAAGCATCTTGCCTAAGGTTACACAACTAAGAGACAGAGCTGGGATTCAAACTCAAGTATGAAACTCCATTCAAGCCAATACATTTATTTGGCTTGTCAATGTGACTATGCCACAAAGTTCCAAAGGAACTGGTAAACAGGAAATAACTTTATAAAAAATAATTCAGGATGACAAAAGTTACTGTGCTTTCTAGAGGATACTGGGAAATTTAATCTTTTAAATATAAGATACTGGGAAATTTAATCTTTTTAAATATAAGAATAAAACACTTTATTATTAATTATCCACGTTTAGGAGAGGCCCTTTCCTGGCACTTACATTTCAGATATTATTGGCTGCATGCAAACCCAGAAGCTTCCATATTAATCCTCTTTGAAAGGTGTGTTTTATTCAATCTTTGAGAATTAGAAATATTCACTTTATTTCCAAGTGGAAGCTGGGGAAAAAACGGGATGGAGTGTTTAGTCCTGATAATTAACAAGGGCTGAGTTTCTTTTAATGCTGCCAACTCAAGCAGACTCAGTGAGGCTTGCGCTACAAGCCGCTGTTAACAGTGGGGTTCAGTTCATACTGGCGAGGCTGGCCAACGTCCACTTTGTCTCTGCACAGAAGAGAGCACTGCAGAGCAAGTGAGGGCTTGTTCTCCGCCATGCCAAGATTAATCATCTGCTGTATGTTGACTTATGTTCATTATCGAGAATCCCAAAAGGAAAGTTGTCTCTTATCCCAAATAGAGCTGTCTACATCCAGTGCAGTCAC
The DNA here is from genome assembly GCF_048418805.1 of Vulpes vulpes. Classification (NCBI taxonomy): domain Eukaryota; kingdom Metazoa; phylum Chordata; class Mammalia; order Carnivora; family Canidae; genus Vulpes; species Vulpes vulpes. The sequence goes on along the minus strand of NC_132783.1, from coordinate 54,946,192 downwards.
TGATAACCTTGAAAACAGGAAAATCTTCATGTGAAGTCATAGCTGAGGGACACAAGATTAAGGGCAGCGTCTTAATGCTGGAGATGGCAATGACTCTGCCTGTTTCCATTCTTGCCCACTGTAATCCATTGTCCATGTGGTAGCTAGGAGACTGAGACTAGAATAAATCGAGTGCCTTCCATTACACTTAAAACCTGGAGTTCTCACATGACCTTTGTATGCTTGCATATCTGAGCCTGTCTCCCACCTTTGGTTTCTTCAATAACAGACTGCCAAGAAAACGTTGAAGGGAGAACTACAAGTTTTAAGAAATTTGAGAGACCTATGAACAACATGTGAAGTGTGAATTCTATATGGATTCTGAATTGAACAGCACAACTATAAAAAAATTATGAGGTCAGGGCACCTAAATGGCTCAGTAATTGAGCTTCTGCCTTTGGCTTAGGTTGTGATCCCGGGGTCCTGGGATCAAGTCCTGCATCAGGCTCCCTGCAGGGAGCCTGCTTCTCTCTTTGCCTATGTCTCTGCCTCTCTCTGTGTGTATCTCATGAGTAAATAAATAAAATATTTAAAAAAGAAAAAATTATGAGGCAAAAGGAGTAGCTTGAGCATGGATTGGATATGTGGATTAAGAATTATTGTTAATTTCTTAGGTGTAATAATGGTATTGTGATTATGGGTTTTTTTTTTATTATTTATTTATGATAGTCATACAGAGAGAGAGAGAGGCAGAGACACAGGCAGAGGGAGAAGCAGGCTCCATGCACTGAGAGCCCGACGTGGGATTCGATTCCGGGTCTCCAGGATCGCGCCCTGGGCCAAAGGCAGGCGCCAAACTGCTGCGCCACCCAGGGATCCCTGATTATGGGTTTTTTGTTTTTTATTTTTACAATAGCTCTTGTCTTTAGAGATACATACTGAAATCCAGGCAAAGTAACATGTTATGTGGGATTTGCTTGAAAATAATCTAATGAGTAGAGGGAGGAGTGTGCAGGTATAAATAAAATGAGATTGGCTACAAGGAAATAATTATTGATGATGGATGATGAGTATTTGGCAATTTATTATACTATTCCTAAATATCTCTGTAGCTATGAGAAGGGGCACAAACATATTCTGTAAGTTTTATTTTATTTTTATTTTTTATTTTTTTAAAAGATTTTATTTATTTATTCATGACAGACAGAGAGAGAGAGAGAGACGCAGAGATACAGGCAGAGGGAGAAGCAGGCTCCATGCAGGGTCTCCAGGATCACACCCCAGGCTGAAGGCAGCACTAAACCACTGGGCTACCCAGGCTGCCCCACTCTATAAGTTTTAAAAACAGGAGACAGCATACGTCTTGGAAAGAGTATAATCGTTGAAGTGAGACATCTGGAATCCTAAACTCCATCTTTTACCATCTGCATCACCTTGAGTGACCTCTCTGAGTATCTGTTTTCTTTCCTATAAAGCTAAGGATTTTAAAACCTACAGCACTGAGAGCTAAATGAAATCACATAGGTCTATAGCCTACTGCAGTGCTAGCACATAGAAGATATCTTAAAAATGGCATAAAAAAGAGTAACACAAATACAGCAGTTTACTCTTGTAATGAGTCACTTGGTTCTTGTTTCTCTGTACTGTTATTGAACTATTCCTACCAGTGTGTTGTTTCTTGCAGACCAGAATGTAAACTGCTTAAGGAATCTTTAATTAAAAAAATTGTTTATTGTGCCTAGAACAGTGATGGACATAATAAATGATTATTGATTGAACAAAGCAAAGCAAGATATTTGGCCTCTGGGTTTGGACATCAAGAACTAATATTGAATCACTAACATTGACTATGTCTGTGGAACATCAGCAGATTTATGTTTTTTTTACTAGAGTTATTAAACACATATTTATCTTACTAACCTCTGTTCTAGGCACAAGAGAGTACTAAAAGTTGGAAAGAAGCAAATTTCCAAATACCGGTTAACATTGGAGATGCATTGTGTATGTATTTTTTCTATCATTTTTGTTAGTGTAGATAGTAGTGCTTTCATGCATTTGTTGCCGATCTGTCATGTTTTGTATCGAGACCAATTTACTTGACATCGTATGTGCTTGGCATTAAAAACAGGGTAAGAATTCTGTTTTCAAAAGGGGCACAGTTAGCTGGTAGACTCTGCCAAAGCAATTTTCCCCCTCCCTTCCTTTAACCTCCCAAGGAGACAATTGGTGACATTCTAAGCAGATGCTTGCTCAGAGAGTGGGCAGCAAGCCGTGGGCAGCCTGCTCGCTTAATTTTAAGCAAGATCTTTGTGTGTTTTATTATATTAATTAGTGTATTGGCAAGGTCGAATGGGATTTTTAAACCAGCAGGGGTTTTGCTGATCCCTTAATTTGCAGTTTGTGATGGTTCTTTTGTTTTTGTTTTCGTTTAATTCTTCCACCCATTAAACACTTCAATCTAGCATTAGTTGTAACTCCCTGTACTGCTAGAGCTTTAGGGAGTGATGCATGAAGACAGAAAGTGGCTGGAGTAAGGAGGGCAGAGTGCATTTTTTTCTTTGGTACTGGTTTCAAAGGGGGCAGCTACTTTCATTTTATGTATATAGGTATTTCACTGTAGGGATGAGCTCCTAGAAAAATGATGCCACGTAGTAAGTGCTTTTTAGGGATATGTAGAAAAATTCTTCAACCTTTCCTTTGAGCTTTAGGTAATGCAAGTAGAAACACTTGATTTAAACATCTTGGGCCAGTGAAGACTGAAAGAAATGCACCAGAAAGGGATACCTTTGTGGATTTATGTAAATGAATATTAGGAAGATTTTCCTGTTGTCCTTGAATTAACTATTCATCTTCTCACCATTGTTTGAGGGCAGAGATGCTTCCTTAACTCATTTACTACCTACAATACTCATTTTAGTTAATAACACTAGTTCATTTCAGCCTAATGCTTCATTTAAAAATTCTATATAAATCTTATTTTTTTCTCTACCCTCTGTGCAGCCTTGACCCATGACTTTGAGGGGAAAACACATGGTTAACACTTACATCCCTCTGTCTGTAGGCAAAAAGAGTCAGGCATTCCCAGAAAAAGAAAGATGACACATAGCTTTCTGACATAAGAAAAGTCATTTTCAGCCCCTCGCTGTCTTGTGATCTATGCTCAACTGGTACTGCTTCCCCAAAGCACATTTTTTGCAGAACTTCCTGGGATATGTTGAAATTGCAGAAGAACAGACCTCAGTAGTTGATGATTTGAAAAGAACTAAAAAATGTAAGAACCAACAGCTACTATCAATCCAGGAGATAACCTAATTACACCAGGGACTATAGATCAGTGGTAAAACTCAGTGTTGGTTTTGGGTGCCTGGGTGGTTCAGTTGGTCAAGCATCTGCCTTTGGCTCAGCTCATGATCCCGAGGTCCTGGGATGGAGGCCCCTGTCGGGCTACTTACTCATTGGGGAGTCTGCTTCTCCCTCTGTCTCCCCTACCCACCCATGCTGCACACACACACTCTTTCTCTCAAATAAATAAATAAAATCTTGAAAGAAAGAAAGAAAAAGAAAGAAAGAAAGAAAGGAAGAAAGAAAGAAAGAAAGAAAGAAAGAAAGAAAGAAAGAAAGAAAGAAAGAAAGAAATGCTTTCAGTGCTGGTTCAAAAGTAAAGATTGAGCTGACATATATTTTTGCATTAACTTTGCAGGACTGAACTCCCTTTGAGCACTCAGATACCGGACCAGCTAGAGCCAGAGAGTTGATGATACCCCAATTCCATGCTGAATTCCCCCTTGCGCAAGCCCCTTCATGAATATGTATGCACCCTTAGCTTAACACTTATGTAGTTTTGGGGACGCCTGGGTGGCTCAGTGGTTGAGTGTCTGCCTTTGGTTCAGGTCATGATCCCAGGGTCTAGGATCAAGTCGGGCTCCCTGTGAGGAGCCTGCCTCTCCTTCTGCCTATGTATCTGCCCCTCTGTGTCTCTCATGAATAAGTGACTAAAATCTTTAAAAAAAATTTACCCAGTTTTATTGATCAAGGAGACACTGTTTTGGGAAATATCCCCAGTGTTCTTCTTTACTTGGTGCAAATATACCCTTCCCTTTGCTATTCTTCAGTTTGCTTTGAATTTTGGCTCGACTGCAAGAGGTGAATTTAGTTTCGGATAACATGCCCAACACCTAAAAACGGAAGGAATCCTTTATTACTTAAAAATGTATTTTGTTGAATATTCAAAATTTTTTTAAAAATGGGGTCATGGTGGGGTTGGGGAGAAATGCAAAGGAGTTATTTCTGAGGAAAATTTGAGAATTAAGGATTGATGAATTAGTAAATAGATGCCTTATGGTTAATTTGCAATATAATAAAACATCCCATTTTAAATCAGGGTGGGTTTTTAAAAATATTTTCTTAAGTGTATTTTGATAAATTCCTGATGGACAGGTAAAGTTTGTGTTAAAAGATCATAGCCACAAAAATTCTTCCAAAATGAATGGAGCTTTTACTTTTCAAAAGTTACTACTGTTTCTGAGGGGAAGGGAGTTCATTTCTAACTGAAGAGGGAATAAAATGAAATGGCAACCCTTGTCATCGTCTCCCCCATCTCTGCCTCCCCTCTTTCCTCCTACCCCCCACCAACCACGAGACCATGATAATTGCTTGGGAACATTGGGATCCTGAGAAAAATAATAATAAGTAAAATAACTTAGAAAAAGAAAGACATAAATATGGAGAGTCATTTAAACTATTTACAAATAGCCAAGTTTTAAATAAGTATGCAGAATGGTCTCCAAATTATAAATTAATCTACCTTGCAAAAACATCTGGCACTGTGTCTAAAACCCATTTAACATACATTGTTTCCTTTTGCTTTCTCTTTTTATTTCTTTTTCAAGGACATGATGCTTGAAAGGGTACATGGCATATTTTTTGAAGTGTTCTCTTCATTCACTGATAATGGGAAATAAAGAAAAACAGAGACAATGAGAACAGCGTAGTATTGAACCGACCAGGGTGGCTGTTGAACACTGTGAAGACTGTCTAGATTCTAAAAAAATTATTTGGGAAAAGTCAGCACTGTTGAGTGTGTTGAAGACTCAGGGGTTTGTAAAATATATTTTTTTCTGAGAAATGTTCTGGAGGAGGTAAGAAATAGTAAAGGCAATTATGCCTTAGAAGGGATGTTTCATTATAGTTTGGTTTTAAAACTTCCGTTTAAATTTTGTTAGTATTTATTTAGCACTGACTTGTTGATTATAAAAGGTTAGTCACTGAGTATCTGTGTGGCTTACCATTTTTCAGAAGAAGAATTTTATTTGTAAAGCAGCATCTGGCTTCTGCTGTCTCGAAGCTCAGCTCTTCCTTTGAATACTCTTGTAAGGAAATTACTCATTTTGGAAAATGACACAGAATGACATAGGGTTGTAGACAAACAATGATCTTCAGAGTTGGATAAATTTAGCCTTGAGTCTAGCCTCCACAGCTACCGGTTGTGCCACTTTGAACAAGCTACTTAACTTCTTTGTGTGCATGTGTTCCCCAAAAAACCTCCTTTATGGATACTGACATTTCAGTTTCACATCATTTTCACACGTCACAAAATATTATCCTTTTCATTTTTTCTCAATCATTAAAAAATGTAAAAAACATTCAGGTGGGCCAGATTTGGCCTGTAGGTCATAGTTTGTCCACCAAGTCTAAAGAGTCTGCTCTCCAGCCTAATACTCTCTTCAATCCCTTAGCAGAAAGATTCTCCTAGGTCAGGGCTAAAACAGACCACGCCCTGAGGTAGGAAATGGGTAGTTCCTACTCAGCCCGGTCTTAGGAAGAGGATCTATTCAAACTCTCACAACGTTACTTGTATCATTTAAAAGGGAATAGATGAAGGAACAGAAAGTCAATTTGCTGATCCTCCTTTCAGATGTATGGTGGAGGCTTTAGGAATCCTGAGAACCATACTTAGGGTTCAAGCTCTAAAACTCTTACCTTATAGCTCAAAAACACTGGCACCCAAAGATCAGCCAAGGTGAGCAGCTGTAGGAACCCAGGTCCAAGGACTCCTCACTTCCAAATGTAGCTTCTGTAGTCAGGGCTCAGGGCTGAGAGTCCTTGATTCCTTCCAGGAGGTAGAAGAGCAGGGCCCTCCTTACCTCCAGAGTGATTACACATCTGCCCTTCTGGGCTGCATTCTAAACCCAGGAGCTCCCTAATCCCTCTGTTGGTCCCAGCCATCTGTGGGTAAGAATTAGGGCCAGCAGCTCTGCCTGCAGCCTGTGACTTCTGAAGAACTTTGGTGTCTTTATAATCACTGCCTGTGGGAGGAAGGGCACAGAGGATGGTGTCCATTTCCTAAAATAGGAAGCTGAGGCCAAGCAACAGCAAAACAAGGTAGTAGGGGAGTCAGACCTTGAACCCAGGTCCCTAAACTCCCTCCAGGCTCTTTCTCCTGCCTGAACCACAGGGGGACACAGGGGTCCCCATTACCTGCCTCTCACTACCCAGCACAATGCTGCTGCAGCTCCCCAAGTTCCTGGGAGATGGAATCAGGGACTCTCGGGTGCCCCTCCCAGCTGGCACTGTTGCCCTAGAGTCTTACTTAACCTCTTTAACCTTAGTTTTCTAATCTACAGAATGGACATTATAATGTACTTACCTCCTAGACTACTAGATCTTAAAGCAGCTGAATCTTTTTTTATGTTATGTGATGCTCAGGAGAAACTGTGCATAAATATGCTTAACACACTGCCTGGCACATATTAATGTCAGAGCTGAGTAACCATAACTTTCTTTTTTTTTTTTTTTTTTTTTTAAGATTTTCTTTATTGGATGCCTGGATGGCTCAGTTGGTTGATCATTTGACTCTTGGATGATCTTGGGGTCCTGGGGTCCAGCCCTGGGTCAGGCTCTGTGTTCAGCAGGAGTCTGCTTATACCTCTCCCTCTGTTCTGCAACCCCCCCCCACTTGTGCTTTCTCTCTCTCTCTCTCTAAAATAAAGAAAATATTAGAGAGAAAGAGAGAGAGAGACACACACATACACACAAAAAAAGAGAGAGAGAGAGAGAACAATAAGGAGGGGCAGAGCCAGAGGGAGAAAGAGTCTCAAGCAGAGTCTACTCAGCATGGAGCCCAACGGGGGGAGGGGTCCATCCCAGAACCCTGCCATCAGACCCGAGCTAAAACCAAGAGCCCACAGCTCAACTAACTCCACCAACTAGGCATCTCATTTTTAACAATTTCTTCAAAGACGGTCACTTCATAAAAATAGGCCTCTCTTTCTTCCAGAAACAAAGGCACATTTCTGCCCTGTGTAGAATGTGATCTCACTGAAAGTTCATGGGCCATTAGACTGAATGAAAATCACAGATGAGGCATCAGATGCAAGTTCTTATACATGGGTAAAGAGGATAGTGATTTCCAAGTTTCAGCAGAACAAATAGAAGTCAGTGGGAGTGATCTGAAAAGTAAAATAAAAACACGGCAAACTAAACTTCTGGGTGGAAAGCATTGACAGGTCATAATCCAGTGAAAAATAGCACAGACTCTGAGGCCAATCTGCCTGGGTTCAAATTCCAGCTTTGCTACTTACTTGTTATGTGATATTGGGCAAGTTACTTAACCGTCAAGTTCCTACATCCATAAAGTGGGTTAAACAAGAATACTCGAAACAGTTGTTGATATGATATCCTAGGTGATTAGTCATCAAGTGCTTAGGTCAGTGTATGGCACACAGTAAAATCTATATAGGTATTTGTTCAATAAACAAATATAGCAGTTTTCTTATTATCTTAAAACAAATCCATATTTAATTTGCTTGGGTAGGAAGAGACTCTCGGAAGAAATACCTGTAACACACACAAGGCCCATGTTTGTACTTCCTTGGTTTCCTCTTTTCCTCTTCTTTTACTCAAAATGGGTATTCATTTTTATACATTTAATTGCGGAGGGAGGAGACCTATGATTTAACCATTTATCCTTTAAAATTTTTTTTTGGTGCATGAGCTTGGTTTGTTTGGCACACAGTTTGCTGTTGACTCTTTATTTTTTCACAACTGGCATTTTTGGGCCAGACCATAACGGCATAGGAAAGTACTGGAAGAATTGGTTTTGAGATGTTTTTATTTATTCCTATAGTTCAGATGATCAGAGAGACCAATACAAAGAGATGCTGGTTCCAAGATTGGTAGTGAATCCCCATTCCCCAGATCACTGGAAGCTTTCAAAGAATTAGAAGCTATAATTTTTGATGAGGTTATAACAGATTTTTTATTTTGTTTTTGTTTTTGTTTTTTTTTAGATTTTTAATTTTGAAGAAGAAAGCTTTATTCTTGAGAAATCTCTTGTTGCTCATTATGCATCATTACCATTGTCTCTGAAGTGACATTTAGGGAAAAGCATATCCTCAGTTTTCCTTCTGGGAGTAGTTTACTAGATCTGAAAGAAGCCGAATCTTTTTTTTTTTTTTTTAAAGCCATGGCATTAGTTGTTTTTTTTTTTTTTAGATTTATTTATTTTATTTTTATACAGAAAGAGACAGAGAGAGAATGTGAGTGGAGGGAGGGAGAGAGGGAAAGGGAGACAAGCACTGAGCATAGAGCCCCATGCAGGGCTCCATCTCATGACCTTGAGATCATGACCTGAGCCGAAATCAAGTTAGCTGCTTAGCCAACTGAGCCACCCAGGAGCCCTCGTGGGATTATTTCTTTTTCTTTTTCTTCTTCTTCTTCTTTTTCTCATGGCATCACTTTTAATCAAGAATATTTTTACTATTAAAACTTAATTTGTGGGATGCCTGGGTGGCTCAGTGATTGAGAGTCTGCCTTTGGGTCAGGGTATGATCCCAGGGTCCTGGGACCAAGTCCCACATTGGGCTCCCCACGAGGAGCCTGCTTCTCCCTCTGCCTATGTCTCTGCCTCTTTCTCCGTGTCTCTCATGAATAAATAAATAAAATCTTTTTTTTTTTTTTAAGAAAAGCTCAATTTGTCTTCCTAACATCTAATTTTTTCTTTATTTATTAATTACAGAGTTACTACACTCAAAGCAATTCCAAACTTGGTAACTATAAATAACAATCTCATTGACTGATCTGGAACTTTCTTGTATAGGCAGTCCTCTCTTTGCACACCACAATGGGACTATAAAAATAGACTCTGCAAACCGAAACCATGCCAAGCAATCTTAATAATCAGTGGGAAGAATTAAAATTGTTCTGTGATCATTTGTCAAAACATAAAAACTGCCTTGCTGTTGGTTATAAATGTATAATGAAAAAAGAATAGTAAAACTAATACATATTTAGTCCACCGTAATTTTAAACGTTAGATTGAGAATTAAAATGTTTGTTTGTAAAAAACTTATCACAAGTAGTTTGAATAGCACTAGCCTTCTTCTCATCATATAATTTATGATGTGGAACGAGCCTCTTTTCTCTATGTTGGCTAATTCTCATATTCCTTCCTAAGTTTGGATCGGCTTCCAATATTTTATCCTTTGTGCTTTCAGTGTCGTAAAATAGCTCTGAGAGTTGCCTTAATGTAAAGTGTTTTGCTGTTGTCATTTCCCCTGGGACATCTTTATCCTTTTTATCAAAACTACTTTCTTTGTTTACATCCACAAGTTTGCCCCGCTAAGTTCCTCTGGCTGCATATGTAATGTCACCAGTCCCACAATCAACTATTTCTTTATAGCTCCATTTACGTTCAATTTGAATTTCACATCTAACATCACCACTTTTTTTTTTTCACTTTTTGTTTCTTTGCTGTACTTCCATCTTTCCTGGCCAATTCCCTCTTTCAATGATCTGTTTTTGTAAAATGTCACATGGGTTTATCACTGGGAGACAAAAAGTCTCCACAACTAAATGCTCTGCTGGCTGAGTGTGGACTACATTACAGATGTGCAGTGACCAATCCCTGACAGACTTTGAAAACAGTGATGTGAGGGCACCTGGGTGGCTCAGTGGTTGAGTGTCTGCCTTTGGCTCAGGACATGATTCCAGGGTCCTGGCATCGAGTCCCTCTGCCTGTGTCTCTGCCTCTCTCTCTCTGTGTCTCTCATGAATAAACCAATAAAATATTTAAAAAAAATGAAAACAGTGATGTGATTGGTCACTGATCATGATGTGCATCTGTTATTTACATAGTGATTGGTGAACTAAAGAACAAGCAGTGAGTTGATACCATATAAAATCATTCAGTAACTATACCCTACTACCAGAGTTTGGGACTGTGTTGTTAGGGGATGCTATTTAACCCCATGGTAACTCAATTGTGTGCATATCACAACCATGGAAAGTGAAGACTGTATATTGTATATAACTTGTGTGTTTTCTGTAATATAATTTGAGGGATGTTAAAGCAATAGCTCTCAACATACTGTGGGGGTGATCATTCTACCATGATTATTCGATTACCTTATTCCTCTGCAACATCCTTGAGTGACTTTCTACACAGGATAGCAAAAATGACTACAATCCTTCACTCCTCTCTGTGCCTTAACCTTTTTCAATATGACTTTTTATCTTCTCCTGTGAAGAGGTGAAGTCCCCACTCCCTGAATCTTGGTTGATCTTGTGACTTGCTTTGGCCAATTGGATACTAGTGCTTAGCACACTTCTTCTTATTCTGTTGGGGCCTTCCTCTCTGCTGTGGGAAGCTAGCTGGCTTCAGGATCAGTGTCCCAGCAGAGAATGTCCCCGTTCTCAGTTGACTCAGCAGTTGACTATAGACACATGACTGAACTCCGTCAAGATCTGGAGAATTGTTCAGCTAAATTTACCTCAAAGTGCTGACCCCCAGATTTAAATACTTTATTTTAAGCCGTTAAATTTGGAGTGGCTTGTTCTGCAGCAATACCTAACTGATATTCTTCCCAATGCTCACAGGACCAATTCTAACCCAGATGCTTTCCAGCCATGGCTTAGACACCTCCAGCAACAGAGAACTCCCCACCTTTAATAATCTCTACTTTAGTGTGATATGAGACTAAAAACAACACAAAAGGTGGCTCTGGTAATTATAGTTATGAAATCTTTAAATAGCACTCAGTATATTTGAAAGTTATTTCTTTATAATAACTCTATTACCCTACAGTTTCTATTCATTGGGCCGAGTTCTACTACTTTTTTTTTTTTTTAAGATTTCACTTATTTATTCATGAGAGACATAGAGAAAGGCAGAGACACAGGCAGAGGGAGAAGCAGGCCCCCCGCAGGGGGCCCAATGCAGTACTTGATCCCAGGATCCTTGGAACATGACCTGAGCTGAAGGCAGATGCTCCACCACTGAGCCACCCAGGCATCTCTGCTACTTTTTTGTTTTTAAGAGTTATTTATTGATTTTAGAGAGAGAGAAAGAGTGTGAAGGAAGCCAGAGGGAGAGAATCTTTAAGCAGATTCCCTGCTGAGTGTTGGAGCCCGATGTAGAGCTTGATCCCATGACCCATGAGTTCATGACTTGAGCTGAAACCAAGATTTGGGAGCTCAACTGACTGAGCACCCAGGCACCCTGGACATAGTTCTACTTCTTAGGGATAAATAAAATAATCTCTCTTCCACTTGCATGCTTTTCAAATACTTGAAGATAGCAATTGTGTGCCTCATGAGTCCCCACTTCTTCATGCTATATGTTTCCAATTCTAAGTGACATATAAATTTCTCCAGAGAGTCTTGTCATTTCCACTTCACCAACAAATTCCTCCCTGTTAGTCAGAGTTTGCCACAGAGTTAGCATTTCCCAGTCACTTACTTTACACGATAAAACTGTCAGGCAAGTTAAGACATTTTCAGATCACTGCTCTTCAGCTAATTCAATTTTGTAGTCTACATTATGAAGGCAGCTTCCTTCTTTTTTTTCTCTTTCCATCTGGCCTGCCATAGCGGGGACTTTTTGGAAATGGTCCTAAGACTGTTTAAAGGACAGAAAAAAAATTAGAGAGGCTGGAATTCAGGTAATATGCTTGCCAGGTACAAGTTGGGACTATTCTAGAATGTTTTATATCTTGCGTTTTTGTTTTAGGTGTATTCCTTGGATTTTAATATTTTCAGGTGTTGGAACCTTGAAGAAAGACTCATTATGCCTTGTGTATTGCTTGTGTTTACTTAATGTTGCTATTTGGGTCTCTAAGGCCATAGATAGTGATTTTCATCTGGATGCCCTCTCCCTACATGTTGGGTCCAGGAGTAAGAGTGTGGAATCCTAACCGAAGATAATAACCACTGTGCCTGCCAGAGGAAGGTACAGAGGAAGCAATATCCTGGTGCTAGAGGAGAGACAGGATTAAGGACATATTCTGTTTGCTGAATATGTAAAGAGAGCCAAGAATCAAATCTGGAAAGATGTGGAGTTTCTTAGGTGAATGACTTGTATGGGAACACCATTTATTAGTTAGAGAGGGCATAGTGCATAGATGTGTAATTAGCTATTAGAGACCAGAGTGAACAAGGAGGATTGAGTCATCTTAATATTGTTTCTAAATCTGAAGTGGTATACTATTTCACCCTGTGTGGGAGAGGGAAGGAGACCCTAGGAACTTGCATTTTTACAATAATTTTTTTTACTTAAATGGCTATTAGAGCAATGTCTTCCAACTGGTCCTGTTTTCCAAATTATGTTCCCTGCCATCTCTCACAGCAAAAGTCCTTTGAATATTGACACATATGTAGAGATCTTTCCAATTCCCATTTGTGCACAGCCCCAAAATTGGGATACGAGTTGTAGCAATTTTCTCTTGAACTCTGGCAAGCATTTTGTCACCAATACAAATGCACTGATGCCTTCGAGTCCATGCCAATTCCTGGTGCTGAACTCTGCACATTTTATATTCATAGTCATTTTTTCTTTATGTCAGTGGTATATTCTGCTTATAACTCAAAATCCTTCTGTTCTATCCTTGTTTTCTTCCAAATTGTCTCTAGTAACTGGAACCTACACCAGGGTTCCCCATAACTGCCTGATCACCAGCTGCACAGAAGCCATTCAGTCTTCTGAAAATCCTTTTCAGGTAGGTAAAGTAGGATAAGGGCTGAGGGGAATATCAAAACCCAGCCTCCTGGGTCACCAAGAGTTTCTGGGACTTGTGCATGCCAGGAAGCTCATATGGCACTGGGTACGCCTGGGCCTCTTGTCTGAAATATTATCTCTTAAATTGCACCTCCCTTAACTCTCAGTCCCCTATTCCAGTCTGCAATCACGACCTCAGCAGTCTCCTTAATTTTCCTGCGACTGCAGGTTGAATTCCGAAAGCTCTTACAGCTCATGCCCATTCCTCCATAAGGAATCGACTAGTTTGGTAGTAACTGTGAGAGGGCATACTGGGTTCTAAAACAATGATTTCATCTGAGACCAAACTGGGCTTTTTATCCTCATTCCAAGCAGCCTGGATAAGCTGAAAAGCAAAAGCACAAAATAAAACTTTGAAAGGTAAAATGAAATGGAGTCACTTATGTCGAGGGGTTTTTAGCATGGAGCCAGGAGGCCATTAAGGAAATGGGCCTTATGCATGTCCTTAGCAGCTGCAACCATAAACTTCTGAACTGGTCCAAGCTGCAAATATTCCAGAGATCCTGCAGGAACACCTGCAACTTGCTGCTTTGCTTAGTGATAGCCTTAGCAATCACTCACATTCAGCCAAGGTTAGTTTTCTGCTGCCAAGACCAATCAAAATTATTTGTAAACAATCCATACAACCATTCTCTTTTGTCTTTTAAAATCCTCTATTTTTGTTCCCTAAGGGGACACAATTTGGGTTGCTACCCATGTTTGTGCTCCCCGGATTACAATTCTGAGCCCCTCAAATAAACGCTTTCTTTTTCTGCTCTGCCTCTTTACTCAGCCAACAAACAAATAATGTGTTACCAGTATCTCATTTGGGGACTTGGCCCCTCGAAGAGTAGCCTAAGCTTGGTTCAAAAGCCCAATATCATGGTCCATGAGGGTCTGATGACCTCCTGCTTCCTCATGCTTTCCTCTGCTTTCAGCATTCATCTTCTTGCCTTCAGATGCATCTTTGATAAGCCCCAACGAGATCCTGTAGATGAAATCTGTACATTTACCACTTTCTACTCAACTAACCTCAAGCCTTTCATGATTTTTCCCTGTAGATCTGCATGAAGAATTGTGGTGGTAGTCTTAAAGAGATGTCACATCGTGGATTTTTGTTTTCCTCCTACTACCACTTCTCTGTGTCTCTCTCTTCCTTTTCTGAAACTACCACAAAATCCATCCCCTTGTCCTACATAGGGTGTTCTACCCACATTCAAATGCTCTCAATTTCTGAGCTTCCAACATTCACAGGTTTGACAAGGCTTCTCTTCTGTCCAAATACAGCATTGTCCCTGAAGGGAATTCTGGTGAATTCTATTTTTCCACTTCAATGCACTAGAAAAACACATTTGGAAAGGTCATGCTATGGCCGGAACTACTTAGTGCCATATTTTGGGAGGAAGTAATATTTCATCTTTACTCTTGTAGTCAATTTTTTTTAGTTGGTTTTGCCAAATACCTTCAAATAACCTCAATGGAATAATTTTTACAGGCTCTACAGACAGAGAAATACTTCACCTTTGACCCAAATATTGTTGATTTGGTAATGATTTTTGGTCGCATCTCTTTCCCTTAAGACTAATTTGATGCAGAAGCTCTCCTAGTGTAATTAATGAATTTCTCTTTATTGCTGTAAAAGCAAAGCTGAGATACTTCATGCTCTCATCCCTCATTCTCCTTATTCTGCTTCTCTACTTGTCCCTATTTCAACACATTGTTTGAAAAAATGGAGGAAGAATAAGGGGAAGAACAAAAAGAAAGGAGGGAGGAGAAGGCCACTGTTGCTGTTTTCCCTTATGTGCTGTAAAGACAGTCTCCAGTGTACTTGATATACATTATTTTTTTAAAGATTTATTTATTTATGATAGACAGAGAGAGGCAGAGACACAGGAGGAGGGAGAAGCAGGCTCCATGTCAGGAGCCCGATGTGGGACTCGATCCCGGGACTCCAGGATCACGCCCTGGGCCAAAGGCAGGCGCTAAACCGCTGAGCCACCCAGGGATCCCTGATATACATTATTAAGCATGATATTAGTAGGTGATGGGGAGGACAAACTATTAATGGGTACGTGACCAAGAATAGATTATAGGGAAATGCATTTCCCCCCCATCTTTGTTGTATCATTAATCATTGAGGGGAGGATAGGAGGTTTTGTCCTTTTGTTCATTCCAGTAGTTCTCTTTTTTGGACTCTGTGTTTTACTTTTTTAGCTGATATTTACATGAAGGACTTTGAAGATTACTTTTTTATTTTAAATGCTTGGGGAATTTACAGAGTTATTTTCCTGGATTGGTATTAAATCCATCTTGGATGAGACTTCAGAGTCATTTGCCCAAGGCTTATATAATAATAAAAATTGCCAAGTTAAAAAATTTTCTGTAGTGCACTTGTGTTCTCTCTCTTTTCCAGTTTTATTCCATTTTAAATACTTTACAAATATTTAACATTTTTTTCCTCTTACTTCTTTTGACACTGAGAATTTTATGCTACTTCCCTTTTAGGAAAGAAGGAGAAGATGTGTCTATTCTTGTTGCAAAATGACTCAGAGTTCCCTTACAAACATGACTTCCATGACAAATGAGCTTTGGTGAGCAGAAGGCAAATCAGAGCCTTGTGCCTATTTAATGACCCCCTGTTGACCCACTGACTAAATTGCCTCAGGCCTATCCTGATTTAATTTTTTTTTTTTTTTTTTTTACTATTGAGCACCTGGGTGGCTCAGTCAGTTAAGTATCTGATTCTTAATCTCAGCTCAGGTGTTGATCATAGGGTTGTGAGTTCAAGCCTGCATTGGGTTCCACATTCGGTGTGGAACCTACTTAAAAATAAATAAATAAAAATAAGTTTTTAAAAAATGAGATCTTTTTTCTAACTATTGAATTATAATTGACAGACAATGTTATAGTAGGTTCTGGAGCACAATATAGTGATTCAACAATCCTATACATTATGCAATGCTCACACAATAGGTGTAGTTACCTGATTTCTCTTTGTTCCAGGGTCATGGATCAGATTTATTTTCATGAATGACTTATTCCTTTGCCCTTTCTTCAAATTCAGAGGGCACCTGAACTAGCCAGAATAAAACACTTTAAAAAATTGTTAAATAAAATAGATTTATCAAGTAATCATTTTTCTATTTTATCATATACTGTTTGACAACTGCTCCAAGTAGCATCAATTTTTAACAATCTGCCTTTTTATAATTTAATTTAAATTTTTATCAGAGAAATATATATACTCAGATTTTAACAAGGCTTGTAATGAAAAGGAGTATCCTCTGCCACACTCATCCCCACCATCATCCTTCTTGCCAGAAGAAACATTTACTTATTTTTAAAAATATTTTTAAGATTTTATTTATTTATTCATGAGAGACACACAGAGAGACGCAGAGACACAGGCAGAGGGAGAAGCAGGCTCCATGCAGGGAGTCCGATGCGGGACTCGATCCAGGATCAGGACCTGAGCTGAAGGCAGACAGATACTCAACCACTGAGCCACCCAGGCATCCCAGCATTTACTTATTTTTAAAAATTTGTAAACATTGTATTATTCACAATGTTCTGCACAAAATTAAAATTTTTCTAGACATACCAAGAAGCAGGAAATAGTGAACACAAAATCAAGAAAAACAGGAATTAATAGAAACTGACCTCAAGATGTATAAACTGTTGGAATTAATTAAAAAACTAAAATAATCCCCAAGTCCCTCTTCTCTCTTGCTCTCATTACCACAATCAACCCCACTGATCTGTGTGTATCCATGAGGGTATTTTTGGTCTTGTTTTTTGTTTCTTTTGTTTGTTTTTTAATTCTAGTACAGTTAATACACAGTGTTATACTAGTTTCAGGTGTACAATATAGTGATTCAACAATTATATACATTACTCAGCGCTCATAATAATAAGTATATTCTTAATCCCCTTCACGTATTTCTCCCATCCTCCCACCCCTCCCCTCATGTAAACATCTGTTCTTTGTATTTAAGAGTCTGTCTTTTATTTTGTCTCTTTTCTCCCTTCTTTGTTCGTTTGTTGTTTCTTAAATTCCACATATGAGTGAGATCATATATTTGTCTTTCTCTGACTGACTTAGTTCACTTAGTATTATACGCTCTGGCTCCGCCTATGTAATTGTAAATGGCAACATTTCATTTTTTTTTCTGGCTGAATAATATTACATTGTATATTTATATGGCATCTACTTTATCCATTCATCTATTGATGGACACGTGGGCTGCTTCCATAGTTTGGCTATTGTAAATAATGCTGCAATAAACACAGGGATGCATGTATCCCTTTGAATTAGTGTTTTTGTATTTTTGGGGTAAATATCCAGTAGAGTGATTACTTAGAGTAGTAATCTTAAGACTAGTTTTATTTTTAACTTTTTGAGGAAACTCCACACTGTTTTCCAGAGTGGCTGCATCAGTTTGCATTCCCATCAACAGTACATGAGGGTTCCTTTTTCTCTGCATCCTCACCAACACTTGTTGCTTCTTGTGTTTTTGATTTTAGCCATTCTGAGAGTATGAGGTGATAGCTCATTGTTGTTTCAAATTACATTTCCCTGAATGTTGATTAGTGTTTTTTTTTTTTTTTAAGATTTATTTATTCATGAGACACACACACACAGAGAGAGAGAGAGAGAGAGAGAGGCAGAGACACAGGCAGAGGGAAAAGCAGGCTCCACATAGGGAGTGGACTCAGGACCCAATCCCGGGACCCCAGGACCATGCCCTGGGCAGAAGGCAGGCACTAAACCCCTGAGCCATCCAGGGATCCCCTGATTAGTTTTTCATATGTCTATTGGCCATCTTTATGTCTTCTTTGGAAAAATGTCTGTCCATGTCTTCTGCCCATTTTTAATGGGATTATCTGAGTATTTTGATGTCAAGTTGTATAAATTCTCTAAATATTTTGGATACTAACCCTTCATCGGATATGTCTTTTGCAAATATCTTCTCCCATTCAGTAGGTTGTCTTTTAGTTTTTTTGACTATTTCCTTTGCTGTGCAGAAGCTTTTTATTTTGATATATTCCTAGTACAGAAGAAGCAAGAATATGCAATGGAAAAAAGACAGTCCTGGGGTGCCTGAGTGGCTCAGGTGGTTAAGCGTCTGCCTTCAGTTTGGGTCATGATCCCAAGGTGCTGGCATTGAGCCCCACATTGGGTTCCCTGCTCCATGAGGAGTCTGCTTCTTCTTCTGCCCCTCTCTCCTGCTTGTGATCTCTTTCTTTCCCAAATAAATAAAATCTTAAAAAAAAAAGATAAAAAAAAGAAAGAAAAAAAATAAATCTTTATTCCATTGTATACATAAACCACATCTTCTTTATCCATTCATCTTTCGATGGACACTGAGGCTCCTTCCACAGTTTGGCTATTGTGGCCATTGCTGCTATAAACATCGGGGTGCAGGTGTATTACTCAGCCATTAGAAATGACAAATACCCACCATTTGCTTCCACGTGGATGGAACTGGAGGGTATTATGCTGAGTGAAATAAGTCAATCAGAGAAGGACAAACATTATATGTTCTCATTCATTTGGGGAATATAAATAATAGTGAAAGGGAATATAAGGGAAGGGAGAAGAAATGTGTGGGAAATATCAGAAAGGGAGACAGAACATAAAGACTCTTAATTCTGGGAAACGAACTAGGGGTGGTGGAAGGGGAGGAGGGCGGGGGGGTGGGGGTGAATGGGTGACGGGCACTGGCGGGGGGGAACTTGACAGGATGAGCACAGGCTGTTATTCTGTATGTTGGTAAATTGAACACCAATAAAAAATAAATTTATTTAAAAAAAAAGAAAAAAATCTTTAAAAAAAAGAAAAGAAAGAAAGATAGTTCCTTCAACGAATGCTATTGGGAAAACTAAACAGCTACAGGTAAAAGAATGAAACTGGGTCACTTTCTAACACCATACACAAAAATAAACTCAAAATGGATTAAGGACCTAAAGGTGAGACCTGAAACCATAAAATCCTGGAAGAGAGCACAGGCAGTAATGTCTCTGACATTGGCCATAGCAATATTTTTCTAGATAGGTCTTCTGAGGCAAGAGAAACAAGAGCAAAAAACTAGTTTACTTAATTTTAACTAGCTGTCAGCTCTTTATTTCTTGGTAAATAACATGTTCACTCTACTATTTTTTCTCCAATTTTACATATTCTTTTTTTTTTTTTTTTGAGAGAGAGAGTATGTGCGCATGAGTAGGGGGGCAAGCAGGAGGGGTAGAGGGAGATGTAGAGAGAGAATCTCAAGCAGGCT
Source organism: Vulpes vulpes (assembly GCF_048418805.1). NCBI lineage: Eukaryota > Metazoa > Chordata > Mammalia > Carnivora > Canidae > Vulpes > Vulpes vulpes. The sequence goes on along the minus strand of NC_132783.1, from coordinate 54,926,905 downwards.
CCATGCTCAGCATGGGACTTGACACAGGACTTGATCTCATGACCCTGGGATCATGACCTGAAATCAGGAGTCAGATGCCCAACCAACTGAGCCACTCAACCGATGGATCACTGAGGTGCCCCTATTTTACATACTTGTAATTACTTTCCACACCTCCAAAATATTGTCTTTTTGTTTTTAGCTTATTCTTATTTTATTCACCCATTCTTTATTCATTCATTCATTCATAATGCTAAATAGCAGGGTAAATGTCCTCTTAATTATACTTACCTATCAGGTAAGCTATCTGCTCCCTGCAACCCCTCTCTCTCTTGCTCTCACTCTTTCTGCAAGCAGCCACCCCCTGGAGCTCCTTGGCTTTCTGTTCTAATTGGGATTGGTTGCTGTCTAGGTCTGATGCACAACTATCATCCTGGAACCTCCTTTGCCTCTCTTGTGTTGAATTCCCTGTCCCCTAGATCCTACAACTTTAGTTAACTTTCAATTGTGTGGAATATTTCTTCGAAGTAGCTTCCCAGCAAAAGCTACATGATAAAAAAGTTTTGAAAACTTGGAATATTTGAAGATGGCTATATTCTATGCTCACATTGATAATTTAATTTTTGGTAGAAAATAATTTCTTCTGAGATTATGAAGACATTGTTCCATTGTCTTCTAGCTCCTGTGTGTATGTTGAGGAGCCTATTTTTTTCTCTCACAAGATTTTGTATATAAACTTTTTCTCTTTCCCGAAGATTTTAGGAGATTTCCATCATCCTGCTGTTCTGAGAATTCATGTTGATATGCTTTACTGCCAATATTTTTTAAATTTATTGCCTGTTCTATTCAGTGGGCTCTTTCTATCTGAAGAGTTATAGTCTTTATTTCTGAGGAAGCTCCACAAGATCAGGAATTTTATTGCTTTCCTGTTTACTGCTGATTTCTCATCACCTAGCTAGCATAGGTTCTGGCACATAGTAGGCACTCACTAAAAGTGAATGAATGAATTCATGACTAAATGAAAAGGGGAATTTTTTGGTAATTTCCTCCTTCTCTTTCTTTTATTATGTAAAAGTCTTCTGATTCTCTTGTTTTCTTATCTGTCCTTCCTTTTATTTTAAGTCTTTTGTCTCTGTTTTGATTTCTGGGAAATTTCCTTCACTATACCTTCCAAACCTTTTTTGTGTGTGTATGTGTTTTATGTCCATAATATATTTAACCTCCAAGATTTTCCCTTTTGTTTTCACAATGTTCCTTTTTTAAAAAAAGATTTTATTCATTTATTTGAGAGAGAGAGAGAGAGTACACAGTGGGAGGAAGGGCTGGGGCGGGGGTGGGGAGGGACAAGGAGACCCCACTGAGCATGGAATCTGACTCAGGGCTCAATCCTACGACCCCAAGATCACAAGCTGAGCTGAAGTTTGACGCTTAACCAATTGAGCCAACCAGGTGCCCCTCAAAATGTTCTTTTTATAAAACACCACATTTTTTCTTGTTCTAAGAATATCTTATGTCCTATACAGTATCTTAAAACTTGAGGATATCACACTTGTTTGCTTGTTTTACTTTAATTTACTCAAAAGTCAGGTAAAAAGATTAGTTTGCTTCTTTTAGGTTTACCCCTCTGGGGGTTTAGGTTTCAGCTTCCTCTCTTCTGCTAAAGTACTTAGCACATATACATCTGCTTTCTACATTCTCTTTTCTGTTGCAGTCTTTTTTTTTTTTTTTAATTCTATCCTTTTATACTTTTTAAAGTGTAATATTGCCATTTTAGAGAAATTATGAAAAGGAATGGTGGTAAGTTTATGTTTCAATTTGTCAATTTAACTAGAATTTCCCATACATTTTCAGTGAAAACTTTAAAGAATTAGGATTAGTTAACTATTTTAAAGACTTGAGCACAGCTTGGGAAAATAATCTTGATCATGAAATGGTGAATAGGGTTATTATTATTTTTAGGTAATAAAATATAATGTTTTAATAAACTGTCATATCCTATAAAACATTTTTTATAAGTGTGGAAAGTCACTCTCCTGGATTTTTTTTAAAAAGTTCTAGTGATATTTTGGAGGATTTAACCCACTTTTGATGACCCTTGTAAAAATTCTAAGGCAAAGTAATACTAAGTGTTTGTCTACTCAAAATAGGGAGGAGGGGGGGAAAATAACATCTCTAAAAATTATTCTTTCATATATATTAAACCTAAAAACAATAACGCAAGGACATTTTCAATAGCATTTTCATTCCAGCATAGGCCCTTAGATGGCAGATTATTTTGCTCCCTCTTGGTGGAGCTGTCTGCAAGGAGTTAAATGAATCAGCCTGAAACCACTGATGCCCAAAAGAAAGTGAAAGGAGTCATTGTGTAAGACTGATCATCTCCTAGAAGTACAGTTTATAAAGTCAAGATAGAATCTTGGTTTCCCTCAATAATCTAAAGCAACCAATGTCTACAGCAGTGGTCTGTCATTTTACAAACAATTTGCTTAAAATAGTTAATATATATACACATCTATTAAAAAGTAAAGTACTAAAGACTTCTAAAAATGTATCACTTCTCTTAGCTGTTTCTTTTGACATTTACACGCATATTCTAAGGAAATAAGGTAGATACAGCACCTTTTGATTAATTTTAGGTATTACTAACTGACTTCTGTGTTAGTCCAGACCCTCTAAGAGGCAGATACAAAAGTGGGAAATTTATTAGGGAAATACCTGTTAGAAAAAATGGAGAGGGAAGCAAGGGAAGATTGAAATGCTATCAGACTGCTCAGCAGGCAGGAGAGAGGGAGTCAGGAGAGAGGGAAAGAGGGAAGATTGGGTGGAATAACTTTACAGCGCAGGGCAATTCAAAGGAAAGGTCAGCAAGGCCCTTGGGGACTCCTGGATTCGAATCGTAGTCACTCAGTGGAGAAATCCCCCATCTTACAGAAACCACTTTAGCTTAATATCCCTTTCTCTCTCAGTCACAGGCTGGGAGCAGCCCATGGGAAGTATGGTCTCCGCATAAATGTGGTGATTGATTTCAAAGGGCAGCAACTGGGCCCATTTGATAGCTATGTTTGTTCCCTGCGGTTAGAAATTGAGACAGGACAGTCTCATGCTTGCTTTTACTTCCAATATGACAAGTGAAGATTTTTGCTCCCTTTCACAGAGAGCTAAATCCCTTTCCCCTCTTTTCCTTCTCTCTGATAAGACTATACTCCAATTTTGATTTAATCCATATTCAGGGCTTTCATTATTAAAATTATGTAAAATTTGCTCATAGCTGAGCCAGATAATACATTATAATGATAGTATTTTTATTGTGTACTTTTTGTTTTTCCTAGAGATAATAATTACCTCATTTTTTCCCACTTGCTTAGTTTTGAAATTATGGCTAAAGTTTCTCACATTCCCAATAGCTTTGTAAAATACCTCTTACTGTAAATTTCCACAAATGTGCTAAATTCAGGAGCGGGATGATAGCTGTCCTTGGAGGGTAGGGGCAACTGAACTCTGAATTTTAGCTTTTCCCCTTCCATTGCATAAATACAGATTTACACGTGACAGATTTCAAGCTACCAGTCGTGATGTCACTGAATGCAGAGTTGGAAAGAGAAGCACACAGTCTTGCAAGCCGGTACAAGTTGGCCCTCCTGGAACTCCTCTGTCTCCTGCTCCAATATGGACTTGTCATTCTGTTGGTCTACTATAACTTCACTCTTGTATTTCCGTTTTTCTTCTAATTCTTGCAATAGGTACTATCTTAGTTTATCCTACCATTTTGATGAAGTATATCTTCTAGTTACTTCCTGAGAAAGGCCATAGCAGGTTGACAAGCTTCCAATTCTGCTTGCTTTTACATTTGCAAACTTGCATCTCTGAGAATGTCTCTCAAAGACATTTGTCTTTGATAATTTTCTTATCAAATTCTAGTTTTAAAATTCTATCTTCCCAGAATTTTGTAGGCATCACTCCCTAGTCTTAGCTCCCCAATGTTGCTGTTGAGAACTGTGATACCATGATCTCCTCAAACTTTTTTATTTTTAAGATTTTATTTATTTATTCATGAGAGACACAGAGAGAGAGGCAGAGACACAGGCAGAGGGAGAAGCAGGCTCCAGGCAGGGAGCCCGACGCGGGACTCAATCCTGGGACTCCAGGATCACACTCCCGGCCGAAGGCAGGCGCCAAACCGCTGAGCCACCCAGGGATCCCCTATCTCCTCAAACTATTTTAAAAAAGAGTTTATTTATTTATTTGAGAGAGAGAGAGAGTATGAAGAGGAGTAGAGGGAGAGGGACAAGCAGACACGAAGCCGAATGTGGGGCTCAATCCCACGACCCTGAGATCATGACCTGAGCTGAAAACCAGAAGTCACCTGCTTAACAGACTGAGCGATCTGAGAACTCCACCTCCTCAAACTTTGAAATGCAATTTTTTTTCTCTCTATGAGCTTTAGGACCATCTCTATCCTTAGTGGTTTGCAATTTCATGATCATGCACTTTGGAATAAATATTTTCTCATTCACTATTAATAGTAATCTTGAAGGTAGATACAGCACCTTTTGATTAATTTTAGGTATTACTAACTGACTTCTGTGTTAGTCCAGACCTTCTTAATAGCAATCTTTCAATCTAGACACGTATAATTTGCCCTTTCAGTTTGGACAATTATTTCTGTCAATTCTAGTTACCTTTCTTCTTTGGTTTTATTGAAATTTCCTCCCTTTAGCATTTTTAATTATGTATTTATTTTTCTGGCCTTCCTATTAGACAAATATTGGGCATGCTGGATAGACTAAAAAAAAAAAAAGGAAAGAAAATCTTTCCCTTATTTTCCTTTTATTCTCTTTTTGTTCCTCTTTCTAGATATTTCCTCAATTTCACCAGCCAGAGTTTCCACAGAATTTTTTTATACCCACTATCTAATCTGTAATTGTCAAGAACTCTGTTTTGTTATCTTTTTTCCCCTTTTAATAATATTGTCTTTGTTTCCTATATGCAATATATTTCATATCTCCCTGAGGATATCAATTAAAGTTTGTATTTTCCTCTCTTTATTTTTTTTGTCTTTAAAAAACTGTGTATGATCTTTATCTGCCAAGCAGGAGGCATATATTTCAAATACCTGGCAATCCTGGGTCCCCAGATTCTAAAAAATCAAACAGAAATTGTGGAGACATGGGTAGGTAGGTCTCATTAAGTGGGCTTCACTGTAGTTTTTGTGGAGCACCATTAAATTTTTCTAGTTTGGACCCCCAAATGTCAGAATCTATAGACCTTTTCTCTTGTGTGATTCAGTTTCTTAAAGAAATAGCTGCCAGTCTCTTGCCTGGGGGATATAAATCTGTCTGCTGGCATTCTGGAGGAGGATGTGGGAAGTGTTCCTCTCTCAACATTGTTTCAATAGTCTTATTATAGAATTTCACCTAAACATTGAGGCCTTACTGTGTACAGGCACCATGGAAAAGATGGGAATCTAAAGAAGGTTCCTACACTCAAGGAACTGGATCTGGTGGAGAAGCAGGAGAGCAACAGACAATTATAATCCAGGGCAAAACGGTTTCTTCTGGTGTTCTTAGTTTTTTTGAGATTAATTATTTGGCTTCTTCTCCCAAAAATCATCTTGTAGATGCAATATTTAAGATTAAATTATAATAATTTATATAATTTAAATTATATAATAAATTAGATAATAATTTATATAATTGCCTGAGGTGGAACACATGTGTTATAGATGGAGAGACAGATTTTATAGATTGTTCTATAGAAGGTCATTGAGAAGAGGAAGGCAATATGACATCATTAAGGACACAAGAAAAATATCCTGACCATAGCTTATTGGGGAAAAAAAAAGTAATGTTTTAACTTATAATTGCCATAAGTATTTACTAAAAGTTAACTTTATGATTTATAGTTATATTTTCCTTTAAATTTATGATAATTCTGTTATAAATGAATGCATGTTACATAAACAATTTATCTTTAGGTTGTCATGTTAGACCTTTTTACTATCTTTGGGAACATGGGGACAAGAGCAGACATTTTAGTGCTTCTGTGATCGACTTGCGTTATTCATTAATCAATGACAGCTTCAAATAAAACAAAAATTTTTTTAAAGTAAGCTTTTCAGGGATGCCTGGGTGGCTTAGCGGTTAAGTATCTGCCTTTGGCTCAGGGCATGATCCTGGAGTCCTGGGATCGAGTCCCACATCGGGCTCCCTGCATGGAGCCCACTTGTATTTCTGCTTCCTTCTCTCTCTGTGTCTCTCATGAATAAATAAAATCTTAAAAAAAAAAAAAAAAGGAAGCTTTTCATCCAACATGGACCTTGAATTCATGACCTAGAGAGAAAGAGTTACATGCTCACTGACTGAGCCAGCTAGTTGCCTCTCAAATCAGACATTAAAAGAAATACTTTATTTATTTGAGAGAGAGAGAGAGAGTTTGAGCACACAAGCAGGGGGTAGGAACAGTGGGAGAGGGAGAAGTAGGTTCCTTGCTGAGCATGGAGCCCAACACCGGGCTGTATCCTAGGACCGTGGGACTGAGCTTAGGACCTGAGCCAAAGGCAGGCATTTAATTGACTGAGCCACTCAGGCACCCTGTCTGCCACATTTAAAAAAATTTTTTATTCAAATCAGAAATTTTGAACAGACTTCAAACTTACAGATTTTGAATGAACTAGTCATATGAATGAGTGCCAGCCAAAATAAAACAAGAGGAGGTAATATATGTCAATCCTAGCCTACAAAAAATTTCACTGGTGATTCACCATCCTCTTATTCCCTCTGCTGACTGAATGCAGAGGACATGAAAGTCCACTAGGAGAGCAGAATCAGGAAAAAAATAGTTTGGTCTCCTGAATGGACTTCATGTAAATGAGAAATAAAATTCTATTTTACAAGCCATTGGGATTTTGGGATTTATCTTTTACAGTGGTTGCTGTTACCTTAATGGATACACCTCTTCATGCAACTATCTTGAACATTATTTTATTTTTTCAAGCTTATTTATATATTTTAGGTAATCTTTTTTTAAGATATTATTTATCTGAGAGACACAGAGAGAAATAGTGAGAGAGAGCATGATTGAGGAGGAGAGGGAGAAGCAGGCTTCCCACTGAGCAGAGAGCTCAATGCAGGACTCGATCCCAACATCTTGCACTTTGGGATGATGACCTAAGCCAAAGGCAGATGCTTAACGGACTAAGCCATCCAGACACTCCTATTTTAAATAATCTTTACACCCAGTATGGGGCTTGAACTCACAGCCTCAAGATCAAGAGTCACATGCTTCACCAACTGAGCCAGCCAGGTGCCCCTTGCACATTCATTTATTTAAGAAATATTTAACACCCAATAAATAGCAGACACTGTACCAAGTAATTGAGATAGTCAATAAGACTAGTAAGGTGTTTTGTCTCTTGGAGCTTACATTCTCTTGGAAGGCAGACAACCTTTATTTATTATTATTTTTTAAAGATTTTATTTATTTATTCATGAGAGACACACAGAGAGAGAGAGAGAGAGAGAGAGAGGCAGAGACACAGGCAGAGGGAGAAGCAGGCTTCAGGCAGGAAGCCCCACATGGGACTCAATCCCGGGTCTTCCCAGGCCTCCAGGATTACGACCTGGACTGAAGGCGGCGCTAAACCACTGAGCCACCTGGGCTGCCCCAGAGACAACCTTTAAATGAGTAAGTAAACAAATGGTAAAAGGTATCAGTAAGAAGTGCTAGGAAAGAAATATGATAAAGACTAGCAGGATAGTCTAAAGAGGCTGATTTAGACGGGGTGGTCATGGAAGGAAACCCTAGGGATATGACATTTGGGCTGAGGCTTGAATGATGTCTCAGCTACATTTCCAAATGCTTCTTTGGAAAATAACTATTTTTCAAAATGAAAACCTCCTCTCTAATATCCCTTCAGAAAGAGCCTTTCTCCTCTGGCTCAGAGTTAAGTACCAATGAATGAGCAGAAATCTCTCCCTGACATTAGGATAACCACCTGATTTTACAGCTAAAGCAGTAGCAGCCCAACAAGGATCACCTGATTTGACTAAAGTACTTTTGGACAATCCCACAGCCCTGATTACCTAATTGCTGAACAAGGGGGCATTTGTACAATCACAAATCCACCTGTTGCACATGGATAAATGCCTCTGGAGAGGTAGAAATTCAATTACACAAGATCAGGGAAAAAACCCATTGGTTATAACCAATCTCACCCAATGACCCCTGGTCTTTTGACCTATTTAGCTGGTTACATTCAGGTTTGGGCTCCTGGTATAGAACCATCATAAAAACTAATTTGTCATATTACTTTTGATTTTGCTTTGCATAATTATTTTTAAGTCTTGTATCTGTTGCTTGCCAAATCTTTGTAGAAATGACATGTTCAGGAGGGTGCTGATATGCTCTCTGATGTTTATGACCTTGATGAGATATAGGCTTTGGATAAGAAATGCCTGAGTGTTCTCTTTCCTAATCTCCCTTGTTTTTTTTTTGTTTGTTTGTTTGTTTTTTGTTGTGTGTGTGTGTGTGTGTGTGTGTGTGTGTTTGCCCAGGGTTGAGTGCAAACACAGTCCTCCCCTACCACAAACTATGCAGTTGAGTTTCCTCAACTGCATAGTATTTGCAGTTGGGGAAATTGCAGGAGTCGCACCCTCTGGAATGCAAAGTGTGAGCCTCACACTGGGAAAATAATCTCCATTATCATGGTATCTTCCCTGCCAGGTTAGGATCCTAACCTCCTTGTTACCAAATATGGCCTTAAATCGTTTCCAACTGCTATGCACTTGTCCTCTTTGTGGGACATAACAACTGGCAAAGGTCCTTCCTGGCACCAAAGGACAAAACCACTAAATGCAGAAAACCAAATTCTTGACCAGTGATGCTTTGGAGAAACATCTTGATCAAAAGGAGGAAATGTGAAACTGAATAAAGGAAACCTCATTTAAAATAGAGTATGGAGGCCAGAAGGGTAAGCTCTTACACCCTACCACTGGTCATCAATTGCAGACCCAAAAGAAAGAGACATACCTTGCTTGCATCTTTGCTCAGCAATAAGCTCAGCCAATAATAAAAAAAAAAATACCACAACTCAGGCAATGAGAAACCATCACCACCCTGATCTCTTGCTTTCCTCCAAAGGACTTTAATTTTTTAAAAAGATTTTATTTATTCATGAAATGACACAGAGAGAGAGAGTCAGAGACACAGGCAGAGAGAGAGGCAGGCTCCATGCGGGAGGTCCAATGTGGGACTCGATCCCAGGTCTCCAGGATCACACTCTGGGGGCCGAAGGCGGCAGTAAACCACTAAGCCACCCAGAGATCCCCTAAATGACTTTAATTTAAAGCAGACCCTCCCAGCTTCCTCCTTGTCTCTATAAAGTAAGATTTCTGTCCCTATCTCCAGACTTCATCTCCAGTTTGCCATAGCTTGTGTGTCTTGATTGGCAATTCCCTTGCTATTTCTGAATATAAACACATTCTGCTGGGAAAATAACTGGTTGTTTTAACCAGGGTCAACAACCCTGAACAGAATCAATTTTATATTTAAAAAGATGACTTTGGCTGCTGGGGAATACTGTAGGAGGCCTAGGAAGAAGCTGGGAGAACACTTAGGAAGCTGTTGCAATAATCCGGGCAAAGCAGGACAATGACTTGGACCAGGGGTGGCAGCAGAGGACACATGGTGAGGAAGGGCTGAATGCTTTGAGTGAAGAGTGGACAGGACTTGCTGATGGTTTAGATATGAAGATGGGAAATGACAGTACATGACAACTCCAAGGATTTTAGTCTGAGAATCGGAAGGATGAGGTCGCCATCTACTGTGATCAAAAAGACAACAAGAAGAGCAGAGTTGAGAAAGAATATTGAGAGCTTGGTTTTAGAAATATTAAACCTAACATGTTTATTAGACATTATATGCATCATCTTATTAATTACCAAAATAATTCTGAAAGTTGATATTGTTGTCAATTTCATCTTAGAGATGAGAAAAGCTAAGTTGAGAGAAGTTAACTAAGTTGCCCATCCTCACACACTAGTAAATGGCAGGGGCAGACTAAAACCTGAGTCTTTTGGAATCCAAAATCAGGATTCATCCCATTACCACTCTGAGTTACCTATTTCTACAGGCTATTTTTCACCTCATTCTCTATAACTTAGAATTTCTCCAGGTTGCTTTCTTTTCTTTTTTTTTTTTTTAAGATTTTATTTATTTAGTTGAGAGAGAGAGAGAGAGAGAGAATGTGAATAAGAGAGAGAAAGAAGGAGCAGAGGGAGAGGAAGATGCAGGCTCCTTGCTGAGCAGGGAACCCCATGCAGGGCTTGATCCTGGGACTCTAGGATCATGACCTGAGCCGAAGGCAGATCCCTAACTGACTGAGCCACCCAGATGCCCCTCCAAGTTGCTTTCAATACAAATTCTTCTAACTCTCCATCTCTGGTATCTGGTTACTACATATGGCCTGATGATTAGGCACAGGATTTTTATGAGATGGCCATGCACAGCAGAGAATGCTAATAATAAAGTCTCTCTTGAGTTTCCAATGACTGCCTAGTTGGACACTAAATTCTCAGCTCCCCTTACAGCTAGGTGAGACAATATGACTAAGTTATGCCTGAGCCATAGGAACGGAAGCGGTATGTGTGACTTGCAGCTCATAGACCTAGAAGGAACCTGCTTCCCTCTCTCTTCCTCTTTCCCACTTCCTTTGGTTTGGAGCTAAGATGTATGGGAGCACAAGAGATACATTCTAGGAGAAGATGGAGCAGAAGGTAGAGTCTGGGTCTCTAATCATACAGTAGAGCAGAGCTGGCTTCTTCTCCTGGACCATCCAACAGCTTAGACTTTTATTTTATTTTTATTTTTTTTTAAATAAGATTTTATTTATTTATTCATGACAGACATAGAGAGAAAGAGGCAGAGACACAGGCAGAGGGAGAAGCAGGCTCCATGCACAGAGCCCGATGTGGGACTCGATCCCGGGTCCCCAGGGCCATAATCAAGAGTCAGATGCTTAACTGACTGAGCTACCCAGGTGCCCCTCAGGTCCCGTGTTTTAAAATAAGGATAACAAGAGTATCTACGTCATAAAAGTCTTACTATGGTTAAATAATTTAATATGTGCAGGGCATTTGTAGCACTGGCGGGGGCATGGTAAGGGCTTGATAAATATTAGCTACATAGGTGGTATTTTAAAAGGAGAGAATAAACTATTCACATTGAGAGCAAATAATGGCCCAGAAGACATTTTTTAAAATTGAAGTTCGATTTACCAACATATAGCATAATACCCAATGCTCATCCCGTCAAGTGCCTCCCTCAGTGCCTGTCACCCAGTCACCCCAACCCCCCGCCCACCTCCCCTTTCACTACCCCTTGTTCATTTCCCAGAGTTAGGAGTCTGTCATGTTTTGTCACCCTCTCTGATATTTCCTGCTCATTTTCTCTCCTTTCCCCTTTAATCCCTTTCACTATTTTTTATATTCCCTGTGTGAGTGAACCCATGTGATGAGTGTTCTTCTCTGATTGACTTACTTCACTCAGCATAATACCCTCCAGATCCATCCACGTCGAAGCAAATGGTGGGTATTTGTCATTTCTAATGGCTGAGTAATATTCCATTGTATACATAAACCACATCTTCTTTATCCATTCATCTTTCGATGGACACCGAGGCTCCTTCCAGTTTGGCTATTGTGGACATTGCTGCTATAAACATTGGGGTGCAGGTGTCCCGGCATTTCACTGCATGTGTATCTTTGGGGTAAATCCCCAGCACTACAATTGCTGGGTCGTAGGGCAGATCTATTTTTAACTCTTTGAGGAACCTCCACACTGTTTCCCAGAGTGGCTATACCAGTTCACATTCCCACCAACAGTGTAAGAGGGTTCCCCTTTCTCCACATCCTCTCCAACATTTGTGGTTTCCTGTCTTGTTAATTTTCCCCATTCTCACTGGTGTGAGGTGGTATCTCATTGTGCTTTTGATTTGTATTTCCCTGATGGCCAGTGATGTGGAGCATTTTCTCATGTGCTTGTTGGCCATGTGTATGTCTTCTTTGGTGAAATTTCCATTCAAGGACATTTTATTTGAATAGGGATGAGTGAGGATCAGTCAGGGATCATTTATAAAAAGAATACTTGAGTGATTTGCCCCTTTCCCTTCCTGGTTATGGCAGAAAAGGCCAGTTGTTCACCCAAACTTCATGCTTCCTCTTGTAGTGCTTTCACTTGCTATCCAGCCAGGGGCTATCTCCTCCTAGTCCCTCTTAATTAGTTCTTGGCTGAGGGCTTTATTATTAGTATTATTGTGGTAAAATATATATAATATAAAATTTACTGCTTTAACCATTTTTAAATGGTTCAGCTATTGTCCAGTGTTGTTAGTACATTCACATTGTTGTACAATTATCACCACTATCCATCTCTAGAACGTTTTCATAATCCCAAACTTAAAGCTCTATTCAATTTATATATATATATAATATTTATATTTATTATTTTTAAGCTTTTTAAAAATTAAGTTTTCCATTTTAATTCCAGTATAGCTAACACACAGTGTTATACTAGTTTCAGGTGTACAATATAGGGATTCAACAATTCTATACATTATCAGTGCTCATCATGATTAATGTACTATTTAATATCCATAACCTGTTTCACCCATCCCCCCACACACCTCCCCTCTGGTAACCATCACTTTGTTCTCTATAGTTTGTTTCTTGGTTTTTCTCTCTCACTCTCTTTTTTCTTCCTTCATTCATTTGTTTTGTTTCTTAAATTCTGCATATGAGTGAAATCATACAGCATTTGTCTTTTTCTGACTGACTTGTTTTATTTAGCATTATACTCTGTAGCTCCATCCATGTCATTGCAAATGGCAAGATGAATATTTCATTCCACTGTATGTGTGTATACACACACACACACACACACACACACACAAAATGCTATATATACATACATACATAGATTTTTTTGGGGGGGGGGAGAGAGAGAGTGAGCATGAGTGAGGGAAAGAGGTAGAGGGAGAGAGAGAATCTTAAGCAAGCATCATGCCCATTTCAGAACCTGAAGTGGAGCTCAAGCTCATGACCATGAAATCATGACCTGAGCCAAAATCAAGAGTCCAACACTTAAGCAACTGAGCGACCCAAGCACTCCCCCACCTTTTAAAAAAGATGTACTTATTTTTATTTTAGAGAAAGAGAAAAAGAGAGACAACATGCATGTGACTGGGGGTGGGGTAGAAGGAGGAGAGAGAATCTCAAGCTGACTTGGTGCTGAATGCAGAGCCAGATGGAGGGCTTGATCCCACAACTCTGAGACCATGATCTATGCCAAAACCAAGAGTCCAACGCTCAATTGACTGAGCCACCCAGGGCCTCTCTACCACATCTTCTTTATCCATTCACTTATTGGTGGACACTTAGGCTGCTTCCATAATTTGGCTATTGTAAATCATGCTGCAATAAACATAGGGATGTACATATCCTTTTGAATTAGTGTTTTTGTATTTTTGGGGTTAATACCCAGTAGTGTGATTTCCTGGGTCCCAGGATAGTTTTATTTTTAACCTTTTGAGGAACTTTCATACCGTTTTCCAGAGTGGCTGCTCCAGTTTGCATTCTTACCAACAGTGCAGTGCAAGAGGGTTCCTTTCTCTCCACTTCCTTGCCAACTGTTGCTGTTTCTTGTATTTTTTATTTTAGCCACTTTGACAGATATAAGATGATATACCTGACATGACAGATAAGATGATATATCATTGTGGTTCTGATTTGCATTTCCCTGATGATGAGTGATGTTGAAACTCTGTATGTTTTAAACAATAACTCCCCATTCCTTCCTCCCAAATTTTGTTTATCCATTCATCTGTTGAGAGACACTTGGATGGGCTACAGGATGTTTAGAAGTGGATGAGGCTTCTCCATTCTCTCTTACACCATCCAATTTAGAAAGTCCTGAAATCTTGGAAAACAGACAAACTTCAAGAAGGAAGGAACTTGCACCCTGGAATAACCATGGAAACTGCTCTCTGATTAGGCATACCTACATGGGTCTTGTATATGATAAGAGACATATTTTCATTGTATTAATTAGCCACTGGAAATGTGGAGTTTATTTGCTACAATATCTTGTATAGTATAGACTACTCATACTCCTTTATTTACTTGACAAAATACTTTTCGGTCACTGAACCACAAAAGTAATTTTTTTCCCTCTCTCTACTACCACAATATCTCTGCTTCTAGAAAGCCACAGTCCTGGGGCACCTGGCTGGCTTGGTTGGTTAAGCATCTGTCTTGGGCTCTGGTCATGATCCTGGGGTCTTGGGTTCAAGCCCCCCAGTGGGCTCCCCACTGAGCTGGGTCTCTGCTTGTCCTTCTCCCTCTGCCCCTGTCCGCACTCATGCTCTGTCTGTCTTAAATAAATAAATAAAATATTTTCAAAAAATAGAAAACCACAGTCCCTTAATAAACAAAAACACAAGTGATATTGAAGGGGCTCTTTGTACTTTGCCCCCATCAGTAAGATTAAGAATTATGACTTCTTTTCCAGAACCTACTCAAGATTAGTTCATCTTTTACCTTGACTGAACTAAGATACTCCTTTGTGTGACCCTGATCATATTTCAGTTCAAATAATGAATTTTCTTTTATGAAACTGCACAAAGTCCTGCATACCAAAATCATCAGGCCTTCACTTGGCAGGGGCCCTGGCAAATCAAGAGCAACTTCTGCCATTTGCGTTGGCACCACCCCCAGATGTGTTTCATTTGTTTGTTTTTGTTTCAGCTTTGCCAGCTAAAATGTATAATGCTTACCTTTCTCATATTTAGCAAGGTTTTCAAAAAGAGAGGGTAGCTCCTTCTGTGAAGCATGTACAGACTGCTCTTAACCTTATCTGGTGACAGATTACATAAGTGCAAATAAAACACATTAACAGTTTCCATGCTGACAAGAGTGACTGCAGTCAGACTGGCCTACCCAGATTTCCAAGATTCCGGAAACCCCTCAGGTGTCTGGTCTATCTCATCTTCCTCAGATTCCTCTTCAGGCTATTTCAAAGGTACCTTGTTTCCCAAGACATCTTTTGACTGAAAGGTGGATGTTCCTTGTATTCAGTCTGGGAAAATTAGAAAGCACGGGATAAAAATTTTAAATGTGTGTTGGAAAAGTCAAGGGACAGTAGTTGACTCCCTTTTTGCAGGGTCAAAAGGACCTGAGAGTATGGCCACTTTTAGGAGTTCAGAGCTGACGTTAGCTGAACTACTAAGCCGGGTTGTCTCCGGCTACGCTGGCTTCTGGGGCACCGGCCCTTGATGGTCTCACTCTGAACGGAGAACAGGGGTGGGAGAGGATTAGTTAGAAAGGAAAGGGGTGGGGCGCCTGGGTGGCTCAGCGTTGAGCATCTGCCTTCCGCCCAGGGCGTGATCCTGGAGTCCCGGGATTGAGTCCCACGTCGGGCTCCCTGCATGGAGCCTGCTTCTCCCTCTGCCTGGGTCTCTGCCTCTCTCTCTCCTCTCTGTGTATTCTCATGAATAAATAAATAAATAACATCTTTGAAAAAAAAGAAAAGGGGAAGAGAGGTATGGGAATTTGAAGCATAAAGAATGGAAGAGAGGAGGCAGAATGAAGGAGGAAGAATTGGTGAGGTGGTGGGTGAATCAGGGGAAGAAATGCAAGGAGAAAAGGAGAATACGGTGGGGAAGAGGGAGAAGGCAGAGGAAAAATGTGAAAGACAGTGGGAAAGGGATAGAAATTAACATTCACTGAGTACCTTTTAGGTAAATGATAACAGTCTTTTTTAATTTTTTAAAAGATGTTATCTATCCATTCATGAGAGGCACACAGAGAGGCAGAGACACAGGCAGAGAGAGAAGCAGGATCCATGCAGGAGCCGGATGTGGGACTCAATCCCAGGACCCCAGGATCACGCCCTGAGTGATGGCAGATGCTCAACCACTGAGCCACCCAGGTGCCCAAATGACAACAATCTTAAGGCTGGAATCTTCCTTTTCAGCTTGATGGGACAGGCTGGGGCTGGGCTTTAGGCACTGAAGGCCAGGATAGTGGAAGTCTTATTCTGGATGAGGGCTGATTGGTACTGGAGGTGTCTTCAGCCAGAAGCAGGTCCACAATTTGCAAGGCCCTGTACAAAATGAAAATGTGGGATCCCCTGTCCCAAAATCATTATGAATTTCAAGATGGTGACAGCAGAGCATGAAAACAATTGAGGGGCTGCTCTGAGCACAGGGCCTTGTGCAAATGCACAGATTTCATTTCGATGAAGCTGATCTTGTCTTCAACATATTGGCATGACTAGAAAGCTAGAAAAGGAACTAACATTCAAGTAGTGTCTATATAAGATAAAACCATCTGGTTGACTGAAACTGGATCTTTGGCATCATCTAAGTAAAATGGTTGCTTTGAATTTTTCTTAGATCGTCTATTTGCCTTGTCTATATTAATTTAGCTCAGTTTTCTTTCATACTGCCTAGAGCTTTATCTTTAAGATAAGACTTGTACTTGCTTACTGGATAATAACTACTGCGAAATTAATAACTACTCATAGTTTTAAATATCAGGCTCAAAGATGGTATTAGTTGCACAATGAAGGGTCAGGCATTAGCTCAAAGCTATTGAATATTGTGAGACGTTGTGATATGCTCATGTAGACAACAGAAAGAAAACACAAAGAAGAAATTCATAAAAATGTAATTATGCCCCATTATTGAGAAAACAGATTTAGTTCATTTAACTTGCATATTTTCCTTTATGCTAATAATAATAGATTAAAACGACAGAGTCCCCTTTCTCCTGTATTCTGAGTGGCTCTTAAGTTTCATAGTTAGTCTTTTTGCAGATAAAAATTCTGGTTTTTGTGTATTTTTAGAAGACTTTATTTATTTATTTGAAAGAGAGAGAGAGAGAAGGTACGAATGGGGGTTGGGGGACAGAGGGAGAAGGTGAAGCAGACTCCCTGCTGAGCAGGCAACCCAATGCAGGGCTCCATCCCAGGATCCCGGGATCATGACCTGAGTCAAAGGCAAACACTTAATTGACTGAGCCACCCAGGTGCTTGAAAAAATTCTGTTGTATAAAAAAGCAAAGATTAAGAACTTGGTGGGTATCTCTGCTTGGTTATTGGAACTTGGCCCTCCTTTACATATCAGAAAGGTAGCTGGGTCTCTGGGCAGGAAGCTCTCAGCAAGCTCCCTGCTGCTTCCTTGGATGTAATTTGACCAAGACCATCATCCTTTTATCTTTACCTTCTCACTGTGCATTGCTCAATCTCTAATCCATCAACCTCAGAATTTTAAAAGAGCAAATTTAAGTTTTACTCAGAAGATGTCAACTACATATTGGTGCTCAAAACCTTTTTCATTTTGAATTAGTTTCAGATTTACCTAATTGTGATAAAAATAATATAAGTATAACCTTCAACCAGTTTCTCCAAATGTGAATATCTTATATAAACTGTAGTATGAGTATTAAAGCTGGGAAATTAACATTGTTATAATTGTATTCAAATTTTGCCAGTCATCTCACTAATTTTAAAATGTTCAAACTAGGAGCACCTGGGTGGCTGAGAGGTTGAGCATTTGCCTTTGGCTCAGGTGGTGATCCTGGGGTCCTGGGATGGAGTTCCAGATTAGGCTCCCCCGCAGGGAGCCTGCTTCTCCCTTTGCCTAAATGTCTGCCTCTCTTTCTGTGTCTCTCATGAATAAATAAATAAAATCTTTTTAAAAAGAATCTTTTAAAAATAAAATGTTCAAACTATAGGGGCTCCTGGCTGGCTCAGTCAGTGGAACATGTGACTCTTGTTCTTGGGATTGTGAGTTCTAGTCCCACATTGGGTATAAAGATTACTTAAAAATAAAATCTTAAAAAATAAAATAAAATAAATTAAAACAAAATGTTCAGACTACATGGAAAACACCTTGGTGGTTGCCAAAGGAGAGGTAGATGGGGCACTGGGTGAAATAGATGAAGGGGATTAAGAGTACAGTTATAGTGATGAGCACTGAGTAATGTATAGAATTGTTGAATCATTACAGTGTACACCTAAAACTAATATAACACTGTATGTTAATTATACTTGAATAAAATATAAAAATGTCAGAGCTGAGTTTTAGTAACATAAAGTTTTCTAATTTAAGAATTTTTGTCTAAAATGTGTTTACCATCTGAGTTGTTTGTAGTCTTAGAGCAAACATTGATACTGGTGAAAATCTGAAGTTGTCATATTAAGGCAATCTGTATATAAATTACCCAGTTTTAGTGTACTGAATACACTAAATTGTATTAGGGGCATGACTTACTTAATATGAAATAACATAACTTGGACTGGATTAATTATAAAATAAAGAATATTTCCAAAAATATGATATATAGGATTTGCTTAAAAATAATGGATGTAGGGCAGCCCGGGTGGCTCAGTGGTTTAGCGCCGCCTTTATTTTATTTATTTATTTTTAAAAAAAATTTTTTTTTTAATTTTTATTTATTTATGATAGTCACAGAGAGATAGAGAGAGAGGCAGAGACACAGGCAGAGGGAGAAGCAGGCTCCATGCACCGGGAGCCCGACGTGGGATTCGATCCCGGGTCTCCAGGATCGCGCCCTGGGCCAAAGGCAGGCGCCAAACCGCTGCGCCACCCAGGGATCCCTAGCGCCGCCTTTAGCCCAGGGTGTGAACCTGGGGACCTGAGCTCCAGTCCCACGTCGGGTTCCCTGCATGGAGCCTGCTTCTTCCTCTGCCTGTGCCTGTGTCTCTCATGAATAAGTAAATAAAATCTTTTAAAAAATAACAGAAGAAAGAGGTGGAAGCAATCCAAATGTCCACTGATGGGCAAATAGACAAAGAAAATGTGGTACAATAGAATATTATGCAATCTTAAAAAAAAGGAAATCTTGTCATATGCTACAACATGGATGAACCTTGAGCACATTATGCTAAGTGAAATGGACCACTCACAAAAGGACAAATACCATATGATTTCACACATGTGAAGTATCCAAGGTAGTCAGAATCACAGAAACAAGAGGCAGAAGGAGAGGGCGGGAGGATAAAGGAAATTAGTATTTGATGATAGTTTTAAAAAGTAGAGTTTCAGTTTTGCAAGTCGAAAAAGTTCTAGAAATCTGTTGCATGATAATGTGAATATACTTAACACTACCAAACTGTATACTTATAAATGATTAAGAAGGAAAATTTAATGTTATGTGGGTTTTTTTTTAATAAAGGTTTTATTTATTTATTTGAGAAAAAGCATGAGTGGGAGGAAGGGCAGAGGGAGAGGAATAAGCAGACTCCCCGCCAAGTGGGGAGCCTGGTGCAGGGCTCAATCCCAGGACTCTGAGCTCATGATCTGAGCCGAAATCAAGAGTTGAATGCTTAACTGACTGAGCCACCCAGATAGCCCTTCTTAACATAGTTGCTAATCACATGGCACTCTTTATCTGAAATGAAAAAGCTTTTCTCTTATGAAAATTTTATATTTTAAATGTTAATTGTCAAAATAAAAGAGGAAAAAAAAGTCCTAGCCCAGACAAACAAATAAGTAAATAAAAGCCTGGATGGAAAGACCTTGAAAATAGATATGGCAATAGAAAAAAATTAAAAATCATCTCAAATTCTATCATCCACTGGAAATATTTCAGTGTATATCCTCCTAGAATTTTTTTTCTTTTTTAATTTTTATTTATTTATGATAGTCAGAGAGAGAGACAGAGAGGCAGAGACACAGGCAGAGGGAGAAGCAGGCTCCATGCACCGGGAGCCCGATGTGGGATTCGATCCCGGGTCTCCAGGATCGCGCCCTGGGCCAAAGGCAGGCGCCAAAGCGCTGCGCCACCCAGGGATCCCTCCTCCTAGAATTTTTAAATAAAAACAAAATTTTAAATATGATTTATTGCTGTCAGATAAAAAGAACCTATACTTACACTATATAGGAAATGACTCCTTCCTTGTTACCAAGAAAGTCTCTCAGACCACCTGGCTGGCTCAGGTGGTGGAGCATGCGGCTCTTGATCTCCAGGTTGTGAGTTCCAGCTCCATGCTGGCTGTAGAAGTTACTTAGAAATAAAATAAAATCTTTAAAAAAAAGTCTTCCAAAATAGACCCATAAAGTAACAACTACACATTGTTTATATGCAAAATTATGTGTGTGTGTGTATATATATATATATATACTTTCCCCTCCTAGAGTTAATATTGAAAAAGATCGCATTCAGTATGCCCAATTGGCTCAGTTGGTTAAGCATCTGCCTTCAGCTCAGGTCACAATCCCAGGGTACTGGGATGGAGTCCCATGTTGGGGTCCTTGCTCAGCAGGAGCCATTTCCCCTGCTTGTGCTCTCTGACAAGTAAATAAATAAAATCTTAAAAAAAATTTCTCTCTCTCCCCCTTCCTCTTTCCCGTTAAATAAATGGTAGTAGGGTATTGTGGAGGCTAGACGATTCATATTCTTTCAATATAAATATATTATAAGCGCCATGACAAAATGAGTAATAACAGCATTGCTACCCTTTTTTTTTTTTTGTGGCCAAAGATATGAAATTAGGAAGAAATAGCTCATTTGATAATAAAAAAAAAAAAAAGAAAGAAATGATTCCTGGACCATACTAAGAAGAATCTTTACATGCACTGACTGGACAATAAATAAATAAATCTTCCCATTATTCTACATCTTCATCAATGAGTCACTGTATGTTACATAGACTTATGAATTTTGTAATATATATATTCAAAAAAATGTTTTTAAGCATTAACCTCTACTCCCAACATGGGGCTTGAGTTTATGACCTGAGACAGGGAGTCGCAGGCACCCTTCTTTAATTTACATATTTTTAAAGATTTATTCATCTATTTAAGAGAGAGGAGGGAGGGGCAGAGGGAGAGGGAGGCAAACTGACTCCTCAGTGAGCAGGGAACCCGACCCAGGGCTCAATCCCAGCTTGGTCCCATTTATCAATGGACCCTTGGGCTGCCTCTGTATCTTGGCTATGGTAAAGAATGCTACAGTAAACATAGGGGTGCATATGTCTTTTCAAATTAGTGTTTTTGGTTTTTGGGGGTAACTACAGAGTAGTGGAATTACTGGATCATATGGTAATTCTATTTTTAACTTTTTGAGGAACCTCCATGCTGTTTTCCATAGTGCTGCACCAGTTTGCATTTTCACCAACAGTGCAAGAGAGTTCCTTTTCTCCTCATCCTCACCAACACCTGATGTTTCTTGTCTTTTTGATTTTAGCCCATTCTGACAAGTGCAAGGTGAGATCTCATTGTGGCTTTGATTTGCATTTCCCTGATGATGAGTGATGTTGAGCATCTTTTCATGTTCCTCTTGGTCATCTAGATGTCTTCTTTGGAAAAATGTCTACTCATGTTTTTTGCCCATTTTTTTTCATTGGATTATTTGTGTTTTTTTGCTGTTAAATTGTGTAAGTTCTTTATGTTTTAGTTATTAACCCCTTATTGGATGTATCATTTGCAAATATCTCCTCCCATTTGGTAGGTTGCCTTTTTGTTTTGTTGAATTTCTTCACTATGCAGAGGTTTTTATTTTTGTGTAGTCTCAATAATTTAATTTTGCCTTTATTTTCCTTGCCTCAGGGGATAGGCATAGAAAAATGTTTCTATGACCAATGTCAAATAAATTACTGCCTTTGTTTTCTTCTAGGAGTTTAATGCTTTCAGGTCTTTAATCCAGTTTGAGTTTATTTTTGTGTATGGTCTAAGAAATTGGTCCAATTTAATTCTTTTGCAATTAGCTAGCTGTCCAGTTTTCTTTTTTTTTTTTAATTTTTACTTATTTATGATAGTGAGAGAGAGAGAGAGAGAGGCAGAGACACAGGCAGAAGGAGAAGCAGGCTCCATGCACCGGGAGCCCGATGTGGGATTCGATCCCGGGTCTCCAAGATCGCGCCCTGGGCCAAAGGCAGGCGCCAAACCGCTGCGCCACCCAGGGATCCCGCTGTCCAGTTTTCTCAACACTTCTGTTGAAGAGACAGTCTTTTCCCATTGCATATTCTTGCTTCCTTTGTTGTAGATTAATTGACCATGTAAGCATGAGTTTATTTCTGGACTCTATCGTGTTCTACTGATCAAGAGTCTATTTTTGTGCTAATATCAGACTGTTTTATTACTATAGGTTTGTGACATCTTGAAATCTGGGATTATCATGGCTCCATCTTTGTTCTTCTTTTTCCAGATTGCTTTGGCTATTTGTGTCTTTTGTGGTTCCATACTAATTTTAGGCTTATTTGTCCTTGTTTCATGAAAAATGCAAAGATGCTGTTGGTATTTTGATAGGGATTGCATTAAATCTGAAGATTGCTTTGAGTAGTATGAACATTTAAAAAATATTGGCTCTTTCAATCCATGAGCATGGAATATTCTTCCATTTGTTTGGGTCTTCTATTTTTTTTCAGCAAAGTTTTATAATTTTCAAAGTATAGGTCTTTTACCTCTTGGTTAAGGTTCTTTCTAGGTGTTTTATTCTTTTTGGTGCAATTGTAAATGAGATTACTGTCTTAATTTCTCTTTCTGCTACTTCATTTTTAGTGTATAGAAATGCAATAGATTTCTGTATATTAATTTTGTATCCTGTGACTTTACTAAATTCTTTTTCAGTTCTGGTAGTTTTTTGGTGGAGTCTTTAAAGTTTTCTATAAATAGTATCATGTCTTGCAAATAGTGACAGTTTAACTTCTTTCTTACTAATTTGGGTACCTTTCTTTTTTCTTTCTCTTCTTTTCTTTCTTTCTTTCTTTCTTCTTTCTTCTTTCTTTCTTCTTTCTTTCTTCTTTCTTCTTTTTTTTTTTTTTTTTTTTTGCCTGATTGCTGCAGTTCAGACTTCTAGTACTATGTTGAATAAAAATGGTGAGAGTGGACACCCTTGCCTTGTTTCTGTTCTTAGAAGAAAAGCTCTCAGTTTTTTACAATTGAGTATAATGTTAGCTATGTTTTTAAAAAATATATGACCTTTATTATGTTGAGGTATGTTCCTTCTAACCTCATTTTGTTGAGAGTTTTTATCTTGAATGGATGTTGAATCTTGTCAAATGCTTTTTCTGCATCTATTGAAATGATCATGGGTTTTTTATCTTTTCTCTTGTTGATGTGATGCATCACATCGATTAATTGGTGAATATTGAACCACTCTTGCATCCTGAGAATATACCTTATCTGATTGTGCTGATTTTTCAATGTATTGTTGTTTATAGTTTGCTAATATTTTTTGAGGATTTTTGCATCTATGTTCATCAGAGATATTGGGCTAGTTTTCTTTTTTTGTTGTGTCTTTATCTGGCTTTGGTATCAGGGCAATTCTGGCCTTATAGAATAAATTTGGAAGCCTTTCTTCCTCTTCTATTTTTTGGAATAATTCAAATATTTGGTAGATTTATCTGTGAGTGCATATGGTCTTCGAATTTTGTTTTTTGGGAATTGTTTGATTACTGATTCAGTTACATTGCCAGTAATCAGTTTGTTCAAATTTTCTATTTCTTCCTGATTCAGTTTTGGAAGGTCACATATTTCTAGAAATTTATCCATTACTTTTAGGTTGTTCAATTCATTGGCATATACTTTTTGATAATACTCTCTTATAATCCTTTGTATTTCTGTGGTGTTGGTTGTTATTTATCTTTCTAATTTTATTTATTTGATTCCCATCCCCCCTACCTCTTCCTGTTTCCTGAGTCTGGCTAAAGGTTTATAAGTTTTCTTGATCTTTAAAAAAAATTAGCTCTTGGTTTCCTTGATCCATCGTACTATGTTTTTTTTAAAGTCTCTATTTCATTTCTTTCTGCTCTAATCTTTATTATTTCCTTTCTTCTATGGGATTTTGGCTTTTATTCTTCTTCTTTTTCTAGCTTTTTTGGGATATAAGGTTAGGTTGTTTGAGATTTTTCTTGCTTCTTGAGGGAGGCCTGTACCACTGTAATCTTCCCTTTTCAAACATTTTTTGCTGCATCCAATGATTTTGGACCATTGTTTTTTCCTTTTCATTTATCTCCATGTATTTTTTAAAAAGATTTTATTTATTTATTTATTTATTTATTTATTTATTTATTTATTTGAGAGAGAGAGAGAGAAAGAGAGAATGAGAATGCAAGAGTGCGGGGGGAACGGGGTAGAGGCAGAGGGGAAGATAGAATCCCAAGCAGATGCTGTGCTGAGTGCAGAGCCTGAAATGGGGCTCAATCTCATGACCCCGTGATTATGACCTGAACCAAAATCAAGAGCCAGACTCTCAACTGAATGAGCCACTTGGTGCCCCATCTCCATGTATTTTTTGATTTCCTCTTTGATTTCTTGGTTGATCCATTCATTGTTTGGTACCATGTTACTTAGCCTCCATGTATATGTATGTATTCTTTCCAGATTTTATCTTGTGATTGATTCGTTTTATACTGTTGTGGTTAGAAAATATGCATGATATGGTTTCAATCTTTTTGAATTTGTTGAGACTTGTTTTGTGTTCTAACGTGTGATCTATTCTGGGGAATGTTCCATGTATACTCAGGAATAAGCGTATGCCACTGTTTCTGGTCGTAATGTTCTTCTTCTTTTTTAAGATTTATTTATTTATTTATTTATTTATTTATTTATTTATTTATTTATTTATGATAGAGAGAGAGAGAGGCAGAGACACAGGAGGAGGGAGAAGCAGGCTTCATGACGGGAACCCGAAGCGGGACTCGATCCCGGGACCCCAGGACCACGCCCTGGGCCAAAGGCAGGCGCCAAACTGCTGAGCCACCCAGGGGTCCCCTGGTTGTAATGTTCTGAATATAAGTGTTAGATCCATCTGGTCCAGTGTGTCATTTGAGCCACTCTTGTTATTTTCTGTCTGGATAATCTATCCATTGATGTAAGTGGGGTGTTAAAGTCCCCTACTATTATTGTATTATTATCAATTTCTTCTTTTATGTATGTTATTCACTGCTGTTGGTATTTGGGTGCTCCCATGGTGGATAAATATTTATAATTGTTGTATCCTCTTGTTTGATTGTTTCCTTTATCATTTTGTAGTATATTTCTTTGCCTTTTGTTAGTCTTTATTTTAATTTTTAAAAAATATTTTATTTATTTATTAGAGAGAGTGAGTGCATTAGCAGGGAGAGCTACACTGAGCAGGGAGCCTGATGTGGGGCTCGATCCCAGGATGCTGGAATCATGACCTGAGTTGAAGGCAGATGCTTAAATGACTGAGCCATGCAGGCATGCTATAGTCTTTGTTTTAAAGTCTGTTTTGTCTGAGTATTACTACCCCAGCTTCCTTTTCACCCATTTGCATGATAAAAATTTTTCTGCCCCTTCACTTCCAGTCTGCATGTCTTAGGTCTGAAGTGAGTCCCTTGTAAGCAGCATATAGATGGATCACCCTGAAGATGCTCATCCATTATTCTGCTTCCTTTTGTGTGGGGTTGATTTCCTATAGTGTATTTTTTTTTTAAAAATATTTAAGTAATCTCTACATTCAACATGGGGCTTGAACTTATGACCCAAGATCAAGAGTTACATGCTTCTCCAACTGAGCCAGCCATGTTCCCCTGATTCTCTCTAGTGTATTTTAAATTTTGGTTTATTGAGTTCTTCATCTTTGACTGGTTCTTTTTTATATCTTCTATGTCTTTGTTGAAGGTTCTTTGAGATCCTTTACTCTTTTTTTTCTCAAGTCCAGTGAGTATCTTTTTTGACTGTTAGTTTGAATTCTCTATCAGGCATGTTGCTTGTCTCCATTTCATTTGGCTCTTTTGGTATAATTGTAACTAATAAATAATAAATTATAATTTTGTCCTGTTCCATTGTTTGGGATACGTTCCTCTCTTTGTTTTGTGTAACTCTCTGTGTTTGTTTCTATGTATTAGGAAAGTTAGCTACATCTGCTGACCTTGAAAGTCGTGGCCTCATGAAGAAGAGGCGCTGTGGTGTCTTGCAGGACAATGTTCTCTATTCACCAGAACCAGGTGCTTCAGGGACGTGTCCTTTGTGTATTTTTGTGCTCTACTGTTGTGGTTGAGCCATGTTTGCTTTCGGTCTAGTTGGCTACAATGGCCCACTTTGCCTGTTGTGGGCAGGATTTGGTCCCTGTGCTGTTATGGGGCCAGTCTGGCAGTAACTTAGGCTCTTTGTTGGGTCAGACCACATGCCTGCTCTGCCCTCAGCCTGTTCGCTCAGTCTGTAGTTGCACTGTACTGCAGGGCTCTCTTCCTGTGTTGTCCTCTGAGAGGCTTTTGTTGGTAGGTGGTGCCTGAAGTTAGACCAGGTATCTGCTTCCAGCCTGTCTGCTGGGGTTGCAGTGGCCCTGAACGACAGGGCTCTCTCCTTGTGCTGCCCCCCTGTGAGGTTTTTGTGGGGGTGGACTGGCAGTCGGATCAGGTGTCCACCCCCAGACAACTGCTGGAACTGCAGTCAAACTGGTGTGTATGTGTGTGTGATTATCTTCCTCTCTCCTCAGAGCAGGAGTGGCATTGGTCACTGTTGAGGCTGCTTACAAAATGAAATATATCAGGAGCCACTCTGGAGTGGGGTGTACTGGGATGGATGGAGTAAGTCCACAAGAGAACACAGGGGCAGGGCAAGTGACGTTAGCAAGCTATATGGAGAGTGTTTGAACTGTTCCCTGCAGTACTGGTCTATCTAGGTTGGGAGAGGTGGGAGGCAGGGAAAAGAAATGGCCTGCCAGGTCTTTTGTTCTTGAAGGAGCATCCTGAAGACCCCGGCCTCTCCTGAGATTAGTAAAAAAATCCTCTTCCTGCATACCCTATATGCTTCTCAAAGTGCTGTGTTTTTGTTTTGTTTTTTAAGATTCTATTTATTCATGAGAGACAGGCAGAGAGAGGGGGCAGCAGAGAGAGGAGCAGGCTCCATGCAGGGAGCCTGATGTGGGACTCAATCCCGGATCTCCAGGATCAGGCTCTGGGCTGAAGGTGGTGCTAAAACACTGAGCCACCCGGGCTGCCCTCAAAGTGCTGCTTCTATGCTCTTATCTTGGAGGGGTTGTTTCTTATGCTCTCTCTTTAAGGGTGGGGACTGTTTCTTATTGCCCTCTTATTCTCCCAGAGCCTGAGTCTGCAGATTTTTTTAAAGTACCTGCAGTCAAACCTCCTTGATTACAAAAACCTGTGAAGTTAAGTCCCACTGGCTTTTAAAGCCAAAAATTATGAGGACTTGTGTTTCCAGTGCAGGTCTCCTATGTCTGGGATACCTGATGTGAGATCTGTTCCTCTCCGTTCTCCATGCTTGTGATGTCCTTTCCATTTGTAGTTGGTTCCCGGGAGTTTTGTTCCTGTCTTTCTCATCATCATCCTTTTTAAAAATTTATTTTTATTTTTATTTATTCATCAGAGGCACAGAGAAAGACTGAGGCAGAGACACAGGCAGAGGGAGAAGCAGGCTCCACGCAGGGAGCCTGATGTGGGACTTGAGGCTGGGACTCCAGGATCATGCCCCGGGCCGTAGGTGGCGCTAAACTGCTGGGCCACCGGGGCTGCCCATCATCCTTTTTTAATGTGGCCTCCTCTTATGGTTAACTGTGGGGAGTCCACTGTGTGTCTTTTTCCTAGATTAAAAGCACTGATATGGTTGTTATATTGGTGTGTCCTGGGACAAGGTGAGCTTGGGATCCTTCTACTCTGACATCCACACAGGCTAACAAGTATTTGTTCAGTAAATAAATAAGTATACGGAATTGAAAGAAATTGGAAACATCTAAAATATGTTACAAAGGAATTGTTAATTATAATATCATTTAGTACTGTGAGCCCAAGTAGGAGGATAAGTTAAACTCTACTGAAAGAAAAGGCGGTTTGTGATGCATTGGTAAGGTAAATAAACAAGTTACAGACAATAATGCATGTTATCAACCTATTATGTAACACATACAATAAGAGAATGCAATATATTTATTATATATATGTTTATATATGCATTAGAAAATGATCAGAAGACTGTGCATTAATAGCTCAACCTCTGGGGAAGGGGATTGTGGGGGGTAGGCTCATATTTTCTACTTCACATATTTCTCTTTTGAAGTTTTGTAATCACACTTTTAAGATAACACATTTTAAGGTTCACTTATACAGTTCCGGGTTTTAAAGCAAGGAATTAAAATGTCATCATGAACAAAAATGATTGCCAAAGTAGCTAGGAAAAAAGAAATCTCAAGACAATAGTATTGTGCTCAGTGCCACACATGGAAAGGACTTAGTAAGTCATTTGATAAACCAACACTCCTACTGTCAAAGAAGCCAAAGTTGAGAGAACCTCAGGACCCCTTATTACCATCCAGATCTTTGCTTCCTGAAGGAGATTCATTGAGGCTCAGCAATTAGAAATCAAGCTCTGTTTCATAAACACAAGAGGTTATTTTTTAAAAGCACAACATATTTATCATTTAAGAAATTTTTATTAATGATTTGTTTTTAATCATTTATTTTTAATAAAAACAGGCAGCAAGTTGATGTGAAAGCAGTCTATGATATAGGAGAAAACCACAAAAACAAGATTAGTCTTGATGTAGCAGGAATCAGATTATTTTTTCTATTAAAAAAAGAGATCACTCTTTTTCATCTATTAGATCCATTGTCTAGTATTAGGTAGTCAGCCTAATTCCTTTTTTCTGTGTTAGCTTTCATTTTTGACACTCAAAACTCTCTCAACATCTCTGGTACCAATGATATATGAAAGCAAAAGCTACAAAGAAAGAGGTTATCATGGGGTTAAAATTGCAGATATTCTGAGATTCAAGAGAGGTTCACCTTTTGTAATGTCATAGTATTTTGAGAGGTAAAGAAATTTTCTGCCCTTTTTATAAAAAGGGCAGAAAGTCTGGAGGGTCCACTCTTTTGGATATAAGAGCTATACAAAGGACAGAATCAAGAAACTACAGAATACTGTTGCACTGTTTTGGCCTAATTAAATCAAGAAACTACAGAATACTGTTGCACTGTTTTGGCCTAATTAAAAGCTAGAGAAAGCTTCCAAATGTTGGATTTCATAGAAGTAAACTCTTTGTCCTTTGGAGCCTCGCTGCCTGCTTAAACATCTCTAACTGTTAGCTCACACCATGTACCTGTTGACAAGGCCTTCGGCCTTCGAACTTCCCTGTGGAATAAATTCTTTTTGTATTTATTCTCAGGGAGGTAGCTTTGTTCTCCTCTAAGCAGAAAGAAAAGAAATAAAATGTCTTCAAGAAAAGTGGCCTTTTGAATATGTTTATGTAACCACAGAAGTTTTAAGAGGCATGGAATGAAAAATGGATGTGACTGTTAAAACTACATTAATATTCTTGAGAAAGGTAATTAGTCTTGTTCATTTGCTGCTAATGTTAAACCAATGTTTTTTAGTATTAACAGTATTGAAAAATGTGAAGTAAAGCTTTGAAGCATTGATCCTAAACTTAGATTTACATCATTAAGGTGCATACATCTCTGGTGGGACATTAATTATTCATTTCATTCTGGTTTTGTGGCCAATCACTGCTTCAAATTGAATGTTCTGTAAATGATTTATAGCTGCCAAGGCACGTTCAGGAAGAAATCTGTATGAAAAAGAAGAAAAATTCTCAATTAAAAATTTTTGATGTGAGAGTTCTTTTTTCATTGTCATTTAAAATATTCTGAAAGCTATCTGGTTTGCATTTAATCTTCCTGTGTTCCTCCTTTCTTCCTTCACATCTACCTCTATCTCCTTTGTGTATGCATATTGTTTTTTAATACTCATAGTTCAAATACTTTTGACGTGTAAAGAAAGCACTGATATGTACCACTCTTCAAATCTTCTAATATTAGTGAAATCTTGTAGGAGATTTTATATGATAAAGATCTGAAACTGGTCTGCACTTATTGCTGAAAATGTCAATGAATCCTAATAGGAAGCATTCATGGAGAGACACCACCAAAACCCATCCATTTTTCCACCGCTCCTTAAAAAATTTACTAAATATCTATCACACGCCTTATGATAAGGTAGACAAAGTACTCAAAAACCAGCTAGGCCTGAGCAGGTCATTGTTGAGTTGAGAGGCTAAGAGATGAGAGGCCCTCTTGAAACAATGAATGAGAAATACTAGCCTTCTCTAATTAAGGACTATACCTATGAGGAGGATTAATGTGGGCTGGAATAGTGAAGGAAAACTTCCAAAGTGTTTGAGGATAGGTAAGATTTAATAGGCAGATGAAAGGAAAAGTATATGTGTGAATATAAGGCAAGTGTAACACCTTCTGCAAAGAAAGTCATATTAAAAATCACTTTGGGGGGATCCCTGGGTGGCACAGTGGTTTAGTGCCTGCCTTTGGCCCTAAAGGGCGCGATCCTGGAGACCCGGGATCAAATCCCACGTTGGGCTCCCGGTGCATGGAGCCTGCTTCTCCCTCTGCCTGTGTCTCTGTCTGTGTGACTATCATAAATAAATAAAAATTTAAAAAATAAATAAATAAAAAAATCACTTTGGTATCATTGACTAATGCAAGATTTACATCCTTTGATCAGTTAGGGTGGAAGGTGGATGAATAAGCCCAAGGGCAGGGAGATTCTGGCTGGAAGAAAGACAAATATAAAAGAACTTGTAGGGGTCTTTTAACTATCCTCGCAAAGAAACCTCCATGCTAGTAATTGCATCTGCTCACAAAATTGTCTATCACTGTAAAAGGAGTTGTATGAGAAGAAAATTAGCAGTAAGTCCCTGTTGCTGAGCAACAAACCTTCAGGACAGCTCCACAATCACACCAAAGCTTTTGAGACTCTTGTTTATTGTATAGTGATACCTATTCTTCAACTCTGACAGGATAAGTATACTGATTATTTTGTTCAGATGCAAATATGCTAGGATTCTGATTTTTTTCCAACATTAATATGACCTGTTTTGAGTCTCAAGAGAGGAGGAATCCCATGAAACTCCTTTCCTATAGTTTCTTAGCACAAGACATTTAGTCAACTCTTGAGATGATGTTGCTATGAGGCTGAGGTTATGCTAACTGAAGTTAGACTATTTAAGCTAAAATGGAAATTTGAAATTAATGCAGCAATGCAGTTTGTCCCTGTTCTTGAATTGTTCTATCCCAAGGTAGCATACTTTATATGGATTTGTTTCAAAATGACCCAAGGGCTTCTGAAGTTAGTATGGTTATCTTCTCATTGACACAATTTCAATCTATTATGAACTGTTCCTCAGAAGAAAGCTGAGAGATTCAGCCATTAGAAACGACAAATACCCACCATTTGCTTCAATGCGGATGGAACTGGAGGGTATTATGCTGAGTGAAATAGGTTAATCAGAGAAGGACAAACATTAGATGGTCTCATTAATTTGGGGAATATAAAAGATAGTGAAAGGGAATAAAGGGGAAAAGAGAAAAAATGAGTGGGAAATATCAGAAAGGGAGACAGAACATGAAAGGCTCCTAACTCTGGGAAACAGTGGAAGGGGAGATGGGCAGGGGTTGGGGGTGACTGGGTATGGGCACTGAGGTGGGCACTTGACGGGATGAGCACTGGGTGTTATTCTATATGTTGGCAAATTGAACACCAATAAAAAATAAATTTATAAAAAAACAAAAAACATATTGATTTTAACATTAAAAAAAAAAAAGAAAGAAAGCTGAGAGATTATCTCCGCTGGGTAAATAATTCTTTCTCTCCTTAGCAATTGTTTGAAGTTTTTTTTTTTTAAATTAAGTAATCTCTGTACCCAATAGGGGCTTGAACTCACAACACTGAGAACAAGAGTTACATGCTCTACAGACTAACCCAACTAGGTGCCCCTCTTCCTAGAATTCCATGTAAGTTCTGCTTCCTAAACCTTAAAATCTGACTTCTGTGTTTTTTAAAATGTTGTAATGGCAGCAGTTTTCCTGCATTATGTTGTTTTATTCTTATGGTATGCTTAGAAAGGAGTTACTAGGCACCATCCACATTTTATATATGGAAAATCTGAGGCCTCAGAGGTTAAATAACTCATCCATGGTCAAAGAACTAGTAATTGGTAAGGTGGTTTTTAATCTTAGGTAAAGCCTTCATTCTTAATCATTTTATTATATTGTGTTCCTTTAAATACAATCTTTGCTTCAGTTAAAATGGCCTCCAGCAGAAACTATATGGAAATCATAGAGATGGTAGAGAATATCATTTAAGTACTGAAAAAGAAACTCTCAACCTAGAATTTTATACTCAATAAACATATCTTTCAAATCTTAAGGCAAAGTAGAGTTAGTTAAATATACACAAAGTGAAAAAATTCACAACCAGCAGAACTTCCCTGAGAAAATGTTGAAGGATACCCTTCAGGCAGAAGAAAAATGATACCAGATGGAAATCTGAATCTACGCAAATGGATAAAGAGCACCAGAAATATTAACCACATGGATTAAGAATTTACTTTGTAATTTAAATCTCTTTTAAAAGTTGTTGGCTAAAAAAAAACAAACAAACAAAAAAGATGTTGGCTGTTTAAACAAAGAAAAACTATGTAGTTTGGGTTTTAAACATATGTAGATGTAAAATGTATGACAATTAGAGCATAAGTCAGAGGAGAGAGATAGAAGTATATTATTATAAGGTTCTTAGATTATACATGAAGTGGTATAATGTCATTTGAGGGTTGACTGTGATAAGTTAAAGACACATACTATGAATCCTAAAGCAATAACTAAAGTAACAAAACAAACAATTACAGCTAGTATGCCAAAAAAGGAAATAAAATGGAAACTTGAAAATATTCAATTAAACCAAAAGGAGGCAGAAAAAGAGAAAAAAGGAACCAAGAACAAGTGGGATAAATAGAAAACAAATTGCAAGCTTTAAACCTAGCTTTAAATCTAACTATGGGGATCCCTGGGTGCCTCAGCGGTTTGGCGCCTGCCTTTGGCCGGGGTGCGATCCTGGAGTCCTAGGATCGAGTACCGCATTGGGCTCCTGGCATGAAGCCTGCTTCTCCCTCCTCTGGTGTCTCTGCCTCTCTCTCTCTCTCTATGTCTATCATAAATAAATAAATAAATAAATAAATAAATATTTTAAAAAATAAATATAACTATGTCAATAATCATTAAAGAGTAAATATCTCCAATTAAAAGGCATAGATTGCTAAATTGGGCTTAAAAAAAAGAACTATATGCTGCCTACAAAAACACATTTCAAATATAAGGAAACAAATAGGTTAAGAGCAAAAGAACAGAACAAGATATATTAAGATAACATTAATCTAAAGAAGCTGAAGTGGGGGGATCCCTCGGTGGCGCAGCGGTTTGGTGCCTGCCTTTGGCCCAGGGCGCGATCCTGGAGACCCGGGATTGAATCCCACATCGGGCTCCCGGTGCATGGAGCCTGCTTCTCCCTCTGCCTGTGTCTCTGCCTCTCTCTCTTTCTCTCTCTGTGACTATCATAAATAAATAAAAATTAAAAAAAAAAAAAAAAAGAAGCTGAAGTGGCTATATTAGTGTCAGTAGGTCTCATAGCAAAGTATGTTTCCAGGGATAAACAAGGTTATTTCCAACATGACAAAATAGTTAATACATTCTAAAGGACATACTAATCCTAAGTGCATAAAATCCTAGGCATGTGATAACAGGGCTTCAAAATATGTGAAGCAAAAATGGGAAAAAAAGCAAAGAAAATAGACAAATTCATAATTATAGTTAGAGATTTTGAGACTCCTTTCAATAATTGATAAAACAAATAGTCAGAAAATCAGTAAAAACAGAGGGTCTGAACAATACAACCAATTTAATTTAAATTGATGTTTATAGAACACTCAACAATACAGAATACTTTACTCATTCTTTTTGGGTGTACATGGGATGCTTACCAAGATAAACCATGTTCCAGGCTTAAACATGTCTCAATAAATTTAAAATATTCAAGTCATACAAAATAATTAAATTGGAAATCAGAAAATCTTTAGAAGATCTCCAAAAAGTTAGAAACTAAAAAATGCATTTCTAAGTAACCCATGATACAAAAGAGAAATTAGCATTTTGAACAGAATATAAATGAAAACCTAATACATCAGAATTTGAGGGAGAGAAATGAAAACAGCACACAGGGGAACTTTATAGCATTAAGTGCCTATACTAGAAAAAAAATCAATGAACTCAGTTTCTATATTAACAATCTAGTAAAAGAAGGAAACATTAAATGGAAAATAGCTAGAATAAAAGAAATAATAAATATCAGAAAAGAAATTAGTGAAGTAGAACACATGAAAAAAAAAATCATAAAAAAGAACATAAACCGGGAACCCCGGGTGGCGCAGCGGTTTACGCGCCTGCCTTTGGCCCAGGGCGCGATCCTGGAGACCTGGGATCGAATCCCACGTTGGGCTCCCGGTGCATGGAGCCTGCTTCTCCCTCTCCCTCTGCCTATGTCTCTGCCTCTCTCTCTGTGTGTGACTATCATAAATAAATAAAATAAAATAAAATAAAAAAAGAACATAAATCAAATACTAGTTCTTTGGAAAAGTCATTAAATTGATAAACCTATAGACAGACTTATCAGAATAAAAAAATAAAAATACAAATTACCAACATCAGGAAGGAAATATTCTAAAGATATTAAAAGTACAATAAGGGAAGATTATGAATAAATTTATGCCAAATAAATTTATGCCAAATAAATTTGACAACTTAGATGAAATGGACAAATTCCCTGAAGAACCACATTACCAAGAACAAATAAGTAGCCTTAATAGCCCTATAGGCTCTAAAGATATTAGATTTGTAGTTAAAACTTGCCTATCAAGAAAACAACAGGCCCAGCTGGCTTCACTAATGAATTCTACCAAATGTTTAAAGAAAAAATAATGCCAATCCCATACAAGCTCTCCTGGAAAGAGAAGAGGAGGGCATACTTTCCAACTCATATGAGGTTGATATTATCCTGACACAAAGACATTACAATGCAGGGGTAGTTAATTCTTTAAAATTAATCAGTATAATTCACCATATCAACAAACTGAAATGGAAAGAACATATTATCTTCTTAATATAGTTAAAAGCATTCGATTAAAAACTCTCATCAAAATAGTCCATGTCCATCGAAAGATGAATGGATAAAGAATATGTGGTCTATGTATACAATGGAATATTACTCAGCCATTAGAAATGACAAATACCCACCATTTGCTTCGACGTGGGTGGAACTGGAGGGTATTATGCTGAGTGAAGTAAGTCAGTTGGAGAAGGACAAACATTTTACGGTCTCATTCATTTGGGCAATATAAAAAACAGTGAAAGGGAATAAAGGGGAAAGGAGAAAAAATGAGTGGGAAATATCAGAAAGGGAGACAGAACATGAGAGACTCCTAACTCTGGGAAACGAACTAGGGGTGGTGGAAGGGGAGGTGGGGGGGGTGAGGGCGGGGGTGACTGGGTGACGGGCATTGATGTGGGCACTTGATGGGACGAGCACTGGGTGTTATTCTATATGTTGGCAAATTGAACATCAATAAAAAATAAATTTATAAAAAAATAGTAGTGGAAGGGAACTCTTAATATGATAAGAAGCATCTATGAAAAAATATCTACAGCTAACATTATACTTAGTTGTGAAATACTGAATATTCTTCTCTTAAGCTTAAGAAGAACACTTGGATGTATGCTGTCACCAATCCTATCTGACATTGCATGGAAAGTTCTCGCCAGTGCAATAAGGTAAGAAAAAAACAGCCATACAGATTGAAAAAGAAGTAAAAACGTCTTTATTTGCAGACAATATGATCTCTGAAATAAACTGTATAAAAAATCTGTTAGAACCTACAAAAAACTACTAGAAATGAGTTTAGCAAGGATGCTAAATACAAAATCAAAATGCAAAAATCAATCACATACTAGGGGAAATAGAAAAAAATTTTTGAATGCCATTTGTAATAGCATCAAAAAACATGAAGTAGTTTGGGAGACATCTGATAAAAGATGTGGAAGACTTCTATGCTGAAAAATATAAAATGTTGTATAGAGATATTAAGAAGAAAAAAAGGAAAGATATTTCATGCTCTTTATTTTCTTGGACTGGAAGACTCAATAATGCTGATGTCAATTCTCTACCAACTGATGAATAGACTCAATGCAATTTCTATCAAAACTCCAGCAGGCTTAAAATAGACCCTTTAGGGATGCTTGGGTGGCTCAATGGTTGAGCATCTGACTTTGGCTCAGGTTGTGATCCCAGGGTCCTGGGATCGAGTCCTGCATTGGCTCCCTGTAGGGAGCCTGTTCTCCCTCTGCCTATGTTTCTGCCTCTCTCTCTCTCTCTGTGTCTCCCATGAATAAATAAATAAAATCTTTAAAAATATAGACTCTTCATTTTTAGCTATATTGGATTCTCTTTAAAGTGTCTTTCCTTCAGTTGGAATAGTCTCTAGCAAAGATTAAACTGAGATTTTAAATGTAGTAGAGAAAACGAATCATTATTTTTTTTAGAGATTGAATAAAGCAATAACAGAAAATTCAACTGTTCTCCCCAGGCATGGAGAGTTTCCACAGCAACTTTCACAGCTGAAAGACTCTTCATCATTGTGATAGCATTATTGGTGTTTTAGCTTTTTGGATGTCTTGTGCTGTACTTACTTGTCTAGTATTAAATAGATATTGAAATATGATGGAACGAAAATCATCTTCTTATTGGTAAGAATTCCATCTATCAAGCTTCTTGCAACTGTATCCGTCTCCAAAATAGGCCACAGTCTGTGATTAAGAAGAAAAAAATTTTGATCCTTTTTGTTGTTGTTGTTTTAATTATCAAAGGCAGTAAAACTAACTTATCATATCACCAAATTATGATTTAAAAGGTTCCAGGATTCTCTGCACAAATGCCACCTGCTCCAACTACCCCACACATGCCACGGGGATGTTTTGTTATCACTATCTTAAACTTTGACATCCAGAAGGCATGTTTTATGGCTCACTCAGTCAAAACATAAAAGGGGGGGGGGTGCCTGGGTAGCTCAGTTGGTTAAGCATTTGACTCTTGGTTTTGGCTCAGGTCATGATCTCAGTGTCCAAGGATTGAGCCCTTTGATGGGAGTCTACTTGAGGATTCTCCCTCTCCCTCTGCCCTTCCTCCTGTTTGTGCTTTCTCTTAAATCAATAAATAAATCTTTAAAAATATATCAAAAGGGTGGAGAGGAATTAGATGACACAGGTGAAGAGGATACAGGCAAGGAAAAGTAGCGGGTGGGATTATTCATGGCACAGAAAGGAAACATCTGACATTTTTCTTCAGGGCTTGTGGGATACAAGGCTATTACCAAGCATACTTTCTTTCTTCTGGAGTTATCCCATAAAGCTGGATTGTTTTGAAGACATTTAATTCTTGAGGTCCACCTCTGAGTTGCCTATGCTACAATTTAATGAGAGTCCAAGGTGTGCACAGGGAGTATTGCATTACAACTAGAGGTATGGCCTTGCTTATACTGAAGACTGTGTGCATGAGTTCTTGAGAAGCATTTATACCACAGGCTCAGTGTAGAATGACCATTGGTGCAAGATGACAAGAAATTAAAATGTAAATGGATTGAAAATATTACATCAAAATTAAGATGTGTGGGGGATCCCCGGGTGGCTCAGCGGTTGAGTGCCTGCCTTCGGCCCAGGGTGTGATCCTGGAGACCTGGGATCAACTCCCACATCGGGCTCCTTGCATGGAGCCTGCTTTTCCCGCTGCCTATGTCTCTGTCTCTCTTTCTTTCTGTGTCTCTCATGAATAAATAAAAAATAAAATCTTTGAAAAAAAGATGTCTGGGCATGGGTTGAATGGACAATTAATAAACAGATTGTGTAGACAAGTAAGTTAAAACTTCCTTCCCTGACATGTTCTGTGATTTACTGCAGATTATTATGTGATTCAAGTTTCCATGGCGTTGAGTAGCAAGCCAGCAGAGAGGAATACAAATCAATACCTTTTAAAATTATTGGGTTCTGCTTTTCCTTCCTTGAGTTTTCTTCGTTGTTTTATCAACCCAGTGTCTGAGCCAAGCCTGACACTAGTATATGAATATTTTAGCCTTTGCTGTGGAGGATCCAGCAATCTGGATCAATCTTCAGCGTTGTCTGTCAGCCCCTAAGGTCACCACCTGGCATCTGCATGACCTGGGATCATATTCGCTTTACTCTTCTAATCTATCGCGTCTTCCCCACCCGTGGACCTGGTACTCTTGGCACACACTAAGCCTGAAGACTTACCAAGAGGGTTTTATTAGACCCAATTTGTTGTTTAAGAAAACTGAGCCCAGAGTCTCAACCATACCATAGTATTTACTTAAATATTAGGTACTTGTTAAGTGCCTATTGTCTAGCACTATTAAAAGTTCCACCTCCAGGGTATGACCACAGCTCCAGAGATCACACAGCTAATCCAGGGTTCAGAGTCAGTAGCTACAAATGAGGCTAAATTTAAAGGAGAATGTGTTAGCTCCTTTGAATGAATACATTTAAGACTAATTCCCGGGATCCCTGGGTGGCACAGCGGTTTGGTGCCTGCCTTTGGCCTAGGGCGCGATCCTGGAGACCCAGGATCGAATCCCACGTCGGGCTCCCGGTGCATGGAGCCTGCTTCTCCCTCTGCCTATGTCTCTGCCCCCACCCCTCTCTGTGGCTATCATAAATTAAAAAAAAAATTAAAAACTAATTCCCCTTTAGTAACAGATTGGCTTCAGAGAAGCAAGCTTAGTGTATTTTGTTAAACTGCAACAGAATATATACTAGAATTGAGGCAAATTTGTGAATACACCTTAATTTAGAGCCCATCTCCTCACCTTTCTGCTTTTTTCCTTCTCCTTTCAGGACCAATTTCTCCTCTCTTATGGTTTCAAATCCTCCCTTACCAGAGACAAAGTTCTCACAGAAAATTCATCTTGACTAAAGGGCTAGGGGCTCAAATATTGCTGCTCCTAGGAACATTTGCATTTTTATGGAGGACAAGGAGGTAATAGTGATCAAAGGCTGTGATTTAATACATCAATGGTTTCCAAACCTGTCTCCAGACTTACCTGGTAGGTATGCTTGTAAAGCAAAGCAAAGCAAAACAAAACATCTCATTCTTGGAGCTCATCTCAAGCCTACTCAATCAGAATCTCTAAGGAAGACCCAAAAAACATTTATTTTTTAAGGAAGCACAGGTGATGGATGATTTTTAGGACCGGACAAGTTGAAAAATGTTGGAGTACTTCATGCTAGCACCATGGAAGATGGAAAAGGGGCATATACTTGTATCTTTCCATACTCTGAGGGGAGTATCTGAATGGAAGAGGGGGATGTTATGTAACATTCATTTTTGGGGTGGGGTTTCTAGGAGAGGGCACTCTTGCCATCCCTGTAAACACACCTCTCCAACCTGTCCCACCCCCCTCATTCCCTCTTGGCACCTGAGTGTGTTGAACCTTTAATCTGGACACAAATAAACACCCAATTGCTTAACTTGTTGGCAGCCAGTCACTCCTGCTAGTCATCAATGCATTTTCCCCCTTTGTTCATCTAATTTCAAAGTGAAAATTTAAAGGTAGTACACCATTAAGAAATATTTTTTCCCCTTTTCATTTTTCCCTATTTTCTCAGTTGATCCACCTAAGAATTTCTTGTACAGATTTCCTATCAATTTCTCACATCATATTTTCAAACTTGCCTTTGACCTCACCTTGTGCTTGGGTTTTTGGTGAACCCGGTGTTCACAAAAACTGGGCAGAGACATGAGGTTTTGATCCCAGTTATTCCCAAGGTTTGCAGTTCTAATGTCAGAGCTCTGTGGAAGCCAACAGCAGCAAATTTGCTGGAACTATAAGAGAACACCCACCATCATTATGAGCTTTCTGTAAGAAGGCCATGTCAATTTGGTTTGAGAATAAGTAGAAGCCAACTTCCCAAATCTTCCACTTGGTCATCAATTTTCATTTACATTTTCTTACATGATTTTACAGAATTCTGAATGTACAAATTTCTCACTTAGCAATGATAGCAATAGAACAAAGCCTAGTAATGTGTATTAACTGGCTTACTGCTCACCACCCCCTCCTCCCCATGTAAAGTTTTCCATTCCATGTTTAAACTGTTTTCTAATCAGTTTTAATTATTTTTATTTGGAAAAATATGAATCAGGAAAAACATATTTAGAAAAACTACTAACTAATATCTACACTGAAACTTCTGTGGGTCTCTACACATTTCTCCTTTCTTTCCCGGTGAGTTCCTAGTTTCTCTCTTGATCCTGAAGTCTGCTCTGGCTTCTTAATTTCATTGTGAAAATCTGGAGTAAAAACACTTCAGGCAGTATGTGTGTACCTGTGTGTGTAGCCTTCAGCATATCACTTTATCTTCTTTGATTTTCTGATTTTTAAATGCAGGTACTAAAATATAGGCTGTCTTGAGGATTAAATTGTATAGCATATGCCTTATAACTTTATTACCTATAAGAATCTATATAAATGTTCACTTTATTTTTGACCCAGGTGACAATAAGAACAGTAAAATTAAAGGCCAGCTGCTTTCTTAAAGGAGAAAAGTATTACATTGGGTTTCCAGATTTCTAAACATTAAAATAGCAAATGTTTAATCTGTGAAATTCTTGTGTTTTAAGATGGTAGAGGTAGCGTGAAACAACCATATTTGTGCAATGACTCCATAACTGACATTGAAATTTGTATTTGTGACACATCCTGTGTCAGAAGTAATTTTATCCATGACTCAGTTTCACCTTGAAAATGATGTAGAAGTACCTAATAGATCAATTAATTACCTACATCCACATCCTCCCACTGATACTCATGTGTTGGCTGTTACAAAAAGAACTGGACCAAAGGTTAGCAGATTAAATTTTTCTGAGGTTTATATGAAGCAAAAGTAAGGAAACGAGATGCCATGGAAGGAGTTTATAAGGAAAAGATATTTTACAAATAGTGTATCCTTAGGGCCTCCCAACCTCTTCTCCTGTGTCCTTGGTAGATCATGGAGTGTACTATCTGCATCTTGCAATCAGGTAGAGGCTTTCTCTCTGTCTCTGTCTCTGTCTCTGTCTCTCTCTCTCTCTCTTACACACACAATCTTTCATGGCACAAGCACACTGGGAAATATTTTGATCTAGGGCTCACTCTGGTTAGCTTATCTTGGGCATGCAGGTGATGGCCTACATTTATGTTCATTTGGACTTCTGTATGTTTTACTACTTAGTCTGCGGTTCCCTGTTTCTTTTATCAACGTGTACTCATTCCAGGATACAAAGGAAACATACTTGGCATTACATTTTATTGCTTTACAGAGGAGTTTTCAGAAATCTAAACATATTTTACACAATTACACCAGTTTCATTGTTTTAGGAGAAGTCATTTTTAAAAGTTTATTCTAGACTATGTAAATAACCCTGCTACAAGGATTGGAATATAAGGTTTAATAAACCCTTAAAAGATTATACATAGATATTATAAATTAACATTGATATCTATCTATCCACCTATCTATATATAAATGCTGGAAAAGAATACTTACCAATATGGAATAAGATAAGGAATCACTCCATGGCCACACACTGAAGCCACTGTGACAATGTGGCCATGATTTCTCTTTATCATGGATGGAAGAAGTGCTTTTGTGATCTTAAAGATCATTGCAGAAAGAAAGAAAAAAAAAGCAATGGCACAGGTGTTAGGGTTCTAAATTAGGTAGTTTTAAGAAAAAAATAGTAGTTGAAACAACTTTTACAATAAAATGAAATACGTGTCAAGATTCCATGATTACTTCTATATAAATGACAGAAATGAGAAAGAATGAAATGTATTTGTTTAAGCCAGCATTGAAGGCTGTGCACTAAATATCACATGCTAAGAACTCATCTTAATATTCCCCCTTCTTCCCAGGGCATCTGAGTAGCTTGGTCAAGTAAGTGTCCAACTCTTGATTTTGGCCCAGGTCATGATCTCAGGGTCCTGGGATTGAGCTCCACATTGCATTCTGCACTCAGTGCAGAGTCTGCTTGAGATTCTTTCTCTCCCTCTGCCTCTCCCCCTGCTTGCACTCCTGCATGTGTGCATGCACTTACTCATGTTGTCTCTCAATCAATCATCAATCTTAAAAATTCCCCTATCTTGCCTTCAGAAGCAATCAAGTAGCTCTTTTATGGATATATCATCTGAATAATAGTATCATGGGAAAAAGGCAGTGTCTTTAGAACTGAAAAGATTCCCTATGGTAATCTGGTATCACGTAAATTTTTTTGGTTGAGAGCTTTATCATTCTAATGAGAAGAATTGAAATCTTGTTTAACTATATCAAGTTAAGTAGAAAAAGCTGAGTATTGTCCTGATCCATAATCATTATCCATCATGATTAGATTTAGTATCTCCCTATTTGTAACATTGTGTACTATATATTGATAATTGAAACAAAAATTCTTCCTTTATCTCCAAAAAGCTTTTATTGTTTTGTGAGAAATATCAATTATTTTATGAGAATTTTATAAATACGCCCTATGGACCCTATGCAAATTCACAGAGCCAGAACTGCCAAACCAAGTCATTTCCAAATTTCTGACCCATAGAAACTCTGAGAGGAAAACAATCATTTATTGTTGTTTTAAGCCACTAAATTTTCATGTAATTTGTTAGGCAGCTATAGATAACTAGCCTGGGAGGTCTCTATGTAGTTTGGTGGGCATAATAATCAATCCTTATTAGCATGTGTGTGTGGGGGGGTTGAGGCAGATGAGGGGAGACATCTCTTTTCCTTCTCTTCCAGAATCTAGGTTTGCTCTAGATTCTACACTTAATATTGAGACACTGGAAGATTAATACATATAAATTCTTTTTAGAAAATCATATTTCAGTCTTCTGATAACCAATTATAAGAGGTCTGTAGAGCTATATACCTAAGTTCTGGCATGGATCTAGTGCTTGTCTCATGTCTGAGTCTCATGCAGAAAAGTTCACAACCCCTATATACATCCAAGTAGTGATTTATGTTGTCCTTTCAGTTCTAAAAGTCCATGGTATGAGGTCACAAGTGAATGTATACTATATATATTTCCTCCAAAGCACTGAAAAGATGTATACTGACAACCCTTAGAAAAGCCCCACAGATATATTAAGCACTTGGTCCATTCATGCCATGTTTTGTGTTAGATTCTGGTAGATAAGACAGATCCATTAGCCTACATTCTCAAGAGTTGTGTCCCTTCAAATCTTGTGCCCTTCTGTCAGAGACTCTTCCACTCAAATTAATTTGGTGATTCTTGATGTAAGGCAAATATAAAGGTGTGAACTTAATTACAAACTTCATGTACCTTAAGAGCAGGTGTGAGATATGCCCAACACAGAAATGTTTCTCACACTCACCCAAAAATGTCCTAGGATGTTGATCTCAAAGGTTTTGGTAATCTCTTCATCCTTGGTACTAAGAAGGTCAGCTGGATATATTGTCCCAGCATTATTCACCAGGATGCTTACATCTCCCACTTCTTTCTTCACCTTTGAAAATGGAAAAAAAAAAAAATCACTGGATGCATTACAGAAACTCCAAGTTTTGCAGCTGATGTCATTCAGGGATTAGATTCTTTATTCCACTCGATGAGATCTCTCAGAGTTCAGGCAGGAAAGAACTTTAACCCCAAAAGTGGATGCAAAGGAAACATTATCATCTAGGAGAAACAATTTTTTTTAACATCTGAATTTTTGTACCATGTAAATCATAGATTTTTAAAACGTGTCTATTAAGTGAAATTAATATTTTTGTTGAACTGATACAGCAGTTCTGACCAAATATATTTATAGTACTGAGTAATCTTGGTTCTACCACCTACTAGCCATAGGACCATGGACTGACCCCTCTGAACCCAGTTTGCTTATCTGTCAAATGAGGTCAATAGCATTACAGAGGTTAAAAGATACCATTTTTCAGAGTGCTTGGTTCATTGGATTCGACATCTACTCTTTTGAATATTGTTACAGGGCAGCCCGGTGGCTCAGCGGTTTAGCACCGCCTTGAGCTCAAGGCGTGATCCTGGAGACCCGGGATGAGTCTCAGGTCTGGCTCCCTGCATGGATCCTGCTTCTCCCTCTGCCTGTGTCTCTGCCTCTCTCTATGTGTCTCATGAATAAATAAATAAAATCTTAAAAAAAAAAAAAGGAATTACTGCAAAAGTTATAGTACTAAAATAAAACCCAGGGCACCTGAGTGGCTCAGTGGTTGAGCATCTGCCTTTGGCTCAGGTTGTGATGCCGGGGTTCTGGGATCAAGTCCCACGTCCAGCTCCCCATGGGGAGCCTGCTACTTCCTCTGCCTGTGTCCCTGCCTCTCTCTGTGTGTCTGTCATAAATAAATAAATAATAAATAAGTAAGTAAGTAAGTAAGTAAATAAATAAATAAATCTTAAGAAAAAATGAAGCTAGAAAGTGACACCTTCCCCTGGTGATAGATCTCTTCCCTGTCACCCTGTACCACTCCCAAAAGTTCTGATCAGAAAGAAATTGACTGATAATATGAAACAATAAGAATCAGCAGAGTGGAATGGTTTTATGCATGGAAAAAAATAGACGTTCTTCCTTCTTCAGACAAGTTCCCCAGTTAGCAGAGGCCAAAATCGAATCTAAAGCAGGCAGCCATAAAGAACCTTTACATTTTCCATGTAAACGATACAAAATTCTTTGAAGAAATATGTCTCCTGAGGTCTCACCTGCTTTACGGAGTTATAAATGTCTTCGCGGTTACCGCAGTCCACCACAAATGTATGCACAGTGGCTCCCAGTTTTCTGCATTGGGCTGCGGTTTCCTCGACACCGTGCTGTGATTGGA
Source organism: Vulpes vulpes (assembly GCF_048418805.1). Taxonomy (NCBI): domain Eukaryota; kingdom Metazoa; phylum Chordata; class Mammalia; order Carnivora; family Canidae; genus Vulpes; species Vulpes vulpes. Next base: position 54,882,139 of record NC_132783.1, on the reverse strand, counting down.
AAAACCAGATGCAGAAAGATGTAGGTCAGTTAGGGGACAAGAGCAGGGAGAAAGAACTGGAGAAGAAATTTCTTGAAAGATTAGAATTCATGTCCAAAATGCCCTCCTTCTTTTCAAAAAAATATTTTACTTATTCATGAGACACACACACACACACACACAGAGAACCAGGCTCCATGCAGGGAGCCCGACGTGGGACTCGATCCTGGGTCTCCAGGATCACACCTTGGGCTGAAGGCGGCGCTAAACCGCTGAGCCACCCGGGTGGCCCTACCTTCCTTATTCTATGAGAAAGTTTCGTGAAAGACACCGCTCCACTAATTTGCAGAGATTACACCTGGCTTTTCTGCCAGCGAGTGCTCCCATCAGCCTTGTTTGGCTTCATTGTCAACAGCCATTCTGCATCAAAGCAGAAAAAAAAAAAATCTTATTTTCCCAGCTTTTTATCTTGGGTTAGAGGTTCTTTAGGAGGCAGTTTTTAATATTTGTTTGTTTGTTTGTTTGTTTATTTATTTGAAGCAGGCTACTCTCACAGCTAGAGGAACATGCTTGAAAGATGTTGCTCCTTGCGGGGTCATGATTGGAGATGTCTGAGTACACAGAAGAAAAGAAAATTCAGTTTTTCATTTAACACATATTGGCTGAACACCAACCATGTAACAGGCAGTAAAGCACCAGGTAGCAATTCTAAACTAGAGGTAATTTTAGACTAAATGCCTCCACCTGACATAGTTTTCTCCACGATTCTGATTTAACCCTCTAGGAGAGAAGGAGAAAGAGGGATCGTTATGGATGGAAGACTTTCATGGGGAGACCGTGCTACTACTCTTCCCACGTGATCTTCAGTGCAAGTCTTGTGGAGTGAAAACCGGGGAGGGCTGCTGGGTAGAGTCTCATCTGTGTAACAACTTTGCATATGTAATAACTTTGCAGTAACTTTGTAACAACTCCAGGACATGGAGATAGAGAAACTTACTTTCAGCCTAAACTTTAAAGACCTTTCTCCTAAGATAAAATTGTCCTGAGGTTTCTGGGAACTGAGAATTCTTTTCCAGTTTTGACCTCTGCTGATTTTGTTGAGATTATAAGATTTTAGACTGTGGTTTTTCCTCTCTCGATTTATAGACTCTTCTCTGTGATGAACAGGCAAGACACCTGAAAGCCCTTTTCTCACACTGGGATGTCAGTAGTGTGGCTGGGGGCTGTCTCTGAATGAGTGGCAGGTGGGTTCCCTTAGCGAGTGCTGCTGCCTCCCTTGGGTCCTAGTTATTCCATTACCTCAAGAGAAGTTCTGGAGCAGCAGCCTGAAATCCTGTATAGAAATTAGGGCACGTAGTCACAGAGTCAGTGTCGCCTTATCATATAGCCTTTTGGGGGCTGCAGAGGAGTAGAGAGGGAGGACAGGAGGTCTTTCACCAATTTAGGCTTCAGTTGGAGCTTGCTCATTACCAGATTACAAGAACCACCGTGCCTTCTTTTCTGTTTAGATTCAAGGTCAGTAGAGAGCATTAGTAACCAAAGCTTTCGTCAGATGCTTGCATTGAAGAGTTAAAAATCTGTCAGTCTTTAGGGTACCTGGGTGGCTCCGTTGGTTAAGAGTCTGGCTGGGGTCATGATCTCAGGGTCCTGGGAGTGGCCCCTCCTCCAGGTCCCTGCTCAATGGGGAGTTTGCTTCTCCCTCTCTCTTTACCCCTCCCCTCACTTGCACTCTCTCTCTCTCTCAAATAAATAAAATCTTAAAAAAAAAAAAAAGTCAGTCTTACAACCGAGCTACAGAACTGCAAAATGTAATGCCGTGTCTCTGCAAGCAAAATACTTGCTTTAGCTTCAACTCTAGTTTGCATTGTCTACTCCACATTTCAGAGCCTAAAGCAACAGTTTAGATTGAATGAGGGCAAACTGCTAACGTGATTCATTAGGAAGGCAGAAGAAGCCAGCCATAACAAAAAGGGAGTTAGCACCTTCCACAGGTAAAGGAGATCTGAGTTATATTTGTAGCCTTGCAATGAATCATTTAATGCCTTTTTTAAAAAAAGATCTTATTTATTTATTCATGAGACACACAGAGAGAGAAGCAGAGACACAGGCAGAGGGAGAAGCAGGCTCTTTGCAGTGATCCTGATGCGGGATTCAATCCTAGGACCCCCTCGATCCCAGGGTCATGACCTGAGCCAGAGGCTCAACCACTGAGCCATCCAGGCACCCTCATTTAATACCATTCATGTTTAAAGGATTCAAAGAGATCCTGTGAGGTTAGGTGCCTCATCCTTCAGGCAGAATCTTAAATAAATCCTTTTTATTCCTCCTCATTGTAACTTTAAAAATACAATAAATATGAAACCTCTCCCCCAAAACACACATGTGGAAAGATCCAAAGGTTACATTTCATCAAGCCTGTTTCATGGACTTATATATTTTTTGATGAATGCTTGAAGAGCAGACAATTTTCTCAATTTGTAAATTCTTGTCCTTTTCTAGAAAGTGCATTGGAATCTCTTCAAGGACCAAACCAATGCCAAATCACTTTCATGTATATCAACTCATCTGTTAAATGCCTGTGTCTGTTACACGGAAATGTATCAACTTTTCCTTGTATTCTTTACTGTCTGGAAAGAACAAGAGAAGAATTTTTCTAAGTTCAAGTGATTTTTCTTTTTAAAGATTTTATTTTTAAGGAATCTCCATGCCCAACTTAGGGCTCGGCCGTACAACCCTGAGATCAAGTCACACGCTCTACCGACTGAATCAGCCAAGCAACATTTTTGAAGGTTTTAAGAAATGGGAGCCAACCAGATATGACAGCAAAGAAAATAGAGTACTAGCAATAGCAATATAATGGCAATTAAGATCTCACTGTGATTTGTGGAAAATGATTCTTAAAAAAACTACCGTTTTTCCAATCTTAAAATCCTGTAACATTTTTCTGTGCATAATTTCATGGCTTTATCATGATGCATAAGTTTAGGGGAAATGATACAAAATTTCAGTTTTATTTTGAGTAGCTGATACAGTGTTTACAAACAACAGTACAAGAAAAATATGAACACTCAAGAGAAAGCCTGATCCGCTGCCTGTGGGTTTTATTTAATATGAATAGTGTTTAGTATTGCTGGGCATTGTTCCAAGCACTTAAAATACTCACTTGCTTAATCCTCTTGCCCAGAAGTCCACAAACTTCTTCTGTAAGTTGCCAGAGAGTAAATATTGTGGGATTGTGTGGATGTAAAGGAAAGGAGGCACTAAAAACGTTCTCTCCCATGTTCCTCTTTGTTTCTTTATTTGTTTTTTGCTTTGACAACCTTTTAAAAGTGTAAAGAACATTCCTAGCTAAAGAGCTTGCTCAGGAACCAGGTTTGGCCCATTAACTGTAGTTTGCTGAGCCCTGTTCTTGCCCGTTCTATGAGGTATTATTTCCATTTCAAAGATAACAGAACTGGAAGCTTGAAAGTAGCCTGGCTCCAAGTCTGTGTTATCAACCTGTATATCACGGCATTAAAAGAAAATTACTGCTTAATTCTTCCTTGTGTCTCTTTTGTCAAACCACCCCAATGCATATGTGGAAGGCACCGGAGAACTTATTAAACATTGATAAAGAAAAACACAAAAGTAGCAGATGCTAAGTCAGATAGTTTTTAAAACATATGTCTTACTTGTGACTTTAAAAGATGAGCAAATGAATGCATTACCTTATTAATATCCCACAAAACCAGTCTGCTCTTCTGTTTTGCAAATTCGTAGGCAGTCCACCTGCCTATTCCATGCCCCGCTCCTGTAATGAGAACGATCTCCCCAGCCACAGACTTTCTCTTTCGGGGAAAGAAAACCTTCACCAATGCCTCCAAGTAGGAGTAGATGATGGTGAGCAGAAGCAGGAGGAGATCCAAGATAATATTCATGGTTCTGCGGCTCTGCTCAGTACTCTTCTCTTCTGGCTCAGACCTTGTGTAACCTTAGCAGAGAACCACCCTATGCAGAGAGACCCAGGGAAGAGCTGTGCTCCAAGTGTTGATGGGGCTGACAGAAGTAAGCTAGATTTGCCTCAGACTTTGTCCACGTATTCTAATAGGTTGGAAACACCTGAGTTTGGAAGTGATGCAATTGCTATTAAAAGCTTGGCACAGGGACAGAGGAGTCATGGAGAAAGTGCTCTCTGGACTTGTTTACTGGGAAGCAGTTTTGTGCTGTGTTGCACAATGAAATTTCACCTCTAGAGATAATTCTAGAGACAGTGCATCAGCTAATGGTCTTTTGGTAGTCTCCGGGTATCTTTCTGTAAACAAGTGTATTGTTTTTAATTGAAGGAAAAGAAGAGAGTAGAGATAATACATTCAGGAGACTTCAATAAAGTAGGGGCCAATCAGCCTTAGTGCGATTCATTTATTCATGAAAGCTCAGCATCAATATTTCAGTTAACTAATTATTTTACATGAGATAGTCATTTCCCTGAAAACCTCTTAAGTTTGGGAGGGACTGGAGGTTATATAAAGCAATCAGGAAATACTCTGATACCATGGGAATGGGCATTAGATCAGGAGCCAACTCTCCACTCTCCAAAGTGGTGCGACTTCTAACACCCCAAAAATAGAAATAACTCAAGTGTCCATGAACAGATGAATGGATAAACAAAATGTAATATATACAGACAATGCAATAGTATTATTTTTAAAGATTTTTTAAAAATTTTATTTCTTCATGAGAGATGCAGAGAGAGAGAGAGGGAGAGAGGCAGAGACACAGGCAGAGGGAGAAGCAGGCTCCATGCAGGGAGCCCCATGTGGGACTCGATCCCAGATCTCCAGGATCACACCCTGGGCCGAAGGCGGCACTAAACCCCTGAGCCACTGGGGCTGCCCATAGTATTCTTAAAAAAAAAAAAATGAATGCAATTCATTGTACATGCTACAACATGCATGAACCCTAAGAACATTAGGTGAAATGAAAGACACAAAAGGACATGACTCCCTGCGCATGACCTAGATTAGTCAAATACATAGGGACAGGGAGTAGATTGTTGATTATTAGGAAATATCACTATTTCTTTGGAGACCAAGAAATGAGAAATTATAGGAGTTATGTGCATTGCAATAGCCCACTGTTTGTTTAGTCTAACTATAGTAATCTGCCAAGAACAAATTGAGGAATATAATCTCTTTTCTCTTTTTTTAAAGATATTATTTATTTATTTGAGAGAGAGAGAGAGAGAGATTGAATAAGCAGGGGGAGCAGCAGAGGGAGAGGGAGAAGCAGACTCCTCACTAAGCATGGATCCTGATGCAGGGCTTGATCCCAGGTGCCCTGAATCTCTTCTAATAAATACTTTCCTCCTCCTTTCTGGAGGGTCCATTAGTACATCATCAAAGGTTCTGTTTACTGCCAAACTCATAAAGCAGTATTAGGTAGTCTTAAATTGTCTTATAAATTTCTTCAGGCTCTAAAACCTAGTTTCTATGCAAACAAACCCCAAGAAGTTCACATCTTAAAGAGGCCTCAGAATACTTTTGGTTTATGAAATCCCTTGCTTCATCTCTACATATCAATCCTACTTCTTACAGTAGCAAAGAGAAGGTCTTGATCTCTATAGTGTACTTCTCAATATTTCTTTCCTTGTTTCTCCAATTATTCTTTCCCTATTAATTCCAACATTTTCCTGCCCATGGGACCGGTCTCTTTTGCTTTCAACTACTTTCTGTTCTCTACCATTGTAAAAATATTCTGTGAAATCTTTTTCCATCCCACCCCCCATTTGCAATCCTGTCTTTCATATCTTACTGTCAAAGTATTATACAGTGATTACCTCTGTTTTCTGGCTACCCATTTCCTTGGGAGCATAGAAATCTCTTGACCCTTTACTCTCTACCGGTGCAAAGTGCTATGATGGTCCCAAATATAAGGAGCTATGTGAGCATCACTAGACCTGAAGATGGGGGGAGGGTGGGAGGTGAGACAAGCAGGGGTTAGCCACACAGTGAAGGGGATAAGGATGTTCCAGAAATAGAAAACCATGTGTAGAGGCACTGGGAGGTGAGAGATCATAGCACATTCAAAGGCTAGGAAGGTCCCTCTTGGATAAGAGAGTGTGGGTCAGAGAGAAGTTAGAGAACATATAAGAAGCTCAGTCACTCAGAGAGAGTCTCAGCATCAAGGAGAGTTAGTGAAAGATTTTGAGGAGGGGATTGTTATTAGATTTAGAAATGCTAAAAAAAAAAAGAGAGATTTAGAAATGCTTTAGGATAGAGAATGCATGGGAAGAAGGGCAAGAAGGATTCTTGGATGGCTGTTCAGTAACCCAGGCCAGGGGTGGTCATGGCCTGAATGAACACAGTGGCAAAGAGATATTTGAGAGAGGGGATAATAGAATCAATGGGCATTCTTTTAATAAATATATATCAAACCCTTTTTATGTCTTAGGGACTGTTCCAGGCATTGGGGATACAGCATTGAACAAAATACATAAGAACAAAGCTTCCTGGGAACCCTGGGTGGCTCAGCAGTTTGCCGCCTGCCTTTGGCCTAGGGCATGGTCCTGGAGTCCCAGGATCGAGTCCCACGTCGGGCTCCCAGCATGGAGCCTGCTTCTCCCTCTGCCTGTGTCTCTGCCTCTCTCTCTCTCTCTCTCTCTATGTATATCATAAATAAATAAATAAGTAAATCTTAAAAAAAACAAAGACAAAAAAAGCAAAGCTTCCTAACAGAAGCTTATGCTATACGGGCAATGTAGACACTAAAGATAAATAAGCAAAATATGTACTATGCTCCACAGTAGTAAGTATCAAGGTGAAAAATAGAGGACAGAAGGAGAAATGGAATCTTATAGGGCATAGCTGTGTAGGCAGGGTTGCAATTTTAGATATGGAGTAAGAAGTTCTGAAAAGACCTAGGGAAAAAGACTTAAAAGGGGAGATAGAGCTAGCCATGTAGCTGTCTGCAGAAGAGCATTTTGGAGAGGAAACAGTAATGTACAAAGGTTTTGAGATAGGAACATGTCTAGTGGGTTGAGGATCATCAAGAGGACTGATGTGCCTGGAGTGAATTGAAAGAGAATGAGGGTAGTGTAACAGTTTTATGGATCAAAATGACTAGGCTATAGTTTTCACCTATTCAGTGAAACTAATCTAAATATTGCTGTGAAGATATTTTGTGGTTAACATTGATAATAGTCTTTAAGACAAAAACTTTTTAAAGATTTTATTTATTTATTCATGAGAGACACACATGGAGAGAGGCAGAGACACAGGCAGAGGGAGGAGCAGGCTCCTCACAGGGATCCTGATGCGGGACTCGATCCCGGGACCCTGCGATCACGCTGAGCCGAAGGCAGATGCTCAACCACTAAGCCACCCAGGCGTCCCAAATAAGACAAAACTATTCTTAATGATGTGGATGGGCCTTATCCAATCAGTTGAAAGGCCTTGAAAACAAAACTGAGCTTCTCTGTACTATAGACTGAATATTTGTTTCCCCGCCCACAAAGTTCGTATGTTGAAACCTAACCCTCAAAGTAACGGTATGCGGAGGTGGGGCTTTGGGAGATGATTAGTTCATGAGGATGGAGCCCTCATGAATGGGATTAGTGTTCTTGTAACGGAGACCCCAGAGAGCTCCCTTCCCCCTCCTGCCATGTGCAGACACAGCAAGAAGACCGGCTGTTTGTCGGTGAACTGGGAGGCAGGCTTTCGCCAGACGCTACTACGTCCTGGGTGGCTTGATTTTGGAATTCCCAGCCTCTCGAACTGGGAGAAATAAATTTTGGTTGCTTAAGATCCACTTGATCTTTGGTATTGTGCTGTAACAGCCTGAACTGCCTAAGACACCCAGAGTCAGCAGCGATGCTGCCTCAAGGCCGAATCACCGATTCTGCCCCAGGGGTCCCAGCCTGTCAGCCGCCCCTACAGATTTCAGAGTTGCTAGCCTCCCACAACAACATGAGCCAACTCCTCAATTCCTTGAAATTGATCTGCCCTCGTATGTATGTATAGAAAATCTCCTACTGATTCTATTTCCCTCTAATATAAGTAATAAGGTAATAATCGGTAATAAGGTAAGAAGACTGGATTACATATGGCCTTCCAGGTCATGGTAAGGACTTTAGCTTTAAGTTTTAGGTGAGGCGCTATTGGGGGATTTTGTACTGAAGCATGACATCATCTCATATTTTAAAGGCTTATTCTGGGGCACCTGAGTGGCTCAGTCGGTTAAATATCTGACTCCTGATCTCAGCTCAGGTCTTAATCTCAGGGTCCTGAGTTCAAGCCCACATTGGGCTCCATGCTGGGCATAGAGCCTACTTAAAAGACAATTTTTAAAAAAAGGACTCACTCTGGCTGCTGTGCTGAGGGGAACAACAGGTGATGGTGGCTTGCATCGGGGTAGTGGCAGTGGGGGTGATAAGAGGTGATAGAATTCTGGATATATTTTCAAGGTAGAGCAAACAGAATTGCCTTTTTAATGAATGTGGGAGGAATCAAGGATGACACTAAGTTTTTTGGCCTGAGCAACGGGAATAACAGGGTTTTGAACAGGTTCAGGACAACATCAAAAGCTCAGTTTCATAAATATTAGGTTGAAATGCCTGCTGGTTATGCCAGCAGAGATACACCAAGAAGGTGGCTGCATATATGTATGCCATTCAGAGGAGAGATTCAGGCTGGAAATATAAATGTGGGAATGGTGACTAATATTGTACATGTGTGCCAGGGATTAGAGGATTTTGGTGAGCTGAGGGATGAGGGTGAGCAGAAGGAAGGAGGTAGGTGTAATTGTAAATTTTTAACTTGGACACTTGTTAGAAGTGCCATTCTCTGTTAGGGAACCCAGATGGCGTAGAGAAGATGCTAGGTTTTGCATCTATTGATTATGACATTTATGTAACTGCAACTGGAGATAATGTAGGAGATTACACAGTCTAGTTCAGCCCTTTTACGGATGAGGAAATGGAGGTTCCAGCACAACTAGCTTGAATTAGATTGCCCAGTGCTCTTTTTGCCATACGAGGCCACTTGTAATTGTAATTGTAATTTTGCCATACGAGGGAAGACTGTGAAAGTAAAAGGCACATCTCTCTCGTCTCAAGATTGTCTAGTCATCCCTAGACCAATTTATAAAAAAAAAAAAAGAGAAGAAAAGGAAAAAAAAGCGGTTAGGAGTCAGATTGGCTCTAAGGTCAAGTGGGAATTCCTATGTGTTTTGGAGAAGGATGTGATGTCCAGTGGAAATTAAGACTATCCCAGTATTTTCAGGTTCAGCATTTTAATTTCAGGAAACTTTAGACCGTTGTGATATTGGGTCAGTCCAGGCTAGACTTCTTTCAGGTAGACTACTTGGGCATTTGCATGTAGCACCTTATTCCACCTTAACCTAATTCCTTGATGGAAGAGCTTCAAACAGTCTTTCACTGGCTAATTATGGTTTATTGTTTGAATACTAAGGAAAGCTTGGGTAAAAGGAAGTAGAGGTGTTCAGGTGATGGTTCAACTCTCCAAGAGTGCCACTGAGGCTGTGGGATCAAGTGAGGTCAGCAAATGTGTGTTCCAACCCTCATCTTGACCTCTGAAGAGTTGTGTCATTTCAGATTTTGTTGAATCTCTTTGGGCTACCTCATCTATAAAATGGGAATAGTGATGTCCACCACACAGAATTCTTCAAGGTAGTAACTCTATCACCCAGCCTGGGAGAAGAAGCTCTGAATAATTGCTCCCTTTCCCCACAGCAAAATCCTTATTAGTTATTTACGCACTAGCCAAGTTGGTGTTGACGACACACTAAGGTCAATTTTAACCCTTTTCCTTGGCCTGATTCCTCACTCTTTCTAATCCTTATTTCCATTAAAAAGAACAATGAGGATGAAAAGTGTTTCTGAAGGCAAGCCTGGGAATATTCTCAAAGGGAATAGGGGAGGTCCCTGAGTCTTACTCATCCCATGGCAGGGCCCCCAGGATGACAGCAAATGCTCAGAAAGATTTTATGGTGTCTCCAGAGAGGGCTCGTTCTTTGCCTACCCCACAAAAGAGAGAGACATCTGTCATCAAGGTCCTAGTTTAGGACCACAGAGTACCATGAGGGTTGGCAACTAGAGAAGTCTTTCCTGTTTACTTGAGAACAATGTAAGCCTCTTTGGTTTTGGTGTGACTCTCAGAAGTAGCCCTATTGATGGCTAAGATGAATTTTCCCACTAAATTGTGGAGAAGTGGGTTGAGACAATTCATTCATTCAAGTAACAGTTAAAAGTTTTCAGACCTAGAGTCAGAGCAGTAATTGCCTGATGTTAGAATCATCTGATGTTAGAATCAGAACCAACTTTTATTTATTTCTTATTAAAGAGCAGAGAACAAAAGCCCAGAACCTCTACAGTGTTCATTAACCTTTCAGCAGACCTGGGGGCTCCAGCCCCTAAGTTCCTTCTGGGTTCTTGCTCCCTACGCGAATTTCAACAATGCCTTCAACCTCGCCTGCTACACAGAATTGCTGGAGGATTAAATGGCAAACCATGCCTCACATGTGTGTAACATTCCAAAAATGGACTGATTCCCATTCTGTCAGCACACTATCCAAGAAGTAGTACTTATTTCTCAGAATGGTTAATAAGTAGTACTTATTTCCCAGAGTCTATCCCAGTGTCAGTTTCAGACACATATGTTAAGAACTAAACATGCTTATTGTGTAAAGAAGGAAGTTATCAGTATATTTGGAGCCTCGGTTATCTTACTGAAGTGTTCACTGATGGTCTACTTCATTGTTCTACTTGGCAAGTTAGAACAGGTATAACTTAATGAAAAGAACAAACGCTACATGTATTTCAAAATGCCTTAGAAGCTGATGGTAAGAAACTCTCTCCACCTTCTAGTGTTATTTCCTGCTAACAGGACAGGGTGTAGGTAAATCTGTAAATCCCGTGGTTACTCACAGGTACTCCCGTAGAGTGCCACCACAATATGGCTAATGCAGGAGAAGAATCTAAGTTATGTTATTCAAATATAACAATGTTTTCAAAGGTAGGCGTTCTCAACTCAGATGTGGATTCAATGTAGAATGTAGTTTGACAGCACTTGTATTTGGATTCTCTTATCAGAAGAAGGATGTTGACAGGCAGGGAGAAATTTATTGTAGGAATACCTGCTGTGAAATTTTCTTATCTATTATAGAATTTACAGTATAACCTACCATGAACAGATTATCCTACGAGCCTTCTAATTTGCAGTGGCACTGATGTATTTATTTAATTTGTTGAATAAGTGTTTAGACTTAAATATTAAATAAATACGTTAAAAATTTTCAGATCTAGAGTTACAACAGTAATTGCCTGATGGCAGAGAACAAAAGCCCAGAACCTCTACAGTGTTCATTAACCTTTCAGCAGAGCTGGAGCTCCAGCCCTAAGGTCCTTCTGGGTTCCTGCTCCCTACAGGAATTTCAACAATGCCTTCAACCTAGCCTGCTACCCAGAATTGCTGGAGGTAAATAAATAAAGATTAAATGTTAAATATGTTTGTTTAGAAACAGAATTAAGATCTTTTACCATGAAGTTTGTGTACCTAGTGTGACTCATTTACTATATTTCACAATAGTTAGTGATTCTGATTTATATATTTTCTGAGTATGAACCTCTGATACAAGGACCAAAGTTCTTTACTTAGTATATATGTGTCTAATACAGTGTTAGAAATATTTTTCTTCAATAGAAATCCAGCAAGCCTGCTTATTTTTTTTCAATTCATAGGTCTGATCTTCTTATCTCGCTGAGCATTACTCACATCCGAGAAATTTCTGGATATTAAAAAAAAGATCTTTGATTACATAATCCATTTTCCCTTAATTTGAGCCAAGTTGAGCCAAGTTCCGTTCAAGATGAAAAGATGGAGACAAAAGTTTAAGTTTGATCTGTTTATTGTTGCCATTATGGGTACACTCTCCTAATTCTCTGCCTCAAATCCCAATGATGCTTTGTACCTGCAACACATGTCGATCTCAAGTTTCCTTGAGCTGAAATGTTTGGCTTTGGAATGTGAGGCATCTTTCAGGAAACAGTGGGAACTTGTGTGATGAAATGTTTGAGTGACATTTCTTACATCATAAGAAACTCATTGTGAAATGCCACTAGATACAGTCCTTCATTATATTTGGAGAGCCTGAAGATTTTGTTTTTATAGAGAATAGAAAAGGAAACGGGGATTATATAAAATTTAAGTGCAATTAGAAATAAAAATATATCTTGCACATTTATAGTACAAATTTTCCAGAGATTGCACAAGTCACAAAATCTTAGGAATTATAAAATTATTTGTAATTTTATAAATTATGTAATTTATAAGGTCTTTCCTAAGGTATTCCCCTCTTTGTATTATATAAAATTAGCTTTCAGCTAAAGGACAAGTGATAATAAATGAGGACTGTCAGGGCCTCCAAAAAAGATATTGAAGAAAGAAAGATAATTAGGGAAAGCAGAAGTCTAAATATTAAAGTTCTGATTAACATTAGATGAAATTGACTTAAACCTGGTAAATCAGTTCTATTTATAGCTAATGTGTGAAGAAGAATTTAAGTTATGTTACTTAAATATAATGATGTTTTGGAAAGCAGGTATTTTTCAAGATGTGTATTTACATTAACTAAATATAGAATGTGGTCCATGTAGGACTTATTCTCCTTTAGTTTTATACCCAATAACTGCATCAAACCTAATATCGATCTTTCGTTTTAAAAGTGCCAGGAAACGCTCAGGAAGGATCCTAAAAAAAGATACATGAAAATAATTAGGAAATAAATAGTAAGTGCATTTGTAAAATATCTTCTTTTAAAATACACTTATCATGTGTCATCATTTTTTTTTGCATTAGAAAAAGGACTTTTTAATTTATATTCTATGTATCAGGCAGCTCTATGTAATATATAAACCAAGTCCTGGAAGACAATCACGTAGCTTGGTGATGCAATGCGAGAAAGATAGAAGAGGCACATTATAGATGGAAACTATTTTGTTGGGCTTTCTTTCTTCCTTTATTTCTTTCATTTGAGAATAATGAAGTTTTTTGGATATTTCTTAAAAAAACAGACTTCAGCTTCATTGCCCTAGTCCCCATTTAATAATGAGTATTTGTAAAGTCTCCCCATGATAATGCTGTTTTCTCATCCACAGCAGGCTATGGAGAATGCCTGTAGGATGGAGCTTTCCATTCTATGGTCTATGGAGAGCCTCAGATGAATATGTGCAATAGCCTTGTCTAAAAACTGAAGACATGATTTGTCTCTTCTCTGCACCCTTTTCTAATGGATTTAAGTGCTGCTGTGACAGCTAATGTAAAAATTAGAAGGAAGATATTATGATATTATCAGCAACTTCTTGTCATCAGTCATTTCTCAATCAATAGAGATAATACATATCTATAACTTGTGTTTTGGGCATATCCTTTATCATGTATCATCTTAAACAAGATTTGTCTTAAGATTAGGAAATTTAACTCTGAGTCACTACTCTAAGTTCTTTCCAATTAAATCCATTTTGTTTTCAAAAGGAAAAGGAAGGAGGCTTAACCTCCTTTAGGGTAAGAGTGACTTGAAACATTTAGTTTACGAAATAGATACACTCCTGTGTTTCTCAGAAGAGCTAAGAGAGGAGGTGTCTAGAACTAAAGAGCTGAGATGCTAAAGGCTCTAAAAACAAGAAACATAACATTGGAAAGGGAGTGAGAATAGGAACTAATTTTATATTTTACAATCCAAAATATTATTAAAATGTTCCACTGAGAGACTGAAGAAACAGAATAGCTAAATGAAAATGCAGATAAAGAACTTTGTTTTGAGCACAATGCTGAGCAAGTTATTTAACTTTTGAGTTCAAACTCCTCACGTGAAAATGGAAAAATTAATACCTACTCCACAGTGTTCTTGTGAAGAATCAATGTGTTAACATAAAATGCTTTAAACATTTTATTTTGTACATGTGCTTGCTTCAGCAGCTCATATACATTTTATTTTGTACATGACGGACATGTAGTAGGCCTAATTTTTTTGTCCCTACCCTATATAGGCATAGCTCAGAGATACTGCAGGTTTGGTTCCAAACTACTGCAATAAAGCAATTATTACAATAAAGTGAGTCAAATAAATTTGTTGGCTTCCCAGTGCATATAAAAATTATGTTTACACTATACTGTAGTCTATTAAGTGTGCAATAGCATTATGGCTAAAAATATTTATAGACCTTAATTAAAAAATACTTTCTTGATAAAACATCCTAACCATTATCTGAGCTTTCAGAAAGTTGTAATCACCAATCACAGATCACCATAACAAATAAAACCATGAAAAACTGTGAAATAGAGCAAGAATTATCAAAATGTGACAGAGCCATAAAGTCCAAAAATGGTGTTGGAAAAATGACACTGATAGAGTTGCTTGATACAGGGTTACCACAAAACTCCAATTTGTAAAAAACATAGTATCTAGAGAGTACAATGAAATGAAGGGCAACAGAATGAGATATGCCTGTACTTAAGAATATTATGGAATTCGTCATGTTCCAATGAGTCTGAGAGACTTTAAACAGAATATGTAAGTCAGTATAACTATAGTGGACCCTTGCACAACACACATATATCTTTTGACTCTCCAAAAACTTAACTACTAAAAGCCTACTGTTGATCAGAAGCCTTACTGATAACCTAAACAGTCGACACATATTTTGTTATATATATTATATACTATATTCTTGCAAAGTAAACTAGAGATAAGAAAATGTTATCATGATAATCATAAGGAAGAGAAAATACACCTACAGTACTGTACTGTATCCAAAAAAATCCACATAGAAGTGGATCCCTGTAGTTCAAAGCCATGTTGTTCAGGGTCAACAGCATATAGGGATATCTGACCTATGACATTAAAATAAAGCTTGCCAATTGAGCAACAAACATTCACAGTCTGAGAAAAATCAGGGCAATGCTAATAAAAGTGTTAGTTATAATAATTATAATAGTTGTATATACACTTACTGAGTATAGTATCCTGAATACTTTAAGTGCATCATTTTATTCATTCCTCACAGTCCTATAATGTCTTACTGTCTCCATGTAACAGATGAAGACACTAAGTTTCAAAGAAGTCAAACAGGTCATCCTGTGTTCATGTGGTGAGCAAGTCACAAACACAGCTTCATCTAACTCCAAAGCACAAACTTTGAGTCTCTATGCTAAAGGTCTAGAAAATGGAATTAATTTATTATTATTATTATTTTTAAAGAACCACCTTTTTTTTTTTTAGATTTTATTTATTTATTTATTCATGAGAGACAGAGACTGAGGCAGAGACAGGCTGAGGGAGAAGAAGGCTCCCCACGAGGAGCCTGTTGCTGGACTCGATCCCAGGACCCGAGGATCATGCCCTGAGCCCAAGGCAGTCATTCAACCTCTGAGCTACCCAGGCATCCCTAGAATCAATTTATTAAACCAACATTTTGGTGCCACCATGTGTCCATCAACTCTTCGAAGTACAGGGGTTACAGACAGTCATGAAAAGAGACAAACTTCCTTCCCTCATAGGCTTACATTCTAAAGGACTGTAATCACTGAGTGCTTACTTATGAAATGTAATAAGAATAATGGTAAACACTTCATAGGTTTTAACTTGGTCATTCAGCCAGGAGATTCTTGAGTTTTCTCAAGGTTTAGGTTTATTACCTAAACTTCTAAGCTGTGTTCAACCACAGTTCCTTGCAGAAGGGGCTAAAAAGCCTGATATATGTCAGGTATGCTTTTGATTTCTTGCAATTTTTTCAGTCTGTAGGCCAGTAATTCTCAAAGTATAATCTTGAACCAACTGCCTGAGGCAGTTGCCTGTCAAAATACAGTTGTCTGGGTCCCAACCAAAATATCCTGTATTAAAACCTCTAGAGGAACCTGGGTGGTTCAGTGGTTGAGTGTCTGCCTTCGGCTCAGGGCATGACCCCAGGGTCTTGGGATGAAGTTTGGCATCGGGCTCCCCTGAGGGAGCCTGCTTCTCATTTTGCCTGTCTCTTCCACTCTCTCTGTGTCTCTCATGAATAAATAAATAAAATCTTAAAAACAAAAAAACCTCTAGAGGTGAGATCCAATAATTAATTTTTAAAAATTATCTTCCCAAGCGATCCTGATGCCTCACCATGCTGGAGGCCTGACTGTAGGAACAGAGAACAAGAAGCTGGCTGACTGGCTTCCTTGCTTCCTTCCCTCTTTTAACCTAAGCTATCTCTTCACATTCCCTTCATTACTTGGACTAGCCTCACTGCCACACAGTGTTCCCATGTGAGTAATGAGGCAATGTGTTAGGTGGAAGGTGGTTAAACCAAGTGGTTTCCAATCTTGGCTGTACATCAGAATCACTGGGAAAGTTGTATCTCTCAGATCAGCCCACACTCCAGACCAATCACATCAATCTTGGGGAGTAGGTTCTAGGCCTTAGTATTTTGAAAACTGCTAAGTGAATTCCAATGTGACCAAAGCTGAGAGCTAGTGCTCTAAAGAAATGCTTCTTAAATTTGAATATGCATTCAAATCACCCTTGGGTCCTATAAGAATGAAAAGTCTGGTTCAGGACATCAAGAGAATTTGTATTTCTAACAAAGTCCCAGGTGATGCTGATGTTGCTGATCCATGGAAGTAGTAAGGCTCAAGGATCTCTAAAATTATTGAATTCTAAAAGCTTATTTGAGCATTCTTATGTTTCAGTATGCTTTTGCACAAAATACGAGCTCAGTGATTATCTGTTGTATTTTTAGATGAATATCTAAAACCTTATGGTCTCCTCCAACCTTATGGTTCTATGACTTCACTATGTAATAATGCTTAAAAACTACCCTTCTTTATAGTCATCTTCTATGAGACAAGACTTCCAGAAATATACACATTTCTTTTTCTAAAAAAAAGAAATTTAAACACTTGTGGAAATTACTCAGCTCGTTTATCCAATTGCTATACAAACCCTGCTTCAAGGATTAACAAATGTGGTTTTAAAAATTGATGGATCATTGAAGCCTATCCTTTTTGTCTCTTAATTCATTAAATTGTGCTTTATCAAATGTCTGGTTTTAAATCTGAGTAAAAGCATTAATACATAAATCTTTATTTATAATGCTGATAAATGTAACTTTCACTTACTTTTCCACCACTGTTAATAAGCATATAGAAGATGGAATAAAAATCATTTTCTGCTCAGTCAGGATCCCATTCATCAGCTTGTCTACCACTTCCTCAGGTTCCAGGATGGGCCCCAAACTGAAATCAGAAGCAGTCTTCAGCAACAAAACATTTCACTGAAGCTTCTGCTTTAATTAGGTGCTAAACAAATAAGTTAAATTACCATAGGAATCATAACATAACAAACTTGTAGCATCTGGCCCATTATAAGTGCTCAAAAATAGCTACTGTTTTAGCATGAATATTAACAACCACTTATTTAGTGCTTATCATGTACTGTGCACTGTGCTAAACACTCTACATAGGTCATCTCACTGAAGTTTTCCAACAACCTGCAATGGAGATCCTATAGTACCTATTTTGTCTTGCAAATGAGAATTATAGAAGTAGCCAGGATTCAAAAATAATTGAGCTAAATTAGGACTGATAAATTCACTTTTATATCTTTAGAAGTTTTGGGCACCTGGGTGGCTCATTTGGTTAAGTGTCTACCCTCAGCTCAGGTCATGATACCAGGGTCCTGGGATCTAGCCCCACATGGGGCTCCCTACTCAGCAGGGAGTCTGCTTCCCCTTCTCCCTCTGCCCCTCCCCACCCTTCCCATGTATTCCCTCTCTCTCTCTCTCTCTCTCTCTCTCTCTCTCAAACAAATAAATAAATAAAATCTTTAAAAGTCTTGGGGAAAAAGCCAAATACCATTATACAAGTTTTATTATTTACTAAGACTGTTTAGTAAACAATTTCTAAAGTATCAGAGAAAATTAAAATATATATGATATGATCTTTCATTCTCAGCCTAGGTCAGTCATTTATTAGAATACTATGTTCACCCTGAACCCTGAAGACTACATAGGAAAACCTGGAGATGCAACAGAAAAGGAAATGTAATAATAAAGGTGAGTGCTTTTGGCCCAGAGGAGGTAAAAATGAAAGGCAATGGAAACCTGAAGAAGACTAAGCCCTCCTTTGCCTAGGGCATAAGCAGAGAACCAAGGAGGATGAATCTAGAAACTGAAAGATGCTTGTGTCTTGAAGTGTTCAGAAGGAAATTCACTTTCTAGCATATTGCTATCAAACTTCACTACTCCCAAGTTCCATGAAAACTCACAACCACCTATGTAAACAGTACAGCATACTTCCACATTCCCACTGTGGCCTTGTGAACCTACCAATCAAATGATATTGCATTGACTAAACTTTTCTTAGTGTACTTCCTCTCTTTACCCAAAATCTCAGCCTCTGCCAGAGAAATTTTCATTAAATTTAATGGCTGGCCAAGAATACAATTTTTAAAAGGCCAAAAAGAACAGGCTTCCAGAAAATAATATCTTGGAAGAATAAAATCTTAATCATTAAAATATCAGTACATGGAAAATTTTTTTCCCCTGACAGTCTAATGTTAATAAGAGTTGCAAATCCTATTAAATAAATGTTCATGATGGATTCTGTAGAAACTGTCCCAAAACACTTCAGGCCTATCTATTGGTGTGGGGGAGAATTTATGTGGGGGCAGAGTAATAATACTTAGGGACAAAGAGTATTTTCAGGCAGAACTAAATGTTTGATTATCTAACTACCACTTGAGTGGTTAAGTAACTTTGGGGAAGATATTTCTACTATTTAAAGTTTTTTAAAAAAGGATTTTGTTTTTGTATTTAATCTGAAAAATGGGGTTAATGCAGTGGTATGCTAGTAAATGTTTCACAACTGGCTCTCTAGGGCACAGAATTCTCCATTTTGTAGCATTTAATTTCTATGGTGTAAATACTCTCACCATGGCTGGTTTCAAGCTATTATTGCTGAATGAGTATAAGCTCAGCGCTCCACTGGTAATGTGCATGGAAGTACTTGATGCAGTCATACTATACAAATGTTACTTGTCACCTTTTTTTAATGGTACTAGCCAACAAAAACTATTATCTTTCTGTAGCACACACAAAAATTAAGCTTTTAAAAAGAAAAATTTTATGTATATTTCATGTAGGAGTGATGTTTTTAAAAGGATATTGAACAAAAATAATTCTTGGCTGTCAAAAAAATTTAATCAGGATAGCCAATGACAAGCTTATAAATTCAGGTTATGCTACATTGTTTTTATCACTAATTGGAAAGAGAGAGATAACTTATTGAGGGAAGAATATTTAATTAAAAATTGTTCATATGCCTAACAATAGAGCTCCAAAATACACGAAGCAAAAATTGATAGAATTGAAGGAAGACACAGTTTAAAAATAAGAATTGGAGACATTAATCTTACTTTCACCAATGACTTGAATGGCAGTATAACCAACTAAATCTAACAGCATCTATAGAACACTCCACACAAGAACAGCAGAATTCATATTCCTCTCAAGAGCACAAAGAGCATTATCCAGGACAGACTATATGTGAGACCACAAAACAAGTCTCGTTAAATTAAAAAAAAGACTAAAATCATACAAAATATGTTCTCCAACAATAGAATAAAATCAGAAATTAAAAGCAGAAGGAAAACTGGAAAATTCACAAATATGTGGAAATTAGCCAATGGTACAAGGAAGAAATCACAGGAAATTAGAAAGTACTTTGAGATGAATGAAAAAATACAACATACCAAAATTTATGGGATGCAGCAGAAGCAGTGATCAGAGGGAAATTTATAGTTATAAATGTCTACATTTTAGAAAAACTCTGAGATCTCAAATCCATAACCTAACTTTTCACTTTAATAAACTAAAAAAAGAACTAAATGTAAAGCAAGCAAAATGAAATAATGATTAGAGCAGAAATAAATGACATGGAGAATAAATTATAATAAAAAAAATCAATGAAACCTAAAGTTGGCTTTTTGAAAGATCAACAAAATTGACAAACGTTTAGCTAGACTGACCAAGAGAAAAAGAAGGAAACTATTATGAAAATGAGGACATTACTGCTAATCTTACAGACATATAAAGAGTTATAAGAGAATACTATCAACAATTGTATGCCAACCATTAGATGACCTAGAAGAAATTCCTAGAAACACACAAAGCACTAAAACTGATTCAAGAAAAAAATATAAAATCTGAATAGATCTTTAATCAGAGATTGAATCAGTAACCAAAAAACCCCCAGCAAAGGAAAAAGTCCAGGACCAGATGGCTTCATGAAAAATTCTATCCAATGTTTAAGGAATTAACACCAGTCCTTCTTAAAGTTTAAAAAAAAAAAAAACCCGGAACTTGTCCTAGCTCAGTCTACAAGGCCAGAATTACCCTGTAAATAAAGTCTAAGACTAAGATATCTTAGGATATCTTAGAAAACTAAATAAAAATATCTCTTATGAACATAGATACAAATATCCTCAACAAAATCCAGCATCAAAGCAAATGCAGCATCATAGTAAAATGATTATATACTATGGCCAAGTGAGATTTATTGCAAGAATGCAAGGTGGAGGTAGGGGGCACCTGGGTGGCTCAGTTCATAAAGCATCCAACTCTTAGTTTTGGCTCAGGTCATGATCTCAGGGTTGTAAGACTGAACTTGGTATGGAGTCTGCTTGAGATTCTCTCCTTCTCTCTCTGCCCCTCCTCTTGCTCTATGCTCTCTTTTTCTCTAAAATAAGATAAATAAAAAGAATCCTCCAAGAATGTGAGGTGGTTTATCATATAAAAATCAATCATTATAGTATATCATATGAAAAGCCCCATATGATCATCTCAATAGGCACAGAGAAAGTATCTGACACAATTCAACATGCTTTCATGGGGGGAAAAAAGCACTCAACACACTGGGAACTTCCTTAAGCTGATTTCACAAGCACTTACATGATACAGCTTGGTTTCTATAAACAGAGTGGAGTAAAAAAAAAATAACAGGACTTGTTAAATATGATGATCATCAGCCTTTCTAATAATAAAAAGATGATAATCAGCCTTTCTAATAATCAAAAATGTATTAATATAACACAGAAGTACTTTTTTCCCTCATCATTTGATAAAAATTAAACATGTGGTAATATTCAAAGCTGGCAAATATCTCGCTGGTGGCGGGATAAATTAGGACAATCCTTCTGGAGGGAGTCTAATAAATCTTTCAAAAGTAAATAAGTTCTTACTCTTTGATCCAGCAATTCCATTTCAAAAAACCATAATCATAACAAAATGGCTAGAAAAGTGAACAAAGACATATGTACATACACATATACACACAATGAGCTTCCCAATTATTTTTTATTCGTCACTAGTAGAGCTTTGTCAGAAGAGGGCACTCTTGCCCACAAGGAAGGTTAGTTTGTGCAGCTTTGTCCTGGGGGCAATGTTAAAAAATTCAATTATAATAATAAAAAAAAATACGGTGTCTGTTTTTAACTGCTTAAAGACAGTCTGGGCGAAAAAATTGATTCAAATATATTATATCAGGGTCCAATGAAGGTTTTCCTCTTGAAAATAATGGAGGAGGGGCATCTGGGTGGTTCAGTGCTTGAGCATCTGCCTTTGGCTCAGGGTGTGATCCCAGGGCCTTGGGATTGAGTCCTGCATCAGGCTCCCCGCAGGGAGCCTGCTTCTCCCTCTGCCTATGTCTCTGCCTCTCTCTGTGTGTCTCTCATGAATAAATAAATAAAATTTTTAAAACAAAAAAAGAAAACATTGGAGGAAGTTGGCAAATCTTATCCTTGAGATGAACTCACCTCTTACTTTGACACTTCCTTTTAATTGTAATGGACTTTTAAAAAAATTTATTTTTATTGAGATATAACTGACTCATCACATATCAGATGTAAGCTTAATATATATGGTGTGTTGATTTGATACATTTATATATTGCAATATGATTACCATGGTGGAATTGGCTAACATCTCTATCGTATCACATGATTTTGTGTGTGTGTGTGTGTGTGTGTGTGTGTGTGTGATGGGAACAATTAAGATCTAGCCTCTTACCAACTTTGATGTTTATAATACAGTATTGCTGTCTACAATCACTCCGTTGCATATTAGATCTCCAGGAGTTACCACTTGCAGGTTTTTCCCTGAAACAATTATCTCAATTCTCCCACCTGCTGCCTCTGGTAACTACCATTCTACTCTGTGTTTCTATGAATCCAGATTTTTTAGATTCCACACATAAGTGAGATCATAGAGTATTTAACAGGTTATTGAGGTTTTTTTCATCTTTCTACTCCTCCTGGTCAGCTCTACTCCTCAGGTCCCCAAATTAATTCGTCCTTTGTGTTCTCTCTTTAGGGCCCAATTAGGGTTTTCTCGACTAATACAGATTAATCAAGACACTAACCTTCTGAAGTAAACATGTTCACTTTTGTTTTCTAACAAAATCGTATCTTAAAAATAGGCTCATGGTGTGCCTGGGTGGTACAGTTAGTTGGGCATACAGCTCTTGGTTTTGGCTCAGGTTGTGCTCTCAGGGTTGTGGGATCAAGCCCCATGCTAGGCTCTGCACTCTCAGCCTAGAGTCTGCTTGGGGTTCTCTCTCCTTCTCCCTCTGCCTCCTCCTCCCTGTGCACTCTGTCTCTCCAAAATAAGTAGATAAATTAAAAAAAAATAGGCTCTTGGACAATTTGATAGATTCTTCGGGGAGCTTGAGATCTTTGCACAGTCACCAAATTTCCAGCTGATGTCGACCTTCTACTCTATCTACCTATGGGCAGACATATCTAGATTAAGGTGTATTAAATAGAACCTTCTATTTTCCCAGAGTGTCACACTGGATATCCTTCATTAATTTCGAATATATTTTCACCAAAGGCAGACGAATTGGGGAAAATAGGGAGAAAATTTGAGTATGTAGAATAAAACTTAAAGACTGAATCCTATCATGGGGGGAAAAAAGCACTCAACACACTGGGAACTTCCTTAAGCTGATTTCACAAGCACTTACATGATACAGCTTGGTTTCTATAAACAGAGTGGAGTAAAAAAAGGGCAAGAGATCATCCAAAAGTAGACCCACTTACCTATCCAGATTTATTGTAAAGATGACATTTCAAAGCAGTGAAGGAAATGATGTGTTATTTAATAAATAATGCAAAATAACTTATTAACTATTTGGGAAAAACAAGCAACACCCTGATCTTATTTCTTAAAGTAAATTTGGGTGGAGCAAAGGTCTAGATGTGAAAATGCAACCATAAAAGTATTAGAAAAATATAGATGGATATCCTCATATGCTTGGAGTGAAAAAGACCTTTATAAACACCTGGGAGAAACGAAAGGCCAGGAAGGAAAAAAAACTGAGAAATTTTAATGTAAAAATAAGTAAAAATAAGTTTAAAGGCAAATAGCAAGCTGGGGACAATATATATGCAACATCAATGGTATATGAAAGGGTATCTTGAATGTACAATGAACTCATAGGTACCAACTTTGAAACTCGATGGCTCAGTAGAAAAGGTGAGCAGAAGCCATGTAACAGGCAATTCACAAAAGAAGTCAAACTACCAAAAAACTTAGGAAAACACTTTAGCTACTAAGTCATCAGAAAACAAAGACGATCCTTCACGTAGGCAAAAGGCATAAAATCTGCAGAAGGCAGATTGGTGGGGAAGTGGAGGTGCTCTTCCTACACTGGTGGCCATGAGTGCAGATTGGCAGAACACTTCTGGGGTACTTTGGTAGTATGTACAAATATTTAAAATTTGCATACACTTTGACCCAGTGACCCCTCTTCTAAAACCTACCTGAAGGAGGGGCACCTGGTGGCTCAGTCAGCTAAGCATCCACCTTCTGCTCAGGTCATGATCCCAGGGTCCTGGGATTGAGCCCCAGGCATTGGGCTCCTTGCTCAGTGGGGAGTCTGCTTCTCTCTCTGCCCCTCCCCTCACTTGTGCTCTCTCTCTCAAATAAATAAATAAAATCTTAAAAAAAAATAAAGTAAAATAAAATCTACCTGAAGGAGATGGTACTAAAATGTGAAAGTGTGTGTGCACTAGGATGTTCATTATAGCTGTGCTATGGTAAAAATCTCTAGTAGGCACAACTGTTCAGACTAAGTAATCAATACAACCTATGATAAAACTCTGTATTTACTAACAGGAAATGATGTCCATGACACAATGCTGAGGGAAATAAGTACTTTACTTACAGCTTCCAGAATCCCATGTGTAATATATGCCAGTTGCATAAAATTCAGATATTTAAGCAGTACATAGAAAGATGTCTAGAAGGATGTTCATCAAAATGTTAAGAGTAATCTGCACTGGATAGAAGGTTTCAAGGAAATTAAAAAAAAAACAACCTTTCTTATTTATTTGTATTTTTCTGTATGTTGGAATTTTTAAAAAGTATGCATCATGCTTATGAAGACATTAAAACTATTCCCAAAGGGGAAAAACATTAAAATTTAACCTCAGAATTGATCCTTTAGAGTTTTATTTAATTAATTAATTTAGTTCTAGAGAGGGAGAGGGCGTGATGGGAGGGGCAGAGGGAGAGGGAGTGATGGGAGGGGCAGAGGGAGAGGGAGAGAGAGAATCCCAAGCAGGCTCCCTACCCAGCTCAGAGCCTTATGCGGGGCTCGATCCCATGACCCTGAGATCATGACCTGATCTGAATTCAAGAGTTGGATGCTTAACTGATGGAGCCACCCAGGCACCCCTATAGTTTTATTTTTTAACCGAGTGAAGACTGGTTGGTACTCATTTTAGGGGATAATCTCTAGATAACCAAGCAAAAATGTTTTTTACACTGTGGTCCTGGGTTATCTGTATCAGAATTGCTAATGATACCTGCTAAATAGAGTCTTAAGGCCCCTTCCCCACCACTCCCCTATCCCAGACAAACCCAAGCAACCAACATATCTGGGGATGGGACCCCTACACGGTTCCCAAGCACTCCTGGTGAAATGTATGTATATTTAAGTCAGAGAAACATTGCTTGGGAAAATTAAAAAAAAAGGAGGATTAGCAAGTTCACCTGAGTTAACTCGTATTTATATTTATGTACATTCTCTCCCTCACTTGTCTCTCCACCTGTTTTCCCACAATCTACAAGAGCTGAAATTGAGATGAGCTAAGGGCATCGAATATCAGGTGTTCTAAGGATTAAAATATTTAAGAAACTGCACAGAATGGTTGATATTCACACTAATAACCAATCCTTTTGTCCTCGTTTCTGTCTCAACTTACGCAGTACTTGGGTTTTTGATGAAGCCAGTGTTTATGAAATTAGGGCAGAGACATGTTGTTTTGACTCCAGTTCTTTCTAAGGCAGCCAGTTCTTCAGTCAAAGCTTTATGAAATCCAACAGCGGCAAATTTGCTTGAACTGAAAATAAACAGAGAGGTCACAAAATAATTCAAGAAAGTTGCTGTATCTGCTTAATTCAGATGCCTGTTTTCCCTAGTTAAGAGTGGTCCTGTGCCAAGCCTCATTGCCATGAGCTAAGTCTCAAGTTCTAGCCCAGACCTACTGAATCAGTATGTGCATTATACTTAGGTAAATTTATAGACATTAAAGTCTACAGAAGCAGGGCCCCTGGGTGTCTCGGTGGGTTAAGAGTCTTGATTTCTCTTGATTTCAGCTCAGATCATGATCTCAGGGTCCACACTCAGCGGGGAGCCCGATTGGGATTCTCTTACTTCCTCTCTGGTCTGCTCCCTGCTGCCCCCCACCCCTGTTTCTGCGCAAGCGCGTTTGATCTCTCTCGCAAAAATAAACCAGTAACTCAGTCTTTAAAGTCTAGGAAGCATGGGCACGGGACGCTTACTGCATCCCAGCGTCACTTATTGGAATGAGAACTGAGTAGGTTCAAAGGTCTTGCCAGGAAAATTGGTAAAGTGTTTGTTTTTGTTGATGCTGCTTCCATAAGATTTAATATCGCTATAGCCTGTTAATTATTTAATATATCCAGGGAAATACTCTTGGGCAAGTCCTATTTTTTCCTTTAAGTCTCAGTTTCACTTCCTCAAAGAGGCCTTCCCTTACTCCTAGTCTAAATTATTTTCCCGATATATAGTAACCTTCAGTTTTTCAAAATAGCCTGTTTAGGATTTGTGATTAAATATTTATTTGGATGAATTTTTTTTAACATCTGTCCCTCATAATTTTACTATAAGTTTCATGACTATTTTGGTTTCCAATAAATCCTCAGGGCCTAGCATAGTGCTTGGCGTATAACAGCTGCTCAATAAACATTTGTCAAATCAAAGAATCGAAAGGCAAAGCAATTCTTATTGTCATAGCTCCTTCATTTGGCAAGAGAATGAAAATTAATCATATTCTAAGCAGATATTTCTTTTCTAATTAGTTTAAAAAAAACCCTAGCTTTATAGAGAAATAAATTCATGTATCATAATTCACCCATTTGAAGTGTACAATTCTATGATTTTTGGAGTATTACATTATTCATCTTAGAAAATTGTGTGAAAATATATATGGTAAAAATATGCCATTTTTACCATTTTTAATTGTGCAGTTCAGGGCAATTACTGGATTATTTTTCTATAAGTCTGTATTTATTAGCAATTATACAAAGTAGTTGTAAATTTGTGCCAATTAACCTGTGCTTTGGAAAATACAAATATGTGCAAAGTTTTCTCTCAAAAAAAATTTTTTTTAAAGCTTAGACATATACTCAAGGCTTAAAAGATAGATTTCTAGGGGATCCCTGGGTGGTGCTGCGGTTTAGCGCCTGCCTTTGGCCCAGGGCACGATCCTGGAGACCCAGGATCGAATCCCACGTCGGGCTTCCGGTGCATGGAGCCTGCTTCTCCCTCTGCCTGTGTCTCTGCCTCTCTCTCTCTCTCTTCCTGTGTGACTGTCATAAATAAATAAAAATTAAAAAAAAAAAGAGTTTAAAAAAAAAAAGATAGATTTCTAGATTTACTTAGGTAAAATGTAAATCTTACCTTGAAAAATGACACAAAAATAATCACATGTAAAATTGATCACTATATGTCAGACACCGTCCTCCATTATTCAGATGTATTATTGCATTTAATCCTCACAACGACTCTTTGAAATAGATATTACCATGATCCTCATTTACCAAAAAGGAAATGGAGGCACTGAGGGAGTTGTTGGTTTACAATCCCCTTGGGAGCTTCTTGGGTATAATCTGAAACTGCTCCCTGCTGTACATGGAGAGCAAGGAGAGGCTGAAGAAAAAAAAGGCAGGCCACTACAGATTGGTGGATGGCAGGTGTAACAAGCGAGGGAACCTGGGAGGCTCTTCTAGCACAGCTGCAAGGTGAGTAGATTTCCTCACCCACCTGCCAGAATCTTAAAAGTTTACAAGAGGCCTTAATTGGGTTTAGTCATATATACCATCCAGATAGTCCTGACATCACCTTTCTATCTCAAGGCTGTGTCCTTGGGGCAGCTTTTGGGAATGGGGAAGGCAACAGGATACCATGTTCCAAGGACAGGGTGAGGTGCAGAGGGAGCCTCTGATTGCCTAGGTTCAGCTTACAGCTCATGTCTTCTGAAGGACCTCCCCCAACAGGGTTATAGGACTTGCCCAAAGACACGAGACAAAGTGGGAGAATCAGGCTTTAAATTGGCGCGATAAACCAGGCCTCTATATGATATAGTCTAAATTTCATTAGCTCACAATCAAGTTGAAAGGCAAATGACAAACTGGTAAAGCAGTTGCAGCATGTAAGACACGGGTAAGGGTTAATATACGGCAACTTTTATTAATGAATAAGACAATCCTCTAATGGATAAATGGTTAAAGGACATTAGCAGAAAATTCACAATATAAATATACCAATGGATCTATGCATATAAAAATGTTTTATTTCAGGAATAAAATAAATACAAACTAAAACAAGATGGAGTTTTTGCCTAGCAATAATGGTGAGAATCTGAGGAAATTGTTTATCAACATACAGAATATTTTCATTTTATATCATTGAACTAGGAATCTTTTCTTTAAGCCTTAAATATATGCTAAGCTTAAGAAAAAAGATGAGAAAGAATTTCCATAGCTTTCTCCTTTCCAAAGCACAAGTTAATTGGCA
Source organism: Vulpes vulpes (assembly GCF_048418805.1). NCBI lineage: Eukaryota > Metazoa > Chordata > Mammalia > Carnivora > Canidae > Vulpes > Vulpes vulpes. The sequence goes on along the minus strand of NC_132783.1, from coordinate 54,854,033 downwards.
GCCTTATCTGGAAGGCAATTTGGCAAAAGGTATCAAATTCATTAAAAATATGCCATGCTTTTAGATCCAGTAATTGCTCTTATAAATATTTATCCAAAGGAAATAACCAATCTTGTTTCTAAAGATTTATATTCAAGTTAGTCTCTGGGATATATAGTTCATGAAGGCCAATGGTTGGAAACAATTTTATTATTTATTTATTTATTTATTTATTTATTTATTTATTTATTTATTTATTTAATTCATGAGAGACACACACACAGAGAGGCAGAGACATAGGCAGAGAGAGAAGCAGGCTCCATGGAGGGAGCCCGATATGGGACTTGATCCCAGGACTCCAGGATCATGCCCTGGGCCAAAGTGAGGTGCTCAACTGCTGAGCCACCCAGGCAACAATTTTATATATCTGGCATGGATAGCTGTTGTTTTTGCCCACCGGCATTCTGATTTCCTTATTCTGGTGACATCACTCTGATTTTGCCAGGTAGCACCCCTCTCTGCCTCCCCATACAGTAGTTGGACCATCTAGTTAGAGTAAACTCTGGAACTAGAGTGTTTGAAAGACATAACTGGGAAATCATGGCTTTTCCTCCACCTGCTGGATATTGAGAGGCTATTAACTTTGGAGCTGCTACTGACAGATAGAGGAGAGCCTGCCTGAGACTTTTAACTACAGAGCTAAAAAATTCCTCTTTTGGTCCAAGGCCATTTAAGTTTTGTGTTCTTTGCAACTGAAAGAGTCCTGGCAAATAAACTGCACAAAAATAGTGGATAAATTGCAAAACAGTGGCACATATGTGCAGCAGGATATCATGCAAAAAATGAAAGTGATATTGCACATATGTATATATTAATGTGCAAAATGTTCATTTAAAGTTTTAAAAAGCCACGATTATGTAGGCAGATTTCTTTCAATGCTTGACTGTCTACCTGTATTTAAAATGTCCTAAAATGATAATAATTTTTAACCATGGTTATTTCTACACGGTAAGATTATCAGTACATTTGTTTTCTTCTACTAAACTGTATTTTCTGATTTTCCTTAAATGAACCAAAAGTGCACAAACATATTAAAGCTTAGAGTAAATGATATTAAGTGTATTAAAAGAACTCCGTATTTTTCAACTTCAGGGTGCATTTGTTTATATATATATGAAAGCTAAAAGTGAGTGGATTTTTTCTGCACTTTGTAACATTACATCAAATTTCTTATTATTAATAATATGAATTAATATTTCTTTTTCCAATCATCCTTTTAAATAACATTTCATTATAAGCTAATAAAGATCAGGACTTGATTTTGCCATGTCTTCCCATACTGGTGACTTTCATACATATAAATTGGCTCTTTAAGTTGACAAGAGATATTAGCCAGAGTTTCGTGGTACTTTTAAACATTTTCGTTTTAAAATCAAGATACTTTTGGACAAAATACTTAGCAAGCAGCAAAAAACATTTTAGAATAGAATTAAAAGGTGAACATCTCTCATGGTGAACCCTGTTTTTTTATCTTGGACTTTTCATATTAATCATAAAACTGTTGAAATGTAACTCCAAAATAAATTGAAACATTTTTTTTCCAATAGAGGTGATTGGATCTGTAACAAAGTCTTTTGCTATGGCTGTAGCAACTCAGGATAATGGCAGCTAACAGTTGGATTACAGGGAAAAAAACCCAGGTAATTCCAGATCCTCTCTCATTTCATTTCAACCTTCAGGAGCCAGAGCATATAGGGTTAGTTCCACTGAGGCAAAGCATTCTGGAAGCTAAAATGAGAGGGGGTACCTTGCTATTTTGTGTGATTACAGGGAAGTAGAATTGGAATGTAACACTAACAGGTACCCTCCTGTTATTGAATACTTGTAGGACTCCAGATTCTATACTAAGTGCATTACATTATATGATTTAAACTTTACAGCATCCTGGTGATTGAGTTAGTTTCTATGATTAATCTCTTTTATGGGTGAAGAAAATAAAGCATAGAGGAATTGAGGAACTTGTCAAAGGTCACATAAAGTTAATTATTGAGTCAAGATTCATAACAATATGATTCATAATGGTTTCTTCCTGAAAACAACCCAAATGTTTGTAAATGGTATTACGGATAAATAGTTGTCTGTCTAGTCATATCACGCAACACAATGCCTGCAAGACAATGATGGAGCTGTAGCTACCAACAACAAGGATACACCTCACAAACATAGTGTGACTCCATTTATCTAAAGATCAAAATCAGGCAAAATTATTCTGTGGTGTTGCAAGTGAATTACAGAGTTTACCTTTGAGAAGCAAAGAGGGATTACTGGTTGGGAAGAGTTCAAAAAGTTGCTCCTAAGGTCTTGTTCTATTTTTTTTACTTGCATGGTGGTTACATAGATGTGTTCACTCTATAGTAATTCATTGAGCTGTACATTTATGATTTCTGCACTTTTATAAAGTTATGCCATACTTCAATAGAAACGTTTATGTTTTAAAAGGCAGTGTCTCTGTTGTATTACCCAATTGTTAATAACAAACACCGATGATAAACCACACTGCTCTAGTGTTTGAAGAAGTCTTTGTGAAAGTTCTATCATTGATCAGAGGCTGAGCAAAAACCAGAGTCAACTGAATCAAAGACAGGTATGGTCACTAAGGATCACAGACTGCAGCAGCTCACGTCATTTGCAGCTGAGGATCCAAAGACGAGTCCTGCAGGGGCAAGCCAGCAGCCGTTCTGTCCCAAAGCCAGAAGTATACAAACCATTTGTGTGGTTTCAGCCCAGAGGGTGCCTTTGTGCGAAGACGAAAAACCTACTCCTCTTCTCAAGCTACTTTACTGCCATCTCCTGGAAAATCCTTCAAGTTTAAAGGGACCTAAATATGAACAGTGCCTCCTAGAAGTGTGTTGTCTGAAATCTGCCCTACTGTGTGTATCATTTGTGCTTTGACAATACTTAGTGAGAGCTTTTACTTCTGCTGAAAGCACTATCAGGAGTAACCAAAATAAATTTGTTTCTCACACAAAACACGTTCTCTCTTGGTTTTCACTGCTGACCATTCAGTGGAGTAGAATCAAAAGAGCTACAGTTATTTACTATGGCAAAGAGGAGGAGGAAGTTCACAGCCCTGTTGGACTTAGCTTCTCTTGGGTTATCTCGATGCTCAGAGACCAAGAATGTGGCAGGGGATCAGGGCGTCATATAGTAGCTGAGCAGCAACACCTGTAGCTATGGTTCATCAAGGCAAGGAATGCCAAATTGTATCAGCTTCTGATGGCCAGGGGACAATCATCTAACTTATACTGGCTCTGGACCAGAGGTCTATTCTGTGACTGCATCAGCAGTCATTTCATCTTTTAGAAGAAACCTCAATCCAAATATGTGTTGATTTTTAAAAACTATTAGAAGACAAATATATATTAAGAGAGAAAATACAGATGAATAAAAGGAACAAAATAAACTTATCATTACAAAGAATAACCACTCTCCAGATGTGGTTAGAGGAAAATGACTTGGTATATGCCCTTGCAAACTTGTAAAATGCAAAATATAGACCTTTTATATACACACACATATATATGTATGTATATATTATATAGAAACAAGATACCCATCCATGCCTATGTTTATATATGCATACAACTATATCTGCTGTTTCTAGAATTTAGATACTTCATTCCAAAAAAGCAGGATAGTAGAAAACAAATTTGAGCAATCTGTATGTATATTTATTTGCACACTAGATATTATTTGCACAGTAATTCAACATTTTAAGAGTTATTATTTGCTAAAATATAAAAATGGCCAAGCACTGTTGGGGTGTGTGCAACCGGTAGGGTCACCTGGGGTATGGTGGCCTCACTGATCAATTCTTTACAGTATACAGTGGAGCACACCATTATTGTGCCCTGCTTGATATAGTAAGCTCTTCAGTTATTACAATGGCATGGGTTTTTAAATGGATTACTATTATATTTTTTAAAAACAATGCCATTGTTTTGATGCTTTTAATATTTAGAATCTCAGATTATACTTTCTCTTTATACTGTTTTTGTTTTTTTCTTTATACTGTTTTATTTCCACAAAATTACTTTATTAAAAATTACTAATATTAACTTTCATTAATGGTACAAAAATATTACTCTTGCTTTATAATTTCTTGCTGCTAAAAGCGAAGAGAAATGCTTTAAGATATTTGGCTTCTAATTGGATAATTTGCCTGCAGCCACTTCTAGAATGGTCAGCCTTGGAGGGGATTAATGGTTGATAATGCTGTTGTACAAGAGACTTTTGTGCAACTTTCTGACTATTGCAGCAACTTAAAGTTTATCATAATTAACAGTAGTTTTCATTAGACAGGGTAAGAAATCATACAAGTTAAGCACAGGAACAAATTAAGGAAACACATACTCACTTACCAATACGCAAGTAAGAAGGGGACCCCAGTATGCCCAGCTGCTGAAGCCACAGTGACAATATGGCCATGATTATTCTTCATCATCACTGGAAGAAATGCTTTTGTAGTCTAGAAATAGTATTTATTAAGAGGAAAAGACATATTGTTATTTCTGATTTGCAGACCCATTGGGAATATTTCTAAACAAACTATATTTTATTAATATTTTTCCTAGAATAAAGGGAAAAAACCTAGATTAATTGCCATATGTGGTAACATAAGGCAATAGGATAGGATGCCTAGATTGGAAAAACTAAGCAAAGCAATGGATACCGAAAACTTTGAGACTCCATTTCATTTAAATTGCGAACTTCTACTATTCCCTAATTCTCCCTCATTTTGTCATTGATGTTTTCTATCATTTCATATATTGAATAAATATAATAATCTAGAGTTATCAAAAGAATTTGTATGTAATGTTAAATTGTTAGAAAATAGTTTGGTCATGTCATCAAAATACTGAAATGAACAGCAATCTTCCAGTAGTCACAGAACAATTCATGTGATAAATATTGAGCACCTACTATGTGATGGGGATTCAAAAACATTAAGACAATGCCCTACATTCTAATAAAGATAGAAAGACAGGTAAATTCAGTTATAAGGATACAAAGTTATAAAGATACAAAAACAGGTGTCAATAACTTGGGAATATTGACGTAATACAATGCTGCATTTTCTCCAATTGCAATATTCTTTAGAGATTGTGTATCCCAAACTCACATCCAAGAAAGCTTTGAGGGACTCTTTCAGGAACTGGCTATTTGGGCAGTTTTTAGCCTCTTCAGAAACTCTCTCTCTCCCTTTCTGTCAATATCTATAGACCTTGAATGTGAGGTTTATAATAAAGTTTACAAGCTTAAGGCGAGAAAACACTCAAGGCCTGAGACTCACACAAAGGAAACTGGGATCATCTTAACAGATCCACACAAGAGGGCTCAGATGACCCCTAATCCCTTCCTTGATGAACAAGATCACATAGATGAGAGAATCTAGTATAAAATTAAAACATATATAATACCTGAAGTTTATTATTAATTATTATTATTAATATTTTTAAGGGAGGAGGAAGAATGGTTGATTGGGATTTGGTCATGAGAAATGACCTTTGTTTTTTTAAAAGTCTACTTATTTTTTTAGTAATCTCTACACCCAACATGGGGCTTGAACTCACAACCCCAAGGTTCAGAGTGTCATGCTCTTCTAAGTGAGCCAGTCACCCTGAAAAATGATCTCTTTGTATGTTATTCTTCATACCTGGATAAAACTTCAGTATTAATTTGATGCATCTTTACATGTGCTGAAATCTCCATTTTAAACATAGTCTTTGGGTTTCACAAAAGGGAATGTTTTCATAAAAGAAGTCATACCTACCCAGAAATGTGCAAGTACATTAACTTCAAAAGTCTTTTCAATCTGAGGGTCTTGTGTTGCAAACAAATCCGATGTGTAGACTACACCAGCATTATTTACTAAAATACTAACATCTCCAACTTCTGCCTTCACCTTTAAAAATAAGACAAATACCTGCATCATTAAGAGTTATGAAGGAAGGTTTGCATGCAAGAATGATTAAAGAGCTATGTGTTCCTCTATTAGATATGGGAAAAAAGTAGTTTTGTAATCTATGTGCCAACATGGAAAAAAGAACCTTTTAATCTTAGCTACTTAATTTCAAAACAGCACTACCTGTGAGTCTGGTAGGTAGAAGTTTTCTTTTGCAATTTAGCCTCTTGACTTTGCTCTATTGATTACACCCTGAGAGGTGTTTGGCTAATAAAAACATAACCAAAAAAAACAAAAAAACAAAAAAACAAAACAAAAAACCATAACCAGGGGCAAACAAAAACAAAAAACAAAACAAAACAAATGAAAACACCCTAGCATTTATTTTTTTAAATATTACTTCAAAAGGTAAGCAAAAAAAAAATTTTTTTTAATTAATTGGCAAATGCAGGGACTATATGGGGAACTATGTAAAACTGATTATACCATTAAGCTGGTCACATCTTCTATTTATTTTTGTAGTCACTCCTTTCTGTTGCTCACCAAACTCTCTTCCTTAGGTGGCAGTTGGCCTAAGGGCTGGCAACACCAGCATATCTTATCTGATATTTTTATGGTTCTTTGAGTAACTAAGCTTCTTGGTGGATGGATCCTAGAGTTACAATGAATTCTGTTATACATTGTATTCCAAATAAAAGCTAACTTCTGTTAAGAGTTATCATATTTAGATAGTGCTGCAGTGTGCTGGGGGACTGAGGGGGAGGTGGCAAAAAGCCTGTTAAAGGCTTTCATTGTGCTATGCATTTTGTACGATTCCATTATTTATCTCATTTAATTCTCACAATAATTCCATGAGCTGACAACTTTTGGTATGCTCATTTTAGAGATGAGGAACATGAAAAACAGAATGGCTATTTCTTTCCCCAGATCACATGGCTGTTAAAGGTCACATGGAGCTGAGACTCTTCCAGATCTTCTCACCCCAGAGCCCAAGACAAGCTTCAAAACCTCAAACAGAAAGGAAGCCAGGGGGTGGAATACCCATTAGCGACCCCATAGGGCATTGGTGTGCCAATTGCTGGAAGCTTGTTCCAGCCAGAAATGAATTTCATCAGGTTGTATTTAAATTATTAAAGAGTCAAGCCAAGATATTTGGTTCTTCATCAACACTATTTGTACCTATATCCATTTCTCTAGCACCATATTAAAACTGTCATTTGGAATAATGCCCCTAAGATATAGAGAAAAACTGGACAGTGTGTGTGGTTGAAATGATGAAGCTGCTGTAATGCCTCTGAAGTAGGATGACTTAAAATATAATTTGCCCAGACACACTTGTCCCTTCCTCCATCCTTGAGCTCCCCATATCATCGCCTCTTATCTCTACACAGTATGAATGTCTGCTTTGCACATTTCTCAGTAATGAAAGCAAGCTGTGAGTTTAAATGGTTAGGTGACATAAAAATGTCCTGCTACTAAAATAATCACATTGCGGTAACTTCAAAATATCTGATAATCACCTGTCATCACACACGTTCTGTTTAAGCACATAGTTTATCCTGGAGCAATTTCAGTAGAAATACTTGGATTAAAACACACAGAATAGGTTCAAATACTGAAATTACCTTTTCCAGAACAGTCTATTCCCAGATGAGTCTAGAGATGATCATTGTGTACTGATCTAAAAACTTTACATCATTAATAGATTTAATCCCTCTTAAAACCCTGAGATAGGTACTTGCTGTACCTTTTATGATTGGGGAAACTTATGCACAGAGACGTTAGCTAACTTGCAGTGATAGAGGCAGTAGTAACTGAAAGAATGTACATCTCTCACAGTTAATTTAAGTAAAATAGTTACTATTAAATGCAGATGTTTCTCGTCTACTGGCCTTGCTCCTACTGTACCCCCTTGTAGGAAAGCTATTTCCCACCACTAGTCTGGATAATTTCTACTTAGTCTTTTTTTTTTTTTTAGAGAGAGAAAAGGAGAGAGCAGGGTGTGTGTGTGTGTGTTGGGGGGGGGCATGGCATGGCAGGGTGAGGGGCAGAGGGAGAGAGGGAATCCCAAGCAGGCTCCACACCCAGTGCAGAGCCCCATGCAGGGCTCGATCTCATGACCCTGAAATCATGACTCGAGCCGAAATCAAGTCAGTGTCTTAACCAACAGAGCCACTCAGGCATCCCAATTTCGACTTATTTGTTTGACTTATCTCAGGCCTCACCAGTAATAGAGGCATCAGTTTGAGATAAAAGATTACAATTCAGGGGCACCTGGGTGGCTCAGTTGTTGATCCTTTGGTTCAGGGCATAATCCCGGGGTCCTGGGATCGAGTCCTGCATCAGGCTCCCTGCAGGGAGTCTGCTTCTCCCTCTGCCTATGTCTCTGCCTCTCTCTCTGTGTGTGTCTCTTATGAATAAATAAATAAAGTCTTAAAAAAAGATTAAAATTCAAAAATAGAAGTTAAAAATGTCCTCAAATCTAAAATTCACTTAAACCAAGGAGGTTCTCAAGGCTGGTGGAATCAGAATCTTTATACTATACTGATTCAGATTATCCAAAGGTGAGGTCTAGGAATGTGTATTTCATGGAATTTTCCCAGGTAATTCTACTGACTTTCTTACTATTGTAGTATGTAGTTAACAAGCACATGTATGAATGCTTTGGGAGTGAAACTTCATTATATATACATAGCACATCTTAGTTGTATATAGAAGAGACAAATACTGTTTTACAGAAATAAATCTATCTATGATCAAAACCTGATAAGCAGTTAAATTTATCCTAATTCCCTAATCCAGTTCCTTGATGAGGCCTTTGAAGACCCTGTCAGTGATTTGCAGTATCATGCAAGAATTTACTTGTAGCAGAAGCAGATGGGTGAGGCATGGGTATGTGGGGTACTAAATATGCTGATTCTTGGGCCTAGTCCTCAATCCACTGAAAGCAAACCTCTGGGGTGTCTTTTTAAAAAATATTTAATTAATTTATTTGACAAAGAGAGAGAGCACAGAGGGAGAGGAAGAAAACACAGAAGGAGAGGGAGAAGCAAGCTCTCTGCTGAGCAGGGATCCCGGTTTCAGAACTCAATCCCACGACCCTTGGGTCATGATCTGAGCCAAAGGCAGATACCTGACCTACTGAGCCACCCAGGTATCTCTGGGGTGTTTGTTTTTAACAAGCTCTGTGGACGATTCTACAACACACTGAAGTATGGGAAACTCAATTATACGTTCTAGTTCTGGATCTGCCAAGACTGCAAAACCTTGGGCAAAACTTCTGCTATTTTGTTTGTATCATGATGCTGAGATCTCTAGAATCCCTCTCAGCTCCGACATGATGCAATCCTTTTTTTTTTTTTTTTTTGGCTTTCTTTCTTTTTTTTTTTTTAATTGGAGTTCAATTTGCCAAAATATAGAATAACCCCCAGTGCTCATCCCATCAAGTGCCCACCTCAGTGCCCGTCACCCAGTCACCCCCACCCCCCGCCCACCTCCCTTTCCACCACCCCTTGTTCATTTCCCAGAGTTAGGAGTCTCTCATGTTCTGTCTCTCTTTCTGATATTTCCCACTCATTTTTTTCTCCTTTCCCCTTTATTCCCTTTCACTATTTTTTATATTCCCCAAATGAATGAGACCATATGATGTTTGTCCTTCTCCAATTGACTTATTTCACTCAGCATAATACCCTCCAGTTCCATCCACGTTGAAGCAAATTGTGGGTATTTGTCATTTTTTTTTTGTGGGATATAAGCAGTAACCTTCCTAGTACTGCATGGACTTTATTTTTTTTATTTTTATTTTTTATTTATTTATGATAGTCACAGAGAGAGAGAGAGAGAGAGAGAGAGAGAGAGAGAGAGGCAGAGACATAGGCAGAGGGAGAAGCAGGCTCCATGCACCGGGAGCCCGATGTGGGATTCCATCCCAGGTCTCCAGGATCGCGCCCTGGGCCAAAGGCAGGCGCCAAACCGCTGCGCCACCCAGGGATCCCCTATTTGTCATTTCTAATAGCTGAGTAATATTCCATTGTATACATAGACCGCATCTTCTTTAACATGATGCAAACCTAACCAAACACAAAATTTCACCTTCTTTGCAGAGCTATAAATATCTTCTCGGTTACTGCAGTCCACTACAAAGGCATGAACCTTCGCACCCAGTCTCCTGCATTCAGCAGCTGTGTCCTCAATCCCATGCTAGGAAAGGCAACAAAAAGGATAGAGAGGACAAAATAAATGACATGAACATATTACATCAACAGCTGAAAATAATTGAGGATAGATCGTTTGACCAAGCATTAGGCAAGAATTTACCTGGACACATTTTTGGCAGGAATATAGGTACACTTTGCTCTTAGTACTTTGAATAGCTTCTTTTATTTGAAACTAAACTTCTTTAAAGAACATAAAAATCTTAAAAGACTAGTTTTGTATTCATGAATTTTACATACTTTGTGAATGTGTGTATGTATTTCATAACAAGATTTTAAAAATATTATTAAATTTTTTCTTTCTGTGTCACTAAAATATATTCACATAATTTTCAAGCTGCAAAATAAATAAATAAGGAGTTAATTACAGTTCATTCATTCATTCATTCATTCACTCATTCCTTTAACATTTTAATGTGTAGCTCATAGTCACGGTGCTTAGAGGAAACTTGTAGACACAAATATGAATGAGACAGAGTACTGACTTCAGCAAACTCACAGTCTAGTAGAAAGAAACATAAAATAAATATAAAATTTAGGTAGGACATGTGGAATTGTTATTTTGTTGGAATAAAGGATTGAAAATTGGCAGTTTCATATGATTCAAACTAATATGTTATGGTAAGTATTATAACAGAACAATATACAGAGAGTTACTGGAATACAGAGGAGGGGCATTCAATACAATTCTAGAAGAAAAGGTACCAGAGTTGGGTCTTAAGGGTAAGTAGAACAGCCAGGTAAAAAGCGGGGAAAGGGCATGCAGACTGTAAACAAAGGGATGGATAGGAGAAAGGTCCAGTGGTAAAATATTAACAGATTGGTGTTGTTGAGTCATAGGATTCAATGCCCAAATCAAAGGGCATTGCATGTCATACCAAGTTTTATCCAAAAAGTTAGGGGGTGGGTACTGATTAAATCACAGAGTCATATTTGGGTATCATACTGATTACTCTTGCTAAAGTATAGAGGACAGATTTTAGGGGTCAATGCTATAGGAAGAGAGAAAAATTAGTAGGCAGTTTACAATAATTCAGCCATCAGATGACACAGGCTTGAACTGTGGCCTTACTAGAAAGAATGTAGAGAAGAGAATCAGCCATAAAACATACCTTTAGGAGGTAAAGTCAGAAGGACTTGGTGATTGGACGAGGAAGGTAGGAAGAACCAAAGCTGAAGCCCTTGCTAAAAAGGGCTAAAAACTAAAAAGTTTAAGTAATTGGCAGTATGGTGTTGCAACAAGTCAGATGGAGGTCATAGATGTGAGATGTGAGAAAAGGAATGACGAGCCCCATCTGGAGTGTTGATTTTGTCACCTTAAATTTGTGATCAGACCATAGGGTTCTGTTTTTGTTTTTCTTTTTTTGTTTCCATTTTTGTATGTTTATTGGTTTGCCTTTACCAATTTTATAGCTTTTTCATTGTAGAAAATGTCTGAAACCATACCTTGGATTGAGGGTTAGTCTGTGAACTCTGCAAACCAAGAAATTATTGTCAGCTAATGCACAAGTAGATGAACTTAATACATTTACCCAAGAGAGAATAGCAGGGCAGAACACTAGTGTGCAAATTTGCTGGTAAACTGTAATTACTCTTTCAGAAAACCCAAAATCTGGACAGCTACAGAAAGAATTTGCAGTTTGCTCAGTAAACTTACTGTGACAGGAAAAGGAAATAGGGTGTTTTTGCTTTTGCTGAAATTTCTCACACAAACTGTTTGTCCTCTGATGAGGAGCCCTTATTCCCCAAGGGACACTGGAACATCTCAAGTAAACCTTATGTTGCCCTCCTGTACCTCCAGGCAGCTTTTGGTCCCTTCCTTTAAAAGTGTATTTCAAAAAAAAATAAAAATAAAAAAATAAAAAAAAATAAAAAAAAATAAAAGTGTATTTCATTAATGTAGCATATACACACAATGGAGTATTATTCAGCCTTCAAAAGTAATAAAATTCTGACACATTCTACAGCATGGGTGAACCTTGTTGATGTTAAGCTTAATGAAACAGAACAGATACAAAAAGACAAACATTGCATTATTCTCGTTCTAGAAGCTACCTAGCATAGTCAGATACAAGGAGAGGGAAGGTGGAATGGTGGTTGCCAGGGGCTGGGGGAGGCGGGCTGGGGAGTAATTGTTTAATGGGTGCAAAGTTTCTTTTTGGGATGATGAAAAAGTTCTGGAGATGGATAGTAGAGGTCATTTTGTAATAATGGGAATGCACTCAACACAACTAACCTGAATGCTTAAAAATGGTTGAAATAGAAATTTTTATGTAATATATATTTTATCACAATAAAGTTTAAAAAGTATATGGTACTGATTCTTTGGGTATTTCTAAAATTCAGTCCTTATTTGGAACAAATTCTACAATAAAACTCTATCTGCCTTTATTCCATTTGTGGAGATTTGCTTAGTACTGGTTGGGTTTCTGCATCAACAGACACAGTGCATATTGGTAAACCCGTCCTAACTTTACATCTGCAATCGTGCTTTTGCCTATCTCCCTGGTCTTCCTTGCTTAGGGCCAAGGGCTGCACTCCACACCTCCTGAACTATGCAACAAATTTAAGTTCTAAATTCTGCCAGGAAAAATTTTAGACAGTCTCCATATTCATTTGGTAAGAAATAAAAAGTAGGCAGACTTAAAATTTTGCTCAGTGCAGTGGGACTGCTTGTTATTCTTTAACATTTCCCTTGTTAACCTTTTTCCTAATGTGCTGGATTCAGTTCTCAATTTTTAATCCTGGGCTTTCCTTTAAGTCTTTACTCATCATTCAGGCAGCCTGGGTGGCTCAGCGGTTTAGCGCCGCCTTCAGCCCAGGGCCTGATCCCGGAGACCCGGATTGAGTCCCATGTCGGGCTCCCTGCATGGAGCCTGCTTCTCCTTCTGCCTGTGTCTCTGCCTCTATCTCTCTCTGTGTGTGTCTCTCATGAATAAATAAATAAAATCTTTTTTAAAAAGTCTTTACTCATCATTCTTTGCCCTCTATCCCACAACTGAAACTTTTTGCCCATTACCTAGACTACTAAACATCTACATGTTTTTGATTCCTTCCATTGCTTTTTTCCATTCATTAATTCATTTTCCATGTGACAGTCTTTGAGTATATAGTAGGTGCTCACCACTTGCTATACATTTATCTTCACAAACTTATGTAAACAGGCATGGGGGTGAGAATGGTCAAGAAATGTGAGATTATCTACATAAGACAATAAAAAAATTATGGCATCCATTCCGGGCAGAATAACAAAGCTGAAGCCACCACTAATTCCTCCCTAAATTCATGCTCCTTTTCTGTATACTTCATAATGTGTAGGAAGATGTCTGTTCTCAACATCCTGAGAAGGATATCTTTGGGCATTGCTATCCTGGCTGCTTGACTTAACCTGAGAAATTGTCTCTGGGGACAATTTGCCTTTGCACTCGAGGGAAAGAATTTTATCTGGTCCCTCTTTGCCCTTCCAGTTTGATCTGAAGACAATCTAAAAAACTCTTCTCTTTTTGACTCATTCTCAGTATAGCCACCAGCCCAAAAGTTTTATATTTCTAGGTTCTGCTGCCTGGACTGCTTGAAATTTCCACCCTACTCTCCCTCTCCAGCCAAGTTCAGTGACTCTCAGACTATCATAATTTTAAAACCCATAAAATTTCAAGAAAAGTGGACTGCAGTGTAGACACTGAACTAGAACTGCCAATCTTTTACTTGGCTAAATTAAAACCAACATAGAAACTATCAGTTACTATCATTGTAATTTCATTAAATATATATGTATATTTTATCCACAAAAAAGTGCAAAGGATATAATCTCAAAATAATAGATGGCTTATTTAAATAGAATGAATTTAACATAATACATACTCACTACATTATCCTTAATTTTCTGATCACTTCTGCTATAACTTCCCTGGCCTGCAAAACCAGCATCATCTCTTGCCTGGACTACTGCTAGACTCCTACCTGCTCTCCACTGGCTCCTCTGGGAAAAGCCAAAGCACAAACAGTAGCTTGTGGGAAACTGTATGATCTGGAGCTGCTGCTTCTTAAGTTTCTAGACCAGTGCTGTCTCATAAAATATAATGCGAGCCAGGTACTGAATTTTAAATTTTTTTCTAGTAGCCACACTTGAAAAAATAAATTTTTTTTTAAAAGATTTTATTTATTCATGAGAGACAGAGAGAGAGAGAGAGAGAGAGAGAGAGAGCAGTGGAGACACAGGCAGAGGGAGAAGCAGGCTCCATGCAGGGAGCCCAATGTGGGACTCGATCCCGGGTCTCCAGGATCACACCCTGGGCTGAAGGCGGCACTAAACCACTGAGCCACCTGGACTGCCCGAAAATTTTAAATTTAATTTAGTAATATATTTTATTCAATTTAACATATACAAAATATTATTTTGGAGTATTTGTTATTATTATGAAATATTATAGTTCAACATTTAATGTATGTAAAAGTTGTAAGATAATTCAACATTCCTTTTTTCATACTATCTTTGAAATCCTGTGTGTAATTACACAACAGCACATCTCAATTCAGAGGAGCTACATTTCAAATGCTCAATGGCCATAGTAGCTAGTAGCTAGTACCTACCATTGTGTTTGAAAGGATAGATCTAGATTTTTACTTTTTTCCCTTCCCTCACTCTGTGCATTTACTGATCCCTCTCTGCAGAGATATGAGGGGCTCAGCACCATCTGCCTTTTCTGATCTTGACTCAACTATCTTCAACTCATGAGGCGTTCTGTATAAGACGAACATGTTCATCCCTCTTCCCCACCACCACCATAGAGATTCCCTATCCCCTTTCATATTTTACTTTTTAAAATACTTATCACCTTCCAGCAATTACATAATTTATGATGCAGCATGTTTTATTTTATTGTTCCTTGTTCATGAAGTTTGTGTTTTTTTTACTGCTGTGTCCTCCGCATTAGAAGAGTGCCTGGCAGATAGTAGGTACTCAATAAACATTTACTGAATAAAAGCACTCCACTCTGAAGTGGAGAAAATTTTGTACAAATGAGCACAGGGCAGTGGGAATCATTAACACAGATGTGTCACCTAATTCTTAGCTCCAAATCCTCCACTGTTAGCTTAAATTTCACTTTGTGAATGGATAATAACTAATGTGTGTTTACCATGTGCCAGGCACTGCTAAATGCTTTGTGTGTGCTTTTTGGTATAATCTTCCCAGTCCTTTAAGGTAAGATAAGTAGTTATTTTCTCTATTTTGCAGGAAAGGAACCAAAAGCTCTAGGAAGTCAGAAGGTAGCTCATGAAGAGGTGGAGAGTTCTGCTGAGTTTGAGTGTACCACCACGCCAGGCATTTGCCATCAGTGACCACATCAGATTAGACTGGGCCTAGTTTGTATCTTTCATTGCATGTACAATTATTTAAAGTCTATTTTCCCTACAAGATTAGGGGCATGGGACCTTATGTCCTATTTGCTGCCGTGTTCTTACTATCCATGCAACAGACACTCAGTAAGTATTCACTGATTGCTATCTTAACCATCTGCTCACTGGGCGAGCTCTTACCTAACTTCACATTCCCTGAATTTTTGTTTACAGCTACAGTGCTGGATGTTGACTACTGTGTATGGGATGGCTCTTCAGGCCATCAGGTGCCCTGCCTAAACCTCTCTGTCCATCTACCGCTGGCCCTATAAAAGGTTACATTCTAAATCCACCTCTCTTCCTTAAGCCTGTACCTATTCTTGTAAACCATTATGTAAATCGAAGAGATTTTCCCTTTTCTTTTCTTTTTATTCTAAATTTTTTTGCCTAGTTTTACGTTTTTAAGTAAACTCGATGCCCAACATAGGGCTTGAACTCAACGACCCCAAGATCAGGAGTTGCATGCCCTACTGACTGAGCTAGCCAGGTGCCCTAAAGAGTTTTTTCTTTTATACTGTTTTTAACTAAAAGATGATTTTAAAAATTATTTTTGGCAATTGCTATGATACAGTATGTTGCTTGCTGCGGGTACCTTTTAAAGACACTTATCTCAGTAACAGCAAGTCGGATTTTTCTTTCTTAAGAGGTGCAAGCCTCTTAATAGACTAACTTAAAACCATTACTCTTTCCATTTGTTTAAGATGGAGGGATCAGTGAAGATAGAGGGATCAGTGAAATCAGGCTCTGGAGGAGATGACAAATTATTTTCTGGGCAAAAGTAAGGATACCTTTACAATGCAAAATTAGTGATGGGTAGTACCTGGGAATCTTATATCCTCTAGGTCCATTTATCCTGTAATCATAAATATTAATGGAACTATAAAATGCCAAGGGTAATTTCTTCTCCCTAGTTTATAGAGATGCCGTATGCAGTTGTTGCCCACAGAATACATCCATGACTACAATTAAAGGTGCCAGAAAGGAAAACATAGGAAGCACTATTACCTTATTTATATCCCACAGAACCAGTTTGCTTTTAAGTTTGGCAAATTCATAGGCAGTTAGTCTCCCAATTCCATGGCCAGCTCCAGTAATCAGGACGATTTCTCCCGTCACTGATTTTCTCTTCTTAGGAATAAAAAGCTTCAGGAGCGACTCTAAGGTGAAGATGATCAGTAAGGGCAGAAACTGGAGGCACTGCAGAAAGAATTTCATCCTTCTCGTTGCCGTGAGCTTTTGGCGTGTGTCCTCTCACCAGTCACTCTAAACTGCTTCTGGAGGATTGTTCCGTCAAACACCAGATGGAATTTTTTTCTTGGAAAAAAAGCCAAGAGCAAGCAAGGGCTTCTTTATCAAAGAGAAACAAACAACTCTGAAACCGTTCCTTCCGCTGGGCTGGGCTTGGTTTGGTTAGGTCTTTCACAATTGGTTCGGGCTGCAGTGCGGAGCGGCTGCTCGCCAGCTCAGAAATCTGGGAGGGACAAAATCCAGGGGAGGGCAAGGCTTCCCGGGCCGCTCATCCGTGACCCACTACCTCCAGGCTTGGCTGCCGCTTGTTTTCCTAAACGTTGGTCATTCCTCTGCAAGTTACAAAGATAGCTGACATTGTCCGCAATCCAGATGCTTCTTTGGAACTTGATGCCCACCACTAGTGAAGGGATGGAAATGCAGTTTCATGTCTTAAAAGGAACATCGGGTGAAGGTCAATTGTTCTGCAAGCCCCCTCCCCCCAACTCCATCCTGAAATGTTGCTCTCACATTTTAGTGTGAACCAAACTCGATTCCCGGATGGCAGAGAAAATCAAGGCCCAGGAAAAACCGTATTAAATCGTAAGGGATTGTTTCCACAAAGAAGAGCAGTATATTTGGATAACCCTTTTCACTCAACCTGTTGGAATTTGGGGAAAAAAATATTACACTTAAGTAACTATATTCTTATCCAGGTTAATCACTGCTTCCAGAATGAATAATAAAATAGAAAGAAGATCACCTTGCATAAAGATTACCTATGCAATTTTTGGTTTAGTAGCCTCTTCATATAAGTATTCAATATACAAATAGTGAATTAAAAAATCCTGGAGATTGGTTACTGAAAAAAAAAAACCAATTCTGGGTTTGTGTGCAGGAAGAGCTTAATAATTGTATGTTACATGTATTTTTCGATTTAGTTCTTGATAGTAATTGAATTGGGGCTTTTTGTGAGACACTATGGTATTTGGAAAGAGACGTCTGTCATGTGGGTGACTGATGGTCACTCTTTATATTTAAGAGGCAGTTATGAGGAGTGCCGGGTGGCTAAGTAGGTTAAGCATCTGCCTTCAGCATGGGTCATGATCCCAGGGTCCAGGGATTCAGTCCAGCTGAGGTCTCCCTGGTCAGCAGAGAACCTCCTTCTCCCTCTGCCATTCCCCTTACTTGTGCTCTCTGGTTCTATCTCTCTGTCAAATAAATAAATTTAAAATCTTAAAAAAAAAAAGGCAGGAAGATAACAAAAACCTGAAGTTCACAAAGATTCATACTCATGTCTCTCTACCATCTGCCACTTTTTCTTATGGCTCTCAAATCTAAGTTTACAAATACTTGCACAGAAAGTTTCTAGTTTCCAGAGTTTTTTTCTCCCATATATATTATCCCAATAGATTTTTTTTTTAAAGCCTCTTAGGAAGTAGAGAAGAAAACTATTTGTCTCCTTATTTTATAAATGAATAGATCAGTTAGATTAACTTTTTAAAGCTCCTGCAGCAAGTAAAAGCATAACTGGGGCTAGATGCAGGTTCAGTGTTTCTCAAACTTTTTTGCCCAATACTTATAAAATGTGATGTTTTAGATGTATATATGTGTTTGCTTTCATATATGTTGACTTTCATTTGTTTAGGCTCTGACTCTAATATTTTCTATTAAGAAAATTGTATTTGGGGCACCCTGATGGCTGGGTTGGTGAGCATGTGACTTTTGATCTTGGGGCTGTGAATTCAAACCCCACATTGGGTATAGTGATTACTTAAAAAAATGCAATCTTAAAAAAAAAGAAAAAGAATTGTATTTAAAGAGAATCAGGTATTTCTGACCCACTAAATTGACTAGAGTTTCCCTGGTCTAGGGAAAGAACCCAGTGTTTGAAAATAGGCACACCTGATTCCCACGTGTGGATGTGACTTCATCTTCCTGAGGATGTTTCCTAATTTGTAAAATTGGGATGTTATTAATACTCACCCTATAGAATTCTTGTGAAGCTCAAATGAATTAACATAAAACAGTGCTCTATCAACTATTCAACTCTATGTAAGTTATAATTAACACTAATATAACTATAATGTGGGTGATTTGACGAGTGATAATTAGCTACTAATCTGACACAACAGCACAGTGTGCAACTTTATATATTTGTGGTTTTTAAAAACACTTTTCATTGGGAAAGTTTAAAATGTTTTCCGTGTAGAGCATCTTAGTTTCATGGTGCCCTCCAGGCTGTTGAGTGGCATTATAGAAAGGGGAAAAGGGGGTAAGGATAAGGAGCCCTTCATAGATGATTTGGTCACTTATGATGACTAGGCGTTATGCTAAGTGCTTCACATATAGACAAAGTTCATTTTATCCTCTCAACAGTCTTAAGAAGTAGGTTCCATGAGATGTCTATTACATGAATAAAGAAATAAAGGATTAAGAGAAATAAGCAAATCACCTAAGGTTAGTATAAATGATAGAATTGAATTTAGATCTAGGCCATTATCACTATACTATGTTGCCTTTTTTCTTAGGGCAAAGAAGAAAAGCTAGGCCAGCCCTAAATTACTTTGAAAATTCCAAAGGATAAAAACTATTACTTATAATACTTCCTTTTAGGGATCCCTGGGTGGCGCAGCGGTTCGGCGCCTGCCTTTGGCCTAGGGCGCAATCCTGGAGACCCAGGATCAAATTCCGCATCGGGCTCCCGGTGCATGGAGCCTGCTTCTCCCTCTGCCTGTGTCTCTGCCTCTCTCTCTCTCTCTGTGTGACTATCATAAATAAATAAAAATTAAAAAAAAATACCTCCTTTTAATAACTCCTACAGCATTCATAACACCTCTTCCTCATATCATTAGGTAACTTAATCCCTATTTAACAGCAATAGAGTCCGCTATGAAAACAAGGATTTTATTTATTGTTGTTGTTGTTGTTGTTGCTTTTTTAGAACATGTGTGGGTGGGGTGGGGGAGAGATCTCAAGTGTGGAGCCTGATGTGGTACTCAATCTCACAACCCTGAGATCATGAATTGAACTGAAATTAAGAGTCAGATGCTCACCTGACTGAGCCACCTAGACACCTCTAAAACAAGGATGTTAATTCTTGCTAACTTTTTATCAGCTATGTGATATCTGGTTAATTACTTACCTTCTCCTGAGATCTCAGTTATTTCATCTGTAACATGGATATAATAGAGTTTGGTTGAGAAAATGAGATATTTAAAAAGCACAGAGCTGATATCTTACATACATATATACTTAATTAATGATAGCTATTACTGTATTTTAACCAGTCATCAGTATGAGGTTTATGTTTGCAAGGCTGGCTCTGTAGAGTCCTACTGGATTCAGAAGGAAAGGCCACCATAATTAGCAATTACGTAAACCAATGAAGAACAGTCACTTTTCTTTTCCCTGTTACTTTAAAGAACACAGAGGAAGAACATTCAGAAATGATTGCCAGACTGTGCTAAAGGTGGTACTGCCATTAATTTTTCAGTCATTCTGGGACAGAAGCCTCTATACTTGGCTCTGAAACCTGAATTTTAGAGCTTAGAGGGAGTGAAATGTTAACTTGTCCAATCACATTTTTTTTAAAGTAATGAATCTATGAATTCAAAGTAAAGAATACATCTGGTTTAAAAGTGGTTCAGCAGGGATGCCTGGGTGGCTCAGCAGTTTGGCGCCTGCCTTCCGCCCAGGGCGTGATCCCAGAGTCCCAGGATGAGTCCCACGTTGGGCTTACTGCATGGAGTCTGCCTCTCCCTCTGCCTGTGTCTCTGCCTCTCTCTGTCTCTCATGATTTAAAAAAAAAAAAAAAATCTCTAAAAGTGGTTCAGCAGGGTGGATAAAAACAAAACAATAACAATAACAAAAACAAGAGTCCTCAGTCCCACCCTTGTCTAACTCTTCAGATTAACCACTTTAATCCTTTTAATTGTCTCTTGTACTGTTGACTTCTATATCTTTAATAAAGGCTTACAGTGTCATTTACTGGTTAGTCAATAGGAGACATTGGTAATTGATTTTCTTCTATGACAGCTGAGGATGTAGCTCACTTATTCTACTCCTAACACCCTTCTCCCTATATATTCCCAATGTGATTATGTCACTATCCCTACTACTTTTTTGGTTATATTTAAAACATTTACATTTTTTTATGTCTTCTTCCTGCCACTGTATGATAAAACTTTTGGCTTTCCATTTTGTCAGAGGAGGGTATTGTTTTCTTCAGCTGTCCATTTCTATCACCCAACTTGTAATATCTGGTTTACTTTCATATTTTCAGGATTGATCCTATTTACTTTGTATTTTGTAACTGTAACATTTTCTTTGCTTGGTCTATGTTGTTTCTGAAAGCTAAAAGTCAACATAGAGCACTTACATTCTTGTGACTAACTAGTGGCCTTCCTCAGCAGGAGGCTGCTTATTCCACTAACTGGGACAGATTGGACCAGAAGAAATCACTGCCAACTCAAAACTATTCATCCTTGGCCTTTGTGAAGACTGAAGCAGCAAAATATGAAAGCAAACATTCTGAAGTTAGGTTGGAATTCCAGCTCTGTCATTCTCTAGTTGTGTGATTTTCAGTAAGTCATTTAAATGCTTTGTTTAAATTTCCTTCAGCATGCATTAACTTATTAAGAGACAGAACTGGTGGCTGATTGAAAGAACACAAAAGATATGAAGAAAATCCTTGCCATAAAGGAAGAGAAGGAGAAAAGTAGGCTACTTCTGACCCAGGGGGTTGATGGGAAAGGAAAGAGGATAGCGGTAGAAGCAAGTAGTAGGAGTCAAGTAACTGGACTTCCCATTCCAATCCTTATCCCTATGTTGCTGTTTATCCGGTTCCAACTTTTATAATACCTACTTCTCTACATTTCGAGGAATAAAATGTGTACAGTGTTAATGGCTTTTCATTGCACTTGGGATTAACTGCTAATTCCTTACCATAGCCTATAAGATCTTATGTGATTTGGCTCTTGGATCAAGATTTTTACATAAAATAAACCCAACTATAGTAGTTTAGTCAAATAGGGGTTTATTTTCCTTATTAGTCCAGAAGCAGGCTTTGCAGGACTGGTGCAACTAATTGAGGAAGTAAAAAAATAAAAAACAAACAAACAAACAAAAAACCCCTAAGGTTCCTTCTTGTACCCTCTTGTGCCATCCATGTGTGTGGCTTTTGTCATTAGGATCTTAAGATGGCTGCTCCTCCTCTAGGAAATGTGCCCTCCTTTCAAGCAGGAATAAAGGAGGGAGGGGAAACTGCAAAGGGTTAATAATTCCTGCTGAATCAGCCAATCTCTTTAGCTCAGGAAAATAATGGCCTTTCCAGAAAACCCACACAATAGGCTACCACGTTCATCTCATTGGCCAGGAAGGGTCATGTGGCCCATTTCACTACAGGGAGCATGGGGGGTAAGTTTTTAACTGGATAGATTTCTACATATGACATGGAAGAAGGGAGAATGAATAGATGGGTATTGGGAAACAAAGAGTCGTGTCCACCATACTGGCCACCTCTCTGGCTTCACTGCAGATCACACTTTCTGGTTTAGTAGTATGCTTTAGCACATTGACCTTTCTGTTGCTTGATTATGGCCAAGCTATTTTCTACCTTAGAGATTTTGCACTTATAGTCTTCTCTGCCTGGAATGTTCCTTCCCCAGCTTTTCCAGGGGGCTGGCAGCTTCATATCCTTAGGTATCTCCCAAGAGTGATCTCCTCAGCAAAGCCTTTGCTGACACTCTCCTCCTGTAATATAGTTAGTCCAGCTTCAATTATTCTTTTATGCAGAAAGTTGTTTACTTCCTTCATAGAACTTTCCCTGATATGCAATTCCTAGTTTGCTTAGTTATTTATAGTTGATTTACCTCCCCTAGAAAGCAAGTTTCATGAGAGCGGGACCTTGTCTATCTTGTTCACAACTTTATTCCTGGCACCTGGGGCAGTGCATGGTAAGTAGTAAGTAATCCATATTTATTATATAACGAAATGAATAGAACAAGGGGGAAACAGTTGGAATTATTAATCATTCT
Organism: Vulpes vulpes; assembly: GCF_048418805.1. Taxonomy (NCBI): domain Eukaryota; kingdom Metazoa; phylum Chordata; class Mammalia; order Carnivora; family Canidae; genus Vulpes; species Vulpes vulpes. The sequence continues at coordinate 54,831,213 of NC_132783.1, read as the reverse complement.
TATTTTTAGTATACCTAAAATCAATTCCAGTAATCACATACATCACTTTCCTATTTAAAAACATTTATTATTTAGCATTTTTTGCCTGTCTCACCAACTACTGTAAGAAGCCCTGAAAGTTGGCATGTGGTTACTAAATTAAAAAAATAAATAAAAAACAAAAGCCCTCACTTCTCTCCACCTAAGTTCTAACGATATCCATTTAATTTGGTATGTGGATAAATGGATGGTAATATAAATCAGTAAATATTTGAGATGACATTTCAGTCCTGCCCAAGAGTGGGCTAAGCACATGCTCACTACACTCTAGCAGACTCTAGTAGATGTCCCTGTAGGGTGGAACCCTGAAGACCTGCTCTCTAATTGTGGGACAGTCCTAGTAGTGAGGAGTTGGTTTTGTTCGCATGGTTGTGTCGTTCTGTATCGTAAGTCCACTCCAATCTCTCCTTAAGGAATATAGAGTCAGAAAACGAGAGCCTGAAGAATGTTCTATGACAATGCCTTTCTGTCTCCTGTTCCTGGTCAAATGTTCTGTGGCTCACTGCCTTACTTCTTCCTAGTGACTAATCTGTCAGCACACTTCAGAAGAGCTGAACCTTTGAAACAGAGCCTGCCTAACTACATTTCCAGTTTAAGCAGAGGTTAGTGGCTGTCATCGACAATGAGGGTAAAGTTTATCTGACCACAGGAAGCCACATCCAGATAGTTATTTTCCATTTTATTTTATTTATTTATTTTTAAAGATTTTATTTATTTATTCATGAGACACACACACACACACACACACACACACACACAGGCAGAGACACAGGCAGAGGAAGAAGTAGACTCCATGCAGGGAGCCCAACGTGCGACTTGATCCCGGGTCCCCAGGATCAGGCCCTGGGGCTGAAGGTGGCGCTAAACCACTGAGCCACCCGGGCTGCCCCATATAGTTATTTTTTAAAAGGCAAACACATTTTAGCAATAGTAGTTTACTATCTGGAAGAACTGGCAGCAATAAACAAACCTGGATACTAGTTGAAGTAGTAAGGACACATTTTATTCAGTAATATGCCTGCATGAATAAACTCAACTTCCCTGAAACAGAGGCTGGAAACTTTTTAAAGACTGGAGTGTGCCCAGGGAAAGGCACTGAGGGGCATTGAGGGGGTGAGTTGGTGATTCACGGGAGTAGGCCATCTGGGTTTGTTAACTGGTGCTTGTCAGAGAAGAAACAAACTTCTACCTGTAAGACAAGAGGCTGCAGTCCAAGTTGAAGAAAGTCATCCATTAAAGTTAGGCTCTCCCTGAATTACTGCATTTCAAACAGAGAGGCTCCTAGGTCCTTGAGGAAATAGTTCTGGCTAGCAGATTTTTCAGCACAAAGGGCAGAGAAAGGATTTATGAATGCAAGCTCTACAAAGAAACTGCTCTAAGAGAGGGGGTGTAGGCACTCTCTGCCTATCACAAGGCTTTGCCTGGAACAGTCCATTCTCCTGCATTGTTAACTTTTCCAGGCAGGTTTTTAAAGGGGATCTGGGGTTATCCTAGGGACAAGGCCTTACGCTACTAGAAGCCATACTAGTTTGGTCGATTCTCTTGGTGTAGAAGTTGTGATGGAGCTGTTACGGGCCGAGAGTTCTGCATTCTTCAGTCTTCAGAACAATACCTGTCAAAGTCTGATTCATCTGGCTCTTGAGAGAGTCGAAGTTTTATGATGCCTTGTGTCTATACCAGACCATTCAAACAACGGATCATGTACCTAAAAGTTACATATTTGCCACGTCAATAAGATAATGAATATAAAAAATGAAAGCCATATTACAGGGATCCCTGGGTGGCGCAGCGGTTTGGCGCCTGCCTTTGGACCAGGGCGCGATCCTGGAGACCTGGGATCAAGTCCCACGTCAGGCTCCCGGTGCATGGAGCCTGCTTCTCCCTCTGCCTGTGTCTCTGCCTCTCTCTCTCTCTCTCTCTGTGACTATCATAAAAAAATCAAAAAAAAATTAAAAAAAAGCCGTATTACAAACTGTTTGGACCAGCTGAATTGCCAATTTTCAGCCCAGCGGTCTGGCTAATTTTTGCCCCTTGTTTGTCTTGGGTGTTGCTCTGCAGTCCTGCTCCAAGCTGCGCCGCCAGCTCACAGCTGGCTTAGCCCTCCGCGGGTTTGCCAAGGTCGCATCCGGCGAAGCCTTGTCAAATTTAGCAACTGCAGCGCACTCCTTGGTAACTAAAAGGGTAAGAGAAAAGCCTTAAGTGGATTGCAAATCTCTCATCTACCTCCTTCTTCAGCAAGCACTTACTCAGATAGGACTGGGCGCCGTAGTTCATTACATGAGCTGCCTGCAACGCTCCTTGCCGATGAACAAAACGAGGTCAACAGCTTTCCCTCAACCCCTTTTCTTTCTTTCCCCACGCTTCCCCTTCCAACGCCCCTTCACCTCCACTCTTCCCTTGCGCTTTCTGGACATCATTTCCCACCACTCCACCCCAAGTACGCCTGCGCAAACGGGGAGGTCGTAAAAGCTGAGCGCCGCAAAGCCGGCGCTGTTTTTGGTTTACGGCGCGGCTGCAAACCGCTGCGCCGGGCGTTGGAAGTCGCGGGTCGCGGGTCGCGGGGCCCGGTTCCGCGGCGGCAGGCGCCGGGAGGGTTCGCGCCGCTCGCGGATCTGGTTGCCTTCGTCTCACTGGTGGAAGCGAGGGGTTGTGTTGGGAGAGCTCCAGGTCGTGTGCGTTTCTGTGAAGGACGTAGCTAGTCCTTCCCCGGAACGGGAGAGCGGCGCGGCCCTAGCGCCGGCTCGACCCCTGGGGCTGAGGCTGGGGCCGCCGCTGAGCGTGACCTCGCTCCGCGAAGCCGCGCGGGGCCGCTGATGGCCGAACGCTTCCTGGGCAAGACTTTGGCCACAGTGTCTCTCTCTGTGGCCTTGGCCTCTGTGGCTGTCCGGCCCTCGGGCTGTGGCAGCGCTCCGGCGTGCAGGTATTTCCTCTTCTAGTGCTGCCCACTCCCGGGTTCTTGGGTGTGGGTGGAGCCAGTGTTGAGTCGGCGGGTGCCGTAGGCTTTGCAGGCGTCCCGGGTTTTTGTGGCGACGTTCACGTTTTCAAAAAGGTCCCACGGGGGGGTCCCTGGGTGGCCCAGCGGTTTGGCGCCTGCCTTCGGCCCAGGGCGTGGTCCTGGAGACCCGGGATCGAGTCCCACGTCGGGCTCCCTGCATGGAGCCTGCTTCTCCCTCTGCCTGTGTCTCTGCCTCTCTCTCTCTCTATGTCTATCATAAATTAAAAAAAAAAAATTTAAAAAAATCCCAAAAGGCCCCACGGTGTTTTATCTGCCGTTTGAGGAGGATTGGTGGTAGCGATCTTTCTTGGTCTCTGCTACTGAAATTTGCCATCCTCCAGAAGTCACCAGTATTGCTGTCCTGCGGGAGTGTCAGTAGCACCTGTTTGGATGTGGTGTTGGCCAGTGCCGGTTTTTTTTTTTTTTTTTTTCGTGGTTGACCCTTGAACATTAAGGTTGAAATTAATACATGCATACAATTTAATGATGTGAACAGTATGAATGGTGTGAAATGAAAAGTGTAAGTCGTCATTCCTCCCCGCCACCTCTGTAGTAAGATCTCTCATCTACCTCTTTACTCCTGGGTAAATTAGAGATTTATGGTATGTCACGCTGCCTCCGTTTGTTTGTTTGTTTTTCCCTCTTAATTCATTGTGCAGTAAACACGATGTCCTAGATAGCGCTAGGCACGGAGTAATGAGCGAGTTTTTGAGGCTGTCTCTAGGAGTGGTTTTTAAAAAATTATTCTGGTTTGACATGTCGTGTTTACTTTAGGCAAAAGGAAATTTTCTTTTGTTCCCTCCCGTTTTTGCCCTGTCTTGTCCTCCCCCCCGCCCCTTATGGTAGCTGTTGGACCTTCTAGATTGAACTTCTCTTTTTCTCTCATTTTCCATTTCATTTGTCTTTTTTGTACAATGCTCTTACATATTTTACTTAAATTTATCTTCCAGGTTACTAAAGCAGACTTCAGTCCGGTGCATCAGATCTTTTATTGAATTGTAAATTTTGACAAGAACTTTTTCCCCCTTCTAATTGCTCTTGATAGCAGTCTTTTTTAATTTGATGGATGTAAAAACTCCTGAATCTGTAAGAATGATAATTAAAGTAAATTATCTTCTGTTTCGTGACTTATCTGTTATGGGTCAGTGGTTCTATTACTTTTCAGTCCTTTTTCCTTCTCTTCTCAAACCTCTGGTGGACACCGGTTATCCATTTATATTTTGATTAATGTAGGTAAAAGACATTGTTTTCTCAAAATGGGAGGACTGATTTCAGAACATTGGCATCATGTCACGTTCGTAGACTGGAAGGTTTCAGTTGAGCAAATTCCCTGCTGAGCATAGCTGCTTTAGCTTTATTTCCTGCTATGAACTATGGTGATATTAAGCCTAAATTGCTGCTGTATTCTCTAATACCAGAATTCAAAACAGAGGTTCTAGTTTGGCTTTATCCCAGGGGGAAACATAACTAATGCCAACATTTTGTTTGGAGAAGGAGAATGGCTGATTTCCATGGTCATTGCCCCACTGCCCACTTAGGACATTTGGGCCCACTTATTTCAAGCTTGAAACCTCTCAGACCTCCTCTTTTAGGAATGGAATCTGTCACCCACCCTTTTGTGCATATTCTCAAATATAATTTGTTGTATTTTGGTTTGTAGGTCAGTATGAGTCCATCTACTTTCTACCTGAAATTAGTTACAATCTCTTAATCACTGGTGGTGACCTGTTCTCTCTCCTGCTGTGGTTTTTGTTGGCCTTTTGTATCTCTTTTCAGTGGGATTTGGGGACGGACAGAATAAACATCTATGCTTTTTAAAATGTAACTTTGCATGTCAACCAAATTACAATTAAAGTAAAATTTTAAAAAATTAAAAAATATTCCAAGTTAAAAACAAAAAACCCAGTGTTCTTTGGAAGTCATGAATGCTATTAAAATTTTTTAAAATTAATTTATTTTTTAAAGATTTTATCTATTTATTCATGAGACACTCAGAGAGAGAGGCAGAGACACAAGCAGAGGGAGAAGCAGGCTCCATGCAAGGAACCCAATGTGGGACTCGATCCTGTTTTTTGTTTTTGTTTTTTAACTTAAATTCAACTTGCCAACATATAGTATAACATCCAGTGCTCATCACATCATGTACCTGCCCTCCTTAATGCCCATCACCCGGTTACCCTATCCCCCATCCACCTCCACTTCTGCTATCCTTTGTTCGCTAGAGGCAGAAGTCTCATGGTTTGTCTTCCCTTCTAAGTTTTCCCCACTCAGTCCTCCCCTCTTCCCTTGTGGTCCCTTTCACTATTTCTTATATGCCACATATGAGTGAAACCATATGGGGGTCCCTGGGCGGTGCAACGGTTTGGCGCCTGCCTTTGGCCCAGGGCACGATCCTGGAGACCCGGGATCGAATCCCACATCGGGCTCCCGGTGCATGGAGCCTGCTTCTCCCTCTGCCTGTGTCTCTGCCTCTCTCTCTCTCTCTCTCTCTGTGACTATCATAAATAAATAAAAATTAAAAAAAAACCCATATGATAGTTGTCTTTGTCTGATTGACTTTTTCACTTAGCATGATACCCTCTAGTTCCATTCATGTCAGTGTAAATGATGAATATTCATCCTTTCTGAAAGCTGGGTAATATTCCATTGTGTGTGTGTGTGTGTGTGTGTGTGTGTGTGTGTATACATCGTTATCCAGTCCAGGACATCTGGGCTCCTTCCACAGTTTGGCTATTGTAGACACTGCTGCTATGAACATAGGGATCTTTGGGGTAAATAACTAGTAGTGCACCAGCTTGCATTCCCACTAACAGTGTAAGAGGGTTCCCCTTTCTCCACATCCTCGCCAACCTTTGTTGTTTCCTGTCTTGTTAATTTTAGGTATTCTCACCAGTGTAAAGTAGTATCTCACTGTGTTTTGATTTGTATTTCCCTGATGACAAGTGATACGGAACATTTTCTGATGTGCTTGTTGGCCATGTGTAGGTCTTCTTTGGAAAAATATCTGTTCATGTCTTCTGCCCATTTCTTGACTGAATTGTTTGCTTTTTTTGGGTGTTGAGTTTGATAAGTTCTTTAGAGATCTTGGATATCAGCCCTTTATCTGATGTGTCATTTGCAAATATCTTCTCCCATCTTATAGGTTGACTGTTTCCTTTGCAAGAAGCTTTTTATCTTGATGAAGTCTCAATAGCTTATTATTGCTTTTGTTTCCCCTGCCTTTGTGGATAATGTCTTGCAGGAAGTTGCTGTGGCCAAGTTCAAAAAAGGTTACTGCCTGTGTTCTCTAGGATTTTGATGGAATCCTGTCTCAGTTAGATCTTTCAGTCATTTAGAGTTTATCTTTGTGTATGGTGTAAGAGAATGGTCCAGTTTTGTTCTTCTGCACGTGGCTGTCCAATTTTCCCAACACATTTTATTATTTTCCTGCTTTGTCGAAGATTAGTTGACCATAGAGTTGGGGTGGGGGGGTCCATTTTTGGGTTCTCTGTTCTGTTCCATTGATCTGTGTGTGTCTGTTTTTGTGCCAGTACCATCCTGTCTCAATCACAGCTTTGTAATACAACTTGAAGTCAGGCTTTGTGATGCCCCCAGCTTTGGTTTTCCTTTTCAACATTCCTCTGGCTATTTTGGGGTCTTTTCTGGTTCTGTATGAATCTTAGGATTATTTGTTCCAACTCTGTGAAAAAAGTCCATGGTATTTTGATAGGGATTGCATTGTATGTGTAGATTGCCCTGGGTAGGATTCCCTTTGCCTCTTTGGTTAGGTTTATTCCAAGATATCTTATGTTTTTTGGTGCAATTGTAAATGGGATTGATTACTTAATTTCTCTTTCTTCAGTCTCACTGTTTGTATACAGAAATGCAAGTTATTTCTGTGCATTGATTTTGTATCCTGCCACATTGCTGAATTGCTGGGGTGGAGTCTTTTGGTTCTCCATTTACAATATCATGTCATCTGTGAAGAGTGAAAGTTTGATTTTTTTCTTTGCCAATTTGAGTGCTTTTATTTCTTTTTGTTGTCTGATTGCTGAGGCTAGGACTTCTAGTACTACGTTGAACAATAGTGGTGAGAGTGAGCATCCCTGTGGTGTTCCTGAGAATGATACTTGTTGTAGGCTTTTCGTAGATGGCTTTTATGATATTGAGGTATGTTCCCTCTAGCACTATACTTTGAAGAATTTTAATCAGGAGTGGATGCTGTATTTTGTCAAATGCTTTCTCTGCATCAATTGAGAGGATCATATGGTTCTTGTCTTTTCTTTTAATGTGATCTATCATGATTTATTTATGTATGTTGAACCACCCTTGCCTCCCAGGAATAAATCCCACTTGGTCATGGTGAATAATCCTTTAACTGTACTGTTGGATCTTGTTTGCTAGTATCTTAGTGAATATTTTGATATCCGTGTTCATCAGGGATATTGGTCTATAATTCTCCTTTTTGATGGGGTCTCTGTCTGGTTTTGGGATCAGGGTAATGCTGGTGTCATAGAATGAGTTTGGAAGTTTTCTTTCCATTTCTATCTTTTGAAATAGCTTCAGTAGAATAGGTGTTATTTCTTCTTTAGTTAAGGTTTGATAGAATTCCCCTGGAAAGCCATCTGGCCCTGGGCTTGGAAGGTTTTTGATGACTGCTTCCATATCCTTATTGGTTATTGGTCTGTTCATGTTTTCTGTTTCAGTTTTAGTAATTTATTAGTTTCCAGGAATCATCCATTTCTTCAGATTGCCTAATTTGTTGGCATATAGTTGCTCATAATATGTTCCTAAAATCTTTTGTATTTCCTTGGTGTTGGTTGTGATTTCTCCTCTTTCATTCATGATTTTATTAATTTGAGGTTTTTTTCTTTTTTTTTTAAGATATTATTTATTTATTAGACAGAGAGAGAGAGAGAGAGAGAGAGAGACAGAAAGGCAGAGACACAGGCAGAGGGAGAAGCAGGCTCCATGCAGGGAGCCTGATGTGGGACTAGATCCCGGGTCTCCAGGATCACGCCCTGGGCGCTAAACTGCTGAGCCACCTGGGCTGTTCCCCCCACCCCCTTTTTTCTTTTTAATTAGTCTGGTTAGGGGTTTATTTATCTTACTAATTCTTTCAAAGAACCAGCTCCTACTTTTGTTCATTTGTTCTACTGTTCTTCTGATTTCTGTTTCATTGAATTCTGCTCAAATCTTTATTATTTCTTGTCTCCTGCTTGTTTTAGGCTTTATTTGCTGTTTTTTTCTCCAGCTCCTTTAGGTATGAGGTTAGCTTATATATTTGAGATTTTTCTAATTTTTTTGACAGAGGCTTGTATTGAAATGTACTTCCCTCTTAGCACTGCCATTGCTGTATCTCAAAGATTTTGAACAATTGTGCTTTCTTTTTTGTTAGTTTGTATGAGCCTTTTTAATTCTTCTCTAATTTCCTGGTTTACCCATTCATTTTTTAGTAGGATGCTCTTTAACCTCCAAGTATTTGAGTTCCTTCCTGAGTTTGTCCTGTGAATGAATTCTTGTTTCAAAGCATTGTGGTCTGAAAATATGCAGGGACTAATCCCAGTCTTTTGGTATCGATTGAGACCTGATTTGTGACCCAGTATGTGGTTGTTTCTGAAGAAAGTTCCATGTGCAGTTGAGAAGAATGTGTATTCTGTTGCATTAGGATGGAGTGTTCTGTATATTCCCGTGAAGTCCCATCTAGTCCAGTGTGTCATTCAAAGCCCTTATTTCTTTGTTGATCTTCTGTTTAGAAGATCTGTTCTTTGCTGAGAGTGGAATGTTGGAGTCTCCTATCCTTAATGTATTATTATCTATGTGTTTCTTTCCTTTGGTTATTAATTGGTTGATATAATTGGCTGGTCCCACATTAGGGGCATAAATATTTATAATTGTTAGGTCTTCTTGTTGGATAGACCTGTTAACTATGATATAGTTTCCCTCTTCATTTCTAACTACAGTCTTTGGTTTAAAATCTAATTTATCTGATATGAGGATGGCTACCCCACCTTTCTTTTTTTTTTTTTTTTTTTAATTTTTATTTATTTATGATAGTCACAGAGAGAGAGTGAGAGGCAGAGACACAGGCAGAGGGAGAAGCAGGCTCCATGCACCGGGATCCCGACGTGGGATTCGATCCCAGGTCTCCAGGATTGCGCCCTGGGCCAAAGGCAGGTGCTAAACCGCTGCGCCACCCAGGGATCCCCCCCACCTTTCTTTTGAAGTCCATTTGCATGATAAATGGTTCTCCACCCCCTCATTTTCAGTATGAAGGTGTTTTTAGGTCTAAAATGAATCTCTTGTAGACAGCATATAGATGGGTCTTGCTTTTTTATCCAGTGTGATACCCTGAGTCTTTTGCCTGAAGCATTTAGCCCATTCAAATTCAGAGTAACAATTGAAAGATATGAATTTAGTGCCATTGTATTACCTGTACAGTCCCTATTTCTGCAGATTGTCTCAGTTTCTTTGGGCTCCCTCTTCACTTACAGGCTCTCCCTTAATATTTCTTGCAGGGACTATTCTCCCTTAATATTCTTTCAGTTTTTGCCTATCCTAGAAGCTCTTTATTATCTCTCTTTCCATTCTGAATGACAGCCTTGCTGGATAAAGTATCCTTGGCTGCATGTTTTTCTCATTTAGTACCCTGAATGTATCATGACGGCCCTTTCTGGCCTGCCAGGTCTCTGTAGATAGGTCTGTTGTTCATCTAATATTTTTCTCCTTAATGTTAGGAATCTCTTCTCAAGCTGCTTTCACGATTTTCTCCTTATCTCTGAAATTTGCAAGCTTCACTATTATAAGTTGAGGTGTTGATTGGTTTTTGTTGATTTTGGGAGGGGTCTTCTCTATGTCTTGGATATGTATGCCTATTTCTTTCCCCAGATTAGGGAAATTCCCAGCTTTGATTTGTTCAAACATGCTTTCTGGTCTTCTCTCTCTCTCCACGTCCTCCGGAATCCCAATAATATGGATGTTATTCTTTTACAAATTATCACTTAATTCTTGGAGCCTCTCCTCGTGGGCTCTTAGTTATCTTTTCCTCAGCTTCCTTCCTTTCCGTCAACTTGTCTTCTATGTCATTTACTCTCTCGTCTGCCTCATTTACCTAGGCTGTTAGACCATCCAGTTTAGACTGCATCTCAGAGTATTTTTAATTTCAGCCTGATCTCATTTCTGTACTGAGATTCTCTAGTGACTTTTATGATTTTTTTCACATCCACCTAGTAACTCTATAATTGTATCCTGAATTCTGTCTCTTGATATTTTACTTAAATATATATCCATTAGATCAATGGCAGAGAGTATTACCCCTGGTTCTTTCTTTTGTGGTGAATTCTTCCTTTTAGTCATTTTGTTCAGTGCAGAATGGCTGTATGAGTGAGCAGAGTCAAAAATACCAACCATGACCCAAGCAAAATACACACTAGACAATCCCAAAGAGGTCAGGGACCAGAAAATAAAAGAAAAAAGACAAAGAAAAAGAAAAACAAATATAATCTCACAGAGTGGACCAAAATGGTGATCTACTTGGCCTGAGTGTATTTTGGTCTGTATGTTAGAAAGTACTAAGTTCCAAAATTATAAAAGAAGCAAAACTTACAGAAACAACAACAACAAAACGAAAGGAAAAGGGGGAGGGAAAATTGTGCAGGGGAGAGAATACAATCTCATAGAGTGGATCAAAGGGTGATACACTTAGTTCTGAGTGTATTTTGGTGTGTATGTTAGAAGGCACAAATTCCAAAATTATTAAAAAAAAAAAGCAAAACTTACATATATACAAAAATAAAATTGAATATGGCGAAAGGAAACCAAAAATGAGGAATGTATCTTAACATGTCATTGTAAAATATGAAAGTTAAAAAAGGAAAAAAAACTTTAAAACGAAGAGTTGATAAAACATTAAACTACTTGAGACTGTAAAAAAGAAAGAATTTTGGAAAATTTTAACCTGAAAGATAGATAAATGAATCATTAAAAAAAAAACCAAAAAACAAAACCTTGAGTTCTATATACTATTTTGCTTCAGTCCTGGAGCTTTCCAGTGCTGCTTGGTCAGTACACTTGCTATTCCCCTGTTCTTTCAGCTGGTCTTCTTTTTTTTTTTTTTTTTAAATTTTTATTTATTTATGATAGTCACAGAGAGATAGAGAGAGGGGCAGAGACACAGGCAGAGGGAGAAGCAGGCTCCATGCACCGGGAGCCCGATGTGGGATTCGATCCCGGGTCTCCAAGATTGCGCCCTGGGCCAAAGGCAGGCGCCAAACCGCTGCGCCACCCAGGGATCCCTTCAGCTGGTCTTCTGTGGGAGGGGCCTGCTGTGCTGATTTTCAGGTGTCTGTGCCTGGGAGGAGATGCTCCACCCCTTGCCAGGTGGCAAGGCTGAGTGTAAACAATTTGCCCTGTGAGGTCTTTGTTCCCTAGAGGCTTTTACACCTCTTTTGAGGGCGAAAGAAAAAAAAGAAGAAAAAAAATGGCTGTGTCCAGATCTCTAGCTCTGGAGCTGAGAGATCCTGGCATGTGCCAAACTGCAGACTCTTATTGTCTACTGGTTCAGATCCTCCCCTGGGGCAGGCGAGGCAGACAATGATTTGTGCAATTTGCAGGGCTCCGGCTGGGAGAGGTTTTCCCTGGTTGTGCATGCACCTGCTCCATCCCTCCCAGTGGAAGCGGAGGGTTGCCTTGCTTCTGGCTGTTTGCAGGGCCCTGGCACAGATAGGGTTCACCTGGGTTGAATGCACACCTGCTTGGACTCTCCACTCCTTTGTAGGGACCCAGTAAGGAGAGCATCACCCATTCCAGCCCCGGTCCATGGTTTGTGGCAGAACAAGCGGAGCCTTCTCCTGGGCTTGCTAATTTAAACCCACTCCAATGCTCCAATGCTTGGGAACTTTGCTGGCTTAGGCACCCCTGTTCTTTCTGTGCCTCCAGGAAGATTGCAGGGACCCCACTGTCCCTCCTGCAATTCTGCCTTGCTTCACCACTGAGCACTTTTCAGGCAGGCAAGTCTCAAAGGAGCAGATTTCTAAAGGCCCCAATTTTGCACCCCAGGGCTATATCACTTTCTTACAGCCCTTAAAAAGCTCCCTCCCCCTGACATTTATCTTCTAATATATCCTGTTTGTCTTCTCTGCACTCCTACCTTGTAAGAAGCAGTCATTTTTCTGTTTGTAGCGTTCCAGCTGTTCTTTCTTTACATCTCAGGTTGAATTCATCCTGAACACAGGTGTTCAGGATAGTTTGCTAGTTAATCTAGCTAAATTTGGGGAACCAGATGAAACGAGGATCCCTATTCTTCTGCCATCTTGCCTCCTTCCCATGAATATGCTTTTTTAAAGCATTAAAATTGCTTGCCCGTAATTATTTTTTTAAAGATTTATTTATTTTAGGTTTATTTTAGAGAGAGTGTATGCAAGTCAGGGGAGGGGCAGAGGGAGAAGGAGAAAGAGTAATCTTCAAGCAGAGTCCCTGCTGAGCATGGAGCCTGAGGAGGGGCTCCATCCCAGGACCCTGAGATCATGACCTAAGCTGAAATCTAGAGTCCAACACTTAACCAACTGAGCTACCCAGGCGCACCAGTTACTCTTCTTTTTTATAATGCTGGGGACCCTGGGTGAAGTGGGGTTCATCTAAAACCAGTGACTGCTTATTGATGCTGAGAAGTTTTAAATTTTGATATAGTCCAATTTATTGGTTTTTCTTTGTTGCTTGTGCTTTTGGTTACATCCAAGAAGTCATTGTCAAGTTCAGCATCATGAAATTTTCCCTGTATGTTTTCTTCTAAGAGTTTTATAGTTTTAGGTCTTAATGTTTGGGTTTTGATCCATTTTGCATTAGTGTTTGCATATGCTATAAAGAGTAAGGGATCCCTGGGTGGTGCAGCGGTTTAGCGCCTGCCTTTGCTCCAGGGCGCAGTCCTGGAGTCACGGGCTGCCTGCCTTTGCCCCAGGGCGCAGTCCTGGAGTCCCGGGATCGAGTCCCACTCAGGTTCCTCGCATGGAGCCTGCTTCTCCCTCTGCCTGTGTCTCTGCCTCTCTCTCTCTATGTCTATCATAAATAAATAAATAAATCTTTAAAAAAAAGTAAGGGATCATCTTCATTTGCATGTGGATATCTAATTTTCACAGCCTTATTTGTTGAAAAGACAATCCTTTCCTGTTGAATAGTTTTGTCACACTTGTTGAAAATCATTTGACCACCTATGTGAGGGTTTGTGTGTGGGCTCTCTGTTCTATCCCACTGGTCTATATGTCTGTCTTTCTACCAGTATTATTCTGTTATGATTACTATAGCTTAGTTTTGAAATTATGCCAGTATTTTACTATTAGGATTACTATAGTAAGTTTTGAAATTAGGAAGTTATGACATCTCCAACTTTTTCTTTTTCAAGATTGTTTTCAAGGGACTGGTTGGGGTCCCTTGTTTGTGATAGTTTTCAGTCTTTCACTGTCATACCAAAAAATGGGCTTTAATACATGACTTTTAATATATTGAGGTAGTTTTCTTCTTCTATTCCTAGTTTGTTGAATGTTTTTTATTGTGAAAGGTGTTGGATTATGACAGATTTTTCTGTATTAATTGGGATGATCATCTTTTTTTCTTTCATTCTGTTAATGTGTATTGCGTTGATTGATTTTAGTGTTCCAATCCTTGCATTCCAATAAATCTCACTTGGTTATGGTGTAGAATCCTTTAATGTGCTATTGAATTCTGTTTGCTACTATTTTGTTGAGGATTTTTGTATCAATATGTATAAGGGGTAGTGATCTATGGTTTTTTAGTAGTGTCTTTGTCTAGCTTTGGTATTGGGGTAATAATGCCAGCCTCATAGAACACATTTGGATATATTCTTTCAATTTTTTTGAAGAGTTTGAGGAACATTGGTGTTAATTCTTTGAGTATTTCATAGAATTCACCAACAAAGCCATAGTCTCCAAAGCGTTTCTCTGTGAGTAGTAAGTAGGTTTTGCATCAACTTTTAAAATTATTTGTATAACCCCATTCAAATTTAACCACTTGTCCTGTGGAAAAATTTTTTTCTTTTTTTGGTTCAGGAACCAATCCAAGATCATTGATTGCGTTTAGTTTTCATGTCTCTTTAGTTTGCATCTATCCAAAAGAGTTCCTCTGTCTTTCATGTTACCAGTTGAAAGAGTACACACCTTTATTTTGCAAGCTATCCCTTGACCAGGTTGTATTCTATATTTCCTTATGTTTTCAATTCTGGTCATACTTATGAGTAATACCTCAGAAATGATCACTGTGTACTTCTCAGTGAATGATATTAGGCACAGATGTGGACTTATTTCACCAACCTAGCAAGTTGGTGTTTGCCCTTGTGACAATTAATCATTTGTCACAAGGACAAATTGATATTATGAGAGCTGGGGAAGTGTGCCATCAGTTTAGAATTAGTATATTTATCATAGTCTGATTTTTGGTAGTATTGTGTTACTTCTTATACAATGTAAGAACCTTACAACAGATATTTCCATTGTTTTGTTCTTTTGTGCCATTTTTGTCATACATTTTACATGTGTCTTAGATTATAGCCCATTTTTTAAAAAGTCTTCCTTTACATTTGTTTTTATGGTTGAATTTTCATAACTTCCCCCACTTTTGTGCTAACAAAAGTAAACATCTGTCCCTTTTTCTCAACTAAAAGAAATTCAGAAAAAAAAAAAAAAGAAAGAAATTCAGGGAGTAGGTTCCAGTTAATAAGATTCGGCAATATTTTAAAGTTTTTCATATTTGAAAATAATTTTCTCATAGATGTTAGACTTTTATACTTTGAAATTGAAAAGTATGTTTTTGGGTCTTTGAATTAGGTTATTTTTAATTTCTTTTGGTATTTATGTAAAACATTTGTCTTTTTTTTCTTTTTTTCTTTTCAGAAACACATTTTCATTCTGTGGGTTTCATCTTAACTCGAACATCATGTCTAACTCTAATGGTGCCAAAGAGAATTCCCACAACAAGGCTCGGACATCTCCTTATCCAGGTTCAAAAGTCCAACGCAGCCAGGTTCCTAATGAGAAAGTAGGCTGGTTTGTTGAATGGCAAGACTATAATCCTGTGGAATACACTGCAGTCTCTGTCTTGGCAGGACCTAGGTGGGCAGATCCTCAGATCAGGTGAGCATAATTTCTGGCATTAACAGATAGCTAGGGGTAAGATGGTGAAGAGAATGGTTGTCTTTGTAAATGATCACATTGACAGCTGAAAAAGCATTTTTATCTATGACTTTGTCATAACTAAGTTTCCACATTTGCTTGAATTCTTGCTAAAACTAGAGAATCCATGTTTGCTTGTTCTTTTAGAGGTTTTATGATGATCCTTCCAAAAAAGTAAATCTATTTTACTGTGGAGTTGTTTTATGGAATGGCAAGTGGTGGTATCTATTTTCATTTATTTTATTTTGGTCAACAGTAGAACATCTTTTGTGGTTATTTTCCACCATAGCTAGACTTGTGTTTGAAGCAGTAAAAAATATTTTTCAGAATTTTTTCAGATTACTAAGAATAGGATGATAAAATTGGAACAGTGTGAAAAACACAGAAAAGGAATAGATAAAGGAGAAGGAAGAAAAATACTCAAGCAAAAATCCTTTGACTAAATTCATAGAAGTACATTGACTCATGTTTTATATTTATGTTCCTTTTAACGAATATAATGAGTTTTTTAATGTACTATGAACTAGGTATTGTACTTAATTTTTTATAAGCATTATTTTCTTACAACTATTCTGGAAGACAGAGGGTTGTTATTTCTACTTTATAGAGAAACAAAACCCACGCGCAAAAATGGAAGCACAGAAAGGTTGCCCTTTACATATGGTCACAGAGCTAGTAGATGATGGTGAAGGTTGGACTTGAACTCAATCGGACTCCAGAATTCATGCTCTTAACCACTCTGCTAAACTGCTACCATAGTTTTAGAACAGTTTTACAAGTTTGATTTAATGGACAAATTTATTATGAATGTTTCCCAAGGGATTATTTAATCAGGTAAGTAAAAAGTGTTGCTAGTTGTATAGATCCAGTGTTACTAGTTCATTAGGTTAGACTGAAAAGAACCAAAACTTACTTCAGAACTTACTGTGAACTCTGTATGCTATACAACTCCTTATTCACTATCAACAGTTATATCAGTGATTTCATAATGGTGAGGAGAGAGTTTATTCATATTTACTCTGAAAATACCTTTATTGAGGAATGGCAAAGGCAGTAAAGTACACATTTCTTAATTGTGCTTCTAGAGCTCAGAACGATTTTATATTTATACAGTTCTATCCCATCAAGATTAAGACTTAGAACATTTGTAACATATAATATTTATTTTGATTACATCATAGTCATTAAGAAGTTTTGTCGTAAATTCACTGTTTTGTGGGTTTACTTTGATGAAAATATTAGCTAGTGTACATTTGAGGAAATTAAAATTACTTTGAGACAGTAAAAATATCAAGATATCAGAAAGGATCTTATTTTTGGGATCACACTAATTGTTATATTGTGCCCACAGACAATTCCTCCTTGCTAATAGTGACGTAGACTTTTTTTGTAGCATGTGGCGAGGAGCTACAGATTTTCTGCATAGTCCTTCCCAGAGGGGTTATAATATACATCCTTGTATTATAAGGTGTTTTGGTTAACACTTTAAGAAACTGTTTTAAAAGAGTAAAATGGATTTGTAAATGAAAACTGACTCTTAAAAATAATTAAGTTTCAGGGATATCTTATTATAAATAACAGATTGATATTAGTAAGCTCTTGGTAATATTGGACCATTATTTCTTATTTTGCTTTGGCATTCTCTCATTACAGTGAAAGTAACTTCTCTCCCAAGTTCAATGAAAAGGATGGGCATGTTCAGAGAAAGAGCCAGAATGGTTTGTATGAGATTGAAAATGGGAGACCCAGGTAGGTACTGGGGGTGGATATCTTACAATAATGGGTCTTCAAAGGCTAAGAAACCCAATTAACATTTATTGAGTGCTTGTATGTCCCAGACAATGTACAAAAGAATTTATCCATGTGATCTAATTAAATCATTAAAATAATTCTGTGGGCGGATATTATAGTTCCATTTATAGATAAGAAGAGAGAATATAAGCAATTTGTATGCAGTGAGTGGCAGAGACAGGATTTGAATGCACTTTTTTGGTAACTCTGCCTTGAAGGTAGAAATAATTCATTGAATAAATGAACAGAGAAGGGAGGGGCGCCTAGCTGGCTCAGTTGGTAGAGCATGTGACTCTTGATTTAGGGGTTGTGAGTCCGAGTCCCACAGTGGATATAGGTATTACTTAAAAAAAAATAACAGAAAGGGTTGTATGAGATGGGAA
This sequence comes from Vulpes vulpes, assembly GCF_048418805.1. NCBI lineage: Eukaryota > Metazoa > Chordata > Mammalia > Carnivora > Canidae > Vulpes > Vulpes vulpes. The sequence goes on along the minus strand of NC_132783.1, from coordinate 54,813,847 downwards.
TAAGAAAAGGGAATGGTGAGAAAGTGAAGGTAAGTGTGGGTATCTTGAATGATAAATCATCACTGTTGTAGAGACAGATGATGCTTAGGTGCAGACGGTTCATCTGCCCTGTTGTAAGAGTCCTGTAAAGTTTTGGCTTGAATTTAGGAGCATAGATGAAAACTGAAACAAATTCGCATATTGAGAACAACTTTGAAAATGAGATCTTCCTCCTAGATGAAGCCCAAAAGTTAAGACATGCACAAAAGAAAAGTTAAATAACAGTGTTAAGGAAATAATGTGATTTTAGTGCCAGATATGTGATAATGTTAGTGGATTTGGGATGAGATATTATTTCCCTCTTGTTGTATTTAGTGCCTTCTTTTGGGGTTAAGTTGGATTAAAAAAGATGAACACAGGGACACCTGGGTGGCTCAGTGGTTGAGTGTCTGCTCAGGATGTGATCCTGGGTCAGAGGATTGAGTCCCACATTGGGCTCCCCACAAGGAACCTGCTTCTCCCTTTGTTTATGTCTCTGCCTCTCTCTCTCTGTCTCTCATGAATAAATAAATTAAAAAAATCTTAAAAAAAAAAAAAAAGAAAATTAACACATTCAATTGATTTTTCATTTTTTTGTCCCAGAAATCCTGCAGGACGGACAGGACTGGTTGGTCGGGGGCTTTTGGGGCGATGGGGCCCAAATCATGCTGCAGATCCCATCATAACCAGGTAAGAATGAAAAAAAAAATTTCCATAGCAGAGATTGGAGATATATGTACTATAACCATATGTTTATATACACACATGTATATTTATGTGTGTATATATACATGTATATATGTGTAAGTATGTGGGGTTGTATATATGTGTGTGTGTGTGTGTGTGTGTGTGTGTGTGTATAGGTGTACTTGTGAAATCTATCTTTTAAAAGAACTTTATGTGAAATCATACTGATATAAGTGTAAAGCTGTAGTTTTATGTTAAAAGAGTATGCTAGGCATTATCTGAACAAAGTTAGCTTACCTGGTATTTACTGAACATTTGTTTGTTCACAGAATAGAGTATGTGCTTTGGAAGATATAAAAAAATTAAAGAATCCTAAGTTTCAGATCCCTGTCACAGAAGAGCTGTGGCTTAATTTGCAAGATGAAAAATATGAAATAAGAAAACATGTCAAGGTTAAAAAAAAAGAAAACACGTCAAGTAACATGGGTGATACAGGATGCTTTAGAAAATTAGATTAGGGGCACCTGGGTGGCTCAGTTGGTTAAGTGTCCAATTCTTGATTTTGTCTTAGGTCATGGTCTTAGGGCTGTGAGATTGAGCCCTGTACTGGGCTCTGTAATGGGTGTGAAGCCTACTTCAATTCACCCTCCCCCACCCCGCCATTTAGATTAGTTATGGGTCATGATGATGGTAAACTGGAGCACCCAAGAAAAGCATTATTAAGGAGGTAGACTTGAGCTGAACTTGAAGCTTGGATATGGGGACAGCAGGAAGCCTAAGAAAAAGGCTTGTAGTAATATCTGAGTACTGAGGGATAGCGAAAAGACTAGCTTGGTTGAAACAGATTTTTGGAGGAGAATAGTGCATCATCAAACTTATTTAATTTTTGTGCAAATGTGGAGAATATTAAATGCCAAAGTTAGGGAGTATGAACTGCAGCCACTGAAGGTTTCAGGCATTCTCTTCCTAAGGCACATCTGATAAGCCAAATATTATTCAGAAGGTCCCTTGGTGAGCATAAATCAGAATAAAGAGGGTAGGTGAATCCAATGTTTATTTTTATTTTTATTTTTTATTTTTTATTTTTTATTTTTTTTGAATCCAATGTTTAGATGTACTTGACCATCTCTATAGGAATCATCTTTCCAACATATCTGGAATATTCTGTCATCTTTTTAATTTTTTTATTTTTAGGATTTCCTCACTTATCAACTCCCTCCTCACATGTAATTGTCACTTTCATTTAAATAATGCAAATACCCTCAATATTTTTACTTCTTTAGTTTTGATACTTTGAGGGCGTTCTGTTCTTTCAAGAGATTTTGTTTTTCTCTTATCTGAGATATAAATATGATTTACAATTTAAGTCTAGGGAAGCAGCTTATTTCCCATATTTTCAAGTTACTGGAAGGGACACCGATATTTGTCCCATCTTACTCTCCTACTTGACCTTTCAGTTCTCCTGTCAAAAGAGATCTTTACCCAGCTTTCACCCCAATTTTATCTTTGATCCATCTACCCATATACCTACTCACCCACCTAACAAGCCATATCCCTCCTGTCTACCTACCTATGTATCTACCTGCCAACCTACCTATTGGTATCAAATTCCTTTAGAAATTTTATGGTTTAAATGAGAAAAGTTGATATATTTTTATTAATGAATATAAGTAAAAAATATTAATGACAGTATCAGTGTCTTTCCAGTTTGGTGAGGCTGGCTAACCTCAGGAAGGAATGCTAATAAGAGGCCAAGAAGAAGAAAAGGGAAACTAGAGACTTGAAAGTTTGCTAATCTTTATCTCTGGTGGACCAAATATATGAGAGGGTATGTGGTGATGGTGTAGCATTGTTTTGAAATGATAGACATTCTGAGCTTGTGCAAATGAGACCCTGAAGACTTTGAGGTGGTCCAAGGCTATCAGAGTGCCCAGAGGTGGCAGAGTCTAGCTTTCAGTTGTGCTATTAGGTTGATGCTCTTGGCTATCTCAGACATGGATCTATCTATCAGCCCATGAGTGCCTCGAAATAGATGAACGGCAGTGGAAATGGAGAGAAGTATGGAGGTTAGTTTTTCTATTTGTTTCGCAACAATGGAGGTAGGTATTAACCTATTTTACAGATCTGAAATGAAGCTTCACTGAGGTTTAGTGACTCACTTAAATCTTGTAGGATCTGAAATTTGAATCAGGGGTATTTGGCTCCAGATACTTTGCTTTTTTCTCTTCTATATCAGTTTTTCACTAATGAGTAATCCTAAGAGTCACTAGTCGCTTTTAAAGAAAAGATTCCATTCCCTTTTCTTTCAAGTACTTCATGATTCAGAACAGTGCTGTATAGTATAGAATTTCATAAAGGTTCTTATCTGTTCTCTCCAGGGCAAGTGTTACATTTTTCTATTCCCAGGTGCCTCTCCTAGGGATTCTACATATACAAGTATCTGACATTTCTTTAGATCCTTTAAAGAGAAAATGTGATGGGAAGTGTTAATATATTATTGTGAATAAAATCAGATCAAAAGTTAATGGTGTTAACAGTTTCTAGTTTTGGTGAGACAGGAAGGTGTGGGCCATCAGAAGTGGGGAGGAAATATCAATAGTGTATAGAAATATCATTGACATTTAAGTAGTGTTAATGAGGTTCATTAATTAAAATGATAAATTATTTCCATTATATCAAGAAATTTTGTTTTAAACTTGGTAATAATGTATTAGGTACTAATAAAGAACAAAACAAGAAACAAGAAATTTTTCTGCTTAAAAATTCTTAAGTGAGTGCCTTCAGCATAAATTCTGAGAATGTAAACCCGATAGGCAAGGTGTTCATCATCCACCTGGTCCTGCCCTGCCTGCCCGGCTGAACTGCAGTATTTCTCAGAAGTATGTTTTGCTTCTCTTCCTTGTGCTGTAGCCAAGACTGGTTGGTTGGCTGGCTGTGCAGCAGGGGACTGTACTGGACTTTGTTTTATCAGCTCCTTGAATGTGATACGTAATTGGTGCTAGTAAATGTTTGTGAGTGAATGGCGTCATCACCTTCTTACCCCTCCTTTTATCTATTTAGTGTAAACATTGTGCTTGTTTGATTTAAGTACATAGTATAGTGATTAAGAGTATAGATTCTGGAAACAGATTGCCTGGGTTCAGAATCTGGTTTATACCCTATGAGCTCTGTACTCTTGGTAAAGTTTAATCCACTTCTCTGAGCCTCATTTTCCACATATGTCTGTAAAATAAAGGTAGTAATGCAACTACCTTATAGGGTTGCTTTGAGATTTAAATGGATAAGTATGCTAAAGACTTAAAACAGTGTTAGGTACATAGTAAGTGCTATCTAAATGGCTTTTAAGGGACGGACTCCTGGGTGGCTCAGCGGTTGAGTGTCTGCCTTCGGCTCAGGGCATGATCCTGGGATCCAGAATCTGAGATCAAGTCCACATCAGGTTCCCTGCGTGAAGCCTGCTTCTCCCTCTGCTTATGTCTCTGCCTCTCTCTCTCTCTCTCTCTGGGTCTCGCATGAATAAATAAATAAATCTTTTTAAAAAGTGGCTTTTAAGAAATAAAAGTGAAACCCATGCTCTCTGATTCTTACCACTTCTGCCTTCAATCCTGTCCTCATCATCTTGTACCTGGGTCATGGTAAAGTTTTCTAGCCTTCAGTCTTGCTTCCCTCCAAACTAGCCTCCATACTTTTGTCAAAGTGAGTGAGCTTTCTAAAATACCAGTTGCTTATGGCTTTACCATGCTTAAAAGTATTCTCTGGCTCTCTAAGCAACTGACTTTGATGAATTCTTTGCCTACTCTTCCAGCCTCATCACCCTTCTTTCTCCCCCTGACGCCCATGGGGCCAGACCCCACCTATACTATACATTCAGTTTCTTCAACATATTATAAGAAACACCTTTGTTTCTTGCCCATGTTTATACCTATGTCTGGCATCCTTAAAAACAGATGCTGTCTTCTTGTCCCAATTATCCTTTCATTTCTATTTACTATAGTCCTCAAACCGTCACTCTCTTTTGTAATTTATTCACTTACTTGTCTAGCTCCACTGCTAGACTGTGAGCTCATTCAGGGCAGGAATTACAGGATAGATTTGAAAGCTACTATATAAAGAAATTTGGAAACTTCTATTTAAACACATTTATTTCACTGAATCTAATGCAAAGCAGTCATTAGATCTTAGGCTTTGTTTTTTGGTTTAGTACTGGAAGTTCAAAGTCTTTATCTTTGCCCAAGATAGTATTAGAACAATCCTTACAATTGGGTATAGGGGGTGGGTGTGGTGGGGATACAGAAGGGAAAGGGGAGATGTATCAGCATTTCTGGGAAAGAGGCTATGGTTAGAAGTACATTCTGAAAGTAACAACCCTTTGATACTTTTTTATTTATTAAATTTTTTTAAAAAAAATTTATTTGAGAGAGTGGGGGTGGGGAGGGGCAGAGGGAGAGGGACAAGCAGACTCTGTGCTGAGCTCAGAAATAAAAGTATGGGTCTTGATCCTGGACCAGGTAGAGAAGGAAAAGGGGAGATGCCACTACATGATTTGTGATTCTTAAAAAAATCCTTAGACTTTTAAGTTTACACCCCTGTCTCTAAATTCTGTTAGGCTTTTAAACTTTTTTAGACAGTACTTTAAGTAGTAAAAGCTATTTATATTCTGAATTTTTATTATAGAGAGAACAGTGTCTTATATAGAAAGTAAATATCTGAGTTAGTTTGTAACAGTGCTAAATATAGAATGTTTCTATTACAAAATAACTTTTCTGGTAAAGCTAGCTGATTTGAGGTAAATTTATACATATTCTTGTTATAAAGAAAAACACATCTATAACTTTGTCTCAAGCTTGAGTCAAATCCTTAGTCCTTGTTTTAAATCAGTTATGATCTCATATTACTGTTTACAGGTGGAAAAGGGATAGAAGTGGAAATAAAATCCCCCATCCCATTTCTGGGAAAAACATCTTGCAGTTTGTGGCAATAAAAAGGAAAGACTGTGGAGAATGGGCAATCCCAGGGGTAAGAATTCAAATTAAAATAATGTTTTAAGTTTTTCTTACTTGCTTCATTTCCTGCAAGGCTCTTGTGTGTGGCTCTTTTTTCTCCACTCATCCTCCATTCCTCCCCACTTCAGTTAGTAATTTTTTTGTCATTCATTGCTGTGATGTCTCAATAGCAAGTGGAAGATAATACATCAAAGTTGTCAGAATTTGAGTCTAATTATAAAACCCTTGGAAAAGAATGTGGACTTTGGAGTTAAACACAGGCTTGTATCCTGGCCTTTCCACCTTGAGCAGAGTCTGTGGAGTTCAGACCCTTCTCCCTAAAATAAAGATAATTGTATCTACTCCATAGAATTACTAGCAATAGCATATAAAGCACCTGACATAAAGTGGGTATTCATAAATTGTTGGATCCCACTTTAGAATTCAACCTCTATTCCAAGTCCAAAGTAAAACTGTTAGCATCGTTTTGTTGAATTCTGATAACTTCAGACATAGAAAGATAACTTCTATTACATACTATTCCGTGTAGTTTTTAAAGTTTCTACATTATCAAGAATAGTGTACTTTTGTTGCATTCATGTCAGTGTATATTTGAAGTGGCTTTTTAAAATGGGTATTTGTGCAACAGAGGGGTTTTTAAAAAAATCTTTTTTATTTTTTAACAACAGAGGTTTTTATATTTTATGCCATATTGTGAAATGGAGATAGTTGGATAAGAGGATGACTCTTTATACTGCTATCTGCAAGAATGGTTTTTCCTTTTTAAGATAGAAATGGATTGGAATGAACAATGGGAAAGTGTCAGCTTGCTGTATTCTTTCTTGCCTCCAGGTCTTCCTTCCTTAGCTGGAGTTTAGAAGATCCCAGGAAAGGAGTCTGATTGGCTCAGTTTACTATAGGCTAACCTTGGACCAATTACTGTGGTCAAATACATGAGATGCCCTGATTGGCTGCTTCTACAAGAATCAAATGGTTTACAGAAGAACATACTACAGGAGAATGAGGATACATGATTATGAGCAGATAGAACAACAAATGTCTGCTGTATCACCAGTAAATATTTGTTGCATGAATTAAAGCCTATTCTGTTTTTTCCTCTTAAAACAAAAATGTGACTCTTAGGGGATGGTGGATCCAGGAGAGAAGATTAGTGCTACACTTAAAAGAGAATTTGGCGAGGAAGCTCTCAACTCCTTACAAAAATCTGGTGCAGAAAAGAGAGAATTGGAGGAACAGTTGCACAAACTCTTCAGCCAGGAACACCTAGTGGTAAGAAATGGTGAAGGATAGAGCCCCGTGGATTAGTGAAAATTACTTAGAAGTTCACCTGGAAATCTGGTAGATTATTCTCTAAATAAACTGAATTACTTGTGTATTTGAAACATATATTCATAAAAACAACTTAAATTGTCATAGATTTGCACTGTAAATAGAGTTCTATTTAAAGTTTATAGCCCAACTTTAGGTCAATTATGTTAGAATACATTTTTTTTTCCTCTGAGTTTTTCTTTAGACTAGTTGTGAGCTAATGTGATCCCATCCATCTGAAAACCTTTTAAAAAATTTACATGAATTTAGCTCTTTGCAAGAACATTTATATTTTAAATTATGTTATTCAGAGTTTTTCTGGTTGATAACCATTTAGATCTTATGTGTATTTTGTCTATATGCCCTTTGTGATTAAAAAAAATCACCTTATAGGGTACATTTGTACTGATGATAAGGAAAAAGAGTTCTTTGGTTTTTTTTGCTGGATTTTCTTCCATTTGCTTTGTTTTCTTTCTAAAGCTAGATCCTTTTCTTTCTGGATGGCTAGATCCAAATCTTTTCATGTATTAATAGTTTAAATATTAGTCTTTACTAGATATATTTACATATTACTATAACTAAAAGAATCTTTGTATGTCTGAAACTATAATTATAGGAATTACTAAAACAGAAAAATAGCCTTTAAAAAAGTCATACGGCCCAAATGTGTCTGTTCCCACATTATGAAATTAAAGTCTGTGGAGTTGAGGGTTTTGTGAATTTTTTATTTTCATGTGATGGGGAGGGAGGGCTAGGAGAAGGGGTAGAGGGAGAAAGAGAATCTCCACATTGTGGGTGGGACCTGACCTGGGGTTCGGTCCCATGCTCCCAGAGATCATGACCTTAGCTGAAATCAAGAGTCGGACACTCATCCAACTGAGCCACCTGGGTACTCTCAGGGTTTTATGAATTTTAAAGCAGATTCAAATGGTTCTGGAGAATATTTTTTCTTGGGAACTTTATAATAAGCATATGGAATGCTACATGAAAGGTTCTATGATATTTAGATTTCTTTTATGAAAGGTTAAATAATGGAGTCAGTTAAGTCAAGGGGTTTTAAAATGGAGCTAAGAGGCCCTTAAGAAGGTGGGCCTTAAACACTTCCTCACCAGGTGGAGCCCTGAACTTTTAAACTGGGCCAAACCGCAAATACTCCAAAGACTCCTATACAAACACCTGCAACTTGCTAAAGAACAATCTTGCTTAGTGATAGCTTTAGCAACCAATTATATTCAGCCACGATCGGTTTCCTGTACCAATGCTAGTCAAAAATCTTTGTAAACAACTTTTTTTTTTTTAAGATTTTATTTATGAGAGACACAGAGAGGGAGAGACATAGGCAGAGGAAGAAGCAGGCTCCCTGATGCAGGACTTGGTCCCAGGACCCTGGGATCATGACCTGAGCCAAAGGCAGACACTCAACCACTGAGTCATCCAGGTGCCCCTGTAAACAACTTATAGAAGCATTCTCTATCTTTAAAAAACCCTGATTTTGCTACTTAGTGGGATGCTGGATTGCTACCTAAATCTTTGTACCCTGAATTGCAGTTCTTTGATCCTAAATAAATGCTTCATTTTTGCCTCCTGACAATTTGAGGTTGGCGTATTTTTCTTTATTGTGATAAAAACTACATATTTTACTATTTTAACTATTTTTAATGCACAGTTAAGTAATGTTAAGTATATGCACACTGTTTTGCAACAGAGTATTTACAGTTCTGATTCTAATGAAGGTTAACATGTATCTGCTCTACCCATTCCTGTTTCACTCTACACTTTTTTGTCTGTCTCCTTTTGAAAATAGATATATAAGGGATATGTTGATGATCCTCGAAATACTGATAATGCATGGATGGAGACAGAAGCTGTGAACTACCATGATGAAACAGGTAAACTTAGGTTTATTAGACTGACCAGATAAGAGGCACTCTGATATTTGTGGAAGGGAATGCTCATCAAAGAGCGTTTGCTTTTTCAAAGCTCTTGAGCCTTGCCAAATTGTCTTACAGAAATATTTCATTTACATTCCCAACAGTGATTGAGAGCATTATTTTTAATTTTTTGATAATTATAATTATTTTAGTATATTTATTTGCAAACATAATTATGAATATTTTCAGTTTTCTGGTTTGGTGTCATGCTTAGAAAGGTCTACTTACCTTACAAGTATAAAATGAGTCACCAAGAATTGTTTTATTTTTTTTTACATTTAAATCTCTAATCCAAAAAAATAAAAAATCTCTAATCCATCCGGAACTTATTTTGACATAAGTTTTCATACTTATTTAATATGAACTTTTGTTTTTAAGGCTAATATTCTTTCTTTTTAAAGAGAAAAGTTCCCTTATTGATGCCTCTACTTAAAATTTAGGAACTTGGAGGTGTGCTTGGATGGCTCAGTCAGACATCTGACTTTAGCTTAGGTCATGATCTCAGGGTCCTGGGATTGAGCCCTGCATTGGGCTCAGCACTCAGCATGGAGTCTGCTTGTCCCTCTGCCCTTCCCCACACTTATGCTCTCTCTGTCTCAAATAAATAATAAATAAATAAAATCTTTAAAAAATTAGGAACTTGATTAAAATTTGGGCATTTGGAACTATGGAACATTCTAGTTTTTAAATCACTGGGCCACATAATACAATGGTGACTTAAGATTGCTTTAGTAAGAATACTTGACGCTACAGAATTATGTTGAAAAAGAAATAGACACATGAATTACTTTTTTTTGGTGATGTTTTTTCTTTGGTAACAGGTGAGATAATGGATAACCTTACCCTGGAGGCTGGAGATGATGCTGGAAAGGTTAAATGGGTGGACATCAGTGATCAACTCCAGCTTTATGCCAGTCACTCTCAATTCATCAAACTCGTGGCTGAGAAGCGAGATGCACACTGGAGTGAGGACTCTGAAACTGAGTGCAGTGGGTTGTAGCCCCCATCATTGTGGGAACCACAGGCCAGCAAAGGGGTGCGTGCTGAAAAGAAGGCAGTATCACAGAGCTCATACTACAAGGGGGCATGGTTGGTCACTTGGAAGTTAGTTTATTCACTTTCAAAGCTATTTGCATTTAGAAGGTTTACATCAGCATAAAATTAGTAAATACGGTGAAATGCAACATGGAATTTTCCGCTTTTCAATCAAAAGAAATATAAACAATCATATTTTGTATGTATTCTATTTAAGCATGGCTTAAACCACGTCTTAACCAAAAGTATTTGAAGAATCATAATCTGAATAAAGATAAATTTATGTTGGCCATCACTTCTGTTTTTCATCTAGTTCTTATTTGTCAGTTCTTTTTTTTTTTTTTTAACCCCCTATTGATCTTCTGGGGTTTGAAGGATATTCCTGCCATATCAGACTCCTTTAGAAGAAGCGCCACCATTGTGTATTCTAATTTATCTGTAAATTATTTGATTCTTATTTTGCTTTATGTGATTTTGCTGAAGCTGATTTCAAAATGGAAACCTTAGATATTCTTGACTTTAGAGTCCAGTGTTGTGAGGAAATTTCAGTAACTATTTTAGTCAATAAAGATCAAGATCAATGAACAAGAGCTCATGTTCTCACTTTTCAGAAATTCTGAATTAAAAAATATGTCCAGGAAATTAGTAATTTAAATGGATAAATGTATTTCACTCGACTGTAAATATATGTGTCATAAATGAATTAAAAAGTTCAGAAAGAGGGGACCCCTGGGTGGCTCAGCGGTTTAGTGCCTGCCTTCGGCTGGGGGTGTGATCCTGGAGGCCTCGGGATCGAGTCCCACATCAGGCTCCCTGCATGGAGCCTGCTTCTCCCTCTGCCTGTGTCTCTGCCTCTCTCTCTCTCTTTGTGTGTGTGTGTGTGTCTCTCATGAATAAATAAAGTCTTTAAAAAAAAGAGTTTGGAAAAATTGAAATAAGGCAGAGATAGAGGTAGGTCTTTGAGAGAAAGTGTTTTGGTTGTTTTTTTTTTTTTTTTTTGAAGGGAATGTTAAATATTAGTATAGGTGTTCCCATAATTCCCAGAGGAAAGGAAAGAGTTGTTGATGTTCTAGGTGCTCTTGGAAACCGGGAAGAGGAAGGAAAAGAACACTTGTCTGAGTGGGCATATGTATCACATTCTGCTATAAGATATCCATTGGGAAAAGTATCTATTGGGAAAGTCCCATGACATTTACTCCTGTCACCCTAAAGTAGGTACCATCATAATCCTGTCTTCATTCCAGTTGGATTACATACAGGTGGGGCATCTAAAGAAAAGGAGGTTTAGGGGATAGAGATGTAGTTGTTTCCTTTTCTTTACATGTTTGAGAAAAGTATTAGGTTTGCTCTGTAGCTTGAGGATAGAACTAGGCTAAGGTAAATCAAAAGCACCCCCCTCCCCAATTTAGTGTCAAAACTACTTTGGTCGTAAACTTGAACTGAACTGACAGGAAGCTTTTTTCCCATTAGTGTGACTGTAAGTTTTGCTGAAAAACACTAGAATGTTTGATTTCAGGATCTTGTTTCAGATCCCTCTGGAAGTTATGAGGCTTCAATATGGTATTACTTTTCTAAAATCCATAAAATCCTGGTCCCTGTGTATATAATAAGGGACTTGTGCTGACCAGGATGACCTGCTCATTAGGTGATGGGTAGGATGACCTTCTCCTACAATGAAAGAGTTGGATTCTACTTTTAATGTTTGGCAGGAAGAGATTGCTTTTTCTTGGCACTGAACAGAGCACTGAACAGAATTCCTTAAACTGAAGCTGCTTACTAAAGCTCTTGAGAAAGTTTGAGCAATTCCCTGAAGTTTGACATTTACTTAAGTCTAATAGTATCAAAACATTCACATTGACATTAGAAAAAATATTAGGTAATATTAACATTTTATTTAAAGAAGAACTAAAGCATTTTATTTAAAGAAGAACTAAAGAAAATATATAATAAATTCTTCATGGCATTTTGGAGTTTTCTCTGGAACATATATAAAGTGTGCAAAATTATAAAACTATAAACTATAGATGGGACAGAAGTAGATAATCTTCTGATAATCCAGCATCATCTATAATAAGAAAAACCAGATTAATAGTTTAAGACATTTCTGGAGGAATATCTGCTCCTATATCACTAGGTGATATTGCCTTCATATTTGCTTTTCTTATATTTTAGGTTTAAGGAACACTTCTGGAATACTTTTGTCTAAAAGATATTTAGTAAAATAGTAATAATAGATGCCATGTACTGCATAATCTACATTATATCACTCAATCCTCAGCAACAGTCCTATGAAGTTAGGTGGTATTATTTCCATTTCATAGATGAAAATTAAGGAGGGCACATGATATGAGCATTAGGTGTTATCCGCAACTGATAAATTACTGAACACTACAACAGAAACTAATGAAGTATTATATGTTGGCTAATTTAATTTAAATAATAGAAAAAATATGATATTTAGAAAGATTGTCCCAAGGTTAATTCAGTAAGGGAGAGAGCTGGGATTTGAATCCTGGTCTGCCTGGTTCTTAAACCTATTCTGTATTTTATTCCCTACTAAGGTTATTAAGTTTTTATGATTTGTCACTTTAAGTATGCAGTTCGGAAGATTAGATATGAAGCAGCACACTGGATGATATACTATATGTTAGCAAAGTTAACTCCAATAAAAAAAAAAAAGATATGAAGCAGTACTCAAATTATCCATAGCAATACAGTTATAGTTTATGACTTTAGGGCCGCATGTGATTTAGCTAGTGTGGTTGAAATTGAAATTTTGGCCCAAAGAGTTTATTTGATAATATCTTAAGGATAAGTGGCAGCAACCAGTATTTTTCTTGCTAGCAGGTGTTCTTGAGCTTTTGAAAGCATTCAAATTTAAATGGAAACTGAACCTACATGAGACTGTAATTACCTAAAACCTAAATATTTGGTAGCTAAAGAGGGCACTTGAAAATTCTAACTACTTTTAGGGCTAAATGCTATATTTTCTTACAGTATAAGAAGTGGTCATTGGTTTTATACTCAACATATTTGTGAAGTTTTAATAAACTGATTTAAAAATCCATCCTTTGGGATCCCTGGGTGGCGCAGCGGTTTAGCGCCTGCCTTTGGCCCAGGGCACGATCCTGGAGACCCGGGATCGAATCCCACGTCGGGCTCCCGGTGCATGGAGCCTGCTTCTCCCTCTGCCTGTGTCTCTGCCTCTCTCTCTCTCTCTGTGACTATCATAAATGAATAAAAATAAAAATAAATTAAAAAAAATAAAAATAAAAACCCATCCTTTGAAGGGAGCATTTGTAATTTAAGTAGGTTAATCTACCTGCTTTCATCAGTACACCTTTCATCATTCTATTAATTTATCCATATGGACATGACCTGAGACTAGTAAACTCCTAAGATAAAAATATTTTTAACGTACATAATAGTGCTTGGAAGGTATTTGGAGATTTTACTCACCGTATATAATTTCTGATAGTAGTGAGAGAATTATTTCTGCCAAAATAAACACAAATTATAGTTTTATTATATGAAGGTATTTTTGCCATAATTTCTTCTTTGTTTCCACTCATGTCTCTCATCCTGCTCATTTCATTGAGTGAAATCCAATTTCTTTCTCAAAATTGAGATTGAGAATATTTTGACTCATTAGCTTCTCTCAGGGTGGATTAAAATAAATACATACCAAATATACTTTTGATTGATATTAATTCAGATACTTAAGTAAGGAATATACGGGGACGCCTGGGTAGCTCAGTGGTTTAGCGCCTGATCATTGGAATGATCAGGGCATGATCCTGGAATCCCACACCGGGCTCCCTGCATGGAGTCTGCTTCTCTCTCTGCCTCTCTCTCTGTGTCTCTCTTATTAATAAATAAAATCTTTAAAAATATATATTTTTTGTATATATTTTAAATGAAAACAAACTTGGATGAGAGTCAAAGTTTCAAGGTTTGTAGCCTTGCCATCCAGTAAGCTGATGCATTTGTGTTGAGATGTATTGCCTTGCCTGGAAATCAAGCCATTTCTAGATGTGATAGTTTCACGCTGACTTTTCTCACTACTTACAGGAATTGTCCATAAAACAAAAACAAGCTTGAGGTAAAATTTACTGTTTGAAATTTCAACCTAATACTACATATATTTCTGTAAGCTGAAATTTTGTCACATACCATGGACATTATGAAAATAGTACCTTTTTTAGACTTGCAGAAATTCTGATCTAAAGAGCCAGAGTTTATAGTTCAGGAGCTCTAATTTGGGTAAGTCAGTTGGGTTTGACTCTGTCAGATGTTTTTATAGTTGAGAATTGTTCTTACCTTTCTTGAGATTAAATGTCACTTGCTTTTATCAGTAAAATCATAGAAATAAAGTCTTACCCCAAAGAAACCCTAAAAAAAAAAAAAAAAGATACTATCTTCAGTCCATTAAATAGGCTTGTAATTTACACTGGCTTAAAAATTTATATGCACTTACCCCGAGTTGGTTCAAAATAGAAGTGATTAACTGTGAAAGAAGAAAAGTCAATGATCAGTGCTAGAGGGTTTATTTTTCAGTCCACATAGAAACTAAAATATTTTCTATATGAATCTCTTTGGGGCAGCCCGGGTGGCTCAACGGTTTGGCGCCACCTTCAGCTCAGGGCGTGATCCTGGATGCCCCGGATCGAGTCCCACGTTGGGCTCCCTGCATGGAGCCTGCTTCTCCCTCTGCCTGTGTCTCTCTGCCTCTGTGTGTGTGTGTGTGTCTCTCATGAATAAATAAGTAAAATCTTTTTTTTTAAATTTAAAAAAATTTTTTTAAATTTTTATTTATTTATGATAGTCAGAGAGAGAGAGAGAGAGAGAGAGAGAGAGGCAGAGACACAGGCAGAGGGAGAAGCAGGCTCCATGCACCGGGAGCCCGACGTGGGATTCGATCCCGGGTCTCCAGGATCGCGCCCTGGGCCAAAGGCAGGCGCTAAACCGCTGCGCCACCCAGGGATCCCAAATAAATAAAATCTTTAAAAAAAAAATGAATCTCTTTTTGTTGAAAAATTAATTCCATTTTATTGTTTAGTGCTTTATTTACATGATATAAGATTTTAAAATGAATATGCAATATCTAAATTCCCTTAATTCAAAAAAATATTTTCTTATAACTATTCACTATATTTGAAAGATAGGAATTTGATGTGAGTGGTTAAAAAACTCACTGTGTACACATCCATGCAAGTGTTGTATTTCTTAAATTATGCAAACTCCCTATGTGAATGATACTTGAACCAAAATTTTAGGACAACTATGAATACTCTGCTTCAAGGGTCTGCTTAGACAAGCAGTTTCACTGGAAAAGTATTGCTTTGTAGTTTGCACAGTTCCATTTTAACTGATTGGCAGCTTGCTCAAGGAATTGACCATTGAAAGAAGGTGAATCCCTCTATTTGTAGAGCTGTCCATCCCAGCACATATGCAAGAACATGTCTAAACACTGCCATTTTTTTCTTAGGTAAGAACAATACGTGAGGTAGTGTTTGTTCTTTTAGGATGCCTCTTCCTGCTTTCTGACTTAACGAGGATCACTGGGAGAAAAAAAATTCTTATGACTATGAAGATAAGGCAATTCTATTATAAGTTATTCTTTCAGAATTCTTCCCAGTATGGGTTGCGGCCAACAGCACTTTTTTTTTTTTTTTTAAGATTTTATTTTTAATCTCTTCACTCAACATGGGGTTCAAATTCATGACCTGAAGATCAAGTCACATGCTCTAGTGACCAAGCCAGCCAGACGCCCCAGCCAATAGTACTTTTAAGAAGTTCAGTAAAAGAAAGTATAAGTAAGTCTTCAGATCTGGTCATCTGAATGGGTTCTGTGTCTGAGGAGCAATATTTTCACTGGAAGAGACCTTGAAGGTAAACTATACCTTTACCCACAGTCACACAGTTAATTTAATTGTAAAGGTGAGTTTAGAATCTAAACTTTCCCACCACAGGCCAGTGGTCTTTCAACCATGTTTTGATGTAGAGGTGAACTTGCTAATTTTATAGTCATCAGTAATTAATTGTTGAAGATAGTTTCCTAAAACATGTTTAGTTAGAAATACGCAAGAATTTTTATTGTTTGCCATTTGGAAATGGACAATAATGTTGCTGAAATAGAGTGGATTGTGGGGAGAGCACTGGCACTTGAACTCAAGAGACTTAAGTTCTTATTGAGTAGAGTCAGAAACTATTTGACCTCAAGGTTCTGGGACATATAAGTATACCTTAAGATAGTTGGCTTTAAATAGTCTCAAATTCTGAAAATTTTTCTCAGGCATACAAATGATTTAGGTCTAAGTTTCTGACATTTTTACAAAATATGCATATCCTTGATTCTAAGTTATCACCAATTGTAAAATGTACCATTTAGTTAAATAAAAATTATATCTTTAAATAAATATGTGTATCTATTGTGAGATGTGTCTTGATTTCAGAAAATGTTTATGAAAAGCATGTTTTTAGAGGAAATGGAATTTTTTAGTGTTCTCTTTTGTAACTCCACTCAAGTATTTTTCCTGTTTTTATAAACTAAGTTTCTGAATAATGTACCGCTAAAAGGCTTCATTAAAAAGTCGAATTGTGTGCATTTCAGTTAAAAAAATATTACCTGTTGGAATTTAGATTGGATAATTTTTAATCTATTATGTGTTTATGCTAATGCTTTGTTAGTGAACAAATAATCAAGTCTATTTTATTTCTCCTAAAGCAATTTATTCTGTAGTCTAAGTCTTTTGACTCTTCATTTTCAGCCTCATCAGTGATGGAAGAGGTTGTCAATTTATAGTTTGGATGAATTGAATAATGAATGTAGAACTGTCTACATGCATTGAGATTGTTTTTTTGCTTTGAATTTAACAGCTGTGCTTGATTTTGTTTCCAAATGTAGACGAATAAAGATACTAATTTTCATGATGAACTGGCCTATCTTACATAGGAAGTTAAATGTATTTTTATGAACTTAGATTAACAGGGCAGATATATTTACCGTTATAAGATCATTAAGTGTCAGGACCTAGAATAAAGGAAGCACAATAACATAATCAAAGAGTTGTAATTTAGCATTTTGTTTATCTTGTCTTCATACATTTTATATTAACCTGATTAATGAAAACATGCTTTTTAGAATTCTTATATTTCTAAAATTATGTCATTAAGAATCATATTCACTAATATTTGAAGTAACTCCTTCCACAAACCTACTATCTCTAGAAGCATACAGTCCACATTTTCTTTTGTGGTCTCCGAACAAAGTAGGGACTTCTTGAAAAGATCATTAAACTTATGCTTACTAGGTTGGAAAAAAGACTATATTTTAGGATGACTTCTTATGAG
This sequence comes from Vulpes vulpes, assembly GCF_048418805.1. Classification (NCBI taxonomy): domain Eukaryota; kingdom Metazoa; phylum Chordata; class Mammalia; order Carnivora; family Canidae; genus Vulpes; species Vulpes vulpes. Next base: position 54,796,512 of record NC_132783.1, on the reverse strand, counting down.
AGAAAACTTTAGTAATGTCACTTCCCATCATTGTAATAGTAGTATCATTAAAAAATTTAGTATTAATATGTTATACACATTTTTTGATTTGTGATTAAGTCAATCTCATATGTAATTTTCCCTCCATTCAGCAAAATCCTGTCAAAGTGAAATTTAATCCTTTTATAACATGACCATTATCTTAAATCCAGTTCAAAGGATTCTAGGACAGATTCCATTTCAATAAGATTGTCCCCCCCCCCCCCCCATTAATGTCAGGTATAACCATAAGATTTTAGAGGCAAAATGGACTTTATAAATCATTCATTTTCATTATTTTATACTCTAGAAGAAAGTAAGTCTCAAAGGAATTCAAGATCACTCCAAACTATGAAACGGCAGTTTGCATCCCTAGACTATTTGTCTTTAAATGCTTTTTCTACTAGTTTCCTGGGCTCCTTCCACATGATCAAGGAAAGTTTTAGGTCTTAGGTCGTTCAGTTTGCAAGGGTATATGAGATTTGTACAGTAAATGACTCAAAATAGAAAAAATATCAATAACTGAAGGTCCAAAAGAGAATGATGGCTATTAATCCTTGGTATCAGGTTTCTCTCCAATTAAATCTAAAGAGTTTTCAAGTTTTGTTTTGCATTCATTTAAGTACTTTCTTAAAGCACACTTAAGTATACTTACCTGATTTGGATCAAAAGGAAAAGGCAAAGGAATAGGAATTGGAACCTATAAAGAAAAGGGGAGGAAAAGGGGAGGAGTAAATGAAGTTTAGTTTAGCTTTTTTCCCTCATTAACTGATTTATCCATCCATCCATCCATCCATCCTTCCATCCATCCAGTATTTATTGAGCAATTATATAAGCTTTTAGGGAGCCCACTTTCTACTTGGTGGAGCTTTAGATACTAATGGATTTTAAATTAATTTAAAATCAAAGAATCTGTCTTATGTATTTGATAGTTCTTGCAAAGCCAGTTCCTCAACAGTAGGTTACTCTTTGCCGGCTTTTTAATACAACTCTGCCATCTAGTGGAAGGAAGAGTTTCCATTTCAAATTCTAGTGATTCTTTGTTGCCATACAGACTTATTTATATAAGATGTTAACAGAGGTTCCTACATTCTAATTATAACCCAAAACTTCAGGATTTTGCATTACCAAATCTTACTGAATTTAAGCCAAAAAAACAAAAACAAAGGTAAACAATGCTTCTAGCCTTGACTAGAACCAAAATTAGCAATTAATGATAAATGCAGGTAGAAATTTAGTGGCTATTCAAGTAGGATATGTGAAAACATTAAAAAGAAAGACTGTTCCATTAACAACTGTAACTTCAGTGACAAATTTCCAAAAGCCTACTTACCATTGAGAAATAACAGTTTGAAATTAAATACAAGCGAATGGTAGGTGTTTATTACATTTAGATATAAAACTCAAATTAGGCAAAATCATGTTTATTTTAAGGATAGGTGGTAGACAAGAAGTTAAGCAAAATGCTGTTTTAAAATGTGTGTGAACTTTTCAAAATATCATTGCTTAAGGACTGTCCAAGTTTAACATGTCTCCAATCTGTGTTTCAACCTCATGGTACGGATCATTTTCCCAAATGGTCCTGTCATTCTCAGGTCCATCCCATCCATTTGCAGTTCCCTCTGTCTGTAGTACCTCACTCACTCCTCATCCCTTGTGACCCGGCTCAGATAATGTCTCCTCTGGGAAAGACATCTTTGGCCCACAGCCTAAGCCAACTTTGTATTTGCATCTAGAAGCACTCATCAAGTTACATTTTTACATTTATGAATATCTCTCATCTGACTGTGAACTTATCTCATGTCTCTGTATTTCAAGCAGTCATTAGAGACCCCATCATGCAGTAGACATTCAGTGAATATTAATTGAATGAATGTTATTTGTCTGTACCAATTAACTATTACATAGAGAGTGAAGGAAATTCTATTATGTATTTAGCACTCTTCTGGCCTTTATTTAAAAATGTTATAAGAATCCAGATATTAGGAGAGACTGGAGAGTATCTAACAGGAAGAGCAAAATAATTGTATTGTTTGACCTGTGAGAAAATGTTACAGAAAGCTGAAAAAAAAAAAAAAAACTTTTGAGAAAAAAAGCAGCAAGATGATTTTGAAAAAGATAGTAAAAAGAGGTTAGTATTTTCTTCATGAAGAGCAACTAGGCTCATTATAGTCAAAGGAACTCAGTGTGGACACCTTTTTGATGGCAGGTGTAGAGAGACATTGGAAGAAGTCACTGAATATTCAAAGGAGAAAACTTGTTAGCCCCTTCTCACATTCCATCACAAGCTGTGCAGGGTGGGGGTGTGAATAGCTGATGCCTAGCAACCTCTTAAAGCTCATATTCAGGTCTGAAAATTTGGGAAATTTAATATCCATCATCTAAATAATAAATATTTTTGTAATTTGAGATTCTTCAAACCCATGTTTACCAAGGGCAGTTGTGGAGGAGGCGGAAACAGGATCTGAGGAAATAACGGTGGTCCTTGTGGCGGGTAAAAGCCCAATCTCTGTAAAAAGAAACGTGATGTCAGTCATTTCAGACAACGATAAACTTTTAAAAAGATGAATACGGCATTTGAAAATACAACTAGAAATTTACCTGTTCACTGGAACTTCCTCCGTATTGTTCAAGCTTGTAAAACGACAACAGCAACAAGGTGAAGCAACGTATGGCAATACAGTGTTCATTACAAAGACATTTTATGAGAATAGGTAACAGACCACTACTGAGCAGTACACCTGCCAGTGGGGTAGCTTCACTTCTGAAATGAAAAACAGTTGAATATCTAATGGGGAAAGGTCAAATTAATTTTGTCCAGTGATTCAGAAGGTGTACTTCTTGCATTTAAACTTACTTCCAAATACTGGTTTTATTTATATTTCTTAAGAGTAACTACATGTTCCATGCCTCTTTATCTCTGAATCAACAGTGTTCTCAGTTTAGCTCTCAATATCTACAAGTTCAAAGTGAAGGGAGTTATAGAACTGTAAATTTAATTTTTTTCCCCAAACACAAACTTTGAAAGCTCTTTGGTTACACAATGTGCTAGAAAGAGGATTTATTGTCTACTTGGTGTCCTACTTAGTCAGACTATAACTGACACAGATGACACTCCTAGATCTCATTTGTATAGATGTAGAAGGCATGGCTGCTGTCAACAGGAGACAGTTTGGGGTAAGGATACTGTAAATGAAACTCAATTCAAACTGCATAATTAAATCCTAGGTCACTGTGGAATGGGAGTTCTATTTTGCTAAGTTTGAGAGCTTCCTATTTTCCAGTTAGGACTTATGTGCTTTTTTATTATCTTTGCACTACTCTGAGGTCATTCTTATGACTCATTTTACAGACTGGGAAGCCATGGGTTAGCTTCTTGCTCAAGGTCACCCAATTGGCAGATGGCATGTAGGACTGCGATTTGTACTGGGAAGAGCAAGGGCTAAGGACCAGTGATGAATTCCTGATTCTACAACTTTCCTGGACTATACCTTTCTCTTTTGTGAAGTGAAAAGATACAGGAAAGGCCTCCTAGCCCAGAAATACCGTCCCTAGAACGGAAATAGAGTGGAAAATGGAGGAGGTGTACTCACAGGAATGGGCAGAGCAGTGGCAGTGCTCAAAAGGCCAGCTAAAATGAGAAATTTCATTCTGAAGGAAGAGTCTGGAATCGAAGGATTAGAAGATTATTTTTAGTTTTTTCTAAGTCCTATTCTTGTTGTAAATAAGCTGTTTACAGTGTTGCAATAGTGTCAGGCTAAATTCTGCCTCCAGATTCAGGTTTTGAAAGCCTAGAACAGTGCTTTAAAAAACTTTGAATGCCTTTAGACAAGACATGCATTCTCTGGCTCATAACATTGCATACAATTCCTCTTCTTCCTTATAATCTCACAGTTCAACCTATACCTGTTTAGGCCCTGAAGTTATTTGAATTTGTGACCTCTACCCACCAATCTTTAAACACGAGTGTTGCATCATGCTTAATATTGGGGACTAAGCATGTATAAATAAATAAATCCACCTTGAGCTTCTACCCACGTGAAACTTAGAGACCTTCACATAGTCTGGATGCTGTTATTGACAATTATTCCTCAAGAAGAAAACAATAGAGAAAAAATCTTGTAAGGCATAATGGGTTGGCAGAGAATAGCACAATATGAGTAAATATGAATACATTCAAAAAAGCAAATCAATGTGGTATTTACTGGCCAGAAGATTCTGAAAGCAAACATTTTTATGGTCTTAAATCACATTTAATTCAAATTAACTTGCCATGTGGGTTTCAAACCAAACCACTGAAATTGAATTTTGGAAGAATAATCAAATTCATTACATTTTTATCAAGACTTGCCCCCAGCATCCGAAGCAAGGTATATCTCTTTATAAAAGTCACTCTTCAACTACTTTATATGTGTTTTATACTCAACTATGATTTAGCTTCATGTAATTTTACTTTGCCTGAATTAGGCAACTTATCTCCCTTTCTCTTTTTTTTCAGGTTTCTTTTTCATATTTTTCTTCCTTTTGGATCCAAACCTTTGAATTTTCTTTTTTCATAAGTGGGCTTGTTAGAAATCATGAAGTTACCCAACATGAAAAAATTTTACATTCTTTTACCTAGTTCAATAGAATCAGCCCAGATTATACCGTATGTTTTTTTAATTACCTTTGCTTCAAATGGCCCTCGGAGCAACGAAGTCAAGGAGCAGTGTGATCTTCTAGAATCTGTATGCCCATCTAGTATTTAAGGCATATTACTAATGCCTTTATGGTCATGAGCAATATGAGTCACAAGATTTAAAGCTAAACTGAATAACTGGTTTCAGACTAGAACTCCAACTTCTAAAGTATCTCACAGAGATAGGGCTTAAAGACTGGTGACTGACAGAATAATTTCATCTCCTTGGTTGGGATTAGAGCAATGTCTTTATCACAAATACACCACAATTAAAAGTTGTGACTACCAAGAATATTAAATTACATCTATAACATATCATCTAGGACAGCAATATACAAGGGAGACAGTGGACAGAAAGATTTAAGGTTCTAAAATTTTCTATTATTAAATATTGTTTGTTACTCCAAAATGATCTTAATTTTCAAATAAAACATTTTAAAATAAACAAAAAAAAACATTTTAAATAAACAGGTAATGTCTTTAGAATTAAAATCACTTTTCACTATTACAAAACATTCAAAATGGTAATTTAATACCTCCAACTAACAAATTCATAAATTTATAACTGTCATTAGTTAAGATTTCTCATGACATATCTTTGGAGTCACACGTAAAACATTCTGAATTTTGGAATAGTTAAAATTATATCCTTAGTTGGAAAAAATTATATATAATACTTAGATTTTGATTAATTGAATTGAACTCAATTATTTAGAAATAACTGATGTGATGTGATCTGGTTAAGAACAAGTGACTCACAGAGCTAAGAAAAGAGATAATACAATTTTGAAGTTAATCAGAGAAAATTATTCTGATAAAAAGCAACTTTTCCATAAGTTCCTGCAGATGAAATTCCCTGGGGCATCACAACCAAGGCTCTTAACAACCACAACAACACATTTTTTATTATTTTAAAAAATTAACAAAATTGCATTGACATCTTTCATTTCAGATAAGAAAATATGTAACACAAAACTGTTTTACTTTCATTTAAATAATTGTTAAGTAGCGTACAGAAGGCGACAGCTTCTTTCATTGCCTTGCTTCAGATCTTGGAAAAAGCTCTATTATGAAGTTTTATTATTTTTTATTATTTTTGCTATCTAGCCTTATAATAGTTATGAAAGAAGAAAGAGTTCAAATGAAAACACAAATTTTCTCTTATGAAATGATTTATTGCTATCAATTTACAGTAATAATATTTACCTCTGACTACACTGGACATTAAGACACTTCAGAACTTTATGTTGTCTGTGTTGTCTTTATATGATCTTTATTTTGAGGACATGAAATGTGTAAAAATTTTGCACGACCTCCCTTTCCCCCAACATACATAGAGAGCTGCACCAAAGTTAGAATTAGTTGTATTAAGCAGTGCGTAATAATCACCCTATTTTAACTTAGTAGGAAGCACTTGAATTTTTTTCTATTTAAATTTACATCTCAACAAAGGGCATTAATAAGCATCTACCATTTAAGAGCTGAATATTTGTTTCCCATAGGAAACATCTCCCCCAACCACGTTCTTTTTTTTCTTTTTTCTTTTTTTTTTATAGTAGGGTCTAGGAAGTGTAGTTTTAATTTCATTTGAAGTGTGAGTCCTGAGTTGGTTTTTCACATGCAGTTGTTTAAATAAATGACTGGAAATAAACTTGAGTTAGATTTAGATTTTTATTAGGACATTAAGATACTGAAAATAATGCACATTAAAAACAAAAGAACATTATTCCATTTTCTTGAAGTGTACATGATATTATGAACAAAATGAGTGTAGTGTTTTCTTCAAGTTTTATAATTAGTATTTCATAAATGGATGCAGAGAGGGATGAGTTAAAACTCTTGTTCACAAAGAGCACACAGTATTTTGCGTATGTTGACTTTATTTAATTTTAAAGTTTTATTTTCAAAGCTAATGTTAAATGCTTGGTGCATACACTGTTAGCAAGCAATTACCCTCATTGTCTTCTCAGACATGCAAACATTTTGCTAAATATAAATCTACAAGTATTGTGGCTGCATATGTTTTCAGGAGTGGTCAGAAATGGAGGAGGATGCTGGAATGTTTGAATTCTTTCAAATCTTAATTCAAAACAGGAGATTTTCATCTATGTCTTCTGTAAAAAACAAAAACAAAACAAAACACACTTTTAGAAAATAGCCAGAGTAGTAATATAAACAAATAATGTCAGAGCTAGAGGATTAGAGAAACCATCTAATTATACTGTAGGATGGTTCTCAACCCTGGTACGGTATCAGCATCACCTGTGAAGCTTTTAAGAAGATGCCATTTGGTTTCGCTTATACGCAGAATCTAAAAAAACAAAACAAATAAGCAAACAAAAAGCAGATATAGAGAACAGACTGATGGTTGCCAGAAGGGAGGGGGTGGGGAGATGGGCAAAATGGGTGAAGGAGAGTGGGAGGTACAGATTGGCCTCCAGTTATGGAATGAATAAGTCACAGGGATAAAAGTTAAGGAGTAAGGAACACAGTCAATGGTATTGTAGTAGCACTGTATGCAGATATAAGACCACTCCTACCAGTATGGCCCACCCTCACTCAATAATTGTTGAACAAATACTTAAGCAGATTAACTTGAAGGAAACTTCAAGTCATACTTCTTTTTCATATTAACTACTACCCTGTCTGGGACACCAGGTAATTTTCCTGCCCTATATAAGTCTCTGCCCAAGAGTTGGAAAGATTATGAACTTTGGCATATTTCTTTTGAACAATGGCTTCATTTATAAAATGGACATTTTAGTCTCATTATTTGTAAATTTACTTATGGTTGTGCTCATATTTTTGCCTTGTTTCTGTTGTTCGGATGAGAAATGTCCTTCCTGTTGTCTTTAGGCTAATCCTGCTTGTGCCCAGGATGTCTTCCGTCCTAAGAAATTCTCCTCTAATTTTCCTCTTTTGCTTTTCTTTTTTACATCTTCAACCTTTCCTTCCTCACTGGGACCTTCCTATTAGCATTTAAATATGTTGCATATCTAGTCTTGAGAACAGTGCCTGGCACTAGGTGGACCATCAGTAAACCTCTGTTGAATGAAGGAATGAATGAATGCTCAACCTTATTTTATCCTCATAGATTTTTCCCTCAACTTTATATTCCTCTTTAGTTCTACCTTGCTTTCAAACAGCCACTCTTTACCATTTCTCATCTATTCTTTCTCAGCCTATAGAATCTGGCTTCTATCTCTACCATTCCACTAAAACTGCTCTTACAAAGGCCACCCAGGATATCCTTAGTTCTATGTAAAAGGAATATTCTGAGTCTTTTATCTTACTTGGCATCTCAGCAGCATCTGGCACTCTGTTCTCTTCCTCCTCTTTGAACACCTCCTTTGACACGGCCTTATGCTGTTTTCTTCCTTCCTTTCAGTAGACTTTTTATTCTTCTTCATAAACTCCTTCTTCCTCCTCTAGCTACCAGCCAGATGTTGTTCCTTGGTGTTCAACCCTGGGGCCTTTTCCACGTAACTCAACACTTTTTTCTTAGGGAAGTAATTCCCTTCTGTGGTGCTAACTACTTTCTGTACGCTCATAATCCTCAAATATGTACTTAAATTCCGAAATGCTGTCTTGAAAAGTTGACCCACATACTCAACTCTCAACTGTACATTGTCTCCCAAGTACTTAAAAGTTCAACACGTCATAAGCAGAAGTTATCATCTTCCCCAAATCTGCTTCTGTTCTTGTGTTTTCTATCTTCATCCCTCTGTTTACCCGCCTGGCCTGAGCAGGGAACCTGGGTGTCATACTTCTCTTTCTCTCAATCTCTCTACTGTCTGTTCCCTGCCCCTACACATTTCCTAGCAAACACTGTCTTATTATTTCTATACATCTTGAATATGTTTATATTCTTGAATATATCTTGAATTTGTTTATATTTTTAAATATATATTGAATAGGTTTCCTTTTCTTTTTCCCCACTGTAACTGCCCTAGTTCAAGTACTCATCAGCTGTGCCTGAACTTACCACACGTCCTCTCAACTCTTCTCTGGCTACTCCACAATATAACCAAAAGAATCTTTCTTAAAATACAAATACAGTGAAATTGCTCCCTTGTTTAAAATACTTTAATGATCTTCCAGTACTCTTAGGATAATGCCTTTAATTGGTTTAGTAGGATGATCTGACTTGTTTGCCCTGTTGGTCTCACTTGGAAGGTCTTTCTAACGATTAACATGGATATATGTCAATACATGGTATGTCACAGGCACTAAATAAATAAGACTCCTCCACCTTTTAATTAAACTCATTTTTACACCTAAGGAAGATGAGACCTGTTGAGGTTAAGTGGTATGCCCTAATTCACATAGCTAGTTAATGACAGAGCTAAAATATTTGAGCACATCTAGCTCAGATAAAAGTCTGTTAAAATTCAGGAAAACACTGGCTAAAATTTATCTGGTCTTTCTGTGGATTTCTCAGCCATGAGGGAAGGAGGGGCATACTTAGAAATATTTTGTTTTGTTTTGTTTTCCCTAGCTACATCCCAAAGCAGTAACTTGTTTACTTATTCTGACTGAATATTAAATATCTGTTTTATTGGTTTACTATGTGATAATTCTTTCCCTTCTTCAAAATGTCATCATGGCCAAACCACAGTGAACAAACAAGATCATTAGGAGCTTTCCGAGTCACTGAACTTTAAGCTTTTCCTGCTCCTCCCAGACAGAGCCTGAGGGAGACTACATGCTGAGAAGTTGCCAGAAGTTTCAGAATAGTGAAGCACAACTGGTTTCCTTAAATAAATGGCCTCTATTCCAATATCACTCTCTTAAAATCAAGCTTTATAAAAGGGCATTAAATATGTCTTGTCCTAGCTAAGTTTCCTGCCTTTTGATAATGGTGGAGTAGACGGAGTGGGGGGCTGTACTTCAGTATATTTTGTCCTTTTTTAAAAATTTAAATTCAATTAGCCAACATATACTACATCATTAGTTTCAGATGTAGAGTTCAATGATCAGTTGCATATAATACCCAGTATTCATCCCATCATGTGCCCTCCTTAATGCCCATCTCCCAGTTATCCCATTTCCCCACCTGCTGCCCCTCCAGCAACCTTCAGTTTGTTTCCTAGAATTAAGAGTCCTTCATGATGTGTCTCCCTCTCTGATTTCTTCCCATTCAGTTTCCCCTCCCTTCCTCTACGATCCTCTGTGCTATTTCTTATATTCTACATATGAGTGAAACCATGTGATAATTGCCTTTTTCTGATTGACTTATTTCACTCAGCATAATACCCTCCAGTTCTATTCATTCATGTCAAACAGATATTTGACATGATATATATGTAATACATATATATACAATATTCCAATGTATATATACATTTTCTATAATTGTATATATACTATATATGAATATTGTATAATATATATACAATATTCTTTATATATATCTTTATATATATGCCACATCTTTATCCATTCATCTTTTGATGGACATCTGGGCTCTTTCCATAATTTGACTACTGTGGATGTTTCTGCTATAAACACTGGGGTGCAGGTGCCCCTTCAGATCTCTACATTTGTATCTTTTGGGTAAATACCTCTCATAGAGTAGCTCTATTTTTAACTTCTTGAGGAATCTCCATAGTGTTTTCCAGAGTGGCTGTATGAAAAGCCCACAGTGAATATCATTCTCAATGGGGGAAAAACTGAAAGCTTTTCCCCTGTCAGGAACACGACAGGGATGTTCATTCTCACCACTGCTGTTCAACATAGTACTAGAAGTCCTAGCCTCAATAATCAGACATCAGAAAGAAATAAAAGGCAATCAGATTGGCAAAAAATAAGTCAAACTTACTCTTCACAGATGACATGATACTTTATGTGGAAAACCCAAAAGACTCCACCCAGAAATTGCTAGATCTCAAACTTTGTCCTTTTTAACATGGGAATTAGAGAAGATAGTTTTAGCCATTTTTAGGAATATATTTGAGTTTATAGAATAGATGTTAGGAAGAAAAGTGGTATTATTTATGCAGGTCTGGGTCTCAATAGCTCATTAATTTCCTATCAGTGCTAAGAGGGTACACACAGTATGTCATAGCCAGCCTCCAAGAGCTCCTCCCACATTACAGCAGGGTTGTCCGGCCAACAGAATGTGGCAGAAATGATGTATGTCACTTCTGCGATCAGGTTATAAAAGACATTTAGCTTCAGTCTTGGATTCTCTTGCTTCCTCTTAATTTTCTCTCTGATCACTTCTCTGGAGGAAACCAGATGCCATGCTGTGAACAATCCCATGGAGAGGACCACATAGTGGGGAAATGAAACCTCCCAACAGTAGCCAGGTGAGCAGCCTTAGAGCAGATCCCAAGCCAGAACCATCCAAGTAAACTACTCCTAGATTCCTGATTCTTGGAAACTGTGAGATTTTAAGCTTCTAAGCTTTAGAGTAATGGGTTATGCAGCAATAGGTAACCAATGTACAGCACTCAATGCTTGCAAAAATACACATTCTTTGTTCATTACCATTGTGGTTATTTCACAAAATGATATTGCAGAGGAAAAGAACTAACCTTTTCTGCTTAACTATCAATAAGTAAGTAATCCTCCTACTCTTAGCTCTTTCTCTTTAATTTCAAGGCATTCTACATACCGTAAAGAATAATTTAAAAGTGAAGTCACATAGGTTGCCTCTTTCTGGGAAACTCTGATCTTTGATGAACTTATTTTTCTTTATTGATTGGCTGTACATTCATCCTACTTGTATGTTGTGAACATAAATATGAAACCTCTGCTTTTGATGTCTACTGTTGATTTACATTGTGCAAGCAGTTCTGATTGCTTATTTTTGAACATCTTTCAAAAAACATGCTTGTTAAAAACACGCCTGCTCACAAAAATCAACTTTAACTTAGGAAAATAAAAGGAAATATATTAAGACATAACCTAGCAAAACAAATGTCTAAATTTTAGTTCTTGTACTGCAGGAGTAAATAAAGAACCCGATGATGATGATGATGATGATGATGATGATGATGATAATGATGATGATGATTTTTGTCACTGAAGGTGCAGTGTGGATTAAAGGCATAATACCTGGGTAAAACTTGTGATAAGAGGCTCAATCTTTAATGAGTTAGTAATGAATTCTAAGATTTTTCTGATATCTTCCACTGGCAGAATCAGACTTGCTGTTTTACTCTTCATATATGATTTTTTTAAAGTGTGGACTAATACTGAGGTTAAGAAAGTATATAAAATCCCTCATTCGTCATAAGGGTAGCCTTCTGACATCTGGCACAGCTCTCTGGATTGACATTTTCTTAGGCTTAGCCAACTGCTAAGACCTCAATGTAGTATCCTCTAAATATTCCCACCTGTTACCCTTTGAAAACAGAATATCATAAGGAAAAAATGAAATAACCTTGCAATGACAGCATGTGCACTGAAGGAGTCCTACTTGGGATGCTGCCCCCTTGCTGTCTTGAGGTTTCAATCTGAGCACACAGCAGGACCTCCCTAGGAGGGCTGCAGAGCTTAGGGATCTCTGGGAGAAAAGGATACCCCTCTTCTTGGGCTGATGATGAATTTACCTTCTTTAATTCCAAAGCAGTGGCCCCACTCCTCCAGGGTGATGTGCTTATCCTTGTTGGGGTCACACTCCTCAAAGAAGCGAGTTATGCAGTGTTCCATGGGCACCAGAGAAGCTCGTAAAGGAGCAAGCTCAGAATGAGTCAAGACTCTGCAATAAAGTGAATAAAGTGCAGTATGTTAATGAGTAGCTTGTATATCAAAGTTAACTTTTAGGATAACCAAGGCATTTCTCTTCCACAAGATTATTGCTAAGTATGCCAAATAAATAGTACACTCATGAAAACTTGCAAATGAAATAAACTATTTATGGGTAAGATAGATAGCACTTAGGATGTCACAAAGTTTTCTTCCTCACTGGGAAGTATCCTCCCACCATCTTAAATTTATAGGGATGCTCCCACCAGCAATTATGTTTGTACAACCTGGCTCTTATCCACTGACCAAACCCAGTTGTTCCTGATGTAGGCACTTGACCCAAGTTGGGCCAATTGGATTATCTTAGGAATTTAGCATCAAGGATGAGAAAAAATTGAAGGAGTCTCTGGGTCCTAACATCTAAACTTGGGAATGATGATGTGGCCATATTCTGTTATTTTCAAAGCAGTTTTGTGTTTAGACACCTACCCACATTTGTTTGGGATCTCAGTGTTCTAAATCAGAGCTGGAAAACTTCCTAAATTTGTTTAGAATTATCTTTGTATAGATAACTAAGACATTATATGAGGGAGATGATCTAGTAATGGGAAGGCAAAGAGTTTTTACCTGTCCATAGGATGTTGGTCAAGTTCACCAAACTGCCAGTGCACAGGATATACATACATGTGGTAGTTTTTCTTAAAGTCCCTTAAGAGAAGGTCAATGGAATGGTCCCCAGCCAAGAGCCTCTTTTCATCCAGGTAAATTTTCTTGACCTGGGATTAGGAAGGGAGAATATCATCAGGGAATCAGGGTAATGAAATTATCATTTGCTAAACTTTACTTGAGTAATAGCGACATGACAGAGTAAAATAAGCCCAGGCCATCATATAAGGCCAAATGAAATACTTTCTAATCAACACAATAGACTTTCTTATTTCTACCTAGAATAACAGCTAACATTTAAAAAAAGTGTGGTTTTCAGAAGAGGTTTAAGTCTTTTTTGATTTTTCTTTTAACCAGGTACTATTCGTCATAGTATGAGAATGTTTTAATGAAAGGAGCTAAACTGACCTAAGCAAAATTATTAGTTAGTAAAAAAAAAAAAAAAAGTCTTGCTTTTCCCCCATTGGCATACTCTATTCTTAATTCTCTGTGTATTTCTGTCCAGGGTCTGCTCAGGATCAGTTTAGTCATGGTGTAACACCACTTGGCCACCCCCATTAAAATTTCCCTGTTTTGTATCTAATGTTCTCAAGGCCTTCATGATGATGTATTAAAGAGAGAGGACAGAAATTATTTCTGGGCAATGCATATAAAACTCTTGGCTTCTGATGTGACTCATGAACTAATTGGAAGCAATTAGAATGAACTTCTACCCATTCTCACGGCCATATCCACCAACTACTCTCCTTGTTATCATGGATGAACTTCCTGTGCTCTGAATATAAGCCCAACCTTTCACTGGTGCTCAGGAGCCTAACCCTTCCTATCTCCTCAAGAGCACCCAATGGCAGTTGGGCACCTTTTCTACTCATCATCAGTTTTTCTTTCTTTACTTGGTTACTACCAGAAGCATACAAACATCCTCTACCATCTCCCATTGGTAGATGGGACTCTTGAACTCACATTCTCCTCCAGCTGCTACCCATCTCACTTTTCAAGATGTCATGAAAATACTGTCTATACTTGCTGCTTCTACATCCTTCCTCCTAATTCTCTTTTGAACCCTATCCATTCATGCTTTTCTCCTTTCCATTCTGCAGAAACAGCTTCTGTCAAGATCAACTCTGTGGTCACCACAGACCATGACCACATGGCAAATCAGTGGCCAACTCAGTCCTCATCCTACATCTGTAAACAGCATCTGACACAGTTAATGCACAGCTTCCTTCTTGTTAATTTTTTCTTCATAGCATGTTTCATCCCATCAGACATATTTTGTACATATATTTACATATTTATTTACATGTTTATATATTTACATGTATCTCATATTTATTTACATGTTTATATATTTACATGTATCTCATATTTGCATATGTAGATATATACATGAATTAGTTGGTTCTAGCGCAGTTTTTTTTCTTGTCTATAAAGCATTTAACCCCCTTGTACACAACTCACTCCTTTTAAAGAAAAAAATTGAAATGTAAGGCTATGTAAGATTTGTTTTTAAACTGTACAGTGTTTGTTCAGAGTCTCTTTGCTTAGAATGTGAGCTTCTAAAAAAAAAAAAAAAAGAATGTGAGCTTCTAAAGGCAGAGATTTTTGTTTGGTTCATTGCTTTATATCCAGCATGTAAATCAATTCTAGATACCTAAGGTGCACTTAATAGCTATTTGATGAATGAATTTTCCCTGAGAACTTCTGGAATAAATATTCTGCACTTTTGAATCTTAATATACTACTGACTTTGCAAGTAGGGGACTTCTCTTATATCATAATCTGCCTGGCCAATGGGGGAAAAAGAGATGTTCCAATTTAAATCATATATCTGTACCTGAATATATAAATGTGGAATTGAGGTTCACTTTGCTCAACTAGGACTTGCTCTAGGGTATGAGTTAAAGAGTCCTTGCTCAGGCTGCTGCCCTTCGAGTAGGAGTTGGGTGGTTTGGCCATGTCTCAAATCTTGTGGCATGAACGGTGACCACTACTAATCTGTTAGTATGTATGAACTTAGCAGGTATAGAGCGGCAAAGTGGGCTCTTGCTAATACGCAGTGGGAGGTAGGCCTCCTCTTCCCCACAACACACACATCCTTTTTCCTCAGAACCTGTAGATAGACACTTAGGTAGTTAACCTGTGGATAACTTACTTTATTTCTTTGCTTTTCATTTAGATATCCAGCATGTTCAGGGTTTTGCTCATAAAGTTGCATGAGAATATTCTTGAGCCAATCTCTCATCCTTAGGGGAAACTGAGTCACTTCAAAGTCTGTACAAATAGGAATAGCTGTTCCAGAGGAAGGAAAACAGATTTTAATCTTTGAGTCTTACTCCTATCCTATGTGGCAAGTCTTCATAACAGTAAACTTAACAACATCTCGTGATTGGTGCACGCAGACTGTCCTACCATCACAACAGTGGTCCTTAACCCTGGTGGTACAACAGAACTGCCTAGGGAGTTCTAAAAACATACCAGATATCAGGTTCCATTCAAATAAATTCTAATTTGATTAGTTTGGGGTGGAGCTTTGGCATCAGGATGTTTTAAAAGTTCCAAAGATAACTTGATAATGCAAACAGGACTGAGAACCACTATTCTAGAATCAGAAAGTTGGAATTTAGAGGTGGAGGACACAAGAACTATTTATTAGGAGAATAGAGACAAAAGTGGAAGTTAGGTTATGCTGCAGTAACAAATAATGTTAAATCTCAGTGGCTTAAATGAACAAAAGGGTTTTTTTTAAGTTTTATTGAGATATAATTGACATACAGCACTGTGTCTAAGTCTAAGGTGCACAGCAAAATGACCTGACATCCATATATTGTGCTATGACTACCACAATAAGTTTAGTTAATGCTATCACCTCATCAAGTCACAAAAATTTTTATTTTGCCTCAGGATGAGAACTTTTAGGATCTAGTCTTTTAGCAACTTTCAGATATACTACTCAGCAGTGTTAACTACAGTCATTGTGTTGTACATTCAAGTCCAATACAAGCTGGCAGGAAGGTCCTGCTCACGGCAGTTTCTCCCAGGCTCAGGATGTTGAAGACACCACCATCTCAACATAAAGTGGAGGGAGCAGAGAGGACCATATACTAGTTCTCAAATACATCTAACTAGAACTCAAATGGATGGTTTTTGCTGAAATTTCATCGGATGAAGCAACTCATATGGCCACATTTAATGTCCAGAGGGCTGAGAAGTTCAATACTCTGTGTGTCAGGAAGGAGAGGAGAACTGGAAATATTAGTAAGCACTGCTAATATGGAGAATTATTTAGTGATAAGGACATTCAAACACCACTGAGAGTATCTTGGGGAAGGAAAACAATTCAAAAAACTTCTGGGAGAATATATTGTCATAAAACTTCTTGGCAGAGACTTAATGTACATTGGAAGAGGATAAGTAATTTAGCAAAATTCCAATCATTCGTCTCAATTATTAAGTGGTAACATAATCATAGTGGTTCTGAACCCTGGCTGCACATTAGAATTGTCTAGGTTACTTTAAAAACAAATGAAAAAACATCGCCAAAGCCCTAACCCAGTCCAGTGAAATCTATCTCTTATAGTTAAAGCCTGGGCGTTATTCTTTTTCTTTTTTTTTTAAGTCTCTCAAATAGATTTTAATGAGCATCCTAGGTTCAGAACTACATTAGCCTTCTTCTGTTTGCATGTATGAGTATGTATATATATTATTCAGATATGCAGAGATTCACCCCAAATCCTCTCAGCAATGGTGGTTGGCAAAAGAGGCAGACTCTTACATTTGCAGGCTCCAAAATAATCCAGCTGTAGTTGGTGCCCTTTTTTGGTCCCTTCCAGTTTACATTTAGTAGCAAACAGATGACAGGAGCTAGCATAGGTCTGATTGTCAGTGCCACAAACCTAGGACAGACAAGCAGGACAAAAAGCTCATGTTTCTGAATGTACATTGGGGAAACACCCTGCTCCTTAAAGCTCCTAGTTGACTGATCAACCGTGCCGTGCCAAAGATGTGGTCAGGTAAGTGAAGGTATTAAAATCATAACTGTCTTATTGGGTAAAAAAAAAATCAACTAAATTATACCACGAGTGTTGACAATCTAGCTCTAGATAAGCTCAGTAGAATGCAAACTGCAGATGTTCCAAGTATACAGTGAGTTTTAAAATGAGTTCTGGAGATCAATGCCATTATTACCTTTTCAGGGCACAGTTGAAATTCCTTGTTTCTGCTGGCATTTTTTCCTCTTCAATATTATTTTAAGTTTTAGGTGATAACCTGGGTATCTGTCTCCCCCCCCCCCCCCCACATATTTCAATTGCAAACCACTTTCATTCAAATCACTATTTGGGGCCCCTTCAAGACCATTTTGTAGAATACTTACTTGGTCAAGGAGTTTTGTAGGAGGACAAGTCACCGAATCTTGGCAAACACAGTGGGGTTTTCCCTGTTGGTCAGCCTTACAAATGTGTCCCCTTTTACACTGGAAGTTCATGCAAGAATCTAACAAAAAATTTGGTCAGGAAGCATGAGCAAAGCTAAACTGAGTATGGAATCTCAAATTCATCCAGATAATTAGATTCATTTTCATCAAGGAGAGAAAGTTTGGGAAAATATTAAAAACTGTTTTAATGGATATGTTAATGTTCAAATGGGATCCTCTGGCATCAGACTGTTTTACGCAACAGTTTAGATTTTCTCTGCAGTTTGAATTGGGGATTTAAAAAGAACAAACAAACAAACAAAACATAAAAAGAACAAATAGCTCTTCGTGGCCTGCTTACAATGGCCATAATCTGGAGTCCACACTTCAAGGTTGTCCAAACTGATCATAAGTTAAATAGGCCATGAGAATTTTATGGTGGTGAAATTAAAAATGTTTGTGATTGGGGTATGCGATTCAGAATTAGGTCTGAATTAAATATGGGGTCTAAATTCATTAGTAAGTTATGGACTTGAAATCGAATAAGGTAGAATTATTCTTCTCGGAAGCAAAAGGATTTAGGAAAAAAAGAATCTAGCTTTCATACTAATATTACAAGATTTCCAGCTTGTAAACACGTTTTCCCATAGTTGTATATCAAATGTGTCCAAGAGAATGTCAACAATTTACAAGAGCATTTCCTTAGGGAGGATTTGGGAAAAGATTTCTGTGAAGCAACGACAAATGATGGACTGAGGAGAGCCTAATGTGGCCATTCCATTTCCTCCTTGATAAATCACAAGTCGCTTGCTTAGTCTCTACTCACCAACATCGTGCACCATTCTGTTGTTTTCATATGAACTTTCGTCTTCATTCAGTGAGCTCTCTGCTTTCTTGGCCTTTGAATAACAAGAGCAGAAGCTAAAGTCTAGTTAGGGGAAAAGCTACTACATAACTTGTATTACGTATTTGTATTATACCTTCACAAAGCGTTTCATACCCAGATCATTTCAGATCAAAAAGACAAATATAACTTGTGGAGATAGTAACTCTTTGAGAACAGGAGCCATTTGTATCTTGAACTGGATTCAGCACTATATCTCTGGGGATTACTCAATAAAAGTTGGAACTAACATTGGGAACAAAGCTGGAACCTTCCCTTTGGATTTGGGAAAACAGTAGAAATGTACTATTATCATGTGATTCCATAGTTAAGACACAATTCCATCAGTAATCTCTATGAAGCTGTTGATAAAGGTTTCTTACCAGGTCCCTTTTTAAAAAAGATTTATTTATTTATTTATTTATTTATTTATTTATTTATTTATTTATTTTAGAGAGAGAGGGAGAGAGACAGAGAACAAGCATGGGAGAGAGGGGCAGAAGGAGAGGGAGAAAGAAACTCAAGCGCAATCCACATTGAGCACAGATTCCTACATGGGGCTTGATCTCACGATCCGGAGATCAGGACCTTAACTGAAACCACGAGTTGGGTGCTTAACCAACTGAGCCACCCTGGTGCCCCAGGTTTCTTACCAGGTTTCTAAAGTGTAATAAAACTCTTACCTTAAAGTGGCAGCAGAGTTCTCGGTAATCAAAGTTACTATTGACCTTGGCCACCAAAAGCTATGTCAAGTCCTCCTGGTGGGTGGCTGCTGGGGTTTTGCATGAAAGCTCCAAATGATTAAACAATCAATAACAGTATGCTTTTCCCCTACTCCCACTCTGCTGCAGTTTCCTGATTATCATTTTGGTGTGTGTTTGCTTAATCAAGTTGTAGCTGAAGTCTTTATTCTTTTTTTTTTTTTTTGAAGTCTTTATTCTTAATCTTTATAGCTAAATCAACAAATATTCCTCGATCTCTTATTATGTTAGAGGTTTTTTCCTAGACATTGATGATTCAACTTAAATATTACATGGCATCTACTCTCAAGACATTACAGCGGTAGTCATCAGTGTCTTCCATCCCTCATATCTGTCAGAGTTTATCATTCTAGTGAGCTCCAGGCACTTTCAACTGCCTGTATCTGCATCTATGTGCCTGAAAAACCATGGCAGTATATTTGGCCTGCTCAAAGGACAGACCGAAAGTGCTGGGGAATTAACACCTCTCCTAGCAATTCTCAGTCTGTATAAATATCCCAGCTCTCTCACTCTCCAAATGGGGTAATTCAGAGCAATGTGTTTTATGTCGGTTTAATGATGTACATTTGATTAGCTTCCTTTCCTTGTTTATCATATTCCTCTCCTCTTTGTTTCCTGAACTTCTCAAATAAACTGTACTAAAATCCAGGATCTGCTTCTAGGGGAACCCAAATAAAACAGGAACTTTCAGCCTAGTGATGAAGATGCAGAGGAAAATAAATAATTTTAATATATTTTAGTAATGTACTGATAGAGAAAGGCATAGGAGACTGTGAGAGCACACAGAAAGGTCATGGATAGTTCTTGATAAAGCTAACTACTCTATTGGAAAAGCATCATTGTAAAGAATCTCACCCCTTGGTATTCTCCAGGTTCACTGGCATCCACATTTCCATTCTCACGTGCTCTTTCTCTTTCTCTTTCTTCTTCATATTTGAGGTGATAGGAAATGGACTGAGATCTTTCGGCCTCTATAAAGGCCTCACTTGGGATGAATTCATAGTCATCACTTGCATCGTGTCTGGGCTCATCATCACCATCATCATTAGCTCCATGATTTCTAGGCATGATGTTACCATCTTCAGTAGGCTTCACAAGCAGAGCCTCAGAAACAGTCTTTTTATCTATCTCCTCATGGTTGCTGATAACTTCAGGTTTTTCTTCTTGGCTCTGCCATTCAGCATCTTGATTGTGTTTATTAATTTTTGATGCAGTTTCATCTTCCATTTCTGCATTGGAACTATCCTCTTCTTGTTCTTGGTTACCCTGCTCAGATTCATCTTTCTGCATCTTGCTTACTTGAGTTGGTTGATTGGACTCTTCCAAAACATCATCAGATTGGGTACGGTCTTCCTCCTCCTTGATGTTAGAATGTTCCTTGGGAAACATTCTCTCCCTTTCTTGGTTATTGCTGTGGGTACCAACTTCACCTGGGTCTTCTTCCCCTTCTCCATTGGGAATATTTGAGTCCTGCTCTTGGTTTCCTTGATCACTTACATCTTGGCTATGCTTGTTGCTCTTGTTCAGCTGAGGATGTAAATCATTTATTGGTTGTTCTTGTTCTTTTTCTGTTTTTGTGATGCTTTCTTGATGGTTAGGATCTACAATGGAACTAGTATTAGGAGCAAGGAGATCAATGTTCTCTGAGAGTTTTTTCATTTGAGGCTCACCCATATCTTCTTTTAGGTCCAATGTACGTTCAGATGGCATATACTCCAAATTCTCGCTTAAGTCACTTTCACTTTCTTCTTCATCCTGTAATCCAAGCTCTTGGCTGTAACTCTGCCCCTGATCTGCTGACTGGTCATGATTTTCCTCCTTTGACTTTAGTACTGAAGATTTTTCAGCCTTAAAAGAAAAGAAGTTTGCTTTTGAAACAAATTATAATGGAATATTTGCATCATATTTATAATTCACAAGCCAATACCTAATATTTATTATTCTTTTTCTTCACGTAATATCAGGCAAACCCATATAGGACGTTCTTTATATTCTATAACTACAAGTTTAACCTGAATTTGAATTTTGTGAACTGACAGGATTATATAGCACCTTGGCCGAAGGTGTAAAACTCGCTAATTCTCACAGTTTTTCTGGTGATTGGAGACAGTTGATGTGATCATCATCTTTTAAAAATTAAGCTGAGATGAGTGAGAATGAAGTAAATTGGAAACTTTTAAAATTATAATGGTGTAACCATGTTACTTTTACCTCATGGTTGGGATGGTCTATAGATACTGCAATTTCCTTTTCATTTTCTGCATCTTCAACCCCTAACACAGGGATTGCAGTGTTGTTAGGTGTTACTAATATTTCAGCTTGTTGGATGGAACTCAAAGAATCAGCAGTTGGTTTGGAATGATCAGACAGGAACCTTGCATTTGTCTGAAAAAATTAGAAATTGGCTCATATTATTCATGTCTAGATGTTAATGTTTAAAATTTCTAGTTACTCTTTTATTATCATTATTAGTAGCAATACGCCTCATACATAATATCACTTAAAAGATATTCTCAAGAATTTTTAAGAATACAAACAAATGTCCAGATTATAATGTTAAATTAAAACAGAATCCCAAACATATTTAAGAAAAAGTTATATATGCAGAGACAGGAAACAGAGCAATAATAAAGTCTTCTTTGAGAGTTTTAGAATTACTTTCTGTGCTTTTCAAACTTTTAAAAAACATCCATACTTTATAATTTTGAAAACTGTTGCTTAACAGAAAGTCAAATTAGCCAAAGGATATAATACTGCACATTTTCTTAGGTTAACTTTTAAGTACTCACTGATGGTTACAGAAAAGGTATAAATCTTTATTTAATATTTGTTTATTTTCTTGGCAGTAGCAGCCTTATATCCATCAAAAAATCTCATAATATCTTATACAAAGATAATTAAATGTAGAACTAATTCAAAAATTGTGTGAAACAGTACACTAATTCTGATAGAGAAGAACAACTATGGAGTATTATTTCAACTAGAGGGATGGCTCTATTTCTAGCAAGACTGAAGGCATAGATGAAGAGCTGGCAGTGATAAATGACTGAGAAGTTTAACAACTGGATTTAGAGATAAGAGATCTCTCTTTAAGCCTTGACTCTGCTATTAACTATCTACCTGTCATTTGACAAATTGTGAATCTATCAAGGTGAAGTTGAGTAGAAATATCAAGATAAGTTTATGCATATATAATATATAATAGTTTGTAAATTGTTAAGTTACCCCAATGAAAAATGACTATTGCTAGCAGTAATATGATACAGTGGTAACACTATGAACTGTCCGATACCATAAGCAGGTATTTACCACAAATCTTTATTAGACAGATGCTATGGATGCTCAGATGTCAGGCAAATCTAGGCGTTAGTACAAAATTCAGATTCTATTTGCACTGATTTGTCTTTATTAGTACATTCTGTTGTATCAATTACTTAATATAAGGAAAGACATGGAGTACAGTACTCATTTTAGATACTGTTTGTTCTCTTGCTTCTGATCACCTTCTCAATTAAAAGGAGTAATGGCATTTGAAAAAATTTCCAAAGAAGCGATTTATAAGAGGGAAAGAAAAAGGAACGGTGGCCAGTCTGGCAGGTTGCTGGCAGGGGCATCATGGGAAGCAATGAATGGAGGAGATTATAGGCTTATTAGTAGAGAACTGCTCCCTCTCTCTGCACCCTTCTTCCTCTGCTTTGACTCCTCAAGCTGGAAGAAATGCACAAAAAGCATGGCAGCTTTTCTTCTTTCAGAAATTTTCTGAGATCAAATTCTGGTTTATTATTATTCCCACAGCTATAGCCTCTGGAAATGTGTGTGGAATCTCCTACCCACACGAAACCACTTACTTCTGTAGAATTTAGGCAAGTGAGGAAAATGATACAAGATTTTTAGTAGGTAAACCCAGTGAGAAGATATTTAGCTTTTTAGCTTTTGATTAGATCCACGTAACAAATTGTCCTAAAGAGAAAACGTCTAAAATGTGTCTCTATGTAGATGTGTTATTCTAACATTTGGTTGAAAAACAGTTTTGATGTCTGTTTACATAGTGGCAACAGCCGCAAGGGCAAAATACACTTTAAGGAGAAAACAATGGGTTTGTGGAAGCTTCTTTCTGTGCTGAACGTAATTTATCCCACTTTTGTAATTTCAGAGGACAATGTATAATTTCAGCTGGAGTAGCTCCAGCTAGTTAAGCATAATTCCTAGCAGTGTTGTCATAAATTCTGTTTTCTAAGAACTGCTTGGTCTGGGTGGCATGATGTTTATCTTTGCTGACACATCTGTCAACCAAATGTTCACCAGCAGCTATCTAAAAAGCAAGGACAGAATCCTGGACATAGTAGAGAATGAGAAAGAAAAGGGATGAGAGAAATTACTTTGTCTAGTTAAAGGAGATTGATTCCTCCATTTGGCAAAAAAGAAAAAAATGGCACAAATCCTTTGGTTTGATTATAGATGTTATGGATCATTTGGGAGACATCTGAACGATCATCCAAGCCATGGTTCCATTAACAACAACAAAAACTTTCAGGTTATTTTAAGGCTGCTGACATAGCCTCAAATGACTCTGATTTGTGCGCGGATGATTTATTGCTGGGTGAATGGTGGGGCCAGTATATCTGACTGTGAAAAAAAAAAGTTCTAGTTCTGTCTGTTTTCAGACACCCCCTCACCCTATCACCCCCAAAGATGAGTTAGGAGCTGATTTATGATTACCATACCATTTCCTGCCCCTAACCATTGGTTCTTGTTTTATTACAGACTCAGAACTGATCAGCTGGTTTATATTTGAACTTGAAGAAAATGCTGCTGAAGAGTATGGGTATTCACTCTCAAGACTTCTTAGACTAATTTCTTAGGTTTCTCATACTAAGTGATGAACTTCCATAGGAAAATTTATTTCTTCTCATTCTCTTGACATTTGGGCCCTGGCATATCCCCTTCCTAGTAACTGATAATCAACATTTTCAGCTTTCGATTTATTGTATCTTGGAGAACCTGGTAGTTCTAAAAGAATTCTTTTCAAATGTATTTTATTTCAACTTTTCTAGTCATTCATTCCCTAGTTGGGAAAGAAAAATATTAAAAAAGAGAATTTCAAACCACTATATATGCACTACGTGAACACATTCTCTTTTTAAATAGAAGATGCCTAAATTAAATGTCAAGAAGGAGAGATATAACAACAGGAAAAAAAGGATATTTACCGGGATTGCAGCCGCAGTTCCCAAAATGTATAGGAAAAAAAGCACAGTCTTCATGTTTTCTAGGCCTGTAAACCAAGAAGATAATTAGCAGTGGTGGGTAAAGGTTTCCTTTTGAAAGAGTAAAAGATAATCTTCCTAGCAAATATTCAGCTTGATATTGCCTTTGTACTTAAAGGAGATTATTGTCTTTGTGCACTAACATGTCTGGAAAGATGGATTAATGAAAGTTTTTACCCAATTGTGTCTCTGTAAGAATGACTCCTCGATTTTCTGGCCCAGCTGTGTTTGGTTGAACGTACCTCTGTTTATGCCTGTGTTTCCTTAAATAAAGGCACTATGCAGATTTGTGTGTTAAGATTTGTCAGTGTTCACAGTGAAGATAAAAGTGACAAAGTGAAGTAATATAGTGTGTCAGAAAGGGATAAAACAACCCACTTCTTTGGTGGTGGAGAAACCCATACATTCAATGCAGAGTTTTAGGAATAAGACCTAGTCTTGCCTAGAGCAGTCATCAGTGTTCATCTTATTTAGAGGTATCACACTGGCAATTTGGGGGTGGGTGGTGGCCGCAGATGGGTTTGGTTTGGTAGGCAACTGTGTATTTCAAGCTAGCATTTTAAAGTCCAAAGTGTTCATGTAAAAACCCAGATTTTCAATTTGTCTTGAACCACTGGGCCTCTTAGCAACAAATGGTCTTCCTGACTGGATCTTAGTAAAGATTATCCTCTACGAGAAATGCTGGCACTTACCACTGGTCTGTTTCACTTATTCGCTTTGAATATGAGTTTAGTTTGTTCCAAATGAACTTTTTCAGTTGAGATATGAGGCAAGCGAGGCTCAAAGAGGTGAAGTAAATTAGCCTCCTGGGAATTCTCTTAAAAGGAGTGGGCAGTGTGCATTGCCCTGCAGAGTATCTCTAAGGCTGGCAATCTACCTCCAACTGGGATTAGGAACAGAGTTTTCAGTCATTAAAAGAGATTCTCTGGATCTCCTAGGAATAGTTAGGTGACTCTTTTAAATTATTTTTGTCATCTTTTATTCATAAGTGTATCCATAGAGCTTTAAATAATATTTTGAGGTTTATAATGTAAGCAATTTCTTCTGCTGGTTACCTCAATATTTCTAAACAAATGCTTGAATGAATATTTAAAATAAATATGTATTAAAATATATTGATGTTAAAAATTATTCTATTGATTTAATACTGTAACAGCTATTGCTTCACACACACCACATGCATGCACACACATGCACAAACATACTCTTCTCCTTCCCCTCCTTTCTCTTCCTAAAATAATTACATCACAATTGTTATTTCAATCACTAACATTTATGACAATGTGTATATTCTTCATAGCTGAGCCAAGTAGTAATTTCCTGTGTTGAATCAAACTTAGATTTATTTCTTGAACAATATTTTGCTTTGTCTGGATCTAGAAATTGCCTCCTTTTTTGATGTACTTTTCCAAGTATGCTTATTCTTCCCAAATTTTCCAACAAAATTTAAAAATTCCTTTTAGTATGGTAACAATGACAAAGACAGAACAACAACAACAAACCCATAAAAGAATCCTTAAGTCCCATTTTCCCCTTGGAGATGTCCCTTCCAGGTGCTGGCTGTCTTGTTCCACATGACTGAAGTACCCCAGGGAGCTAGCTGCCCTGCTTTCCTCCCGGGATTGCTAGTCACCACCACCCTGGGAATTCCCTTTGCTCTTTTCCTGTGTTTGAGTTCTTGCTTCTTGTTCCTATGTTTTTCTTTTTTGATATTCTCCCTCATTTTCATGGAGCACATCCTCCAGAGGCTTCCTGAGAAATAATACATAGGGGACAGAAGTTTTGAGACTTTGCATTTCAAGAAAACATGAGTTTTTTATCCTTCACTTGATAGATGGTTTGGATGGACATAGAATTTTAGATCAAAAAATTTTTTTCTCAGAATTTTAAACCATGTTCCATTTTCTTTTAATTTCCAGTGTTGCTAGTAAGAATTGGTTTTCCCCAGAATTTTTTAAATGTGAATTTTTTTTTATTCTTTATGTAAGCTTCTAAGTTTTTTTTTCAAGTTTTAATATTTGTTTCTAGCATTCTAAAATATTACAATCTCTGTCTTAGTTTGGATTCTCCTTTTTTTTTGGAAATAAGGGCACCTGCGTGGCTCAGTTGGTTAAGTCAGCCTTGGGCTCAGGTTGATCCTCCGAACAAGCCCTGGATCAGCCCCACATTAGGCTCCCTGCTAAATGGGGAGCCTGCTTCTCCAGTTCCCTCTGCCTGCCGCTCCCCTCGCTTGTGCTTTGCTCTCTCACTCTCTCTGCCAAATAATAAAATATTTTTTAGTTTTAATAATTTCTACACCCAATGCAGGGCTTGAACTCATGAACAGAAACCAAAAGTTGCATACTCTTCTAAGTCAGCCGAACACCCCGGTTTGGATACTTTTTAATTTGCTTTAGGCCCTCATTAGGCCCATTGAATTTAAAAATTCATATATTTCAGTTCTGAGATATTTTTACATGCTAATTCTTTGATAATTTTTTTAAAAGATTTTATTTACTTATTTGACAGAGAGAGAACACAAGCAAGAGGAGCTGCAGAGAAAGAGAGGGAGAAGCAGATTCCCCTTCTTTGATAATTTTGTCTTTTTAAAAAAATTTCTTTCTGGAATTTGTAATAGTTAAATGTCAGACTTTGGAGGTTGGTTGTCTAATTTACTTAGTTTTTGCTCCTTTTTTCCATCTTGTTTATTTTATTCTGGGAAACTTCCTCAATTTCATCTTTTTTCTCTACTGTTGATTTTTAAAATATTTTTCTCATACACTTTTAGTTTCTTATTTCCTGATGTTCCCCTTTTAAATTTTATCTTCTTTTTTCATTAGTGTGATATATATACTCTTCTGTTTTTGAGGATATTAAATATTTTAAAAATTTCCTTTGAACTCTATATTTTCTGTTTCCATATTATCCATTTTTCTGGTTTGTTTACTTTGGTCTTTGATTTTTATGTTGTAAGCTTTTCTCGGATGGCCAATGTCTTTGGTTGTATGGTAATATTTAGTAGCAAGTCACTAAAAAGCCAGTTAGATATTTCACAGGCAGGGCTTGTCACCTTGGAGACACTTTTGATATGATGCCCTAAATGTCATTGTCAGATTTTAATCCTTGAAGATAATTTTTTTCTAGGGAAGATCATACTTCCTACTCCAGGGGTTGGGATAAAAACCCGGTTGCTACATTTTGTGAGATGGAATGAAGGGACTGGAAATCTCTCAGGGCATATGTTGACTCTCATTTTGTCCCCAGATTTCTGTATGACATCACATCCCACCCTCCATGTCCATGGTGTCTATCTAAAGCCCAGGACCAGAGAATTACCTCCCTTTCCTGTTTAGGGTGAAATGGGGGGTCTGGCAATACCAGCATGAGGAAGAATCTGGCATCTCTGTTTATACAACAGGTTTCAACCAATCCTCCTGATTTCAGCCTCTACCCTTGCCTCAATTTCCAAATTACCTGGTATCTCCAATCTTGGAAATTTTTCTGGGTTCTGCAGTATAAACTGGCTTCTGT
Source organism: Vulpes vulpes (assembly GCF_048418805.1). Classification (NCBI taxonomy): domain Eukaryota; kingdom Metazoa; phylum Chordata; class Mammalia; order Carnivora; family Canidae; genus Vulpes; species Vulpes vulpes. The sequence continues at coordinate 54,768,620 of NC_132783.1, read as the reverse complement.
TTATGGCACCCTTCTCTGAAAATCCTTAGATTTAAGCTTTCCCTGTTCTTCTAGTTGCTTGCTACCTTCTAAAAATTTGCCTATATCTTTTCTCTTGTCACCCTCTCTTTTTTCTTTGTCATTGTGAGTTTATATTATTATTTTTCCTTTCCTATCATTATACTGGAACATTTAGCAGGAAGTGGCAATATATGCATATGTTTCATCCACCCCATTTATTTATTTATTTATTTAATTTAAAAAAATTTTTTTTTCATCCACCCCATTTAATGAACAGTCTGTAATCCACATCATTTCTTCATCTGCTTTATATCCCCATTGCTATTACTACTTCTAGGACAATAGGAATTACTATGGGTCGGTCTTTGGTTCTAATTTCATTAGCAAATAAAGTTTTTATTGAAGAAAAGGAGCCTATAGTTGCTAGAACAGACTTCCTTATCATATTAGAAAAAATAAGAATGCACTTTCACCTATCCCAACATTCAAATCCCACAGGGTGGGCCACTTGGACTAGGGAATAGTATATTGGAAGAATGGAGATTAAAGATTCAATGTGAGGGAAAACTGAAATCACCTATGAACTTGTATCACCTTAAATAAACTGATCTATTCCATTTTTAATGAAAATAACATGTATTCATCTTGGAGACTTAAATTTAATTCCTCTAAGGAACTCCTCTGAAAATGACTATACATAACTTCAGAAATTCAGAGTACTAACAGTGGAATGTGTGTTCCATTTATATTTTTAAATTAACATTATTTAGAACTAGCAAAGGTGTATAACAAATACTGGAAATTTATATTATCAAAGTGCCTTGGGTTTACCAAACAGATTTAAAAATGGAATATTATCTTATTTGACCTTTACAATAACCCCATGATGTGGCAGATGAAGAACAGGGCTAGAAAGGCTATTGACAGGACATGCTGGAGGTCTGACAGCTGTTAGGAAAGGGAACTGGCCTTGAACCCAGCTATCCTGGTTTCTGTTCTGGTGCTTTCCCAGCTCCTGTGCAAATAAAGATCTCCATTTACTTCATACACAAAGATGTAGGGAAGGAGGAAAAAACTCCTTATTGGGAAAAATTCAGAACTCACTTTGAATTTTTAAATAAAGAGTTCCAATATTTTAAGGTTTAAGATTTTGCATACATAGCAAACATTTTCCTTTTCTGTTGAGGAAAAATAAGTCATCATAGAATGTTAGCTGGGTTATTTGATATCAAAAGTCCCTTTCAATAATGTTTTTTATAGTCTAAAGAAGGCAAAAACATAGAAATTCAATTTCCTTTGAATGAAGAGCATGTTTAAATAAAAATATGTAGCAACACCCCCACACCCTACATTCTAACACTTCAGGGATATTGAAAAACACTTTGGAATGAAAAAAGCATATAAGTGTCAGGAGAGCTGAATTCTGGCTCTAACACTGTCCTTCAGTGGCCAAAGTCCTTGGACAGGTCACTTATCCTTTCTTAGATACAATTTTTACATGATGAACAATGAAGCAGATGACCTTAATGATCCTTTAGTTCTAATATTTTACAATTCTAAAGCTGGAGATAATTCTATGAATCTCATGAACCACGAACTGCTGCTATCTTTTTTCTTTAAACTACTAGACCCAGTGAAAATATATTGTATGATTTTATTGTATCAGAATGAAACATTTTATATCATGGTATTTAATGCTTCAAGCACATAAATGGTATCTATTTTCCATCTCTATTATTGATAATAATTTAAAATATTTTATTCTCTCAGTGAATGCTAATGTAAAAAAGTCATTGAAAAATGCAGTTTCCTTCCTCTATATTCAAAATTTAACATTTATTCATTTAACCAGTGTTTATTAGACATGGAACTATGGTCATATATATTTTAGATCAGCCTATTATTATGATTCTACTGCTAGTAGGATAGTACAGTTTTGGAAAACCGTAAAAATATAAAAAAGTATAGTTTAGTGCTGGGTTTCTTTTTCTTGGCACTATTAACATTTTGGGGTGGGCAATTCATTGTCGTATGTAGGATGTTTAGCATTCTAATGCATGTAGGATATGTAACAACATCCCTGACTTCTACCCATTAGATGTCATAGCAAGTCTCCCATTCCCCCCACCAGTTATGAAAATCAAAAATGTCTCCAGATATTGCCGAGTATCTCCTGAAGGATAAAACTGCTCCAGTTGAGAACTACTAGTTTAGTAGAAGAATGGTGCTCTGGGGTTAGTAAGACATGTATTTGAATTTGGTCTAACAGTTGCTGGCTATGTAATCTTTGGCAAATTACTTAACCCTCTGAGCCTCAGATTCCCCACCTAGAATTGGGATAACATCTGTGACGGTTAATTTTATGCGACAACATGACTGGGCTGCAGGATGCCCGGATATCTGGTTAAACATTATTACCTAGTATGCCTGTGAGGATGTTTCCAGGGGAGATTAGCATCTGAATTGGTAGACTGTGGTGTAAAACAGGTTGCTCTTCCCAGTGAGGACTGGCTTCAACTAATTTTTTGAGGGTGTGACTAGAACAAGAAGGTGGAGTAAGGAAAAATTTGTTTTCTCAGTCTCACTGTTTGAGCTGGGATATTAGTCTTCTCCTGCCCTCAGACTGGGACATACTCCATTAGTGCTTGTGGTGTTCTGACTTTTGGACTAAGACTGGAGAATTTTGTAAGACCAACATATTCCCTAGGTCTCTAGCTTGCAGAAGGAAGATCATGGAAGTTATCAGCATCCATAACTTCCTGAGCTAATTCCTTATAATAAATCCATCTCTCTTTTCCCCCACCCACCACCACCTATCTTTCTCTGGAAAACCTTGACTAATACAATATCTAATTCAGTTTTGTGGAGATTAGAGGAAATAATAGTTGTAAAAATGCCTGATACCTAGGAGATACTCAATACATTTTTATCCTTTTTTATTTCTTCTTCCATAAAAGTCAAATTGTAATTATTAAATAAACAACTCACAGCCTTAGAAAATAATACAAGTTTTGCATTGAGGTCAATATAATTTTCCAATGGAACATTTATCGTCTTTTTGCCCACACATTTACCAAAGTTAATTTCAGGAATCTTTCCTACATTTATCATAAATAACAATGACATTAGGCAAAGAGACTGTTACCACATTTTATTATAAATGGTAGCAACATAAGGAGGAAGCAAGAATCATCAAAAGTATTCTGGGTTGCAAGACTAATTTCCTTTGATTTTAGTTTTTATAGCAATATGCATAGCTAACTAACTTTGGGAAAATATTTCCCTTTAACTTGATCATAGGATCTCACAAATTCCTTTTGTTTTCTTAAATTTATTGCAGCTGAATGGATCAAGAAGAAACATATGTCAAGTTGGCCAGCGTGTGCATCACTCGTTCACTCTTTTATTTATTTATTTTTTTATTTATGATAGTCGCACAGAGAGAGAGAGAGAGAGAGAGAGAGAGAGGCAGAAACACAGGCAGAGGGAGAAGCAAGCTCCATGCACCGGGAGCCTGACGTGGGATTTGATGCCAGGTCTCTAGGACCGCGCCCTAGGCCAAAGGCAGGCGCTAAACAGCTGCGCCACCCAGGGATCCCTTTTTTATTTATTTATTAAGCACTTACTAGACACTACCTAAGCACAAGCCTCATAGTTCCTGTCTGAGGAGTTAAAAAGGAGGAAGTCAGGTAAATCAATGATTTAATATAGTGTGATGTGTGCAACAGAAATAGAGATAAAAAGCATTTGAGGGGATCCCTGGTGGCTCAGCAGTTTGGCACCTGCCTTTGGCCCAGGGCGCCATCCTGGAGCCTCGGGATCGAGTCCTGCATTGGACTCCCGGCATGGAGCCTGCCTCTCCCTCTGCCTGTGTCTCTGCCTCTCTCTCTCTCTCTCTCTCTCTCTCTCATAAATAAATAAAATCTTTAAAAAATATTTTTAAAAAAAAAGGCATTTGAAATTAGATGATGCCACTCAACAGCCCCTATTGCCCCCACCATCCTGCCAAAAGCTGGTTGTTAAACATTTGCCACTGGATAGTTCGGAAAACTATTTAAAGTCAGAACAGATAAGAGTTAATGACCAGTTGGATACTATGGGAAGAAGAAAAGGAAAAGTCTTGGCTTGACACATTTCTAATTTGGGCAACAGGGTTAATGCTGGCATTCATCCACCAAGATAAGGGATTATAAAAGGCTGATATGGTTTTAGAAGAAAGACGACAAATTAGTTTTAAACTAATTTGAGAAGAGACATACTTCAATAAATAGGTCTAGAGGTAAACATAGAGTTGGGCTAAAGCTATAGTTTTGGATGCTATTAGCATGAGAAGCCATACAGTGAGTAGAGTAGAGAGCAGGAGCCACAACCCTGGTGAGTGAAGACCAGGAGGTGCCATTAGAGGATGAGAAAAGCTAAAGATACAAAGGATGAGAGAAAGGAGAGTCACATAAGAAAAATAAAATGTTCAATGTCACAGACGGGTCAAAGTAAACAAGGCCAATGAATTATCCATTGCCTTTGGAAATACAGAGGTTGCTGGAGAGTTAAGGGAAACTAGGTATGGTGCAATAGTGTTGGTGTAGGCCAGTCTGCAATGACTGGGGAGTAGAATAAGGAACGAAGACAATGAATGTAGACCATTCACTTAAGATGGTTGCCTCTGAAAGGAAGGTAAGAGCTAAGGAGGAGTTAAGGAGGAGCATGTGGTCACAGGTAATTTTTATTTTTATTTAAATGTGGTCATTAAAGCATTTTCTATGCTGAAGGGAAAGCATAAGTAATGAGTGAGAAGATAAAGAGGAGATGTGGTAAACAATGATAACCCCTAATAAGCTATAACTTTTGGGCTTTATACCTTGTGATTTTGGCCTTGGTCTTCTGACTTGTTTTGGTTAATGGCACATTATTAAGCATGATGCCAACAGAAGCTTAGTAAGCACTTGCATATTGGGATTTGTCTTCCTATGAAGGCCATTCACTGTGCTGTAAGAAAATTTGGACTAGAGGCTAGTTTGGACCGCTGAATTATAAGTGGCCACATAGAACCGTGGAAGATGGAAGACTATCTGGGATGGTTCAGCCACAGCTGAGCTCCCAGCTTGCTGGAGCCACATGAGTGACTCCAGACAAAAATCACCAGAAGAATTACCCAAGTGAGCCTACTTCAGACTGCAGACTCATGTGCAAATAAGGGGATTGATTTTAAGCATTTAATTTTGGGGTGGATTGTTATGCATTAATAGAAACAGAGAAGTTGCCTGAGTCGTTGTGAAGGCAATAGTGCAGTGTTAAAGACAAAAGCTCTGATACAGGACTTCTGGGATCTACTACTTAATTTGCAGAATTTTGGATAAATTATTTAGCTTTTTTGATGCTCAGTGTTTATCCATACAATGATGATGAATATGAAGTGAGACAACAGAACCTGATAAATATCTGCTGGTGTAATATTAAAGCACAGGTGGAAGGTTACACGTTGAAGAGGAGAGGGATTTTTTTGTTCTTTTAGAGAGAAGGGAGGAAGCTTGACAATAAGGATATGTTGAGGCAAACCTCAGGAATTAAGTTGCACTTAGCTATATCTTTTTTACATGTATGTAACATTTCACAGTTATAAAATTCTTTTTTGTATACAGTCTCATTTGATCCAATGCAAAGAAATCGAAACCTGAAGAATCTAAAGTACTTGGCTACATGTGCAAGGCTTAAGAGGTGAGCAAGGATTAGAGTACAGTGCTTTGGACTCTGAGTCCAAGATTCTCTCATGGCTGCAGAACAGGCTGCAAACTAGAAATCAGAGATCCTGGCTTTGGGCCCCTGGCTCTGCCAAGTACTAAATACTACTTTGAGCAAATTACTTCATCTTTCCAAACTTCACGTACAGGATGAAAATAACAATTTCTTGCAATGTCAAAGGGAGCCACTGAGATGAAGAAGCTCTTTGCAAACTCTGAAGTAATATACACATGTAATTGATTATTATTTCTATCGCTCTGCTTGGTGCATCTCATCATTGTCATTGTTGTAGTCATTTTTGTCCTGTTTTAAGTGTGTTTCAAAGAAAATGAATCTTTAGTGTTCCTTTACTTTTTTCCCCCTCCATCCTTCCATGTCTTCTTCCCCTTGGTGATCTCAAGGTGCCCAGGAGTCCTAGTTCTAGAACATTTTTACATTTAGTTCACTCATTAAAAACAAACTCAAACAGACTTGTCTTCTATTCCACACATTTAAATTCTATTTTTCTAAATGCATCTAATCCATATTTAGGAGATAAGGATATTCCTGGACTAATGCTTTTCTAGTCTCAGGGAAGAGGTATCTTCACATTGGTCTTAGCCCAAAGGAGCTACTACAATGCTGAGAATCCTGGCATAGCTGTAGGAAGACATTCTAAGGCTTGAAAGAAGTATAGTGCTTGTGACCAATCGTGCAGGCGATTCGTCTGAAAAAGTCAACCCAATATTTCCTGCTTGTTCCCTGATTATTTAGTGTGTCCAGGATGGAACTATTTTTTAGGGGTCTCATGTTTATTTCCATCTTGAAATAAAAAACAAAATTTAAAGACAGAATAGGACTGTGTCATTTAGAATGACCCAAGTAGGAAACTACCTCAAGCTTTCACTTATAAAGCAGATGACTGTGCTATACTTTTAAAGACTGGACCTTGTGGAAAAATCCAGTGTTCAGAATGTAGAAGACCTTGAGTTCTCGTGCTGTGTTCCACTTTGTCCTTCAGACCAGTCACTGGGCATTTCTGCTTCACTGAGCTAATTGTATTGCCGCACACTGATCAAAATAATTTCACAGCCTTTAGCTTATTTTAAGACCTGAACAAATGTGCTGATTTGTATAAATAAGACAGAGTGGAGAACTTTCCTGGGAAATGAGAGATATTTTGAAAACAAGTGTCATACTGACGATGACAGGGAGCCTTAATTAGCTGATGCTTGCAAAGTACTTTGAAAATGAAACCCATGATGTCCTTGCTAAGCATGATGTCTTGGGTAAGTAAAAAGTCATATATTTTGAGACATTCAAATCTGGTGTGTGTGCTCTACAAAATGCAGATTGTTCTTTTCATAAAAAGAACAAATAAAACTCTTGGTGAAAAATGAAGAAATGAGACAAATTTTTGAATGCAAAGTTAATAGTCTGAAGACTTAAATATGGGGTGTTGATGTGAAATTAGATCATGTTATTTTACCCAAATGGATGAGTCTATTCAGAGGCGTCAGCATAGCTTAAAGAACATTTGGAACAGGGTTGGAAGAACTGAGTTCCAGAACTGAACTGTCTTTGCCAGCCAAGAGACTTTTTGTCAAGTCACTGGTTTCTTCATCTACAAAACAGGAAAAATTATAGTACCTTTTCTATTTATCTTCTAGCATTATTTTGAGACTCAAATATGATTATATAATCATGTGTGATTTCACCTGCAAAAATGAAATGAAAGATATCATTTCTTTGAAACATTCATAAAGCAAAAATGGCTTACTAAGTCCAATAATTAATACTTCACAGAGACTTTAATTCATCTCTTTTGAGTTCTTAAGTTCTTTCTTTCCTTTGTACCACTCTTTCTTTTCATGGGTCTCGAGAGGTTAGAGATGAGAGATGGTGGGGAACTTTGAGGAGAGCCTTTTCCTTCTGTTAGAGTGTCTCGTTCCCAAACTTTTGGGAGAACCTCATCAGGAGTTTTAAAAGATGAGAGCTAGACTGCATTTGCTAGGAATGGTCTTTTGAGAGAAACCCAGGATTTGAAATTTCAAATGCCTAAAGTTCTTCTACTGGCCAGCCCACATAGCATCAAAACAAACATCCAGATGAAACATTTGGCATGACAGAAACAGGTCTCCCCTTTAAGAACCAAAACATTCACAAAAATCAACTCTATTCCAACTTGCTTGGGTAGCTGTCTTGAGACAATTTGTAACATTTCTTATTTAACACACATAAACTTATAGGAGAGTACAGATGGCTGTAGATTCTTTGCTGCTTCTCCTATTGAGAGGTCTAAAATTCTCTGCCACTTCAATCTGGACTGGCTTTAGTTACTTGCTCAAATGATTAGATAGACATGATGGCCTAGGACTCTGGAGTTTAGCTCATAAGAAGCTTTAGAGTTTTGACTTATCTTCATCCAACTATAGTTTTATTGAAAAAGTAAGTTTTTATCATTAACATATATAATAGGTAATATAATGGCTTGTATTTTTTGAGATTTTACTATATGCCAGGTACTATGCTAAGCACTTCATCTATGAACCATCTGCATATTCCTACCTATAGCCTCACTTCCAGTTCATAGAGTATCCATTCAGTGAGAGCTTCCTGAGTTCTGTGCCACTGTGCCCAGTCATGAATGAGGAGCATGCAAGATTTCAAAAAGAATTGTTTTTCAGGAACATTCTCAAATATTGTTCTGTCTCTCCATCTTGGGAGAAATTAGTACATTCTCCCTCTTCTATAATGTGTAATTACAGGATTACTTTAATTATATTTAGAGGATCCCACAGGCTTATCTTAGGCAAGACTGTGCAATAGCCATGTTTCCACACCTCTTCATCATTCCTCTCAGGGTTCCTCATCTGATTGTATGACTTGCCATTCACTAATCTCATTGAGTCTCATTTCACAACTCTATATAGGATGGGCCCATGAAGGCAATGTTCTGTTCTTTCCCTCAGGCATTTGCCAGCCCTTCTGAAAATTTCCACTACTGCCTGTGCTAAAAATTATTCCAATGGACTAAAAGAGTATGAAGATCTGAGCAAACATGGTGCCTTTTTTTTTTTTTTTAAGATTTTATTTTTGGGCAATCTCTACCCCCAACATGGGGCTCAAACTCAAACGCCAAGATCAAAAGTCACATGGTCCATCGAATGAGCCAACCAGGCACCCTGCAAACATGGTGTCCTAAAGTCAGTTACAGGTTTTCACTGACCTATAGACAAGGTCAATTCTTCTGACTTTTGTAAATCTCATGCTATGATCCCACTGGTTCCTATCATATTACATAGATGATTAGGTAACTAAAGTTGAATCAAGGATAGTAAAAATGCTTTTATTTTGGAACTATGTGAGAATGGTATAGTGTGAAAAATTATTTTGGCCCTATTTGTTTTTCTTTGTTCAAATCATAATGTGGTATCTGTTCTTTTATTTCCTCTTTTTCTCTATCTGCAGGGTTTTCTCATATTTACATTTTTACATTTATTTTTTTCTCCTCCCATCTTTTTGCATATTCTTTGGGGCAACAGATACTTGAGTATAGTCAGAGGTAGATGTACTACAAAGCTAAGAAGCTTAAGCTTTAGAGCTCCTCATTCCTTACAAAGCCCTGTACCTAATTTTGATTTTTCTATTTAAAAAAAGAAGGCCCCATACATACAGTAAACTTTTGGTTTACAAATTCTAATCTACCCCTGAGTATGGCTTGCCTGAAGACCTGTGGCATTTGTTATGTTGTGGGACATAATAATACCTGAATGATTTGCTTCATGATATTAACGGCATGACAATTCAACTTTTGAAGCCTAGCCCATGATATGATCAGATATATTACTCCTATTCTTTCTTTGCCTTTAGCTCTTTTCTCTACATCTCCTAATTTATTTCATTCCCTACCTCCCTGGAATTTCTTTCCCCTGAATGCCAGGTTCTTAGCTTTCTGCTCTGACTGTTCTTTGAATTTCCCTTATTAGTTAAACTCTACCAGCACAATAGAAAACCTCTTTGGATTCAATGGAAATTGTCTCTCTTTTGTCAATAGAGTAAGTCTGTTGTTGAGCTCTGCTAGTTGGGAGAGGAATTTCAAGTGCTTTCAGCTCTGTGAATGTACCAAGGACTATTCACTGAGGTCGTTCTCTTCCAGGATTAAGAAAAACAGCAAATCATACCTAAGAACAGTTCCAAGTAGCCTCATTCTCATGGTGTTGGATCTGCTGGGGAACAATGGTGGGCTTTGATGAGTAGTTCCTGTGTGAACCACTAATGAAAAGACTTACTCCAGCAGAAATCCCTCCAGGGTTCAGCACATGGTTGAAGCCTCTCATGTGCCTTGGTGAGGGCCAACACAATAAGCAGGGAGAACAACTGCTTTTCCTAGTAGTGCGATGTTACACATTACCCGCCTTCTCTAAAAGAAGCAGATATACAATAACCCTAATGAATTTTACAGCTAAGGTTTGAGCAGTTCTTTGAAAACAGGGTGAAAAACCTAGGCATATTTATGCCTTCCAAGGGGAAGCTCCAGAAGATTCTTTAAAGCAAGGAGAGGACGCAGCTGGTCTACAGCTGTTAATTCTACTTCTCCCATACTGGGAAAAGATTTACTCCCCCACTCCTACTGAGTATCTAGAAACCTTCCATCTATTCCAGATCCATACCACATTTACTCTCCAACCTGAGCTGTCCCAGAGTCTGTGTGAATTGCATCTTCAGGCTCTCTTGCCTGATGGTTTCTGTTGGGTTCAGCCAGTGGGGTACACTGCAGGAGAAATTTGAGGGAAGAGTGTAAAATCAGGGTATATATTTTCTTAGCTCCCTCTCTGTGACTGTGGCCCTCTCCTAGAGGCCATAGCTCCCCCCAGTGACCCTCTCTAGGCAGTGTTTTCTGTCTGAGTTTGGAAAATCCTCTCTCCCCTGGAATGTACAAGCTTACTTATTAGCCTGTTCTCAGAGGCTTTTGTGACTTCTCTATACCCTGCCCAGAGCCTGATAGATAATCCTTTAATACATTATCTCAAATCCCCAAATTCAATTTTTTCTGCCTGGATCTATCATTTTCTTGCTGGAACCTTGACCAAACAACACTTGATTCAAAATTTAGGATACATGGGTTTGAATATTTTCAGATCCTCTGCCAATGAAGCTGCCTCCTGTTCCCCAGTGCTGCCCTGTTTCAGGTCTGTCTAATAGTTGCTGTGGGGACCCACTTGGACCCCTTGAGTTGGTATGAAGGTTATTTTAAGCAAAGGATATTTGAGATTCAACAGATGCAGAAAGAAGTCTTCTTGGAGCCTTCCTTATTGGACTAAAAGCAGAACCTTCTGAGAAATAAGAAATGCCATAAATTCCCTCTTCTACTCCCAGGGTACCTTCTACACCCAGGAGAGAGACTGAGAGTAAACCTACCATAAATTCCTCTCCAGGAATTTTGTAGCTCTAAAGAAGAAAGACCACTGTACTTGAATAAATAAACATTTTCACAAAATCTCTTATCTCGTTTGTTTTAAAAACCCATTTATCTTTCCTAAAGAAATCTTTTGTCCTTTCCACAGAAGCTGTTTCTTTCCCTAGTCCTTCCTTTCCCCTACTAAGTTAGGTATGTAAACCTTAAACTTTAACCATTCAAGGAGCTAGTTCCTGCATGTATATAAATAAACCTTTTTGTCCTGTTAACCTGTCTTTTGTCAGTTTAATTTGCAGGCCCCAAATACTGAACCTAAGAGCTCAGGAAAGAGTTTTTCCTCTTCTGTATTGCCTTAGCTGGGGCACATTTTTCTTTTTAAATTTAATTAAATTTAATTAATTTATTTTTAAAAGATTTCATTTATTTATTCGTGAGAGACACACACACACACAGAGGCAGAGACACAAGCAGGCCCCATGCAGGGAGCCTGATGTGTGACTCCATCCCGGGTCTCCAGGATCACACCCTGGGCTGAAGGTGGCGCTAAACCGCTGAGCCACCGGGGCTGCCCGACTTTTTTCTTTTTAAATTGGGACACAGCAGTCCTCACTTTGGAGAGAATCCAAAGCTACAAGGTATTCAAATATGGATTAGCACTCAATAAAGATGATTTTGCTGATTTAATCATAAGATCTGAAGGGTGAACTGAAGAATTTTAGAAAGAAATATGGGCAAGCTATGGGAGTATTTTGTGTTAGAACATGGCTTTTTTCACTTTAAAATACTCTCTCATTTTGCTTTTCATGCAATCTCTAGAATGTTATGACACCAGGATTAATCTGGAACCTCAGGAAGTAAATTACTGTCTCTGTTTCTTTCCCCTCCATTTTGCAGTCTATACCAAAGGAAATCCAACTCATTAGCTCAGTCTGACTAAACACTGTAAACTGTTCTAAAACTACTGAACACGTGGAGATTTGCCTAATCAAGAGTGGTCTAATGAGCCACATTAAAACAAAGTTGTACTCTGGATGAATGATACTGTATAAGGGAATCTGCTAATTCTTTTTGGACAATGACTATTTTTGATAGTTTCATGGCACTAAAATGTACATACCATATTCAATAACTATGCTATGGATCTCTAGGCATTATTAGCCCTGTTATCAAGATGCTGGGAAGTGTGAGGTAAGTCAGCTACCTCCAGCCATGACTACAACAGGAGACCTTATTGTGGCCACCATCCAAATACAGAGGATTTGGGAGAGGGGATGGGGTGACTGGGTGACGGGCACTGGTTGTTATACTATATGTTGGCAAATCGAACTCCAATAAAGAAATATACAAAAAAAAAAAAAAAACCACACCAAAGAACCAAATATAGAATAGGTATGGGCTAGATTTTTGTCTGTCACCTCTTGGGAAAAGAAAAGTTAATCATATCCACAGCTCAGACTATAGTAAACTTCAATGTTCCTACCAGAGTATTTTTCAAATTATAAGAAAGCTTTTGAAATCACTTTAAATTGTTTTCAGATTACAAAGCAACATTCAGATTACAAAGCAACATCAATCAGCTGTTGTTGTTGTTTTTTTTTCTTTTGTCAGTGAGCTAATGCCATACTCCTCCCACACCTCCATACCTATCTAAGAAGCTATTAAATGCAAGATCACTGGGAGTACCAAGGTTTAAACCAGAAGTCTTCCCAGTTTAAAACAAAAGCTTCTAGTATCTCCCTTTACCTATATACTTGATTCTACTGAATTCCAATAGAATGCTGCATGAATTAAGAGTTCGTTCAGAGTTGTTTGGTTCTCAATAAAAGGTTGAGGAAACCCTCTGAACTAATGGCTTGAGAGTTAAAAATGATTCCAGTGGGCTAAGAGAGCATGATGAGCAAACACGGTGTCTTAAAACTAGTTACAGGTTTTCATTGACCTACAATCAGGATCAATTCTTCTGACTTTTGTAAATTTCAGTCATCTTTGTGACTGGGTCCCTATCATATTATATAGATGATTAGGTAATGGAGGTTGAGTCAAGTATGTAAAAATGTTTTGCTTTTGGAGGTATTTGAGAGTCATTAAATGGTTGATCTTATTCTTATTTATATATTTATATTAACTTTATGGGTGTAACACACCTTTTTTGAACCTAGGGTAAACTTTATCCTATTAAAAAAAAAAAACAACAATGTTCCGCTCATATCCAATTAAAAACTTATTAGATAACTGGATGTTGGGGGTCCCTAGTGGCTCAGCGGTTTAGTGCCTGCCTTTGGCCCAGAGCGCGATCCTAGAGTCCTGGGATCGAGTCCCATGTCGGGCTCCCTGCATGGAGCCTGCTTCTCCCTCCTGTGTCTCTGCCTCTCTCTCTCTGTGTGTCTATCACAAATAAATAAATAAGTAAATAAATCTTAAAAAAAAAAGATAACTGGATGCTCTTTCTAAAAATTTTGTCCATTTTTTTTTTTTTTGCTAAGCTGCAAATCTGGATTTTATACATATTCTATGACTACAGTGGTTATGTAGAAGTGATAGATATTTGATTAGAATGTGGTTAGAATTTTATTGTTTCAGCAACTATACACTTATGCCAGGTATTCGGAAAACATGTTGTTTCCATAAATGGCTATTTTGAGAACTGTCTCTGTTTAGCTTATTTAGGTTTCAAGAATTTGGGGTGACCCTTTTTCAAGGAACAATGCAGTTTCCTCAAATGAATTAATTATCCTCAAATGAATGGGTAGCTGAATGGGTGGCACAGGACATCAAAGACGTCAGGAATAGAGTATAGAAGGATATTGGATTTAATAACTCACTTTTTTCTTGTTTAACATATTCCAAATTTGATTTAAAAAAAAGTCATCTTGGTCAATCGAAAACGTGTGTGTGGAGAGTGGCTCAAAATTTGCTTTGCCCAGCTAATGGATGCTTGAAAAAATCCCCAGAAACTCTAGCATCAGATATGAAAATATTTTTCCTTCTTATGAGGATGGGAGTAGTAATAGGTTAGGACCGCTGTTCCTACTCAAGGCAGGAGAAGGTCACTGCAACCTTTCTGCATAGTTGCCTAAGGGAGGGCCGAACACAGGCACACCCCCTGCCTGAAGCCTCTTTGTTTGGCTTCCTTTTTATCAAAAGGATTGGCTTTCACCCTGGGAGAGGTTGTAATTGGATTTTAGCATGAAAGGAGGTTGTAATTAGATTTCTCAGCAGGTCTACAAACTCTGTCCCTGGAAAAACAAGGAAAAGGGCCTGGATATCCTTTCCTCTAGCTGGGAAGGGAGCCCAGCTGAGCCCAAAGGGATTGGACTCAAAGGCAGGCAAAGTAAGCTATGCCTGTGTCAGCCATCCCTGATTGATGGAGCTACGTCCACTCTGGCCTCTATGACCAGTGCCTCGTCCTTCAGATGGAGGGTGGAAAGCCGTGCATGTAATACCTAAATATGGTTTGGATGTTGCTTTGGTAGGAGACGTTTCTGAAAGGAACCTTCTGACTTTTGGTCTCTCTCTCTCTCTCTCTCTCTCCTGAAATTTCTGTATCCTAGAGAAGGGAAGAGAGCCTAAAGTTTGGCACTCCTTAGAGCATCATCATCGATCCAGATTTAGGAGTGGTCTTACACAAACTACCAGAATATATTTTGGGTACTCTGATTCATTTTGAGTCCTTATTTATAATTGGTTGCATTTCAGTTTCTAGGATATTTTCTGGAAGACTAAATTAGAATTCGATTGGGTCAGAGTAGACCCTTGTATTGGATTTCTTTTCAGTTTCTGAAGTTTCATAGGACATTTGTTCAGTTTATTAATTTGAAGCACTAATTTAAACTTAAAAAGAGGATTTTTATTTTTGGAGTTCTGTTTGTCCTCTTGTCGCTTTAATCTACTTATTCTAACCATCTCGCTCCACTGGGCACTTCTTAGGTCACCATACCTCTTCTCTCTTTTTATCTCCCTTCTCTTTTCTTTTCTCTTAAGCATTAACAAGCTGTCTGACCACTGAACTAGAGCAAACATAGTTACCCATTCCTCTAAAGGGAGGAACAGGCTTGGAGTCTTTTGTTTTCCAGCTCTTCTATTGGCTATGTAAATAACTCCTTGGAAATTTTAGTGCTGGCAGTTATTGTTTGAAGTGGATTTCCGTCTTGTTGCCTGGAGTTCCCCAGGCAGCTGAACTGCCCCCTCTCCCCTTAGATGTTGGCTCCTTCAGAGGCAGCCTCAGCCAAAATACAAGTCCTCCCCCTTCCTTCTAGGCCAAGGAAACTAAACAAACCTTCCTTTAATGTTTTTGGTTTTCAACGCAGGTTACAACTATTGCTCTGTTCATCTCACCTTGTCTAAATTCCAACAAACTGAGAAAGATACACCATATACCCTAGAAAAAAGAGAAATTTGCACCGACTGTTTTCTCTATTTTATTTTTCTTCTTACTATTGGCATATCATTTCTTAGACCATGTACTTCCATGCTTCTAAATAAGGTTAGATATATCCTCTGCTGAATTCATTTATATCAGAGGAAGACTGTAGGCTGCTATTTTTAGTAATTATTATAACTATGGAAAAATTTCCTTTCAGAGAAATGCAGTAAACAAAATGGTTATCATAGGTATTTCATAATCAAACTCAAACAGACCATTTTCCCTCACTCTGTCTTTACGTGATAGCTAAAGGCTTTGTTATTAGAGAGGCAACCTTTTAGTCACATTTCGGTTGATGTATGCTTGTTGTTACCTGATCCAGAGTTAACAGTGATGTTTCAGGGTTTTTAAAGTGTTAATGAGTCTCTTGGGAGAGCTCTGTAGCTTGACTTTACAGTTACCCTGAAGGATTAAAAAAAGATGCTCTTCTATTTTGAGTTCTCAGCTGAGTCACCATCTGACATCAAGGTGTCCCAGTCCTGTGAATGATACAGACCTTCTGGAACTCTGACCTTCAATTTGCTGTCATTCTTCCTAACTGAACCTACTACCATGTGAGACTGAGTGAGGGATAAACATGGTTAATGCCAGTTGGGGCACTGAGTCTAACCAGCATTTGATAGAGATGTTAAAGATACACATTAAACGTGAGTCAAGCAGAGGATAAACACTTCGTGCTCAAAGAAGAGAGCATTGTGGGGAGAGTTGCTTAGGATTTGCATCTCCCATTGTTCTGCTCTTTGTTCTCAATGTTCCTCAAAGAGCCCATGATCCCACCTGCTACAGGGTCTTTGTACAATGTGTGACACTCAGAATTCTCTTGCCAGCACCAACTCACCCTAACCACCACCACCAACACACACACACACACACACACACACACACACACACACACACCAGAGAGTAACATTGATTTAGCTTCAAATCAAAGCCATCACTGACCTTCGGCAGGGGTCAGTCTCCTTACATACTTTCTTAGAACAAAGGTGCTTTGCCCTCTTAACATTTACTTTAGTATATAATTTTATATAATACATATTCAAATATACTGTGAATTTTTCACCCCCCAAAATTATGCTATGAAAAGGAGCGGCTTGCCTTATATTCTAGTGCTTCTGAAATCTCTCACATTAAAGACCATTGTCTCAATGACTTAATTTTGAACAATAAAATACCATTTCAAGAAAACAGCCTAAAATGATCCCAAGCAATACTTATTTTTGTCATGCTTAAGATGGTCATCTTTTTTTTTTTTTTAAAGATTTTATTTATTTATTCATGAGAGACAGAGAGCGAGAGAGGCAGAGACATAGGCAGAGGGAGAAGCAGGCTCCCTAGGGGGAGCCTGATGTGGAACTGGATCCCAGGATCCTCAGATCATGACCTGAGCCGAAGGCAGATGCTCAACCACTGAGCCACCCAGGTACCCCAAGATGGTCATCTTGACAATAAAAACGGAGATGAAGATATTTCAAGCAGATTTAGTAATTATTCTTGAGATATGCCTTCATTATCCCAAGTGTTGGAATTGCACAGTCTCAGAAAAACCACACTTTATAGACTCAGGTGGTTTCAAATAAGTTCTTGTGATGTGGGAAACAAAGACAAAAGAGAAATTAAATTTCCTTACTACTTACAGCCCATTGACAAGTTCTTGAAACAGGCAGAGTGACATTCATTCCTCTAGGAACTCAGCTGCCTTGAGGTTAGTGCTTTGCTAAGGGCAAAAGGCAATCTTAGCCTGACTCCCGGGATCCTGTAAGTCTACTTTAACGTGTAAAAATTCTTTGGAAACTTCTTTATTGCTACCCCTCACTGATCGATTCAGTGAGTCGATCTTAGGCATCCTAAGTATACGTTACAATAAACTATCCATTTGTGCATTTAGGTTAGCCAAAGACTTTGGCTAAGGATCTTTTCATTAGAAAAATAAAGATGGCTTTGTAATCGAGGTCACCTTGTGTTTGGGCATAAGCACTTTTTATTAATGTGATGATCTGTTTAATAACAATCTCCCTAACTACACAGTAAGAGCCAGCAGAGCACAGCCCCGCTCCTCCTGCAGCATCTCTGGCATTTTTCAGGTACAGAACATTGAATACATGAGTTTGAGACATAAGGTTAATTAGTTACATAATTGCATGGCATGGACAACACTGAAGAAACTAAAACAAATTTTCACATAAAGCATCTTAATGAAAGATAAGATGTTTTAATAACTTTTTATCATTAACCAAGATGAGAATTTTCTTTATTCTTTAAAAATGTAAAAACCCTATTTCTTCTCTTTTTCGAAATTCAGTGGTTCACATTTATACCATGATAATTCCGAGGACTGTATTCATTAGTTCCCTCACTGGAATATTCCAAATTCAAAAAAGCTATTTCCATCAAAGTTAGACATAATGATGAACGGTATTAAAAGAACTACTACTTATTAGCACTTACACACATTATTTCCGTTAATCCTACAATGATCTTATGAATTAGCTGTTATCTTCATTTAACAAATAGGGGAAATTGAGGCCTGGCAAGCCTAATAGTCAACGTTGGTCACTGGTCAGATACTGTAATAAGAGCCTTATATGCACTGTCTCACTCAATTCCCATAACAGTTTTATGACCATTACTATCTCTATTTTACATATGAGAGGACAGAGGCAAGGAGTGGGTAAGACAAAAACCGAGAGAGAACCGAGAGAGTTCTAGGATGTGAGTCTAGGCAGCCTGCCCCAGAATCCCCCTGGATAACCCCGACACTGCGGTGCATGGTGAAGATGGGAGGAGCCAGTGGGAACTTTGAGAAAGGATTTATTCTGGGTTGTGCGGTATGTGCTATGAAGGGAGGTTATTTCTATCTTTCCTTCTTTGCCTTCTCAGTTGTTTTCCCCCTGCACTCCCGAGTAAACTGGTCACTGTTTTAGTAGCTTTCTGTTCATTTTCTTAACATCTATTCATTGAATCTCTAAAGGAAACATTTAGCTACTGCAGTTGGTGTACATAAGTTGGTTGCATAATAGGAAGGAAACAAGCCAGGCTGGAGACTTCATTTCTAAAGAAGGATTTTAGAGCAGACTAAGAGTTATTTCACAGAGTGGGTCATGAAACTCGAGTCTCTCTATACCCTTTCATTGCTATGACGACAGGCTGCTCCTGCTACATGTAGCCAGAAAAAGCAGCTGACATTTCAATGCCAGGAGAGTAGGGGAGAGGTTTACAAAAACAAAAAACAAAGCCCAAACCCTTTCATTTGAATTTCAGTTAGAAAGGAAAAAAATACTCCCAAAGCAAGTCAAAACCCCTATTCTTGCCTTTAGAAAAGATAAGAAAGGAGAAATGCTGGGGACCTTCTCCCCTGTCCAACTAGGCCAATAAAACAGAATTGACTGCAAAGCAGCATTTCGTCTCTCTCTCTTAATGGCAATCTGAGACAGAAAACTCCCTTTGGTTTCATCTGACTTGGCCATTAAGAGGCAACTAATTGATGAAGGAGTAAAAGACTCACAGTAATAAATACCTCATGTTGAGGCCTCCTGGGGAGTAGAATAGAGTCAGATTTATTTTTCCATTTCTTTGGATAAAAAAAGACAATTCAAAGAATATTTACTCCTGATCCCCAAATTTGTTACCAGAAAAATAATTTCCAGTGCATAACCAAATACTTTCTCATGGCATGCCACTTTGTCAGATGCTATACTTGGTATTTAAAAAACATCTCATGTGGGCACCAGGGTGGCTCAGTGGTTAAGCGTTTGCCTTTGGCTCAGGTCATGATTACGGGATCCTGGGATCAAGTCCCGCATCAGGCTCCCCACAGGACCTGTTTCTCCCTCTGCCTATGTTTCTGCCTCTCTCTCTATGTCTCTCATAAATAAATAAACAAACAAACAAATAAATAAATAAATACCAAAAACCATCTCATATAATTCCACCGACAGCCGCATCTGTGGGTATTATTACCACTACTTGCTTAATAGATGGATAAACTAAGGCCTTGAGGGAAAACCTACAGCGAATTCCCTTCTTACAGAGTTCTAGTTAGGACATATCAGTAGAGTAGTGTTTTCATATTAGCTGTGATTGATTACTTCATATGCACCAGGGTTAGCTGTTTTCTTGACTTAATATCACCACAAATTTCTGAGGTGGCACCTAATTTTATGATTCTCATTTCTACGACTGAGGCTCAAAGAGTCATTTGCCCAAAGTCACAGAGCCTGGTAAAGTCCAGATAAAAACTAGGTCTGGATGTTTCCAGAGCTCATGATCTCACTCACTTTCTTACACCATCTCCTTACAATCAAGACCACACGCTCTGTTCTGTCCATATTCTGATACCCAAGACAAAAACAGGCTGGCCCCAGCTGGCACTACCACAGCAAGCTCAGCCTTTGGTGGAAGAGGCCCTGTGGGTCATATGAATGAGACCCCAGTTTCTCTGGGCATCTCTTGGACTGCCAAGCCTACTGGGGAAGTTCTCTTGGGTTTATGGGCCCCCTTCTCCTTCACTGAAAGTTGTTCCAGAAGGATATGTGAGGGGAAAAGGGCACCTGAAATCTTTCAACAGTAGTTGTTTTTGTTCCTCTTGGTGGAAAAAAGATCCCTAACATGTTCTGGACGTTGTGCTAAACTTAACTAAAACAGCAATGCTGATCTATGGTTACACATTAATGGAATAAAAATGACAAACTGTCAAAAGGAAATGAAATGAATAATGGTTGGGCATTGTCTAGATACATGGCCTTTCACTTCCTTTCTGTCATCACCTTTAATTTTTATGTAGTTGATAAGTGGAGCTGCCCATGGGAAAGTATTGGGAATTGAATCCCAAAAGAGCTGGAAAGAAAGCCTCAGTAATTTCTGAATGGCTGTACAGAGATTTCATAAAAGAAAAAAAAAAGCATGATTCATTAATAACATGTACATATTCTTTTCAAAACTGTGGAAAGCAGCATTAGTTAACTGGATGATAACTGGATGAAACAGACTGTACTGCTTTGCTAGATGTTGTTGAATGAACAGAAATAAAAACTTAAATCTTTCCTAAGGGGGGTGCCCTTTTCTTTTAAATAGTCATAGTTAACAATAGTCATTACCATCAAAGTTTCGGTGAATAAGCTCTGAACTGAAAAAAAAGTTGGTATCCTAGAGAAAGGGGGGGATTTTTAAAAGATTTCTGCTTAGTTGGATTGAGGGAACATTTCTATTCAGTGTACTTAGGCCATGGGCCAGGGAAAAGCTCAGATACAATGCCAAGGTGACATACTTAACCTCTTTGTAGATTGAAGGCAGTGAAAAAGAGATACTCTTTCGGCAATACTTCTTGGTTAGAGTATTAACAGCATCAGTCTGCAGCTGAAAGCATGGTTTTCTCCTGCAGGGGGACCTCTAATATCTAGGAGGAATGAGTGAGCATGACTTGCATTATTGTTTTATTCTGGTAGAAACAGAAATGATAGTACCTTACAGTATAGGAGTTGTTATAATCTTAGCTCTTTAGTTTCTCTGTCTCCCCTTTCCCTCCCCAAATAAGACATCATTAGGAATTAGAGAAATTTTCTGTGTGTGCATCTTAAGAAATGGTAGAAGGAGACAACAGACAATTAGTAATAAAAGTACAAAAGGGAGTTAGGAAAGGAATAATGGTTATAATTACTAAAACATAATAGAAGGTTATGTATAGTAGTATAATTTTCCTAATCTTTTGGAAAAGCAAATGTTCCACTTCTACATTGCTGTTAGGTACAGATTAGGACAATGATGGTGATAAGATAATTTTAGGTAATTTAAACACGGAAAACACTTTGATTTGAAAATTTATTTTTTTAAAACCTATTTCCCTTATGATTTAATATATTTAGTTAAATATTTCTATAAAACCCATTCTGGATTCAGACTTCACCAAGATCTGAATGCTAATCAGGCTGACAACAGTTCTACATTTGTGTTCGTGGTCTACATTAAAAACCATCATTTATTACTACTTACTATTTCATCTTGGAAAAGAAAAGGAAACATGAATATGACGGTTAAACTTTCCTATTAAGTAGCTTTTCTGTAAATCACACAAAAGGTTTGTGGTGGTTTGTTTTTTTTATTTTTTATTTTTTTTTTGGTAAATAAATGGCTTTGTACTAGGAAAAAAATATTAGACATCTTCATCAGATCATGCAAATTAGCATAACAAATGCAATTAGATAATACAGTAAATGTATTAAAATTTACCTTCAGGTATGTGACTGGACTCAGAGCCTTGATACAAAATTGGAGTTGGATCCCCTCTTTGCACACAGCCAGGAAATAAAAGTTTGGTAAATACTCAATACTCTTTAAAAAAATCTCTTCCCTCTTTAGCTCTGCTTCTCTGCCCAGAAACACATTCGAGTCTGTTGGAGTTGAAATTCTGCTGCTCTGTCAACTAGTCAGGGTCTGAGGTGACAGACAAATGTGGAGGTTGGCACCGGGGTGTATTTCAGGCTGTCATCGTTTTTGTTGCAGATTCCTGCAGTTCTCCAGCAGGCTGGCCTCTCGGAGGGCGCGAGATGCTTTCCAGGCAGCGCAAGCCAACAGGGAAAGAGCTCATTCTGCCTGAGACGATGGAGTTAACAGTCCTCTCCTCTAGCTCTTGTTCTCAGAGGCTAATAACTTGGCCAGAACATAAGCACGTGGTTCTTTATGCATTTTTTTCCCTTTTTCAAACAACTCTAAAGCAAGCAGGATCCCTTTTTTGGGGGTTTTTATTTTAAGGCTCTGAAAAGAAACTCCACTGTTGTTTCTTATTAAAGGAAATTGGGAAGTGGGGGTGAAGGAAGGGGAAAAGAATAATTGCAGCAGACGCATTTTTACTTGCTTAATTGGAAATTGTTCTTGTGAGTACAGTCTCAATTTTAGTAAATTGAGTAGTAAGGGCGGGGTACCTCAGATACTTTAAACATTCCTTAAATAACCTTCAGAAACTTATGTATATATGAAGCATCACTCATTCATACTATAGATCCCTCGGATGCCGATGTAGAAATGTTGCGGTTCACAGACTATTATCCTCCCATCACAACTCCTTAACTGAACCCCCTGTATAACCTGGTCTATGAGAAGAAGTTTTCTTATGAAACACACTGGTGTTACGCGTTTATTTTTGACCTGGCATTCTGGTTATTTATATATGTGTCTGATCTGCTCTACTGCTACTTCCACATTCATTGTACATTTATTATGTGTCGGACACCGTGCTAACAGTTTTTTATGCATGACTTCAGTTGATCCTCACAAGTCTGTATGAGCTGAGTAGAACTATGCTCCCACTGGACGGTATATAGTGTAAGTGGTAAGGGCTGCATGCTTTGAGGCACATACCTTGGGTTTGCGTCCTAATTTTACCGCTTCCTAACTGTATAACCTGGGACAAATGATGTAACCTCTCTAAGCTTCAGTATCCTTATCTATAAGGTGGGGATACAAATATGGAGATGATAACAATATCTATCTCAGGCAGTTGTTCTGGGTTTCATGTGAATGCAAGTGCACAGAACATCTCCTGTCACCAGCAGGCCCTCGAATGGTAGCTACTGTGGTGCGCATGAGGAAATCAAGGCTTAATAAAGCTGAGTGATTTTTCCAGGGTCTCTAGCTCATAAGTTATAGAGTGGGATTCCAACCTAGCTATCTTGGTCAACTGCTATGCTTATGTTGCTCGACCTCCAGGCTATATATAATACCTCCTTCTGAGGGAGCTCTGAGTTGCTTGAGGGTAAGGATGTGTTCCTTCTGTCTGGCACAGCGCTTTGTTGACTGTAAATGCTCCACTGAGATTAGATGAATGGTTATAATTTAATTTAGATTTTCTACACTTATGCCAAAGTCAGGCCCAAAGCAAAATAACAACAACCAAAATAAACAAAACCCCCACCTATAGTTTTAGGCAAGTATGTCCTTAGACAATTGTCTCCAACCATGTTAGAAACACCCTATTTATTTGTCAGAACACCACAAGAGAAAGGTAACAATAATTATCTCTATTTTGCAGTTGGGGAAATTTGGAAGCAGAGGAAACTGGGCAATTTGCCTAGGAACGGAAAACAAGTCACAGTGCAGCTGGGAACTGTCTCACGTCTCCAGAATCAGGATTACTTGTTCTGAACGGTCTTTCCAGGCACAGGATGGAATGACGTGATGTCCTTTTGCCCCAGACAATGGGATGTTTTTCCTTAGCCAAGGTCCAGGGTGTGCGCCATCTCCTCAGAGGCAGGATCAAAGGAGTGGGCTGTGTTTGACTTTGCTTCTCCTCTGTGTCTGTGCACATCTAGGTCTGAGAAGTGCAGGGCACACAGGCACCATTTTTCTGACAGCTTCTGAGGGCCACAGGTATGGTGGTACTATTTATTGCAGGGGATGTAGGACAAGCATTTCTGAAGATTTTGCCTGGTTTGGCTATGGATTTTCTCTGGAACCTGAAATACTGACTTCTTATTGTAACCATATTCCTCATTTATTTGAGATAGCGTTATGAGACCAATTGCAGGTAATCACATTAATTCAATGAAAATGTAGAGAAAGTTTTAGCTGGAGGACTATGGAAAAAAAGACTTGACCAATAAAATATTCTAATACTAAAATTGGTATTTTATGTGTCTATGACATTATCAAGTGAAATTTCTTATGGAAATTTACATTAACATAGAAATAACTTGGTTAAAGCAAACTGAATTTATCTCTTAAGTAAAGTATATGATTTATCTCTTAAAAGTAAATATGTAGCTACACAGTTCATTTGTAGGTGGTAAAGCTAGAGAATTTTGACTGTTATATTTGGTGTTTTCTCTGGATCTTATTGACCTATAATATGATTAAAAAGATCTACTGTATTTCTTATAACTAGATAACCATGTTTTTAAAATTAAAAAAACTTTAATCTACAATGTCTTTTAAGTATGGTTTTATTTTGGGAATGTTCATGGGCAGATATCCAAACTCTTATTGTTTCTAAGGTTGTCATTTCTAAAATAGTTTACAGCTCATGAAGCTGAGGACAATAAACCTATAATAACTACCTAACAGATGGAGCTACAGATCAGATTTAGAAACTTACCCAGTGTCCAAATGTGATTGGAGAACCCTGACAAATAAAGTGCTTATTACATTACTGCATATGAACTGACCCACATAACATTAGCATTGGTCAAAAGGATCTAACAAAAGCCAATATCAAAGCTGAAGTATTTTTTTTTAACCCTTGAGGGCTAGGATTCCTTTTAAGAATCTGACAAAAGCTGTGGGAAAGCTCCTAAAGTCCATCTAAAGTCCATAAATTACCCCCTCACTCAGGGGTTCCATGAAGTTAAGAACCTCTGATTTAGGTAAACACAGAGAACACATTAATCAATCCTCAAGCATTGAATAAGCCTTTTTGTTATACATAGCACAAATCGCTGGGTGATATGAGAGAAATGTCATAGTTCTTGCCTATTAGGAGTCTTAAGACACAAGACATATACTCATTATCAGAAGGGGCATGATTTCCTTGAAATAGTGGAGAGCTACAGGTAGGAAGGGAGTATGGATGAAGGAAACGTGTGGTAAAAGCAGTTTCAATAATTATCTTGTCCAGGGCTTGGCCTGTGGGACCTTCCTCCTTGCTATGCTATGTATTAGTTTGCTAGGGCTATCATTAACAAAATGCTACAGAATGGGTGGCTTACTTACCTAAAACAAATTTATTTTCTCACAGTTCTGGAGGCTGAAAGTCCAGGATCAAGGTGCTAGCTGGGCTGGTTTCTCCTGAGGCTTCTCTCTTCGTCTTGTAGATGTCTATCTACTCACTATGTCCTCACATGGAATTTTCTCTATGCTCATACATTCCCGGTGTCTTTTCCTTTTCTTAAAAGAACACCAGTCATATTGGATTAGAGCCCCACCCTTATGACCGCATTTAACCCAAAATACCTCTTTAAGGGCTTTATCTCCACATTCAGTTACATTAGGGATTAGGGCACATCTTCAACATATGAATTTTTAGGGGGTTGGGGGAGATACAATTCAATCAATAACATCTCATTATCTGTCATACCTTGATATTTAATTCCCTGTGGGTCTTACACCTGGGATCCACACTTATTTCTCAGTTCTGGCTTAGCTACTGACTTCTACTCATACAATCTCCCCCACCTCCCAGCATCATATCCTGGCCCTGAACCTTTTAAGATCTCTCAGCTCTGTCTCAGTCATCAACCCACTGGGTCAATTTCTGATGATGGGTTCTTACACGACTTTAGTCCAGCCATCCTTTCCTAGGCTAGCCTGGTTCTTCTGTGGCTTAGTCAGATACTCCCTAGTTGGTTTTAAGCAGAGGCCTGACTTATGGAAATAATTAATAAGAGAGTACAAAAATATGCATAATATTTTGCTAAATATAATGTGGTTAATGTAATTAACTATTTTTCTAGTAATAACTTTCTTTCTTTCTTTTTTTTTTTTTTAAAGAATTTATTTATTTATTCATGAGAGACACAGAGAGAAAGGCAGAGACACAGGCAGAGACACAGGCAGAGGGAGAAGCAGGCTCCATACAGGGAGCCTGATGTGGGACTTGATTCCAGGACCCCAAGATCACGCCCTGGGCCAAAGGCAGGTGCTAAACCGCTGAGCCACCCAGGGATTCCCTAGTAATAACTTTCAAAACAAACAAACAAACAAAAAAAAAAAAAAGGAGAAAGACTGGTTAGAGTGAGATGAATTTTATAGGTCAGTCTAAGAAGTCTGGCTTTTATTTCTTAGGTAAAAGGGAGCTCTGGAAGGTTTTCCCATTGAAGGTTAGGAAGAAGAAGAAGGAATGAACATAAAATATTGTATGTAAGGGGTACCTGACTGGTTCAGTGGGTGGAGCACGTGATTCTTGATCTCAGGGTTGTGAGTTCAAGCCCCATATTGGTTGCAGAGTTACTTAAAATCTTTTAAAAAACCCTGTATCTATCAGGGCAAGTTAAACTGTAATAATAAATATCCCCAAAACATTAGGGACTTACAACAAAGGTTTATTCTTCATTCATGCTACATGTTTACTGTAGGTCTACTATAATTGTGCTATACGTTGTCTTCACTGTGGGATCCAGGCTGACCAACCAGTTCCCTTGGCCGAAGGAAAAGATATATGGCAAACTATGCATAGTTTCAAAGCTTTTGCCTGAGTGTGACACACACCACTTCTGATCATAATTCATTGACCAAAACAGGTCATATGGTCATACCTGAGTTCAACAGGGTTGGGACGTATATTCCTTCTCCAGAGACAAGAGACCACATGCAAGAAAACCAGAAAATAGGATAGCCCATTGAAAAAAGTATTAGGAAAAAGGAAGAGAAGAAAATAAAAGGGAAGAAGCAAAGTTAGAGAAAACAGGGAGGATAAAAAGGGGAAGGCAGGTGGAAAAGAGAGGGAAAAATAAGATGCAGGTCTATAGGAGATACAAGTAAATAATTGAGAAACTGGGTAACAGAAATATAATGGGTTAGATTAGGTTAGAGCAATACCAACCAGATAACTCCATGCAGCAGTAAGAATCATGCAGTAGTTTCTTAGGGCTGTCATAACAAATTACCACAATTTGAGTGGCTTTAAACAACAGAACTTTCTTTCCTCAAAGTTTTGGAGGCTAAATGTCTGAAATCAAGATGTCAGCAGGCACATGCCTTTTTTTTTTTTATTTTTTTTTTTAGGGTTTTATTTATTTATTCATGAGAAACACAGAGGGAGGCAGAGACACAGGCAGAGGGAGAAGCAGGCTTCCTGTCTGGACCCTGGGATCATGACCTGAGCTGAAAGCAGACGCTCAACTACTGAGCCACCCAGGTGTCCCAGGCACATGCTCCTTAAGAAGGCTTTAGGGAAGAATTCTTCCTTGCCTCTTCCTAGCTTCTTCTTTTTAAAAAATATTTTATATTTATTCATGAGAGACAGAGAGAGAGAGAGAATGAGAGAGATGCAGAGACATAGGCAAGGGAGAAGCAGGCTCCATGCAAGGAACCTGATGAGGGACTTGATCCCAGACCCTGGGATCACACCCTGAGCCAAAGGCAGATGCTCAACCACTGAGCCACCCAGGTGTCCCGCCTCTTCCTTGCTTCTAATGGCTCCCAGAAACTCTTGGCATTCCTTGGCTTGCAGCAACATTATACCAATCTGTGCATCCATCTTCACATGACCTTTGTCCCTGTGTGTCTCCTCCGAATCACTGTGTGTCCTATTTTCTTATAAGGATGCCAGTCACTGGGGACACCTGGGTTGCTCAACCGTTGAGCGTCTGCCTTTGGCTCAGGGCGTGATCCCAGAGTCCTGGAATTGAGTCCCACATCCGGCTCTCTGCAGGGAGCCTGCTTTTCTCTCTGCCTACCTCTCTGTCTCTCTCATGAATAAATAAATTTAAAAAAAGGGATGCCAGTCATTGGATCCAAGGCCAATACAAATCCAGTATTACTTCATCTTAATTACATCTGCAAAGACCCTTTTTCCAAATAAGGTCCCATTCACAGGCACCAGATGTTGAGACTTGAACATATTTTTTTGAGGCACACAATTCAAGCCACTAAACTAGGCACCCAAAAGAAGGAAGAAAATATGATTAGTGTTAAAATTCATATTGTAAAATAATTTTAGAACAAAACATACGAGATACTATGTAAAGCCTCAAAAGTACCCTTACAGCATCCTTGCAATATCACATTTCTTTTTTTAATGTTTTAAAATTTTATTTATTTTTTTACATTTCCTTTTTTTAATTAAAAAATTATTTTATTTATTTATTTGACAAAGAGAGAGAGAGAGAGAGAGAGCGCACAAGCAGGCACAAGTAGGCGGAGGAGCAGAGGAAAAGGAAGAAACAGACTTGTCACCGAAGAGGGAGCCCCATGCAGGGCACAATCCCAGGACCCTGGGATCATGAACCAAGCTGAAGGCAGATGCTTAATGGACTGAGCCACTGAGGTGCCCCCAACATCACATTTCTTTTTGCTGGTGTCTACAACACCCCTGGGTGGATAGGTAATAGAAAAAGGCTAAAGTCCAATTAAATAAAATAAATTCTATAAGACAGTAACAAATGCTCAGTGATAGTTTGGTTTTACTCTTTAATGTTTACATTAACAAATCTGCAAAGACAAATGTAACAAATCACAAATGTATTTGCAATTAAATTCTAATCTCTGTTCTGTGGGTTCAGTTTGAATTTAGTTTCATGCACCATTGAAAAAAATTTGGACATATATTGAGAGATGAGTGGGTGGGCCCTTTAGAAGGAGCCAAGGAGTTTTTGGGAAGACTCATTCTAAGTAAGGGAACAGGAAGCTAGGCAGACAAGATCAGCTTAACTATGTAGCCAGTGGAGCAGTGGGACATAGGCATACCATAGAGATATTGGAGTTTGTTCCAGACCACCACAGTAGAGCAAATATTGCTTAGTAAAGCGAGTTAAACAAATTTTTTGGTTTCCCAGTGGATATAAAAGTTATATTTATCTCATGCTGCTGTCTATTAAGTAATAACTATGTCTTAAAAAACAATGTATAGGGATCCCTGGGTGGCACAGTGGTTTAGCGCCCGCCTTTGGCCTAGGGCGCGATCCTGGAGACCCGGGATCGAATCCCACGTCAGGCTCCCGGTGCATGGAGCCTGCTTCTCCCTCTGCCTGTGTCTCTGCCTCTCTCTGTGTGTGACTATCATAAAAACACAACAAAACAAAACAAAAAACAATGTATATACCTTAATTAATAAATACTTTATGGCTAAAAAATGCTAACCATCATCTGAGCTTTTGGTGAGTTGTAATCTTTTTGCTGGTGGGGGGTCTGCCTCAGTGTTGATGGCTGCTGATTGATCAGGGTGGTGGTTGCTGAGAGTTGGGATGGCTGTGGCAATTTCTTAAAATAAAATGACAATAAAGTTTGCTGTGATTAACTCCTCCTTTGATGAAAGATTTCTCTGTAGCATGTGATACTGTTTGATAACATTCTAATCACAGTAGAGCTTCTTTCAAAATTGGAATCAATCCTCTAAACCCTGACACTGATTTATCAACTAGGTTTATGTAATAAACTAACTCCTTTGTTGTCATTTCAAAAATCTTCACAGTATCTTCACCTGGAGTATATTCCATCTCAAGAAACCACTTTCTTTGCTCATCTGTAAGAAGCAATTCCTCCTTCATGAAAGCTTTATTATGAGATTGCAGCAATTCAAATATAATAATAATGAAAAAGTTTGAAATCTTATGAAAATTACCAAAATGTGACACAGAGACACAAAGTGAGCAATTATTGCAAAGATGGTGCTGATGTGATAGATGGTAGCTTATGTTTCATGAGCATGGTAATGCACAGACTTGTGGAATCACTATGATGTGTGCCTAAAATTAATGTAACACTGTGTGCCAACTATACCTCAATTAAAAAAAAATGCTGACAGACTTGCTCAACACAGGGTTGCCACAAACCTTCGATTTATAAAAAATGCAATATCTGCAAAGCACAATAAAGTGAAGTACAGTAAAATAAGGCATGCCTGTATTATATTTTTGACCTTAGTTTTGACCTTAGCCCCGCTCTCAATGAATGCAAGTCCATCTTGGAAAGAGGAGGGCTCTGGGTTTAACGGAATAAGTCATTTTATCAAATCTCTTGAAAAAACCAGGGCTTAGGTGGTTTGCTTTCATATCCATGTGCAGTGAAAGTACAGCAGGCATGCCATGGCATACCTTGTAAGGAGGACTCCAGAGCACAAAGAATTACTCTGGCATCTCAGTGGTACCAGCCACAGGCAAAAGTGCACAGTGTAGACTCTTGAGGGGATGATGGTAAGTG
The DNA here is from genome assembly GCF_048418805.1 of Vulpes vulpes. Taxonomy (NCBI): domain Eukaryota; kingdom Metazoa; phylum Chordata; class Mammalia; order Carnivora; family Canidae; genus Vulpes; species Vulpes vulpes. The sequence continues at coordinate 54,738,216 of NC_132783.1, read as the reverse complement.
ATGTTGACTGAGCGAAGGTGCTCAGCAGAGGCAGAGTGCCTGATGAGGTCAGTGGCATTAGGCAATGATAGTGGTGCCCTCTAGAGGTAGTGGTGCTGGCAAACATATTGGAACCCAAAGTTGGTAGAGGCATGGCTGGTGAGAAGTGGCCCTATCATGGGCCTCAGATCAGGGCTGCTGATATTATGTAGCTTTCCAGGCAATGAATAACCCCAGAGGAGTCATGGCAAGAGATTATGAAATGGAAGAGATCATGTGATAACCGGGAATCTAGGAACACATGAGATATCTTTGAGCATAACTTTGAGTTGGAGAGCTAAGTTTAAAGAGTAAAGTTGAAAGTAAAAGAAGTAAAGCTGCAGTGGCCTGAAAAAGGAAATAGATTCCTTCTGAAATTGTTTATGATCATTCTTAGCTCAATAAAAATCTATAACTGTTTTTATATGGCCCAGTTCATGATATTTTTGCACCTGTGTGTAGCAGATTTTCATTTAGTAGTTGTGAGTTCTGTTGTTTTGTATTTTTTAAAAAAGATTTTAAAATTTTATTTATTTGAGAGAGAGAGAGAACGAGTGGGGAGGAGGGGCAGAGGGAGAGGGAGAAGCAGGCTCTCTGCTGAGCAGGGAGCCTCTCGCAGGGCACAATTCCAGGACCCTGGGATCATGACCTGAACTGAAGGCAGGTGTTTAACTGACTGAGCCACCCAGGTGCCCTTATCTTTTAGTATTCTTGAAATCCTTCATCACAATAGCAAGAAACATTTCCTTCCTTCCTCCCTCCTTCTCTTCATTCCTTTTCTTTCCTTCTTTCTTTCCTCTGAGAAATTTTAATCAGCATTGAAAGATTCCAAAGGACTTAGTCTGATGGTACTTGGCCATAAATATGGACTGTCAAATTCATTACCAAGGTGCAAGACACATATTCTGAGTTCCAGCCCAAAAAGTCACATATAGGTACATATATCCATTGCTTTGATTCAGAATTGGTAAATTTTAAAATGCCTGCTGTTTCCTTGTACCTCCAATCTTTTGTGCCTACCTCCCTATCAGGTGCCAGATTATCAAAGGATATCAGAATGGCTCGATAGGATCTTGCTAATCACTGATGCCATTGAACACTACCAGAAATAAATTCTACTACCTCTCAATCTAAACTACACCGATCAAACCCTCAGAAAATGGAACACATTCAAAATCGTTCTTTTCCCTGGAAGAAGTAGCAGAGAATTGATGAGTCAGAGAGACCTGAATTTGAGCCCTAGCTCTGATGCTTTACTGTTGTGTCATTTGGGCACTTTACTTAGCTTCTCTGGGTTTCCATGTCCTCATCTTAAAAGATGAGGATGATAATAATGCCTACCTCATAGGGTAGTTTCAAGGAAAAGAGATAATGTTTACATAGTGCTTTGTATAATGTGTGATTGGACAAGCGCTTAATAAATAATAATAATAATAAAGATAATGATGATGACAGTCACCAATTAACAAGCTAGACATTACTGGAGACTGTCATGGAGCCTTCTGTAATAAGAATTAGCACATCTCCTCTTTTCACATAAATTGCTAATATCCTCAGCGAGGGATGAAACACATCCTTTTAGTCAAGCTCTGAAAACACAGCAGCTGCTCACATCAATCCCTGGAGTCCCGTGCCATTGTCTTTTCTCAGACAGAACCCGCATTGAGTTTGGGGAAATTCGGGTTGGCTGTGCACTAGCAATGTGAGCCATGTTAGCTGCTCTCTTGCTCTGACCTCCCCTGAGGAGAGACACAGAGCCCAATCTATCACATAGCCTGGTGTTTGGATATCTTGTCCAAGTGAGGTACAGCTGGACTTCTTCATACTTCTGTGCATTTGATTTGCAGATGTGTCTTGTTCACCAACACTGGAGTTTGCACTCAGGCCATCTCACGGGTGAGGTCACTTTGCTGTTATTAGCCAAAAGCCGCCCTCCTCCAAATCTGTCTGATGTTTCTTTGGCTGTAGTGTTAAGTTCCCAGAGCAAGATGTTTTGGACTAAGAAGTACTGTTTGTGTAATGAAGTGATCCTACTCTGGAAATTTGTTCCAGTGGTTGTGTTTTCTTCTTGGTTTTGGGTAAGAGCATTTGTGTTTTTGTCAGTATTTCAGTTGTGAACAGTACTGAGTTTGTTACAGAGGTTTCATGTTGTCTTTATACATGAGCACTGGCAGTGCTATGACTGAGCCCTGATCTTTCACAAATGATAAGCAAGCAGATTTGAACTGGTTAGAGTCTACACTGGCATTAACTGGAAGGCAGGTCAGATGGAGACAAAACAATGATTTGCTCAATATTTTCTCCAGTTTTTCTCAAATATTCTTTTCAATATCACTCTCCCAGGGGCCCTTTGAAGTTATTTTTCCCTAAGCGTCCCCTCCCTATGCAATTGTAATACCACAGATATTCTGTATATCCATTTATTATACTATATCCATAGCTATGTTTTATTTAAAAAAATAGTATTTTTTTTGTTCCTCCCATGAACCAGTTTTGCCTCTGACTAACGAACCTCACCAAATGATTGAAACATATCTCATACTTAAAAATACAGTTTACTGTGGTGTAATCAATTGACTATCATACTCTATGGTGGGAGAAACTGAGTCATTTCTGTTGAATTCTATATAATAACAACATTCATTACTCTAAAATATTTTATTTTTTAAAAAGATTTTATTTACTTTTTCATGAGAGAGACAGAGAGAGGCAGAGATATAGGCAGAGGGAGAAGCAGGCTCCATGCAGGAGCCCGATGTGGGACTTCATCCCAGGACTCAATCCCAGGACTCCAGGATCATGCCCTGAGCCAAAGGCAGATCCTCAACTACTGAGCTACCCAGGTGTCCCACTCTAAAATCTTTTTATAAAGAAACGAGGCAAAATAACCCTTTGGAGACATTACACTTGACTTTTTGAGGAGATCTAGTCAAACTGTTCATAATTATAATTTTTTTCATCTAAGTCAGCAGTTCTCATATTGTCTGTTAACAAATAGTTAGTTCAGATTTAGAAAAAACAGCAGGACCAAGATCTCTTGCAAATGCCTTTCATCTTCATTCCTATGATCATATTCCTGAAAAAAGCTCTGGTCACCTCACATCCAACTCTTGTGTCCTTTGGACTCACATTCACAAATGCAATTTCCTCCACAGGGCAGGAAGGTCACATAAATCAGAAAGGTCTGAGGTAGGAAAACAACACACGTAGGACAATGATGGTTGGTAGCTGACACTAGGCCTTTCTGTCAGGAAGACGAGGGAGTGCTTGGGACTTGGGAGCTGGAAAATATGTGGTTCATGGAAAGATAGTAGCTGCTACTCAACTTTTGCAGTCTTATTGTCATGAGGAAACTACAGCCAGCGTCACTAGATCATTTTAGCATTTCAAAGAGAAGCCAGAAACCTGAAATTTTATGTGATCATTAAATATTGCTCAATACCCTTTAATTCATATAAAGGAGGTCTATGAGCTGGATTGAGCCACAGAACACGTTTTTGACATCAGTTCCAGATTCTTCCTGTCTCTCCAATCCAATCCATCTTAAATGGTATTTTAAAAATTTAACCCTCTCAAAGTGCAACTCACATCATATCCCTCTTCTGCCTAAAAGCTTTCAATAGCTTCTCACTGCTTACCAAGTTGATTGTAAACTCATGAGCCAGGCGTTTAAAGCTATATGTCATCTTATATATTATCTTCCATTTACTTAAATGAACACCAACATCTTCTCTTCCTTGCCTTGTAATTTTCTGCCTCCATGCTTTTGCTTAGGTGGCTTCCTCTGCCTGAAACTCCATGCTTAAACCCTACCAATTCTTCAAGGTTGAACTTAGCTGCTTCTTTTCCAAGAAGCTTTCTCTGCTGTCTTTGGAAGGAAGTTATGCTTGGAACTTCAATAGCATATTTTTTAAAAGAGTTTTTTTTATTGTGGTTAAAATACATGTAAGATGAAATTTACCTACTTAATTAACCATTTTGAATATACAGTTCAGTGATATTAAATGCATTTTAGTGTGTAACCATCACCACCATCTGTCTCTAGAGCTCATCATCGTGTAAAACTGAAACTCTGTACCTGTTAAACAATAACTTCCATCCCTCCCTCCATCTATCCCTGGCAACCATCATTCTACTTCCTGTCTCTACGATTTTGACTATTCTAAGCACCTCATATGAATGGATCATACACTAATTGTCTTTTTGTGACTGGCTTATTTCACTTTGCATAATGTCCTCAAGGTTAATCCATGTTGTAGCATGTGTCAGAATTTCCTTCCTTTTTAAGACTGAATTATATTCTGTTTTATGTATGTATAGGCCACATTTTGTTTATCCATTCATTTGTCAATGGAGTCTTGGGTTGCTTCTATGTTTTAGCTGTTGGAAATAATGCTACTCTGAACACAGATATATAAATATCTCCTGGAAATCTTGCCTTCAATTCTTTTGGTAGATACTTAGAAGTGGAGTTGCTGGATCATACTGTAATTTTATTTTAAATTTTTTTGAGGAATAGTCATCCTGTTTTCTATAGCAGCTGTACCATTTTACATTCCCACTAATAGTGCACAAGGATTCTGATTTTCCCACATCCTTGCTAACATTTGTTATTTTCTTTTTGCGTCATAGCCATCCTGATGGGTGTGAGGTAAATATTATATTGTCTTTGATAAGGTGCTTAGAACACTTGATGCAGAATAAATGCTTTATCCATAATTGTCCTGCACTAGAACATGTTGGTTTAGAAGAAGCAGCTCATCTGCCATCCCTTTTCACTTCCTGTCTCTGACTTTGTCTCATGTCATAGTGAAAGAGCATATCATTATTTTTTTCTATTGCATTCATCATTTTTCATCATGTAATGTAGATATATATACAGGTCCCCTTACCCCTCTTGGGTAATATTTTAAGATAGAATAATTTTTATTAACTATGATTCCCTATAGTGGCAAATACTCAATAAATATTTGTAAAATGGGCATTTGTGCTATTATTGATTGCTTCATCTACCACATCATTCCTTCCCACACTCCCTAAAAGTTCTAAATCTACTACTGTCCTATTTGAAGAGGAACAAACAGATAAGGCATATCTAATTAAGGAAAGGTAATTTGCAAGAAACGATCATATCAAACCCTCCACCAGTTTAAATGTTGAGTTTTAAAAACTTTTTAAAATCTTAATCATTAAAGATTTAACACAAACTCTACTGACGCTTGTTTGGAGATGCTTTTAAACATCTTACCAATTTTTAAAAATTGGTCTGACATTGAGAAGGGCTAAAGAGTAAGTGAGTCTCAGGTTCCTGACTTGAATAAAGGAATCTGATTTCTCATTTGCCTTACTACACTCCTATGTACACCAGAATCCTTGAAAGTGGCCACAAGAGGGGAGTATGAACCATAGTCATCTTTCACAAATGCATGAACTGATGAATCATTCCTTCTTCAGCTGAATGCATGCTCAATTCTGAACAACAGTCAATTGAATAATCATATTCCTCCCAGCTGATTGTCAAAGAATGAACATGGGTTTGCTCTTTAAGTATTCATGGAAAATACAGCCTTCAAATCTCAGCTGTCCAATCATACCATAATGCTGATTGGAAAGAGACTTATGGAAAGGGCCTGAAGGACATGCAGTTCTTCTCCCTCATTTCCACTGATGTCATTTTACCTTTGCATTAAACCAGAACCCTGAGAAAACCGTGTTCTTGGATTACCTTGTTTTGCTCCATTTAGAATTGTTTATAATGAATTTTGATAGGCCTAGAACAACATGCCAAATCACACTTTGATATAATCACTCAGATGAATGTATAAACTACAAACTGAAAAGTGCTATGAAGGAAAGGAAGCTTCATAGCATGATAGTGCATAACAGGAGGTGTGGACTTAATTGGGCAAAAGTACTCTTTGAACACAAGGATAAATATGTTACCTGAGTGACAGGGGTGGGGCACAGACATTCCTCACCAGAAGGGGACAGCATTGTACATTCTGCCATTGGAAGAATTCCAGTGGGGCTAAAATACAGGGAAAAATGAGGAAGGTAGGGGGGCAAGGCTTGAGAGGACAGTGAGCTTTTGGTGGCTTTACTGAGGCTTCTGGTTTACTCTCTTGTAAATCTCTTGTTTAATCTCTTGTCTGTTATCTTTTCATAACAAACATATTTTTGTGGAACAAGATGGGGTATAAATGAAAAGTTATTCTTCCAAGTTGCATTACAAGCTGGGTGTATCAGACACTACATGAAAACCATTTTACACATATATCACATGAGCCAAGGCTTGCTCATGTCCACAGGTTCTCACTCACAGACCCAGGTATTCTGGCCTGCTCTGCGGGAGCCCATCTGTGGACTTGAGAACATAGACTGGTTTGCTCTCATGACATCTGGAGACTCACATTATTCTTCCTTCACACCACATCCACACCAAGAGTTAGAGAGTTCTTCTTAGAAGTTAGGTTTATTGACAGTTTAGAAATAACAGTCCTGCCTTCTGGTTCTGTAAATACTACCATTAGTTGCCTCTTAAAAGCACTTCAGGAATAAACAGGCAAGTGAATAAAAAGGCAGTATTTTATAGCTGCTTTTTGATTATAGACCTTTATTCGTCCAGCTTTGCTGAGGATTAGAATGTGTTGGTAACAGATTCCTAGAGGAAACCTCTATGGTTAAGCATTCTTACCATCATCCTGTCACCTTTGTTCCCAGTATTAAGTTGAACCAAGGCCTTAATGAGGACAAAACAAAATATATCAATGCTGCTTATCTTTCCTATGTCAGGGAAAGGCCTAATTCTGAGCCCTTACTCATTGTAGTAAAACATGTTTTCATTTAGTGAGAGTGGTTACAAGTAGGGTCACTCACTCACTGTGCCTTAACCAGACAGAGCTCCCTCCTGATGCTTCAAAACACACCAGACACACTGCTGCCACAGGATTTTAGCACTCGCAGCTCCCTCTACCTGGAATGCTTTCATCCACATAACCACAAGTCTTGACTTGTTCACCTCCTTCTAGTTTTTGACTGAATGTTACCTTCTCCATTAACCTCACCTTGATCATCCTATTTAAAAATGCTGACCTGAATTCCTGATTCCTTTTTCTTATTTCAGGGGTTGACAAACTATGTTCCTCTTGTTTTCAAAAAGATTTATTTGTTTGACACAGACAGAGAGACAGTACAAGCAAGGGGAGTGGGAGGCAGAGGGAGAGGGAGAAGCAGGCTCTCTGCTGAGCAGGAAGCCTGATGTAGGGCTCTATCTCAGGACTCTGAGATTATGACTTGAGCTGAAGGCAGACGCTTAACTGACTGAGACACCCACGCACCCTAATAGCCCCCTTTTTGCAAACAAAAGTTTTATTGGAACACAACCATATTCACTTTTTAATATCTTGACTGTGGCCAATTCTGCTGTATAACTACAGAGTTGAGAGACACTGTGACCTGAAAAGTGCATGGTAGGTCTTTAATAATTGCTTGTTGAATGAATGAGTGAAGGAATGAATGAATATACAGTGTTCCAGAAAGATTAGACAGTTATGGTCATTATTGTTACTTTAATATATCCACAACTTTTGAAGAGGGGGGGATAAATATTACACCAGCATATATTCCCAACCTATCATGTGGAAAGTTGTGACTACCACAAGACTCCCTCACCTACAGCGGGAAGCATGCTCTTATGGGTTTTCTTTAAGCTTTATATACCTGCTTACTTCTACTAGGACACCTACACGATCTGAAAATAAACATAGAGGAAAAGGCTTTTTTATAAAAGTAAACATCTTTTGCAGCTCTAAGACATTTGGCTTTTGTTGGGGAAGTACTATTTTCATGTTCAGACAGAAGAATGTCTATTTTTACACTAAAGCCAGACAAGACTTAACTATTGAGCCAAATGGGTAGGTGCATTTTCAAACTATGTCTTTATTTCACTTAAAAGAAAAGGGGAAGGGATAAGCTCACCTTTTGACCAAGGAAATAAAAGATGGTACTATGTGCATTTCTACATAAATATCTAATATATTTTTAAGGGGAGGAAATATTACAAGGCTCTTCCACTCAAGAAGATGGAAACACTTTAACTGTAGAAGACTGAATTGCATATCCATTGGTCCTCCCCCATTATGTTACTTCTTAAGTTTCTATATGTTTTCTTAAAAGAGGAGAAATATTTTGTCTATATCAGTTAAACTGAAGAGAAAATGTAACCGACTTTCCATTTGTACCCAATTTAATATCTGAAGTCCTTGCATTGGTCTATAAGGTCTAGCATCTATGGCTGCCTTGGTCTTGGTAAATTTATCTTCTGCTACTCTCCCCTCACTTCATTCTGCTCCAGAACTCTCTGCCTCTTTGCAGCTCCTCAAACCCTTCAGATACATTCTGCCCAGGGCCTTTGTACTTATTCCTTCTTATGCATGGAATGTTTTTTCCTAGTTTATCCATTTGTTCACTCTCTCCCAAACTCAAGTCTTTGCTCCAATTTCTTCTCAGTGAGATGTCTTCTGATCACACTATGGAATATTTCAAACCACATCTTTGCCTTCTCCCCTCAGCTCTCTTGATCCTTCTTCCCTATTCAACCTTTCTCTGGTTTTACATAGTATTAATCATAGTATCAATAACGAACTAATAGACTAAATAATATATTCATTTATAATGTGACCTATTTTTATTTTTTGCTTGCCTTTGCTAGAATGTAAGCTTTTAAAAGGCAAACATTTTTGTTTTGCTCACCAAAGTATCTCAAGAGCCTAGAACAGTGACTGGCTCATAGTAGCCACTCTATCCCTATTTGTTGAATAAGTGAATGGGCTGATTAAGCATAAGCAGGCACAGAGAGCTGTAGTTAGGGCAGGAGCCTCTGTGAGGGATTTACAGCTCTCAAGAGGGAAGCTTGTAGACACCACAAAACAAGGACAGAAGGAAGACAAAAAGAGATGGTGGAGAGGGGGTGATATGTATGTATTTTACAATTTTTTCTAGGGTTGACTTTGCTGATGGGTATCTGAGGAATAGGAACATGCTTGGTATAGATGCTGATAGGCAGCTGTTTCCAGTAGATTTGAGAGAGAGAGAGAGAGAGAGAGAGAGAGAGAGAGAGAGAGAGAGAGAAAGTGTGTGTGTGTGTGTAGGAAAGGCACTACAATAGTATGGTTAAGAAACTTCCTGTCACTCACTTGACCGCTCATACCTTCCACCTCCATATACCCAATCATCATACTCATACCTGCAGTATGCCATCTGGTTTTATTTTTATAGTCAGACAAAGATGACAAACTCAAAATGTCTCTGGATATAACCTTAAATACCTCTCAGGGCCACAGTGAGACAAAACAACTTCATTTTTACCAGACACAAGACAAAGATGACTCATCAGACAAAACAAATCTAGTTTTACAAATCCACCTGTTCACTCCTGGGAAGCTGTTTTAACTTGGTATTCCAGTGTTCTTCAGCTGAATCAGAGGCAAAATGGAAAGCTTATTAGAAAACAATAAGGTCATACTAGTTTATGCTTTCTTCCCCAGTATGAGGATTCTGCTAGTGAGCAAGTTCTGAGCATGAGCTCTGTATTAGTTTGGAGAACAGGAATCAGACTGCCTGGGTCTGAATCTTGCTCTATTACTTAATGGCTCTGATTAAAGGAAAACTATCTACTTTTTTTAAATCCCCAGTTTTCCCATCTGTAAATAGTTCTGTGTGATTACTGTGAGGATAAAGTGAGCAGATATACATATGAAGTGTCTAGTACAGTAACCCCATTAAGGGTATCTCAGGCATATCGGATAACACAGGCAGTCAGTTTGTCTATATTAAAATTCTGGCTTTGCTACTTATTTGCTGTGCAACTGGGGGCAAGATACTTCATATCACTTTGCTTCAACTTCATTTTCAAGAGACAAATTACTTACCGCAAAGGATTGTTATGAAAAGCCAACAAAATAGTTTAGAGAAATAACTTAGGAAAGACTTGACACATAGCAAGTGTGCCATAAAAGGCCCCTTCTATGCCTCTTACCATTACAATTACTGCTACTACTATTACTATTATTGCACCCACCGTGCTGCTGCCGCCACTGCTATATTACCAGGCAATGTGAGAAGGTTGAAAAAAACCCACAATATTTTATTCTCAAAGAGACTCTTGTTTACAGTTTTTGAAAACATTTTCTCTCACCTTCTTATCCATATTCTTTTATTTACCACTAAAGTGCAATCATTTCTCAATAGAAATTGGTGAATGATATCAAGATATTAGAGTAAGGGATGCACTTCAAATTCTTGACTCTAGAAACAGTCATGGAGTTCCATGGGTTGTAATTTGAACAATGTTTTGAGTACAAATTTCCCTATTTTCCAGCTGATTCCATTTGTATGTGGACTTTGACAATTGGAAATAATGGGAGGGAGGAGGAGTTCGCTATCCCTGGAGAATAACTGGTCACTGTAGTTCATCTTTTTTTCCTCTAATATTAAAATTCCTGGGCCATAGTTGGGCACTCTGATTTTTAGTTGGAGACTCTTTTTCTCAGATTCACTTGCAGCTAGCTGTGCCCTTTTGACTAAGTTCTTGACAAGATAATGACAATAGAAGTGATATGTACCCCTTTCAGGTTATACCTTTTTTTTTTTTCAGGTTATACTTTAATGAGCAATACACATTTCTTTTCTTTTCTTTCTTCTCACTACTTGTGATGTACTTATGATGGAAGGTATTAGGGCAGTTATTTTATTTTATTTTATTATTTTATTTTATATTTTATATTTTATTTTTTTAGTTCAATTTGTCAACATATAGCATATCACCCAGTGCTCATCCTGTCAAGAGGGCAGCTATTTTATTTATTTATTTATTTATTTATTTATTTATTTATTTATTTATTTTTGTAAGGGCAGCTATTTTAGACAAAGAGATGGAAAGTTCTTAATGCAGATGGCAGAGATGCCCTACCAACCTTGGAGTGTCTATTTTTGGACTTTCATATATGAGACAGTAATAAACTTCTATATTGTATTAGCTGCTAAACTTTGGGATCTCTTAGCCTGTAACTAATACAGCCAAAATAACCCCCCAAAATGGCACTCTAGTCAACCACAATCATAATGGAAGACAATGTCAAAAATTTTGAATGCGGACATTTTCAGAAAGGAAATACCTCAGCTTTTGCGGTAGATCATTTTAAATTTAAGAGACTAAATTAAGTTTTGAACTTCAAAGCATTTTCCAAGCCCTTTTCTCATACTTAGTGCCCTGCTGAAAGTCCAGCATTAGTGATCAGGAGTAACTCACAGTTATGTGTGCCATGGTAACAATTAGCAGAGCTCTTTGGGTGTGTGGTTAGATACTATTTTGTATGACTAGAATTCAAGCAAATATCAATGTTTATCTACATAGCCTTTATTTAGGGTTTTAATGTATTCAATCCATGAATTAGAGTGATGTAGACACCAAGGTAAAACAGACCCTAAAATTTAGGATCAAAGCTAAGTATATTAAAATGTCAGCAAGAGGTCAACACAATCACATAAGGGAATGACATGCTCAAGATTTGCAAGTCTGAATTATTTACTGTATGTACTGCTTTTACATTTAAAAATCTTTTAAAAAATTACAAGCTAAGGTTGTGATTGATTATTTGCAAGTTTAGAATTATCCTACAATTTGGAGGTAGTTTACTGTTGTGTGAAGAGTGAGTTTAAGCATCCTTAGGAAGTCTGTATTTTTTTAAATCTATTTATATATATATTTACTAAAGTATAGCTAACCCACAATGCTACACTAATTTCAAGTGTACAATATAGTGATTTAACAACTCTGTACACTATGCTATGGTCACCACAGGGTAGCTGCCATCTATCTCCATATAGCACTTTATGATACCACTGACTATAAGAAAGTCCATGTTATAGAATGTAGTAAGTGAAAATTAGTACACTTGGGAATTAGTATGTTAATGGAAATTGAAATAAGCAGGTTCATTTTGAAGTGTAAAATCCAAAAGAAGGTAAGTGACCCTGCTGTAGAAAGGGGATTAAAAGTAGACTTTTCTTCAGCACAATCATGGCCAAAGGATGATTTCATCCTACATACTGATTGTGATTCATTTGGGAAATGAAGGTAGCCTTTCATCAGGCTAGTGTAGCTTTATAAAAATGCCTATAAGAACATCTACATCCTGTGCTTTCCTTCTGTAAACATATGCTCTGAGGTTTGGGCCCTTGGGTAGACCCACCATACCAGAGTAAATGGGTACGATATTGTTATACCTAACATATCTAGCCTGCAGAAAAATCTCTTAGAAATTTGTTTGACATGGCTCAATGCCTATGTATCTTTTTATTTCTAGGTCAGTGAATAAATGAAAATTCCTGAATCTTTAGAAGTGGACCAGATCATTAATCTCATCCATTGAGGTGTGGTCTGGAATAGCTACTTTGAGTTCATATCATCACATGCATTTTTATGTTAATTTTATTCTTGGGGAACACTATTCTTAATAATTTAAATAGTTCTCAATTTTAAATTGCACAAAGAAAAGAAAGGTAATATTGATCTTTAAAATAAATGATCACTTCACTACATACCAAGTAGCCAGAAGGAAAATACTGATAATACTAAATGCTGACAAGAAGACAGAGAAACTAGATCTTTCATATGGATCTTTGGTAGAAATATAAAATTGGACAATTAGTTTAGAAAATTTTTTGCAGTTTCTTATAGAATTAAACATATACTTATCATTCAACCTGGCAATTGCACTCCTAGACATTTATCCTAGAAAAAGAAAACTTATTCTTACAATAATCTGTATACAAATTCTCTTAGCAACTTTAACTGTAGAAGACCTAATTGGAAACAACCCAAATGTCCTTCAAAAGCTGAATGAATACAGAAAATAAGGTAAATCTGTACAATGGAATACTATTTTGAAATACAAAGGCATTGTTTACACACATATCAACTTGGATAAAATTCAAGGCATTATGCTAAGTGAAAAAAAAAACGATCTGAAATTACCTACTGTATGATTCCATGTATATTATACTCTTGAAATAGTAAAGGTATAGGGATCAGATCAGTGGAAAACAGATCAATGGGGTTAGGTATGAGGGTGGAAGGAGGTATATAAAGGGCTATCATGAGAGAGTTCAGCGGTGAGGAAATCTATATGCTGATAAAATTTCATAGAACCATACAATGGGAGTGTGTGTGAAAACTAGTGAAATTTGAGTATGGTCTATAGTTAATAGTTTTCCTAGTTTTGATAATGCACTATAGTTAAGTGAGATGTTACTTTAGGAGAAGCTGGGTGAAGGAGTGACAGGACCTCTCTATGCTATTTTTGCAACTTCTTGTGTATCTGTAATTATTTCAAAATAAAAAAATTAAAAATAATGATTATATTAACTCATTAACTATTACAGTCTATTTTGTAATCTATTTATTTTGTTTTATGGGAGGTAACGCAAGGAAGGGTGAGAATGCTCAACTACTTTATTCAGAACAGTTCTGCTTTTATCTGTTTATCCATCTGGAAAGATTTCTAATGAAGACAGAATTCTTGGGATATAGTCTGAAAACTACTTCTAAAAGGTTATAGAAATTTCTTGAGACAATAAAAATCAAACCATGTGCAAAAATTTAGTTTTTAATCAAGAAAAATAGGTATGCTCCAGAAGGCAATTCGATTATTATTTATGGTAACACAGGGTTATAGCTTCCAAGGGAAGTGATTACAAATAGCCACGTATTTTAGACATGGAACATGAATGGGTTTGTTATGAAATTGTAGATGCTGATGTTAACCATAGCTAACATACTGCTTGTTGCATTGCAAGGAAATGAAATTGTCAGTGGACTTTTCCTAGAAGTCATTTAAAACTAGCAGTTAGCTGGTAGAGCAGTGATTATTCAATCTGAGATCCAGTTAGGCAAGACAAGAACAGCTACAAAACTACTCAGCTTGGTCTAACATAGGATTTGTTGCCAATATAAACTGCATCTCTAAATATTCTCCCCAAAAAATCTTCACTTGCTTGCATGAAATTTTGCCCTCAAGCAGATATTTTGGACAGCAGAGCAGTCTGAGGTGGTTGTCGGCTGCCTCATGCAGAGATGTTTCTTGCAGCATCTGTAAAGGCAAAGCTTTCCTGGTAGGATCTGACCAGATGTGGTTTGGACCCTTCACTCTACATGCCCAGCATACCTAACCAGAGCCCCAGTCAGTCTCTTCTCCCAGTGACTGGTGCCTGATTACGGCTGTAGTGCTTAGACAGGGCCTCTGGGTAATTATAGAGTTGGCTTTGTGGTTGTCTTCCAGGAAATGGCAAATACCACTTGCCTTAGTTTGTCCCGGCAGACTTCACTAGAGGACAACAGGAAACAAATGCCATATAAGGGCATCCTGCAGCAGCTGCTGCTTTTTGGCAGCTGGAAGGTAGACATGTTCTCTTTCACCATCTCCGCTTCCCCTTCCTAAATCAATCTGAGGCTTGTCATCAAGAAAAATTTGCACGTATACGGTGATCCTCAAAAGGATCTACACTGGATAGTTGCTTTTGACCTTCCTCTACTTATACGGACTCAGAATATTTTTTCAGCTTACTTTTTCGACACTATAATCTTCCTGCCAAGTCTCCTGGAAAATTCTTCAAAGAGTTTCTCTGCTTTCATCATTTGAGATAATAGTAGCTTTATTAGCTTATGGCCAAAAATGGATTTAAAAAATAGAATTAATTCCCAGAATTAAACTTACCAGCTGAAGGAACTCTTCTCTGAATTGTTAAATTTGGATTTGTACTGTGAAACTAGAGCAGGAGCATGTTGTTTGATGGAGTGTGTGGAGGGGGCAGGTCAGATAGGGTCTTCTCAGGTGTCCTCACCATCTATTGTCATTGGGTATTTGTCCCATTTTCCTATCATAAGAGGAATTTAATAGGGAGTTATAATGTAAAAGGAAGCCATAGCAGGAAAAGCTCTGGAATGCCATGGGATATTATGTGGCCATTAAAAATAATGAATTAGAGCAAATCCAAATGATTTCCAGCAATTATCACAAATCATTATTGAGTGAGGAATACAGGATGCAGAGTGTGATACTATGTGGGGTACTCAGCATTGGTCTCTCTTGCTTGCAGGTTGTACATTTTGCAGGTGCAATAGTTAAATTAGCGTTGGTGAATGGGAGCATATGTTGAGCACATGCACAGTCTCTCAGAGACAAAGCTATTTCAATCATTTCCCATTGTGCTAGCAGTGACTGGCTGATGGTAGAGGATGAATAATGTTAACTGGCCAAGTCATTTGTGTCTACCTGGTTGTTCGATGTCTCTTCCATGTTGGTAATCTTGAGTAGGTATTACTTGTTTTAAAGCTCTTCATACTTTATGCTCATTCTCTAATGTTCAGTTATATGCCTCTTTCCCAGATTTCCTTTTTCCTGATATTCCAATCTTTCTGCTTTTAAACCCCTGCAGTGGTTTAACAGCGTTTGTCCTAAATTCATGCCTCCCTGGAACTTCAGATTGTGACCTTATTTGGAATTAGTATTTTTATAAATGTAATGAGTTAACAATCTTGAGATAAAATCATCCTGGGATTTAGGATGGGCCCTAAATCCAATGACTGGGGCTCTTATAAGAAGAGGGAAGGATACTGATAGGTACATGGAGAAGAGGCAGTGTGGACGATAAAGGCAGAGATTGGAATGATAAATCCACAAGTCAAGGAATGCTAAGGATTACTGGCAATCACTGGATGCTAGGAAAAAGGTTTGAAATGATTTCTTCCTTAGAGCCTCCAGGAGAACTAACCCTATTAACATCTTGATTTCAAACTTCTGGCTTCCTTGAACTATGAGAGAATAAATTTAAGCTGCCTAATTTGTATGACAGCTCTAGGAGATGAGCACGGTTCCTGACTAGCTGGCCAAGTATTAGCTACTATCCAAGAGTCCATGTATATTCTAACTTTAGGTCTTTTCTCTCTTCATACAAAATGTATGATTAAGTACATAGCCTGAAGTCTTACCTATTGTGGTGATTTCCCTTATCACTATCCTTCAAGGCTATTGCTGAAACATTTATGATAGCTGATTTCTCTCATATAATAAATTTGACATATTAAACGAAAAACTTCTGTATATTAAAAGATATTTTTAATAAAGTGAAAAAATAAATGAAGACAAAATATTTGCAACACCTTGGCAAAGAACTGATAGCAAAAATATATAAAAGACATTTATAAGCTAATAAGAAGACCACAATGAGATACCATTTTAAACCAAATCAGTTAATTGAAGAAGTCTAATATCATCAAATATTGGAGAATATGTGGATAAATAGGCTAGCTTATACTTTGATGGTGGGAGCACAAATTAGTTCAACTACTTTGGAAAATACTTTGGCATTATCTTTTAAAATTGGAAATTCATATACCTTATATTAGTAATTTTACTTACACAAGTATAAACTTAAAGTGAATGTAAATTTATCCTAAACTATAATTTAAGTAAAAAACAAGCTCCCAAAGATTAGATATACCATAATACTCCATATCCCCTGAAAACAGTTACAAACTAAAACTGCTCAATATGTTTTTAAGAAATATTTATATTGTGATAAAGCTAACATTCTAAAAAGTTAAGAGAATAATAGTAAAATTTGCAGGATAGTGTTTTCTTCCACTGGAAAGAGTCGGTATAAAATAGGAAGGAAAACATAGGTAAATGTTAGAAAGTTTGAATGTTTTCATTTGCATGCTGGGTAGGATTTACACAGGTATTTATTGTTTAATAAACAAAGATGTAACTAAGCAAAAAAAAAAAAAAAATATATATATATATATATAGGCCAGGCCAGAACTAAAGTTGAGACTGTGTCATGTGCCAAAGATTATGATTAATGAAATTTTAGGCACCCCGTATTGGAAACACAACATCTGGACTTTTGACTGTGTAGATACATTCTGGTCGAATCAACACTGGAAGCAGGAAGAGCACTGGACCTGAGACAGGAGGAGAGACAAGATTAGGTCTGAAAGATACAGGAAAAGAAGGCCCCAAATGCTCAAGAACATGGCCTAAGGAGAAAAGCTTGTGAGAAGTCTCTGTGGAGGATGGTCCAGGACCTTGGTAAACAAGACATAAGTTTAGGGGTCCATTTTAAACTGTTTTCCTGTCCTGAGCTTTGATGTAAGTAACCATCATTATCCAAAGCTCACAATAAAAGTCTGCTGCATTAATAAGATAAATAGTAATAATCATAAGGTCTTCAATCACTCTTTCATCATATGCATATTTATTGAGTTCTTACTGCATGTGGTAAGGTGCTAGGGATACTGCAGCAACACAGCAGACCAAGTCTCTGTCCTCATGAAATCAACATATTATCATCCAAAGGCTGATAAATTCTAGGGCAAAAAATGAAGCAGAGTAAAAGAGAGGGAGAGCCAAAAGTGGAGGTGAAATATATTAGTGGTATTTGGAGTGAATGAAGAGAAAGTAAGCACAGAGAGGACCACTCACACAGTGGGGTGAGAATATCACAGGGATGGCTAGCGGGGACTCAGAATTCTGCAGAAGCAGGAATCTGCAGTGACAGATGCTTAGGAGAACAAAAATCTCTTTCAGAGCAAATTGCAGGAACATAGGAAACGGAGGCCTTGGATTTCCCATTGTATGTGGAATGTGGTTTGCATCATTTGGTTTATAATTAAAGAAAAAGTTAATTCTAAAGGCTGGAGAACTTGAGTCCACTGCCATTATACTTCCAACTCTTCAACTACTAAGTTGTTTCTCTAACTTCTTTTGTATCAGTGGTTCACTCTAGAGGAGCAGTAGAGTGGAGTGGGCATTTGCACTTTGAAAAAGTTTTCCATGTAATTCTGCCTCTGGATAACTCCCTCCCCTAATCCCTCCAATCTCCACTGGTGAACATTTCTTACATACCACAGTGATTCCTAGTTTGGTTATCCTAGCTCAAATAATCCCAGGTCACAAAATTTTAACAAAGTAATAAATAAATTTTTTTTTATTGATAACACATTTAATTAAAAAAAAAACCCTACAGAGACTTTGTTTAAAAACAATAGTATTGTTAAATGAGATGTGAGAATCCTCATTGCCTTAATTTGAGAATCACTCAGCTAGAGTCCATTTTAAAAATCAGTTTTTGATCCTCTTTAAAAATAGCTCCATTTTCCTGACATTGTTTCCAATATATTGGAACTGAAACTGGACAAAATAGTTAGAGGAATGCTGAATTAACATAAAAAATCTCTTCTTTGATCTTTCTCTGTATTTGTGTATTTAATGTTAATTTATTGAGGGTGCTGGGTGGCTTAATTGGTTAAGTGTTTGCCTTCGGCTCAGGTCATGATCTCAGGGTCCTGGGATTGAGTCCTGAATCAGGCTCTCTGCTCAGCGGGGAGTCTGCTTCTCCCGCTGCCCCTCCTCTGGCTCATTTTCTCTCTCTCTCTCTCTCTCTCTCTCTCTCTCTCCCTCCCTCTTGCAAAAATAAACAAATAAAAATCTTGAAAAAAAGTTAATTTATTGAATGGTTACTATATGCCAGGGATCATTTAAAGCATATTGTATGTATTCATTTACTGTTCACAATATTCCCATGAGTTATATTTGTTTGTATTCCCATTTACAAGGGGAGAAACTAAGGCACAGGCTCATGCAGCTAAGTACAGTGCTCTTTTTGTCACCAAGGTGGCCTGACTTCTGAGCCCATGGCTTTAATTCATTTGCAATACTATCTTCATTAAATACCAACACATTTAATAGGATAATGTCCTAATGTCACTCAACAGTAGTCAAACTAGGACACATAAAACGCTTTTTCTCACAAGAAAGTTTTAAAAAAAATATTTATTTATTTACGAGAGACGGAGAAAGAGAGAGGCAGAGACACAGGCAGAGGAAGAAGCAGGCTCTTCGCAGGAGCCTGATGCGGGACTCGATCTCAGGTCCCAGATCCCAGGATCACAACCTGAGCCGAAGGCAGCCACCCAACCGCTGAGCCACCCAGGTGTCCCAATGAAGTTTAGTTCTTATTGACCCATCATTTTAAACTTTCTTGTTAAAATGCTTTGAAAAACATGATAGCTTGAATTTTCAAGGTCCTCCAAGTTCATAATTATCAGCTCATAAATGACAGAACAAAGGATGATTCATTACCGCCCAAATGAAGTGCAGCAGATTCTTAGCGAAAACTTAAGTCCAGGGTTAGTTAATGACTGAATCTAAATGCCACATAGAATATGTCCTTTTATTTTTAGGGCTGCAGGAAATAAAGATATCCAGGTACCAGAACATGACAAACTCTCAGCCGGTTTTGCCAGACAGCATAAGTTAAGCATTTTATTTTTAGTAGAAAGAACTCGGTCTTCGTGCCCTACAAATGTCATACAGTTTGCTTTCAAACCATGTTCTCTCGTCTTAGTTATTACTTACTTCTTAGGTACACAGATAGAAACTTTTGCTAGCATGGAATGAAACTTTTCCAAGCTCCCATTTCCTTTCCTTACCACATTCCATAGTAAAACAATAATTTAAAAAAATCTCAAGTTGCTTTTCCTCTTTCTACAGATATTTTAGTATTTCCAGGATTTGAAAGCACGTGTGTGTGCTTTCCACAATCCCTATCTCTCTCTCTCTCTTTTTTTTAAAGTTTTGTGAGCTCATAATTTCTCTATTCTGGAGCTTTCCCCTTAAGTCTTGTAAAAATATCAGAAAGGGAGACAGAACATAAAGACTCCTAACTCTGGGAAACGAACTAGGGGTGGTGGAAGGGGAGGAAGGTGGGGGGTGGGGGTGAATGGGTGATTGGCACTGAGGGGGGCACTTGACAGGATGAGCACTGGGTGTTATTCTGTATGTTGGTAAATTGAACACCAATAAAAAATAAATTTATTATTAAAAAAAGGTTATCCTTAACGGCATATGCAAGAGAGGCTGTTTATGATTAGTTAAATCCAGATCATTCTGTTTTGTCATAAACAGTTTCTAGTATCCCTGACATCGATGCTCTGAAACTTTTAATGACCATAATAACATTAAGAATTGGGTCTTGCAAAGCAATGTAGATATTGCAGATTTTGTTTTGTTCTGAAACAAAACAAAAATTTGACAAAACCCACTAACCCTGTGATGCAAGCTAACGTAATTTTATTCTGTTAAAACAATGCTGACTGGCCAACTAAATTGATTTCACAAATAATGAGTGATGACCCACACTTTGTCAAGCAAGTGCCTCTGACATTGCAGGACAGGGGTTTCAAAACCAGAGCCACACAGGAGAACTACTTGCAGAACTCTGCAGAGGAGAGAAAAAAAAAAAAAAAAAAAAAAAAAAGAACTCTGCAGAGGTACAAATGCCCAGATTTCACATAAGATTTATTAAGTCAGAAGAGCCAGGGAGTTAAGGGAGAAGTTTCTGAAACTTTTTACTTGACAGATCTGGGAACACAGTTGGACTGGGGGAGTGACAAGAATGTGTTCACTTGTCACTGAGAATTGAGATAAATGAAGTGAAGGGGTGGATCCAGGTTTGTGGAGCCTGAAGCTTATATAATTTTGGAGTTCTGCTTAAGAAACATAAATTAGGTAAGAAATATTTCTGTAGAAGGATAAAATAAAGCACAATTTGTAATTGTAATTTATAATATAAATTTTAATTTTATATAGTTTTAAAGTTTTTATCCAAATTCCAATTAGTTAATGTACAGGGTAGTATTAGTTTCAGGCGTAGAATTTAGTGATTCATCACTTACATACAACACCCAGTGCTCATCACAAGTGCTTTCCCTAATCCCCATGACCTGTTTAACCCATTCCACCCTCCCACCCCGGTAACCATCAGTTTGTTCTCTATAGTTAAGAGTCTGTTTCTTGATTTGTCTCTTTTCTCCCCCTACGTTAATCTGTTTTGTTTCTTAAATTCTACATATGAGTGAAATCATGTGGTATCTTTCTATGACTTATATCACTTAGCAAGATTTCTTTCTTTTTAATGGCTGAGTACTATTCCATTGTGTGTGTGTATGTGTGTGTGTGTGTGTGTATACACACATACTATATCTTCTTTATCCATTTATTAATCAATGGACATTTCGGTTCTTTACATAATTAATAAAATTATTAAACCCCTAGCCAGACTTATCAAAAAGAAAAGAGAAAGGACCCCAAAAATTAAATCACCAATGAGAGAGGAGAAATAACAACCAACACTACAGAAATACAAGCAATTATAAGAGAATATTATGAAAAATTATATCCAAAAAATTGGACAATTTGGAAGAAATGGATAAATCCTAGAAACATATAAACTACCAAAACTAAAACAGGAAGAAACAGAAAACCTGAATTGACTGAAAACCAGCAAAGAAATGGAATCAGTAATCAAAAATCTCCCAACAAACAGAAGACCAGGGCCAGATGGCCTCCCAGGGGAAGTCTACCAGACGTTTAAAGAAGAGTTAATGCCTCTTCTTCTCAAACCATTCCAAAAATAGAAAAGGAAGGAAAACTTTCAAACTCATTCTATGAGGCCAGCATTACTCTGATTCTAAAACCAGACAAAGACTCCACTAAAACAGAAAACTATAGGCCAATATTCCTGATGAGTGTGGATGCAAAAATTCTCAACAATATACTAGCAAATCAAATCCAACAGTGCATTAAAATAATCACTCATAGTGGTCAAGTAGGATTTATTCTTGGGTTGCAAGGGTGGTTTAATAATCTCAAATCAATCAATGTGATAAATCACATCAAGGATAAAAATAATATGGTCATTTCAATAGATGCAGAAAAAGCATTTGACAAAGTACAACATCCATTCATGATAAAAACCCTCAGCAAAGTAGGGAGAGAGAGGGAACATAGCTAGACATTATAAAAGCCATATATGAAAAACTCACAGCCAATACCATCCTCAAAGGGGAAAAACAGAGTTTCTCCTCTATGGTCAGGAACAAGACAGGGATGTCCACTCTCACAACTGTTATTTAATATAGTACTGGAAGTCTTAGCCTCTGCAATCAGACAACAAAAAGAAATAAAAGGCATCCAAATTGGCAAGGAAGAAGTCAAACTTTCACTATTTGCAGATGACAAATAAATATATAAAACTCAAAAGATTCCAATGAAAAATTTCTAGAACTAACATACAAACTAAATAAAGTTTCTGGATACAAAATCAACATACAGAAATCTATTGCATTTCTATACACCAATAACGAAGCAGCAGAAGGAGAAATCAAGGAATCAATCCCATTTACAATGGTACCAAAAACCATATGACACCTAGGAGTAAACCTAACCAAAGAGGTAAAAGATCTATACTCTGAAAACTATCGAACACTGATGAAAGAAATTGAAGATGACAAAGAAATGGAAAAACTTTCCATGCTCATGGATTGGAAGAATATTGTTAAAATGTCTATACTTCCCAAAGCAACCTACATATTTAATGCAATCCCTATCGAAACACCACCAGCATTTTTCACAGAGCTAGAACAAACAATCCTCAAATTTGTATGGAACCACAAAAGTCCCAAATAGTCAAAAGCAATCTTGAAAAAGAAAAGCAAAGCCGGAGGCATTACCATTCCAGACTTCAAGTTATATTTCAAATTTTAAAAGGTTGACAGAACTCATAAACAAATCCATAAAAATATTTGCATTAATTAACTGCCTTACATAGTCTCTTTAATATTTTCTACATTATATTTAGCAGATTTATACTCTAACTTATGTTAAGAGAGAATATAACAACTGTTTGGTCTTTCCTTCAGTATAGTTGATTGAAGCTTATTTTTTATTGATGATAGTTGAGAAGTTTCTTCCAGCTTCACAGTTTGTTGTTGAAAATGTCATATAAAAATATTTGA
Source organism: Vulpes vulpes (assembly GCF_048418805.1). Lineage (NCBI taxonomy): Eukaryota > Metazoa > Chordata > Mammalia > Carnivora > Canidae > Vulpes > Vulpes vulpes. Next base: position 54,715,280 of record NC_132783.1, on the reverse strand, counting down.
TTGTTGTCTGTATTAGTTTACTAGGGCTGCCATAACAAATACCACAGACTGGGGGGCTTAAACAACAAAAATTTGTTTTCACAAAATTCTGGAGGCTAGAAGTTTAACATCAAGGTGTTAGTAGGTTTGTTTTCTTCTGAGACCTCTCTTCTTGGCTCACACATGGATGGCTTCCTTCTCTCTCTATGCTCATGTGGTTGCCCCTCTGCTATGTCCTAATGTCTTCTTCTTAGGAGAGGACCATTCATACTGAATTAGGACCCACCCTAAGGACTCCATTTTAAGTTTAATTATCTCTACAAATGCCCTATTTTCAAATATAGTCACATTTCAAGACACTGGGATTAGACACTCTATATGAATTTTGAGGGAACACACTCCTGCTTATAACGTCAGATTTGGGGAAATGTCTCTCAATTTCTTTCATTTATGAACCAAAAGATTTAAGTACATTAATTTTTTTCCTGTGCAATGACTGATTGTCAATACTCTGAATTGGTGACACATTAACTAGTTTGGTGTCTCTGTCCTCATTACACTGATTTATTGCTATATCTTTGTAGATGTCAAATCAGCAAAAAAGAAAATTAAAAACATTTCCTAATGATTCATATCTCTTCATTATTAGATTTTCAAACAATCTAAGCATCTACATATTACTATTTTCTGAAATTTATCACATTCCCTTAATTATTGTTTTTGGTATATTCTAAAAATGATTTATAGTTCCCTTCTCAATATTAATTTTAATTTATTTTACTCTCATCTTCTCTGCTTTTGTTTTATAGTCCATTAATTTTTATTAAACTTTAAAAAATTTATTAAATAAGTTTAAATTATAATAGAAGCTGTGTTTTATATAAAACTAAATCAGGAGCTTGGAATTCCTTACTGTTTTTAAAAAACTAAACTTTTTGCCAGATTGAAATTGAGCTTTATCAAGTATGACATTTCCCCCCTCAAAAAAGAAAAAAATAATGTATGATGTTTCAATAACTATATATGCTGCATCATTGTGTATATAATCTTGATAGGAGAGAACTTCCATTTTGACAAGATATAGATGAGAACTGAATCCCCCACTACCATTTTGCATATCTGATATTGGAAGTACTTTTACAAACTAAATTCTGCCTCCGCACATTTCAACTCTCTTTCTCGTTGACAACCCACATGCTTCCAGTGCCGACTGCAATATGAGAGGTGCATTTCTTAAACTGGCTCTGTCCTGAAGCTCCATGATGCCAGGTGAGCTGGCACAGAAGATGGTAGGGGTATTCCTGGAAGCCATTTTTACAGAGACAACTAGCAATAACTTCACTATATATGGAAATGACTGTGAACCACATAAATATATCCCACTCAACTCAAAATGAATGCATCCCCATTTTACCTTTCACTTTAGACTTGAAAAGTGCCTGCATCAGTCAACATAAGAAGTTGGAGTAGAAAGAGAAATCTTGGAGCACCTGGGTGGCTCAGGGCATGATCCCGGGTTCTGGGATCGAGTCTTGCATCAGGCTCCCCCTGGGGAGGCTGCTTTTCGCTCTGCCTATGTCTCTGCCTCTCTCTCTATGTCTCTCATGAATAAATAAAATATTGAAAAAAAAAAAAGAAAGAAAGAGAAGTCTTTATTGATTGTGGTTAAAATTTCTTACTTTTGCAGATTTTACAAAATCATATGACCATATAAATATGGTCAGGGTACTGGAAGGGTTTGTACAGGTAATGACTTTGAACCTTAAGCTTCATTGTCTTGTGGAAATCTAACCCTGGTCAAATATGCAGGAGCTCTGCTGTCCCCATGCCACGAATGTCATTTGAGATTTCTACCTGGTACAGTGGTTCCCTAAGGCTTGCGTTCAGATTAGTGCTAGTCCATAACAAAGGTTTCATTATTATAAAATAAAATGAAAAGGTTAAAGATTGACATCTAGATATCACATAGAATTGTCAACTGTTCTCTCTTGAGAAGGATGGTCATTTTTTTTTTTGATATTTTACTTATTTATTCATGAGAGACACACACACACACAGAGGCAGAGACATAGGCAGAGGGAGAAGCAGGCTCCATGCAGGGAGCCTGACATGGGACTTGATCCCACGTCTCCAGGATCAGATCCTGGGCTGAAGGTGGCGCTAAACTGCTGAGCCATCCCGGCTGCCCAGGATGGTCATTTTTTAATGAGAATACATCCTTCTTTATTTGAAATACTGGTGACAATAGAGAGTACATTTTAAGTTTGCCAACTTATATCAGTCCCTGGCTCTGCTATCATAAATTCCTTCACTTTCAGCATATGTAGACAGGGAGAGAGAAAGAAAATGAAAGATTGCATTGGACAATTGGCGGCCAGGTTTAGAAGAGCATTTACCTGTTTTGCCTATATTCCTTTTTAAAAAGATTTTATTATTTTTTCATGAGAGAGAGGGAGAGAGAGAGAGAGAGCGAGACAGAGACACAGGCAGAGGGAGAAGCAGGCTCCATGCGGGGAGCCTGACGCGGGACTCAATCCCAGGTCTCCCGGATCAGGCCCTGGGCTGAAGGCAGCACTAAACCGCTGAGCCACCCGGGCTGCCCGCCTATATTCCTTTGATCAGAATTCAGTCCTATGGTCCCACCCTAGATGCATGAATTCCTGGAAAATGTATGCACAGGAAGGGAATGCATCAGTGAATCATAGCATTTTCTATATCAGAATGTCTTTTCCTGGATTCTTTTTAAGATCTTATTTATTTGACAGAGAAAGAGAGTATGGGCAAGCACACAAATAGGGGGAGCAGCAGAGGGAGAGGTAGAAGCAGGCTCTCCGCTGAGCAGGGAGCCCGATGTAGGGATGGATTCCAGAATCCTGGGATCATGACCTGAGCTGAAGGCAAATGCCTGACTGAACCACCCAGGCACCCCTCTTTTCCTGGATTCTGATAAAGTTTTAAGCAGTAAGAGTAAGACACAATCGTGTTTCTAGGCCATTAGTCTATGTCATTATCTTTTACCACATAACAACCTCAATACCTAGTGTATTAGTTTTCAGTTGTGTAACAAATATCACAAACTTAATGGTTTAAAATAACACCCAATTATTACCTCACAGTTCCATGGGCTTGGCTGGATTCTCTACTCAGGGTGTTATATGCCAAAATCAAGGTATTGGCAGGTATGTACATTTTTCTGGAGGCTTTGAGGAATTACTCACTTCCAAACTCATTTAAGTTGTTCACAAAAATCAGTTCCTTACACCTATAGGACTGAGGTTCTGATTTCATTGACTTGGTGGCTTCCTCCATCTTCAAGCCAGCAATTGTACATCAAATACTTCTCATGCTTTAAATCTCTCTGCCACTTCTGCTTTTAAGGTCTCAGTGATTACCCTGGATCCACCCAAGTCATCCAAGATAATCTCCCTATTTAAAGTCAACCGATTTGGGACCCCTGGGTGGCTCAGTGGTTGAGAGTCTGCCTTCAGCTCAGGACGAGACCCCTGAGATCCAGGATCAAGTTCCACATTGGGGTCCCCCCGGGGAACCTGCTTCTCTCTCTGTCTGTGTTTCTGCCTCTCTGTGTCTCTTATGAATAAATAAATAAAATATTTACAAAAAAAATAAAATCAACTGATTCATAATCTCAGTTATATATGCAAAGTCTCTTTTGCCATGTAAGGTAGTATATTCGTGGATATAACACCAGGGGGCAAAGGCCATAGGAGCCAACATTTTGCTTACCACACTAAGAGTATCTTGCAGGCTTAGGTTTCCTTCACCTTTTATTCATTTTCTAAGTACACTAGGTCACAAGAGACTTCAAGTACCTTGCCAACCTTGAAGCCTAAAATACCAAATGTCATCAGGTTTTCTCCCCTGTTCAATTACAGGTGTATACAGAGGAGTGGGCAAGTGTGTATCATTACTGTCTGGCTGGGTGTAGAGGGCACTGGAGGGATGGGAAGAGGTCTGGTGTTATAAATGAGCGGGCACTAATGATTCTTCCCTATTCTAAAAAGAAAACATATTGTGCTATGGAGCTGCTACATTTTTAATTACATTCTCATCCTTACCCATAGGGTTATGACATTAACAAAAAATAAAAAAATCCAAAAATAAAAACTCTTTTGCTTATACTAGAAAAGACAATTCCAGGAATTCTTTAACACACACACACACACACACACACACACACACACACAAAACAACTCATGTTCCATATACATTCAGATCCTGAGATCTGCAGTAACTTGCAAATCTCACAGTCCAAGGTAGTGAATATCATTGATTTTTCTCCTCTCTCCAAGTCCATTCCTATGCAGAAGGTGCATGAGGTACACATTTCCCACGTTTCAAAGCAAGCTGATTAAGCAATTTACAGTACTCATAAGCAAGAACATGTTACAAACTTCTTTGTAATTTTCAAGGAGCTTTCCAAACTGCCTAGTTTAGCAATCTACTGAATTTTTGTTGAAAGAATGAATGAATGAATGAATAAAACTCAGTAAAGTATACTTCAACCATTGCAACAGTATCAGCAAATAAAATTTTAAAAAGACAGATCATAGAGAGTTCTGGCTCAAGATGGTGACATAGTAAGACTATGGACTCACATCCTCCACAGAACACACCAGATTATTCCTCTTAGTAGAGCAATTCCTTCTGAGAAAGAACTAAGGGCTGACTGAACAGCTACTAAACAATCAAAGACAGAAAGACTGCAATAAAACACCAATAAAAACAGAGACATGCTAACAAAAGAACCCCCATTCCCAGCACTTCAAATGGCAGTGAGGAGTGATAGCACTAGGGACTGGGAACAGATCCTTTTGTCCTTGGGCACAAAAACACCCCCACAGTTTATAAGAGCAACTGGCATGTAAAAGAGACAACACTAGAACTCTGCCAAGCAGTGGAGAAGCTACAGGAAAGGTCTCTAGGTCAGAGGTATGACAGGTTTATGTTTTCATCCCATTTAAAAGCCTAGACTGGAGGAGGGTCCAGACACCATAATAGGTGGGTCTGGGATCCTGTTGTCTCAGGTAGCTCATGACTATGGTGAGCCTGGGGTCCACAAGCCCAAACCAGCCCTGGATGCACTGGGGCACACAGACACAAAACAATGTAGCTTAAAAGAGTGGAGGAATGCTCTCTCTCCCTCCACCTCAAAAGCTGAGACTGAAGCAAGGTCTGGCAGCCATAAGGGGTGGGTTTGAATGCCATAATTGGAGGGTCTAGATACTATAACTGGTGAATCAGATTGTCATAGGGAGCTTGTGACCTCACCCAGTGTCCTTAGGCCCACACAGCCTTGGTTGCACTGGGGCACACAAAAAAAGTGCCACAGTTTAAAAGGGCTAAGGAACTGTGGGAATGCTCTCTCCCCCTCCACCTTAAAAGTCCAGACCAGAGCAGGGTCTGATTCATGTTGAGCTTGTGACCTCAGCAAGCCCAGAGTCCATAAGCCTGTAACAGCTGCCTTGTGGTGCTAAGGCAAAAACAATAAGATGTGGTTTGGGGGTATGTGTGTCTGTGTTTTAATGTTTACTATTTTATTTATTTTACTTCTTAAAATTTGTCTTTTTTTTTCTTTTTAGTTTTGTTCTTTTCTTTCTTGTGCTCTTTCTCTCTCTCTTTTTCTTTTATTATTTTTCTCTTTTTGATTCTTCCTATAAAAAACTATGGTTTAAAAGAATACCTACAGCTGTAGCTAGCTAGCAAGACACCAAGCACAAGGTCTTCATAATGGTAACCATACATGAGACCACTCTTTCAAGTTGAGGAGAAGTAGCTATTTTGACTAGTTCATAGAAACAAACACAGAAAGTCAAGCAAAATGGGGAGACAGAAGACTATGAACCAAAATAAAGAATAAGAAAAAAAAGAGAAGGAAATGAAACAGAGATGAGTAATATGTCTGAAAAAGAATCTAAAGTAATGTTCTTAATCTAAAGACCTTCACTGGGCTGGAGAAAAGAAAGAAAGAACTCAGTGAGACCTTCAACAAAGAGATAAAAAAATATTAAAAAGAACAAATTAGAACTAAAGACTGTAATAACTAAAATAAAAAGCACACTAGAGGGAATTAACTGATTAGAGGATTCAAAATAAATATCAGTGATCTGGAAGGTGTCAATGGAAAGCACACAAGCTGAACAGCAAAAGAAAAAAAGAATTTTTAGAAATGAGGAAAGATTAATAGATTTCTTGGAAAACATCAAGTGAACAAACATTTGGGGTCCCAGAAAAGGTAGAAGAGAGAAAGAGAGGTATAAAAAACTTATTTCAAGAAATAATACCTGAATAAAAAAAAGAAAGAATACCTGAAAATGTCCCAATCTAAGGAGGGAAACACTCATCTAAATCCAAGAGGCACAGAGAGTTTGAAATAGATGAACTGAAGGAAGTCCACAGCATGGCACAAAATAATAAAACGCCAAAGGTTAAAGATAAAGAGAGAATCCTAAAAGTAGTAGGAGAGAAACAAAAATTTACCTACAAGGGAAAACCTATAAGGCTATTAATTGATTTTTCAGCAGAAATTTTGCAAGCCAGAAGGCAGTGGTATGACATATTTAAAGTGCTGAAAGGAAAAAACTTACAGCCAAGAATATTCTACCCAGTAAGGTTTTTATTCAGATTTGAAGAAGAGATAGAGAGTTTCTCAAACAAAAAACAAGGGAATTTATCATCACTAAACCAGCAGCCTTACAAGAATGTTAAAAGGACTTATTTTTTTAAATAATAAATTTATTTTTTATTGGTGTTCAATTTACCAACATACAGAATAACACCCAGTGCTCATCCCGTCAAGTGCCCCCCTCAGTGCCCGTCACCCACTCACCTCCACCCCCCGCCCACCTCCCCTTCCACCACTCCTAGTTCGTTTCCCAGAGTTAGGAGTCTTTACGTTCTGTCTCCCTTTCTGATATTTCCTACCCATTTCTTCTCCCTTCTCTTCTATTCCCTTTCACTATTATTTATATTCCCCAAATGAATGAGACCATATAATGTTTGTCCTTCTCGGATTGACTCATTTCACTCAGCATAACACCCTCCAGTTCCATCCACGTTGAAGCAAATGGTGGGTCTTTGTCATTTCTAATGGCTGAGTAATATTCCAGTGTATACGTAGACCACAGCTTCTTTATCCATTCATCTTTCGATGGACACCGAAAAGGAGTTCTTTAAGTGAAAAGAAATGGCATAATTAGACATAATTATAAGAAAAATATGAAAAAGATATGTAAAATATGACAACATATGTGTTTGAACTTAAATGACCATCAAATTAATATGGACTGCTATTTACTTAGGATGTTATATATAAACCTCATGGTAACCACAAACCAAAAACCCATGATAGAGCCACAAAAAATAAAGAGAAGACAAATAAAACACTATAGATATTGGTCATAAAGAAAGGAAGTGAGAGAAGAAGAAAGGAACAAAGAAGAGTTACAAAAACTGCCAGAAAACAAATCTTTAAAATGGCAATAAGTACAAGCTTATCAATAATTACTTTATTTATTTTCATTTTTATTTTTTAAAAGATTTAATTTATTTACTCATGAGAGACACAGACACAGAGAGAGAGGCAGAGACACAGGCAGAGGGAGAAGCAGGCTCCATGCAGGGAGCCCGACGCGGGACTCAATCCCGGGTCTCCCGGATCAGGCCCTGGGCTGAAGGCAGCGCGAAACCGCTGCGCCACCCGGGCTGCCCTCAATAATTACTTTAAAGGCAAATGACTTGGGGATCCCTGTGTGGCGCAGCGGTTTAGCGCCTGCCTTTGGCCCAGGGCACGATCCTGGAGACTCGGGATCGAATCCCGCATCGGGCTCCCGGTGCATGGAGCCTACTTCTCCCTCTGCCTGTGTCTCTGCCTCTCTCTCTCTCTCTGTGACTAAAATAAATAAAAATAAATAAATAAATGCAAATGACTTAAATGCCTAATTAATAGACCACAGAGTGGTAGAATGGAGAGAAAAATAAGACCCATCTACGTGGGTCTGTCTATAAGAGATTCACCTCAGACCTAAAGATGCATACAAAGTGAAGGGATGGAAAAATAATTTTTTTCACTATGCAACTGGAAGTGAAAAAGAAAGAAAAGGCCCGGAGTGGCAATACTTATATCAAATTAAAGACTTTAAAATAAAGACTGTAACAAGAGACAAAGAAGGGAGTTACATAATGATAAAAGGATCAATCTAATAAGAGGATATAATAATTGCAAATATCTACACAACCAACATTGCAGCACCTAAATAAATAAAGCAAATACTAACAGACATAAAGAGAGAAACTGATGGTAATACAATAATAGTAGGGAACTTTAATATTCCACTTACATCAAAGGATGGATCATTCAGACAGAAAATCAATAAGGAAACAATATCTTTCAATGACATTGGACCAGACATAATAGATATATACAAAACATGCTGTCCAAAACAACAGCATGCATTCTTTTCAAGCACAAATGAAACACTCTCCAGAACAGATCACATATTGGGCTATAAAACAAGCCTCAGTACATCTAAGAAGATCAAAACTATATCATGCATTTTCCCAACCACAGTGGTATGAAGCTACAAATAAATCACAAGAAAAAAACTGGAAAAAACCCCACAAACACATGGAGACTAAATAACATGATACTAAACAACCAATAAATCAATGAAGCAATCAAAGAAGAAATAAAAAAATACATGGAGACAAATAAAGATGAAAACACAATAGTCCAAAATCTCTGGGACACAGCAAAAGGAATTCTAAGAGTTAAGTATATAATAAGTAATGAAATTGAATTAGTAACCAAAAAAACTACCCCCAAAATAAAAGACTAAGACCAGATGGAGTCACAAGTAAATTCTATCAGACTTTTAAAAAATAATTAACTATTCTCCTCAAACTATTCCAAAAAAGTAGATGCAGAAGGAAAACTACCAAATATATTATATGAGGCCAGCATTATTCTGACACTAAAACCAGATAAAGACACCACACACAGACAAAACTATACCAAATATGCCTGAAGAGCACAGATGTAAAAATCCTCAACAAAATATTAGTAGGCCATACTTCAACAATACATCAAAAAGACCATTTATCATCATCTTGGGATTGTGGTTCAATATTCACAAATCAATGTCATATACCACATCAAGAAAATGAAAGATAAAGATCATATGATCAACTCAAAAGATGCAGAAAAAGCATTTGACAGGAGTAAAATATCCATTAATGATAAAAACTCTCAACAAAATGGGGTCAGAGGGAACATAGCTCACCATAATAAAGGCCATATATGAAAATCCCACAGCTAACATTATCTTCAATGGTGAAAATATGAGAGCTTTCCCTCTAAGGTCAGGAATAAGACAAGGATGTCCACTCTTGCTACTTTTATTTAACATAGTACTAGAAGTCCTAGCCACAGCAATCAGACAAGAAAAAGAAATAAGAGGCATCCATATTGATAAAGAAGTCAAACTGTCACTATTCACGGACAACCTAACAATATACATATATAATCCTAAATATTCCACCAAAAAACTACTAGAAATAATAAACAAATTTAGTAAAGTGGCAAGATACAGAATAAATATCCCAAAATCAGTAGCATTTCTATACACTAACAATGAAGTTGCAGAAAGAAAAATTAAAACACCATCCACCATTTACAATTGTACAAAAAAGAACTAGTACAATTCCTATGTATTTAGGAATAAACCAAAGAGTTTAAACACTTGTACTCTGAAAACTAAAACACTGATGAAAGAAATTAAAGATGACATATACAAATGAAAAGATATTCCATGCTTATGGATTAGAAGGATTATTATTGTCAAAATGTCCATATTACTCAAAGCAATCTACAGATTCAATACAATCTTTATAAAAATACTCCCAATAGCATTTTTCATAAAACTAAAACAAATAATACTAAAATTTGTATGGAACTGCAGAAGACCCTGAATAGCCAGAGCAATTCTGGGAAAGAAGAACAAAGCTGGAGGTATCATAATTCCAGATTTCAAGATGTACTATAGACCTATAATAATCAAAACAGTATGGTACTGACACAAAAACAGATACAAAGATCAACAGAATAGGATAGACACCCCACATTTATATGGTCAATTAATCTATAACAAAGGAGGCTGGAATACAATGGGGAAAAGACAATCTTTTAATAAATGGTTCTGGGAAAACTGGACAGCTATATGTAAAAGGATGAAACTGAAATACTTTCTTACACCACACACAAAAATAAACTAAAAAATGGATTAAAGACCTAAATGTGAGACCTGAAGCCATAAAAATCCTAGAGGAGAACACAATGTGGTTCAATATTTAGGCAGTAATTGCTCTGACATCAGCACAGCAACATTTTTCTAGATACATATCCCAAGGGAAGGGAAACAAAAGCAAAAATAAACAATTAGGAATATCAAAATAAAAAGCTTTTGTACAGCAAATGAAACCATCAACAAAAAAAAAAAAAGACAACCTACTGAATCAAAGATATTTTCAAGTGATATATCCAATAAAGGGTTAATATCCAAAATATAAAAACACAACTCAACACCAAAAATACAAACAATCTGATTAAAAAATGGACAGAACACCTAAATAGACATTTTTCCAAAGAAGACATACTCATGGTCAACAGACACATGGAAAGATGCTCAACATCACTAATCATCAGGTAAATGCAAATCAAAACCACAATGAGATATCATCTAATGCCTGTTAGAATGGCTAAAATCAGGAAGACAAGAAACAACAAATGTTGGTAAGGATGGGGGGAAAAGGAACTCTTGTGCACTGTTGGTGGGAATGTAAATTGGCATGGCTACCTTGGAAGACAGTATGGAGGTTCCTCAAAAGAAGTAAAAATAGAAATACCATATAATTCAATAATCCACTATTGGGTATTAACCCAGGAAAAATTAAAACTTATTCAAAAAGATATATATACCTGTATGTTTACTGTGGCATTATTTACACTATCCAAGACATGGAGGTATGTAAATGTCCATTAGTAAACAAATGGATAAGGAGAATGTAGTATATATACACAATGGAAAATCACTCAGTCACAAGAAAGGATGAGATTGCACCATTTGAGGCAACATGGGTACATCTAGAGGGTATTATGCCAAGTGAAATAAATCAGACTGAGAAAGACAAATACTATATGATTCTACTCAGAAATGGAGTCTAAAAAAAATGAATAAACAAACAAAAGTAGAATCAGAAATGTAAATACAGAGAACAAAGTAATGGTTACTGGGCTTGAGGTGCTGGGGGGGGGGGGGTAAAATGGGTAAAGGGGAGAAGGAGATACAAGCCTCCAGCCATGGAGTTACTAAGTCACAGGAATAAAAAGCAGAGTGTAAGGAATATAGTCAACGATACTATAATAGCGATGTAATGGGATAGATAATGGCTATATCCGCGCTGAACGTAGCATGATGTATAAACTTGTCAAGTCGCCAAGTTGTACAGTTGAAACTAATGTAACATTGTGTGTCAACTATACTCAAATAAATAAATACACATTAAAAAGACAGATCATATAACGTGGTCATGTGTATCATAAAAGTATTAGTATCCGAAGAAACAGCAGGTTCACATTATATATTTTGACAGTAATTTTTCTTGTTATGTCTGAACTCCAGAATCACTTGCTGTAAAAGGGCCTTTTTGTGTTTTATGCCCCTAGTTTATGTGTTTTAAGATGGGCATCACATAAACTGCTTTCCATAAAAATAGTATTTTCATAGAAAAACAGTGTTTTCATAGGCAGATAATTATAATTTTTGCATTGTCTTTCAAAACTAGACACAGCATTTGACTCCAAGTTAGAGATGTCAAGAGGTAATCACACAAAACTAAATCTAACCTGCTGTTACTTTCTGTGGCAGGGAGTAAGTAGCTATGCGCTACTGATCACTTCGGTAGAAAAACATTTGTTAAAATAGTGTGTATGGCAAAATAACTAGTTGGTTTTTTTGCTTTTTACCCAATTTTCTTAAGATTCTATCAATATAATGAAGATACTTTTAAAAATTTTAAATAATTTATTGTGAAATAACCCCAATCTTATAGGAAAGTTGCCAGAACAGATAAAGAACTATAATATCTTTCACCTACATTTCCCCAATGTTTCTATTTTACTGCACAATATTACTATATAATATTTGCTGCATCAATCACACTCCATTATCATTAATTTATTTCTGATGTTCAAATTGTCAGACTGGGTCCTGTCCCCCTTTGACATGTCCTCTTCATTCTTGAAGTATTTATATACTTTCTGATATAAAAAGATATTTCAGGCTCATCTTGTATTTTATTTGCCTCAGTCTTAGTATCAGCCACTTTTCCAAAGTGCTCTGATTCCTTTCAGAGGAGAATGGCATTTAGAAACCAAAATATGGGTCCATGGAGTACTCATTACTACTTTAGTATCATTACTCCCAGGCTTTCTTAGTAGACAGAACTAGGGTATATAAGCAGGCATATAAATACACATATATACATCCATAACTATTTCCATTTCCATGCATATTTATGTATTTTATTTTCTTTTTTTTTCATATTTATGTATTTTAAAACCATGAGTTCACGTTGTTACCTCTGATTTAAATCCCGTATCTTAAGGTTCTTCTAGCATTTCCTCCTGCCTATGGTTTAAATAGCTTTTCTGGCACTAAGGAATGTGGCTCTCATTTTCCCCAACTTGTTTACTCAGTGTAATCAATTCCTGACTAAATCAGTCATTTCCTCCTATTGCTACTTTAGTCTCCCTATTCCCTATTGTCTCATATCCTTGGCTAATACACCTGCCGGCCTGTGCCTCCCCATGGTGCTCCCAACCCTTTGCTGCTGCACTAACGCCTTCTGCCATCTTGCTGACTTCCCCATACCGGGAAAAGGAAGGGGAAGGGACAAGATACTGTTTTTTAAATTTCATTTAACAGGAGTGCCTGGCTGGCTCAGTGGGTTAAGTGCCCAATCTCGATTTTGGTTCAGGTCATGATCTCAGGGTTGTGAGATTGAGCCCCACATTGGGCTCTGTACTAAGCATCATACCTGCTTAAGATTCTCTCTCTCCCTCTGCCCCTCCTCCACCTCTGTCTCTCAAAAAAAAAAAAAAAAAGAAGAAGAAGAAAGAAAGAAAGAAAGAAAGAAGAAAGAAAGAAAGAAAGAAAAGAAAAAAGAAAAAGAAAAAAAATTCATTTACAATACTTTCAGTGTTACATGGTATCAGTCCGGCCAAATCCCATTCAATTTCCATTGACTAAAGTTCAGTATTTTTAGTTAGAGTCCAGGATATTTTGAATAAATATACATGTTGCATATTGTTGATAATGATGGTTATGGTTAATCATAGATAACAATATTTTGGAATAAAAGTCCTAATTGGCACTTTATTTATGAACACCTTGATTAAGGAGAAAAAAACTGAGAGACATACAAAAATACATACAATCAAGATGTTGGAAGTAATGATGAAAGAAAGGAAAAATAAGAATAGGGCCATAAAATTGAGCCAAAAATGAGAGTGACAAAGTGTTTCAGATTGAGTCAGAAATGTAACTCTAGGTTTTCTTACCCACTCTGCCAAATGTCTGGATCTTGACTCCACTATTCAGTAGATTAGGTTCTGGGCAAAGCACTAAACCTTCCTGTGCCTCAGTTTCCTCGTTGGTGAAGTAAGGATACAAATAATTATTAATTACCTCATTGGATTGGTGTGAGAATTAAATAAACTAATCTATGTAAAGTCTTGGTGCTTAGCATGTATTTAAATCCTCAAAAAGTCTAGCTATTGTTATTAGTTGAGGTAGGGTTACTTTCTCCAGTTTATAGAAGGGTAAAACAACTCAGAGGCTTGGAAATTTTTTAAAATGATTTTATTTATTTATTTGACAGAGAGAGAACATCAGCAGGGGAAGGGGCAGAGGCAGAGGGAGAAGCAGACTTCCAGCTGAGCTGGGAGCTTGATGTGAGGCTCAATCCGAGGACCCTGAGATCATGACCTGAACTAAAGTCAGATGCTTAACCATCTGAGCCACCCAGGTGCCCCCAGAGGCCTGAAAATTTAATATGCTTCTCAGACTTCCTCAGTATCACCTTCTCAACTAGAGAACAGGTAGTCATAGTTATTTCTAAATTGAGGCTTTTGTTCTCAATTTTGAAATGTAGCTATTGTGCAAAATTGATTAAAGATCTGTATCGTTTAGCTATCAAGTAAAAAGGGGCAAAGGTAAAGACAATTCTTTTTTTTTTAATGTTTTATTTATTTATTTGAGAGAAAGAGAGCAAAAGAGAGCAGGAGTAGGGGGAGGGGCAGGGTATGAGGGAGAAATAGACTCCCCGCTGAGCAGGGAGCCCAACCCAGGCTTGATTCCAGGACTCTGGGATCATGACCTGAGCCAAAGGCAGATGCTTAACCAACTGAGCCACCCAGGCACTCGGGTAAAACAATTATTAAGAAAATTGAAGGAGATCCCTGGGTGGCTCAGCAGTTTAGCACCTGCCTTTGGCCCCCGGTATGATCCTAGAGTTCCAGGATCGAGTCCCACGTCGGGCTCCCTGCATGGAGCCTGCTTCTCCCCCTGCCTATGTCTCTGCCTCTCTTTCTCTCTGTGTATCTCATGAATAAATAAATAAAATATTAAAAAAAAAGAAAATTGAAGATCTAGACAATTTTCTTATCTACGTCAGCAGATATAGCAGAAAGCCTTTTTTCTCAGAAAAGAACCTATGCATATGCATAAATGTCTGCACAAAAACTTGATGGAGACCACAGAGTCCCATATCCAAATGTGACAAATCCACATCAGAGAGGCTGAAGGATAATTATACCAATTGTCTGCCTCATCCATGAAAGAAACAATGGCTCAGAGTCTGAGGAGAGCATCTGAATGAAGGCCTGCTTGGATTTTGTTCCAAGTAGCTGAATGAAGTGACCTATTGCATAGGGTCTCTTGGTATCATTCACTTGTACCTTGGATGATGTCTATCAAATTTCTGTTTTACCTTTTCATCTGGGCAGTGACTAATGAAGAAATCTGGTTTTACCTTAAAACTGCTCTTCTTTACACAATATCGAACATTTAATACACATAATATATATAGAAAAGTTTGTTTTCTTATTTTTATGAAGCTATGTTTAAAAAGATTTATTTATTTTAGAGAGGAGGAGCATGACCCCAGGGGAAGGGCAGAGGGAGAGGGAGAGAAGCAGACTTCCCACTGAGTCGCGAGGCCCAATGCAGGGCTTGATCTCAGGATTTTGAGCAGAAACCAAGAGTTGAATGCTCAACTGATTGAGCCACCCAGGTGCTCCTTATGAAGCTTTTTTTTTTTGTGATTAAACATAATTCAAACTTAAAGTTTATAAAATTATTTATGAAGATATTCTTTTCTATTTTGTAGTACGCCTGTTTAAAAGTTTTTTGACTTGCCAGCATCTTTGCAAATCAGAATTATTTTAGAAATGTGATTTTATGTTGTGCTGATTAAGTCAAACTCTACACTATGATCTTGCATCCTTTTACTATCTTTATCCTCTGACATGATTTTAGATACTGATGAAATATAGCCTTGCTGAAAACAGCATCAACATTTCTGAATAATGAATCAATCCTGTCCTGATTTGCAACTTGGGCATGTTGGTGACATTAATTATCATGTATCTTCAAACTCTGAAGATGACTGTGGTATAGCTTCCTGCCTTTTCCAACATAGTAGCCAACAATTTAGACAAAATACAGATATAATTATGG
Organism: Vulpes vulpes; assembly: GCF_048418805.1. Lineage (NCBI taxonomy): Eukaryota > Metazoa > Chordata > Mammalia > Carnivora > Canidae > Vulpes > Vulpes vulpes. Next base: position 54,699,486 of record NC_132783.1, on the reverse strand, counting down.
CCCTGACAACCAGAAAGGATGGTAAATTTCCCTTATGACTGAGCACTTGGACAATACTTCAAATGAAGACCTAGGCCTACCAAACTTAAATAACTTTCTCTGTGGGGGCTGATCCTTGTCCCATTCTGTCTCTATCCTTTGACATCAGAGAGAAGGTATTCTATAGCAAAAGGTCCCAGCATTAGCTTAGCTTTGTAAATTAATCCCTTCTTTGACTACATGTTATCACTGAGATAATGATTTATGTTTTCTAATTTGACAGTGTTTTAATTTTAAACAGGAATAATTTACTTTGCAATATTCTTTGGTATTGTATAGTCTCTTCTAAACATTCTGTGCTTGTGATGTCAATTTGCTATAATTTTCCCTGTCCACTGATTTGGTGCCTTCATCTATTCTCTCTTTGCCAACCTTCTCTTATTACCACCCCCACACCAGAACAGAGGAGGGCTGCAGTCCCAGCAGAGGTAGACAACTCACTAATGCTCTGAAGGTGGTAGTAGAAGGAGTAGCAGCAGCAGGAGCAGCACCTGGGTGGCTCAAACAGTTAAGCTTCTGACTCTTGATTTCAGTTCAGATCCTGGTCTCAGGGTCAGGAGATCAAGCCCCGCCCTGACCCCATGCTGGGCATGGAGCCTGCTTGAGATTCTTTCTCTTCCTTTTCCTCTGCCTGGTTCCTCCCACCAGCTTCCATGTGCCTGCGCTCTCTCTCTCTCTCTTAAAAAAAAAAAAAAAAAAAGAATAGCCGCAGGAGGCAAAGGTTGAAAGAAGAGCGTGGAGTCAGCAAACTGGAAAATACTACCATGTGCTTTCACTCAGCAGTATCTACCACGTGAACTATATCAGAACTAGGATCTAGGATATTTAGGTGTAATTACCTTTTCTGTAGGGAAAGGGAAAAATATTATATCCATCATAATAACTAATGCACTTACAGTTCTTTCTGTTTACAAAGTATTTTCACAAGCATAATTTTGTTCGATTCTTACAATAACCCTTGAGATAGGCATAAAAGGCATTATTATACTCACGTCTTTGCCAGTGAAATGACAGAGGTTCAGAAAAGTTAAATGGAGTTAGCATTAGATCTTAAAAGTATAGGGCCCAGTACTGTGATTTTAGATACTGATGAAATATAGGACTGCCCTCATTTCAGATGCCAACTGCAAGTTCCAGGCCTCCCACACTTCTGGCTGACTGGCTATAAATAAATCAGGGGTTCCCATGATCTCCTCTTCAGGTTTGATAATTTGCTAGAACTATTCACAGAACTTTAGGAAGGAACTTACTTACTGTTTTATTATAAAGGACACAACATAATAATGGCCAAACGGAAGAGATGCATAGGAGAAGATATAGAGGGGAGAGATGCTGGAGCTTCCATGTCCTTTCTGGTGCACCATCCTCCTAGTACCTTAATTTGTTCACTAACCTGGAATGTCTCTGAACCTTGTCGCTTAGTGATATTTATGGAGGTTCCATTATGTAGGCATTATTAATGAGATCACTGGCCATCGGTGATTGAATCAATCTCCGGCCCCTGTCCCCTCCTTAGAGTTCAGGGTGTAGGAATGGTTTATAATAAACTAGTAAGTAAAGTGCCTTCCTAAAATTCTGTGAACAGTTCTAGCAAACTATCAAACCTAAGAAGGCAATCATGGGAAAGAATATAAGAACACTAATTCAAAGAAATATATGCACCCCTAAATTTATAGCAGAATTATTTACAATAGCCAAGAAATGGAAGCAACCCAAATGCTTATCAATTGATGAACAGATAAAGAAGATGTGGTATAATATGCAACAGAACATTACTCAGCCAGGAAAAAAAAAAATGAAATCTTACCATTGGCAATACATGGATGGAGCTGGAAAGTATAATGCTAAGTGAAACAAATCATTCAAAGAAAGACAAATACCATATGATTTCATTGATATGTGGAATTTAAGAAACAAAACAAAGAAAGGGAAAAAATAAGAGAGAGAGAGAGAGAGAAAGAGAGAGAGAAATCAAGGAGCAGATTTTTAATTAGAGAGAGAGCAAACTGATGACTACCAGAAGGGAGGTGGTCAGGGGATGGGTTTAATATATAGGTGATGGGGATTAAGAAGTGCACAGGTCATGATGAGCACCTGGTGATGTCTGGAATTGTTCAATCACTATATTGTACACCTGAAACAAATGTAACACTGTATGTTAACTACTTGGAACTAAAATAAGTTAAAAAAGGTTCCAACCGTCTAATCGTGCTCCGGTCTTTCTGGTGACTAGAATCCATCCTTAAAAAATACTGTAAGTGGAAAGAGAGACATTTATTAAGTGACTATTTTGTGGCAGACATTGTATTAAAGCAGTTTATATACATGATCCCATTGATTTCCCAAGAATTCTTATAGATATTATTCCCGTTTTGCATCTGAGGAAATTGAGGCTTGTCTTAAGCCATAAAATTAAAAAGTGATAGAGCCTAGATTCAAACTCCTTTTGATTCCAAAGCCGGTAGCTTTCTTCTACACATTTTCAAACTTTTCCCACTGCAATCAATCCAGTGTTAAAAATAAATATAACACTGTAACCCAAATACAGTCACCATAAATTGAAACAAAACTTTGTCAAATATCCTTACTATGTGTGATGTCTTATTCTATTCTGTTTTTCCATTAAAAATGCACTAAAATTGATTTTATGATTCATTAATGGGTTGTGACCTACAGTTCAAAAAACACAGCACCCTGTGTTCCCTTTTCTGTCACCATTCCATTAATACTTTGGAAGAATCTTTCTCTTCATTGATAACCAAGAGTCTTCTTTTCAGCTTTGCTTAGACCTTAAGTACCGAAATTAAATGAGATGTCATCTTAGACTTTGTGTCTTTAAATTCATAATAGCTCATGCAAAATATTGTAGCATGATTCTTCCTGTGGTCTTAGGCACTTTAGGCTCCCTACCTCCTCCCCCTTCTCTCTCTTTCTCTTCCTGACCACATCCCTGTGAGGGGGCAGAGAGACCCATTAAAATCGAACCCTGTCATTTTCTGAACCGATGAGCAGTTTGTTGTTTGAGGAGACTCCAAGGCCATGTCTATAAGAGGCAAATGTAGGCAAGTTATCCTCTGATTTACATTTGGCTTAAAATCTTCTCTGAGTGGGTGGATTGGGTAGTGGTAGAGGTGGGATTGGGCTATGTATCATTTACCCTGGCAATATTCCTTGGGACAACGTGTGCTTGGGTGAGCTGGCATCCCTAACTTATTTTCTGGTGGATGCCACTGTGTACCAATTAGGTCATCTATAGCAACCATTCACAACTCTTCTTTGGGTAACGGTCTATCAGAGCTTTCAACATGAAATTTAAACACCATCAGTCTGTCAATGGTTATGTTAGATTTTGATAATTGCTGGCATTCATTTAGCCTTCTCACACACATTCTCTTATTGAATCTCAGAGCAACCTTGTGATGAGAATGTTATTACATTTTATATTAGCAAAAAGGCTAGGTTTGCAGGTGGCTTTAGTTCAGGAGACACTTAGAAGGGTAGGAGAGGGTTGAATAGAGAACGAGATGAGAAAGGAAGTAGTAGAAATGAGGTTTACACGCACACACGTACAAACGCATCAAAAATAAACTTTTGAGGGGTTTTGGTGTCCAAGTTAATTCTGTCCTGCTTTCTTCTTTTTCTGGCTTTGATTGTCTGGGCTCTGTTATCATCTGTTTCAGCCAAACATTATAACAGTTTAAATCCTAGAATTTTCTATCCTTGGCTTTCCTGATTTAGTAAAGAAGATTGAAATTGGCTCTCAGATCTGAGCTTATTTTGTAATCACAGGCAGATTAAGCCTTCAAGCGGAAGAGATTTTACTTCTTTTGTTGGGCAGTGGTTCTCAAATACTGGTGCACACAGGAATAATCTAAGAAGCGCCTTAAAATGCAGACTCCCGAGCTTCATGAAGATAAATTCTGATTTGATAGGTCAGAGGTGGTTCCCTGAAATCTACATTAAAAAAAATTTAGAGTTAGCGATTTGAATCAAGGTGATTCAGATTCAAGTCATCTAGGACCCATATTGTGAAAAATGCGAATTCCAGATATTATAAAACACATGTACAAGTAATCTACTTCATGGGCCTGCCTCCTTTGTATTCCCATTTTACAATAGTCATAAGGATCTCAAATATTTTTATTAAAAACAATAACAATAATGTTTATTAATAACAACCATCAATACAAACAGCTATCTAAAAGTGTCTTCAGCCACATAATCAGCCAAGATACAGGTTTCCTGCACAAATGTGAAGATCAACCTGGAGACTGGATAAACTGCTGCCTGTGGTAGAGACTATTAGTGCTCTTCCATATCTGAATGCTCCTCCATATTTCCTGGCTTCCCTTGGAGTTTGGCTGGCCCTGTGACTGGGTCCTGGCCAATGCAACATGGACAAAAGTAAAAAACCACTTTCAGACTTGATCTCTAAAACACCCAGAATAGTCTTTATGTTCTTTGTTTTCTCTTCCTCATCTTCAGAGAAGTAATGCCAGGGTGACCTTGAAGTTGAAGATTGGTAGAACAAAATGGAAACAGCCTAGATTCATGAATCACTGCCCACAGGAGAGCTACCTGGCCTGCACTGAATTCTGACATGAACAAGAATAAGCTTCTATGTACTAAGCTGCTTATTTATTGCAACTTCTTTATTTTGGCAGCATAGTTTATCATATCCTTATACCACTGTTATGTTATTAAGAACTAATTAAAAATAATGATGGAAATTCTTCCTTTATTATATCAAAATAGACTTAATTTGAACTGAATTGGGTCAATAACCAAGGAGAACAAAGCCTGGGCAATCTTGCCATTGCCCCTTAAACCAATATCCCACACAACTATTCCAACCAAATATTTTCTGAAAGGTATAATCCAATCTTGTTTAGCATGCAAGGAATAAATATCCACTTACTCATCCAAGGAAAATTTCTGGCCTTCTACCTTAAGCTTGATCACAAATCAACCTTTTCTTTACTGTTTCATTTATAAAAGATTATGAACTCCCTTGAATGTCAAAAAGAAATTATACCTATGAATTAAACAGCTATTACATTCAACAGCTGTTATATACCCATTGGGAAAGTAGAAACTAACATGGTATCTTAAAGGATGAAAAATAGTAAGAACCTCAAAAGGTACTGGTACAACTTTTCAAATTTCTTTAAAATGCATTTACCTTGTCCCATTATCTTTCCCAGAAACATTGAGTATTGACCCTATTTACTAATATTAGAAAAACTGCTTTTTTTCTGTGCTAGTACAGTGTTTCCAACTAATGCAAATGAAAGTACAACTATTAAAAATCTTTGGGATACAGGAAAAGTGATCCTACGAAGGAAATACATTGCAATACAAGCCTCCTTCAAAAAACTGGAAAAAACTCAAACACACAAGCTAACTTTGCAACTGAAGGAATTGGAGAAAGAACAGCAAATAAAACCTAAACCAAGCAGTAGAAGAGAGACAATAAAGATTAGAGCAGAACTCAATGAAATAGAGACTAGAAGAACTGTAGGACAGATCAATGAAACCAGGAGCTGGTTCTCTGAAAGAATTAATAAGATAGATAAACCCCTAGCCAGCCTTATTAAAAAGAAAAAATACTCAAATTAATAAAATCACAAACAAAAGAGGAGAGATCACAACCAATATCAAGGAAATAAAAATGATTTTAAAAACGTATCATGAGCAACTATATGCCAACAAATTAGGTGATCTGGAGGAAATGGATGCATTTCTGGAAAACTACAAATTACCAAAACTGAAACAGGAGGAAATAGAAAACCTGAACAGGCCAATAACCAGCGAGGAAATTGAAGCAGTCATCAAAAACCTCCCAAACATAAAAATCCAGGGCCAGATGGCTTCCCAGGGGAATTCTACCAAACAATTAAAGAATAATATCTATTCTACTAAAGCTGTTTCAAAGGATAGAAGTGGAGGGAATACTTCCAAACTTGTTCTATGAAGCCCAAATTACCTTGATCCCAAAACCAGACGAAGACCCCCACCAAAAAGAATTACAGACCAATATTCCTGATGAACATGGATGCAAAAATTCTCAACAAGATACTAGCCAGTAGGATCCAACAGTACATTAAGAGAATTATTCACCACCGGTGAATCATTCACCAAGGGTGTTTCAACACTCTTAAAACAATCAACATGATAAATCCCATCAAAAAGAGAAAAGACAAGAACCATATGATCCTCTCAATTGATGCAGAGAAAACATTTGACAAAATACAGCATCCATTCCTGATTAAAACTCTTCAAAGTGTAGGGATAGAAGGAACATTCCTCAATATCATAAAGGGCATTTATGAAAAGCCCACAGCGAATATCATTCTCAGTGGGGGAAATCTGAGAGCCTTTCCCCTAAGATCAGGAACACAACAGGGATGTCCACTCTCACCGCTGTTGTTCAACATAGTACTAAAAGTCCTAGCCTCAGCAATCACACAACAAAAAGAAATAAAAGACATTCAAATTGGCAAAGAAGTAAAATCTCCCTCTTCGCAGATGACATGATATTGTATATAGAAAACCCAAAGGATTCCACCTCAAGATTGCTAGAACTCATACAGCAATTCAGCAAATTGGAAGGATACAAAATCAATACACAGAAATCAGTGGCATTTCTATAAACTAACAATGAAACTGAAGAGAGAGAAATTAAGGAGTCAATCCCATTTATAATTGCACCCAAAAGCATGAGATACCTAGGAATAAACTTAACCAAAGAGGTAAAGGATCTATACTCTAAAAACTACAGAACACTTCTGAAAGGAATTGAGGAAGATTTAAAGAGGTGGAAAAACATCCCATGCTCATGAATTGGAAGAATAAACATTGTGAAAATGTCTATGCTACCCAGAGCAACCTACGTTCAATGCAATCCCTATCAAAATACCGTGGACTTTCTGCAAGAGTTGGCATAAATAATCTTAAGATCTGTATGAAACCAGAAAAGACCCTGAGTAGCCAGAGGAATGTTGAAAAAAGAAAACCAAAGCTGGGGATATCACAATTCCTGACTTCAAGCTGTATTACAAAGCTGTGATCATCAAAACTGTATGGTACTGGCACAAAAACAGACACATAAATCAGGGGAGCAGAATAGAGAACCCACAAATAGATCCTCAATCTATGGTCCACTAATCTTTGACAAAGCAGGAAACAATATCCACTGGAAAAAGGACACTCTCTTCAATAAAGGGTGCTGGGAAAATTGGACAGCCACGTGTAGAAGAATGAAACTAGACCATTCTCTTACACCATACACAAAGATAAACTCGAAATGGTTGGAAGATCTAAATGTGAGACAAGAATCCATAAAAATCCTAGAAGAGAACACATGCAACACCCTTTTTGAACCTGGCCACAGCAAGTTCTTGCAAGATACATCTATGAAGGCAAGGGAAAGAAAAGCAAAAATGAACCATTGGGACTTAATCAAGATAAAAAGCTTCTGCACAGTGAAGGAAACAATCAACAAAACTAAAAGATAACTTACAGAATGGGAGAAGATACTCACAAATGATGTATCAGATAAAAGTCTATAGAGATCCAAGATCTATAGAGAACTTATCAAACTCAATACCCAAGAAACAACAATCCAGTTATGAAATGGTCAGAAGGCATGAGGAGACATTTCTCCAAAGAAGACCTACACATAGCCAACAAGCCAATGAAAATATGTTCCACATCACTTGCCATCAGGGAAATACAAATCAAAACCACAATGAGATACCACTTCACAACAGTAAGAATGGCTAAAATTAATAAGACAGGAAACAACAAATGTTGGGAGGATGTGGAGAAGGGGGAACCCTCTGGCACTGTTGGTGGGAATGCAAACTGGTATAGCCACTCTGGAAAACAGTGTGGAGGTTCCTCAAAACGAAGTTAAAAATAGAGTTACCCTATGACCTAGCAATTGCACTATTGGGTATTTACCCCAAAGATACTGATGTAGTGAAATGCTGGGACACCAACACCCCAATGTTCATAGAAGCAATGTCCACAAGAGCCAAACTGTCTATGAGCTACGATGTCCTTTGACAGGTGAATGGATAAAGAAGATGTGGTCTATGTATACAATGGAATATTACTCAGCCATTAGATATGATGAATACCCACCATTTGCTTCAACACGGATGGAACTGGAGGGTATTATGCTGAGTGAAATAAGTCGGTCATAGAAGGACAATCATTATATGGTTTCACTCATACGTGGAATATAAGAAATAGTGAAAGGGACTTAAGGGAAAGGAGAGAAACTGAGTGGGGAAAAATTAAAGAGGAAGACAAATCATGAGAGACTCCTAACTCTGGGAAACAAACAAAGGGTTGCAGAAAGGGAGGTGGGTGGGGGGATGGGGTGACTGGGTGATGGGCACTGAGGAGGGCACTTGATGGGATGAGCACTGGGTGTTATACTATATGCTGGCAAACTGAATTTAAATAAAAAATTAAAAAAAGAACTGTGTTTGCAACTGCTAATCATGACCTATTAATGGGTCATAAATTAATTTAGGGAGTTGCTTAATTTGTAAGCAGCATTAAAAGGAAATATAAGAAATTATCAAAGTGTGCCACACATAGTAAGGGTTAATAATATATTTCATGAAAATTGACTCTGATATAAACATACACACATACACAAAGTTGATTCTTCTTATCAAGGTAGTTATGTTCTATTCAGTTGTCCTGAGCACTGAACCATTGTTTCTAGTGAAAATACTGGGAGAGGTTCCTATGAGTCTTTGGTCACAATATTTTCATCCACTGATCAATACATAACCTTGTTTTCCCTTTGTATCTGTTTAAAGACATCTCATTAATGTATATTGACTCATTAACATTGAACTCATAACCAACAGCACTATACCTCATGCCTTAGTGAAACTTATCAACATGTATTTTCTCCACGTTAATATATCATATCCTTCTTGTACTGTGGAACACTAGATACCATTTTAGTACTCTCCTTGATGGTGATTTTAAACAGCAAAATCACCAACAAAAAGCAAAAAATACAAAAGTTTGGCACAAATTAGAGCACAAAAAGGACATTTGTTTACAGTATGACAGCTGAAACAAGGCTAAGTATTACTTTGGCCTCAGGTAGCTGGGGTTGCATACAAGACAACTCAAATTTTTTGCTGCCTTATGTATGCTCATGTCCTCAATTGACCACAAAATGACTGTAATATTGATTTGGGGTTACAGATAAACATTAGTGAGTTGGTGAATTACCAAACATGGAATCTTTCAATAATCAGGATTGCTATCAAAGCTGTTAGATAGTAAGGCTTTTGCATAGCAATGTAAACCATCAGCAAAACAAAAAGGCAACCTACTGAATAGAAGATATTTGCAAATGATATACTGGACACAGGGATAATATCTTGGATATATCAAGAATTTATATGTTTAACACCAAGAAAGCCAAACAATGTGATTAAAAAATGAGCAGAGGACCTGAACAGACATTTTCCCGATGGAGACATACAGATGGCCAATAGGCACATGAAAAGACGCTCAACATCATTAATCATCAGGGAAATGCAAAACCACAATGAGATATTACCACACACTTGTCAGAATGGCTAGTATTAAGAAGACAAGAAACAACAAGTGTTGGCAAGATGTGGAGAAAAGGAACACTTGGGCACAGTTGGGGGAACGTAAATTGGTGCAACTGCTATGGAAAACAGTATGGAGGTTCCTCAAAAAGTTAAAAACAGAATTACCACATGATCTAGTAATTCCACTAGTGGGTATATACCCAAAGAAAGTGAAAACAGAGGTGCCTGAATGGCTCCATTGATTAAGGGTCTGCCTTCAGCTCAGGTCATGATCCCAGGGTCTTGAGATTGAGTTCCTTGTCAGGCTCTCTGCTCAGTGGGGAGCCTCCTTCTCCCTCTCCTTCTGACTGCTGCTTTCCATGCTTGTGCTCTCTCTGTCAAATAAATAAAATCTTTAAAAAAAAAGAAAATGAAAACAGTGATTCAAAAAGATATATGCACCCCTATATTTATTGCAGCATTATTTATAATAACCTAAGATGTGGAAGCAACCCAAGTGTCCATCCATAGATGAATGGATAAGAAGACGTGAGATATATACATATATGCACACACACAATGAAATATTTTAGCCATAAAAAGAATGAAATTTGGCCATTTGTGACAACATGGGTGGACCTAGAGGGTACAATGCTAAGTAAGTCAAATAAGACAGAGAAGTACAAATACCATATGATTTCATTTATATATGGAATCTAAAAAAAACAAAAAACAAAAAACAATGCAAACAGACAAAAAATAGCCTCAAATACAGAGAACAAATTGGTTGTTGCCAAAGGGGAGGTGGGTAGGGGATGGGCAAGATGCAGAAGGGGGATTTAGAGGTACAAACTTTCAGTTACAAAATAAGTAAGTCTTGAAGATGCAAAGTATAGCACAGGCAGTATAATCAATAATATCATAGGGTAGCTCTATTTTTAACTTTTTGAGGAACCTCCATACTGTTTTCCAGAATGGCTGCACCATTTTGCATTCCTACTAACAGTGCAGGAGGGTTCCCTTTTCTTCACATCCTCACTAACATCTGTTTGTTTCTTGTGTTGTTGATGTTAGTCGTTCTGACAAGTGTGAGATGATATCTCATTGTAGTTTTAATTTGTATTTCCCTGATAATCACTGATGTGGAGCATTTTTTTACGTGTCTGTTGGCCATTCATATGTCTTCTTTGTAAAAAGGTTTATTAATGTCTTCTGCCCATTTTAATTGGATTATTAGTTTTTGAGGTATTGAGTTTTATGTTCTTTATATATTTTGGATACTAACACTTTACCAGATAAGTCATTTGCAAATAGCTTCTCCTATTCTGTAGGTTGCTTTTTAGTTTTGTTGATTGCTTTCTTTGCTGTGCAGAAGCTTTTTATTTTGGTGAAGTCCTAATAGTTTATTTTTGCTTTTGTGTCCTTGCGTCAGGAGACATATCTAGAAAGAAGTTGCATTTTAGAAAGATCATTAAGTAAGATGACAATAGAGAGGGAAGCAAACCCTAAGAGACTCTTAAGTCTAGGAAACAAACTGAAGGTTGCTGGAAGGGAGGTGGGTGGGGGATGGGGTAACTGGGTGATGGCCATTAAGAAGGGCACTTGATATAATGAACACTGGGTGTTATATGCAACTGATGAATCACTGAATTCTACCCCTGAAACTAACAATAGAGTATATGTTAACTAAATTGAATTTAAATTTTTAAAAAAGAAAGATAATTATGGAATCTGCGTGAGAGATTTAGGAGTAGGACCCAGAGACTGGGAAGCAGGTGAACCTGTTAAAAGACTCAGCACTCAGTAGGAGAGAAAGATTGAAGGCCACAAGACTTGTTTTCATCAAATATTATTAATTAACTTATAGTATTGATTAAAATAAGTGCCAAAGTTTTGAGGTCTTATTTAAAAGGAATCACTTTGCCAATAATCCTTTGTCACTTTGCCCAAATTCTTTGGGCAGTGACAAGTAAAGGACTCCGTCTTGATAAAGAACTGTGAAATTTGTAATAGCTCCCCTTATTAGATTTTGTGTGTGTGTGTGTGCTGGATACTGAGCGGTTTTCCACAAATTATTTCCATAATGTCATCATGAAATAGGCAATTAATTTAGTGCAGTGACAAAGAGCCAGGTTCAAAGGTCAGAGTTCTGAGGTTCAAACCTTGGCTCTGTCACTTGTTGGTTGTGTCACCACAGGACCCACTTTCTTAATCCCTATGATGAAGAAAAAACAGTGTTATCATGTATGATCATTATGGACTACATGAGATAACGGGCTTAAGTTGTGTATAGGGTGCATTCTGTTATAAGTGCTCAGTAAGTGTTAGGTATTGTAACATAATTTTACAGAAAAGAAAACTGAATCTTAGAAAAACTAGGTTACTTTTCCATAGTCACCCAGTAAGTGACAGGCGGGGGTTTGACCTAGACTTCAAACACTCTGATCTTAATCATTACTTTCTACTAGCTCTCAATATCTGAGATACAGGTCTAGAGGTAATAAAATATACCTATGAAAAAAGAAAAACTGAAGTTTTATTTTTTATGAGAAGAAAAGATGATGGGACCTAGTAATTGTTCTGAGTACATTATGCCAATTGTGGACTTATGAAAATGGAATTAAGGAATCAAAAAAAAAAGGTTACCACTTTTTAAAAAGATGTTTTTGAAATTAAAGTATAATTAATATACAGTGTTATGTTAGTTTCAAGTGTACAATATAATGATTCAATAAATCTATACATTACTCAGTGCTCATCATAGTAAGTGTACTCTTAACCCCCTTTATCTGTTTCACCTATTCCCCCACCCCCACCCCCATCTCTCTTCTGGCAACTAGTAATTTGTTCTCTGTATTTAAGAGTTTGTTCTTTTGTTTGTCTCTTTTTATTTGTTCATTTGTTTTGTTTCTTAAATTCCAATTATGAATGAAATCATATGATATTTATTTTTCCTCTGATTTGATTTACTTAGCACTATACTCTCTAGGTCCATCCATATAGTCACAAATGGCCAAATTTCATTCTTTTTTTATAGCTGAATAATATTCCATTGTGTGTGTGTGTGTGTGTGTGTGTGTGTATATCTCACATCTTTTTTATCCATTCATAACTATGGATGGATACTTGGGTTACTTCCATATCTTAGCTATTTTAAATAATGCTACAATAAACATAGGGGTGAATATATCTTTTCAAATTACTGTTTTCATTTTCTTTGCGAAAATACCCACTAGGGGAACTACTAGGTCAGGTGGTAACACTCTTTTTAATTTTTTTGAGGAACCTCCAGTCTTAGGTTAAGACTTCCATTGCAAATTCTTGGGAATAGAATATTCCTAATTAAGGGTTTTTAGGTGACTTGCTTAGTTATTGAACTGATGTAGCTTTCTGAGGCTGGCCAGATCTTAACTTTTAATTAATTGTTTGGTTTCCACAATAAATTGGGGTTTATGTTTCCCTTTGGGAAGCCCTTACTAAAGCCACCGCTTTAACTTCTCAATTAACAGGATTTGAAATGTGTTAATTACTTTTTCCCCCTCCTTAACAACTTTACTGAGGTATAATTGACACAAAAACCTATATATATTTAAAGTATACATTTTGATAAATTCTGACATATGTATATACGTATGAAACCATCGCCACAATTAAGATAGTAAAATGTATCTATCAAAATTTCCTCATGACCTTTTATAGTCCCTTCCTTGCACCTTCTCCCCTGGCCCATGAAGCCACTGATCTGTTTTCTTTTACTATAGACTAAAATGTATAGTAGGCAGAATTTTAAGATGACTCCTAATAACCCACATGCTTATATAATCCCCTCTCCTTTGAGTGTGAGGAAATGTATAAATATGATCATGAATCATTTCCATGATTATGTCTCATTATGTGGCAAAAGATATTTGGTAAATATAATTAAGTTTACTAATCAGTTGACCTTATGGTAAAGAGATTATATGGATGAGGCTAATCTAGCAAAATAAGCCCTCTATAAGCAGAGATATTTCTGGCAACTTGTTAGGCAGCAATAGAAAACTAGTATAGATTTTGGTACATGGAAGGGTGGTGCTGCCACAAAAAATTCCTGAAATGTGGGATTGGCTTTAGAATTTGCCAGTGGGTAGAGGCTGGAGGACTGTTAGTAGAAATAAAGATGTTAAAGATGCTGCTGGTATGGTCTTAGAAAGAAGTGAGAGAGGCATTACTGGGATTTGGAAGAATGAGAATTCTCATGATCTCCATGGCATAAAGCTTAGCAAAAAGCTTAGCAGAATTGTGTCCCTCAGTTATATGGGAAGCAGAATTTGTAACCGATGAACTTGGGTAAAAAGTTAAGGAAATTTCTAAGCAACATGTTGAAGATGCAGCCTGGCTTCTTGCTGCTTACAGTAAAATGCAAGAAGAAAGAAACACATTGAGAAGTGTTAAATGAAAAGGAACCAGTATCTGACAATAACTGAAAGTTCTTTACCTCTCCAATAACAAAAGATGCTAAAAATTAAGAGATACACTGCCAGGAAAGCATAATCTAGAAAACAGGCTAAGGATGTGACTATATAACCCTTTGCTGAAACCTGGGAAAGTTATCCAAAGATCAGAATATTTATTCATAAGAGACTAAGTGTTCCTCACAGATCTTTTTATTCAAATCAGACTTCTTCTAAGTAGTTTCAGGGCATTGTCCTTCAGCCATCTGAGGAAAAGCCAAAGGTACAGAAAGGATTATGGGGAAAGACCTGTGGATATGACTTTTGTATGACTGAGGGAACTCTTGTGAAATCTTTGGAAGCCTTTTAAAAAAATGTCTATCAGTGGAGATGCTGACAACTTAGATTAAAAGTGGCAGAGAGAGTATGAAATGAAAAAGGGCTCCTGTGGGAAGGTTTAACTGTGAATTTAACTTCTTTAAAAGATATAGGGCTATTCTTATTATCTAGAAATAGTTATCTATTTCCTCTTGAGTGAACTTTGGTGGTTTCAAGGAGTCCATCCATTTCCGTAGTTGTTGAATTTATTGTCATAAAGTGGTTTATGGTATTCCCTTAGTATCTTTTAATGTCTATAGAATCTGTAGTATTTCATCTCTCTCATTCCTTATATTGATAATTCAATATATTGATAATATAAAAGTCTTCTTTTATATTACTGTGATTAATCTGACTACAGTCTTATAAATTTTATTGAACTTCTCAAAAATCCAGCTCTCGGTTTCATTGATTCTCTCTATTGTTTTCTGTATTTTGTTGATTTTAGTTCTGATTTTTATTATTTCCCTTCTTTTACTTAATTTGAATTTAATTAAAAATTTTTGTAGTTATTTAAGGTGGAAGCCATAGTCACTGTTTTGAGAACTTTTTCTTTTCTAATATAGGTATTTAGTGCTATAAATTTGCCCATAAGAAGTACGTCAGTGACATCCTGCAAATTTTGATAAATTGTTGTGTTTTCATTTTTATTTAAGCCAATATATTTTGAATTTCTCTTTGGTTTCCTCGTTACCTATTAGTAACTGAGAAGTAGATAATTTAGCTTCCATATACTTGGGTTTTCCACAGAGATCTTTCTGATATTGACTACTCCTTTTATTTTTTCTGTTATTGACTTCTAATTTAATTTTTCTGTGGTCAGTAAGCATAGCCTGTATAACTCAAATTATTTTAAATTTATTGAGATTGGGGGGGGGCTAGAATATGGCCTATCTTGGTAAATATTCCATCTGTATTAGAAAAAAAATGTTTATTCTGCTATAGTTGGATGAAGTGTTCAATAAATGTCCATTAGATCAAGTTGGCTTTTTAAATCTTGTTATCTGCAATGATTTTCTGCTTACTAGTTCTATCAGTTATTGAAATCTTATTAATTCAAGTTAAATGTAAAGGAAGACCGGTTTAGTTCACTAATCTCCCCCACTGTCTCTGTGTGAGAGAAGGTGCAGCATTGTTCCCAGGAGTGTCTTAGGACTCCTTAAAATTTGGTGAGGCCCTTTAAGGCACCCACATAAACATGCTGTCTAAATAAAAATGAAGGGCTTGCTATGAAAACACAGCTTCCTGGAAAATTCTCTTTCCATTCCCTTCATTCCTCTTCAACCTTACTGAGTTCCCTGTAATAGTTCTATCTATAAATTTTGGGGTTTCCACTGTTGGGTAATGGTATGGTGCTTTTATGGGGTTCATATCCTTTGGTATTATAATATTAAAAACAGATTAAAATATTTCTGAAAGTTCTGAAGAACTGCATGGAGAGACATTGATTGTCAAGTTTTTGAATACACAAATTAGACAAATGGTCTAGGGATTACCTGCATTCTGACATACATCTGAGGTTCAGGAGAATGGTTAAGTTCAGGGTAGCAAAACTCTTTGCTAAAAATACCATCTGGTTTTCTATTTTGTCCCCCACAGTTGACATAAAGAACTGAGAGATGATTGAGAGCTAAATCTATTGTCTGTTTGCACTTCTACACATCTAGCTAAAATTATTCAAAATAATTTTTGTTATTTTGAATACCTATTTTAAAAATTTAGTTTGAATACTAAATTGATACATTTTTAAGCCTCACAAAATTGTTTATTTAGGTCAGAGAGATTTCATGTGAGTTACTATTTATATGTGCTAAAGATCCCTCAGGCAATGTCAGGCTGTTGCATGTGGACAGTTTCTTGAATTATAGCACAGAAACTTTAATACCTACCTCAGGAATAATAGGAGTCTTAAATAGGCAGTCATATTTACTAAAGAAACCTAGAGTTTTCTTAGATTGCCAACCTTAGTAAGACAAGAAATGTCAGGGTGATAGAGTTTAAGTGGCTCTTTTCAGATATGTTACACTGATTCTCTATATTTAAGACGCAAAACAGCCTTCCAGGAGCTATTTAATTAAGTGAAAGTAAGTCTAGTCCCTTTGGAACCGAATGGTTCAGTGAGCAAATACATATCAGTAAGTGAAGGAAGTGGGGGAAGTTATTATGTGCTTCATAGACATGGTGACACTTTATAACCCCATATCAGGGATCCTAAACAGTGATTGGTTGGGAAAATTATCAAACTGAGTTTAAATTTCAGCAGGTACAAAACTGTCACCCAAAAGTCCAGGACAGTGAGCCACTCTCAGTTTTCAAAGAGAAAGATAAGAAATCCTGGATTTTCAAAGTCTCTTTGAAGGCTTTTAAGGTAAGATGAAACATCCTCTTTACTCAGAACCAAATGATTCCTGTAGAAATTTGAATTTCAGAGAAGAAGCTGACTTGATTTTAAGAAGTGAATAACCTTTATTATTAGATTTTTTTCTTTCCCTTTTGACTTGGCAAATCAAGACTATGTATTAAAGGATAACAGAAAATAATATGGTAAAGGATGCTGATTCCATCTAGCAAAATGTTGGATCACTGAAGAATAGGAATTTTTTTTATAGACACTATGTTTAAATATCAATTGCTAATAGTCAGAAAAAGTATATGTAAGATGAAGCAAATATTTTAAATCTAAAATATTAATAATGAGATGAGTGGTTAGAATATTTTACACATTATTCATGAAAGCTCCATTACTGTTATTTTTATCTACAAAAACCATCTTTAAGAGTCTTGAATCTAGTTAAAGACATTATTTTAGTCTCATCGTTGTAATATAAGATGTGATGGCATTTAATAAAAAAGGAAAAAAATAATATCTTACTCTCAAATAGTAACAATAGTGACATTTAAACACTAACTCTGTTAGAAAATAAACATGGATTTGAGAATTTTATTCAGTACATTATGGTACAATTATTTCAAAGTCTGGCTAATCCACTCAGTGATAAGCTCCATGAGGGTAGGACTCATGTCTATTTCCAGTATCTGGTCCACATTAGTTAGGTCTTCAAATGTTGAATGAATGACTGCATCTCAGTTTACATTTATTTTTTGGTCCCTGGAAAATCAACCTTCAGCCTAAAAATCAGGGTTTTTTTTTTTTTTGCCAACTGAGATGAGCATTTTTAAAGCTAGATTAAAATACTTCTACTTTATGTTCTGTCTCCCTTCCTGATATTTCCCAACATTTCTTTTCCCTTCCTTTATAAAGACTCCTAACTCGGGGAAACGAACTAGGGGTGGTGGAAGGGGAGGAGGGCGGGTGTTGGAGGGGAATGGGTGACGGGCATTGAGGTGGACACTTGACGGGATGAGCACTGGATGTTTTTCTGTATGTTGGTAAATTGAACACCAATAAAAATTAATTAAAAAAAATAAAAAAATAAATATTCCTCATATAAGTGATAAAAAAAATACTTCTACTTAGGATATCTGGAGATTCTGACTTCTATCACATACCTTTTCTCTTTCATGATATCATAACAGATTTGGAAAATGAAAGAGGTTTCAGACTGACAAAACTGGGGCCATTTCTATAGCAGTCTTTTTAGCTATTTACCTATCTGTGAATACAGTGGCAAGTATCATGGTGTATTGTGCACTTGTTCTGGAGTGGATCTGAAAGAGAGCCAAAGTAGTCAGATTGCTGGATTGCAGTTTAGAAATGGGATGAACATATCCATGACCTTCACTACAGGTACCTTTCCAGGACACCATGGTTCCTTCAAATCCATGTAGACCACCCTATGGCAGAGTCTATGTAATAATTAGGTTTGGTGTGCCAAGTACCATAAAACCTCTGCTTACTAAACAGCTGCTCTTCAATATCTATGCCCCAGAGCTCTGCATTATAT
Source organism: Vulpes vulpes (assembly GCF_048418805.1). NCBI lineage: Eukaryota > Metazoa > Chordata > Mammalia > Carnivora > Canidae > Vulpes > Vulpes vulpes. The sequence continues at coordinate 54,681,153 of NC_132783.1, read as the reverse complement.
TTGTCCTGAGGTCACTTCAGCTTCATTTTTAATCCATAGGATTTTTGAAGGAGGTTTAGCTATTCTTGGCTTTCTACTGAATAGCCATCAGAGTAAGCCTTTTTTTCCCTCTTAGAAAGCATGTCTTTTTTTCCTGTGAGGAAATGCCAATGATTCTATGACAGTTGATATTCACTGAGATTTTATTAAATTTCCATTATCAACATTAACTTCAATCAAAGGTTTTTTTTATGACATGCATTATTGTAATCTATAAACTCAGTGGGAGTGCATGAAATAGGAGTAAAACTTTCTTCCTTTCTGTAGTAATTGTACCATTATATCAAGAAATCCAATTTTCAGTAACAGCAACTTAAATTTTGATTCACATGGACTATACAATGTCTGTTCCAATGTATCAAAATATAGATTTTGCCATTTCTGAATGTGAATTCTAACAGGAATAAAGGATCATATTTTTAGTAGCTCCACATAATATTTGCTATCATTTATTAAGGGATTGCTAAATATCCAGAACAGTGCTAGGTGTGCTTATATTAATAAGTATTTATTCACCAACAATATTCATAAAACATTTCTTTCTGTGCTATGTAGTGGGATACAGTGATCACCAACACATTCTCCTAGGCTTCAGGATCTCTCAGTAGGTCAGGGGAACATAGAAGTAACCAGGCTATGTTAAACAGTGCAATATGCTACCGGTGAGGTTTGCAGAAGTTGCCAGGCATAAAAAGGATAGAGACACAACACCAAATACCCTTTGACAAGGAATCAGAGGATGCTGCTTAGAGAAGATTCTTTGGTAAGGTAATTGGGATAATCTTAAAGTATAGGTATTATCCTAGATGGAAGAAACAAAAGCTTAATAAAACTACTTAAATTTCTCAAGTTCACCCATCAAGTAGCAAAGGCAGAACTTGAACCTGGGTCTCTCAATACAAACTTCAAGTTCCTTCTACTCACTGAGGATCCTTGATGCTAATAATTTCTTTCCTTTACAGTGTACTGTAGCCCAGCTTGTGTAGATGTGAGGTGGGGATGATAAATGATTCATCTTTTAACAATAACCTTAGAATTAGTTAATATTGATGAGAATTATTTAGAAGAAATGTTATCATCATCAATAATAGTAAGACAAAGTTATGGTTATGTCCTTTTTAACCACATGACTATGCCCCTTCATTGACATAGGCAGGAAAGTCTAGTTAGCCACCTCATTACTGAGCCTGATGATGCCCCCTATATGTCTCTGTGAGCCCTCCACGTATGTTCTGGAACACTGAGTCTTGATAGCCTTCTTCTCATGTTGGATGTATATTCCTTGCCCAGGAATAAGGCAAATGCTTACTGACCAAAATAATACCTTACCATGGTTATTTCTTTCGCTTTATAAGTAATTTTGTGCTGTTCTTTTTTCTTTAAAAACAGACTGATTAATCTTCCTAAGGAAAATGAAGATAATTATATATTTTTGCATTTGGGCAGCAGCATGGGCTATTCCAGTAAGTATGTATTCCTCAGAAAATCTCACTTTGCTATCTCTTTTAACCTAATATTAAATAATATATATTTCCTTAAAACTGAAGATAAGCTGTGCCTAAACATTTAGATATACATGAAAGACTTCACAAAATATCTTTGGGGGTTTCAGCAACCCAAATATGCACTCTAGTTCATGCTCCCATTCCTCTAACTGAAATGTGTGTCTTGTTAGATGGATTATGACCTTTAAAATTTATTCAGGCTATTAGTTTTAGAGGTACATGGTTAATTAATTGACTTTAAATAAAAAATTAATAGAAAAAAGAGTATACTGATCATGATGAACACTGAGTAACACATAGAATTATTGAATCACTATATTTTGCACCTGAAACTAATATAGAATTAATTAACATGCTAATTATACTTGAATAAAAATTTATACGGTTCTTTAAAAAAATAAAATTCATTCAGGCTGTGCTTGCTTTGGCAGCACATATACTAAAACTGGACTAATACCAAGAAGATTAGCATTGCCCCTGCACAAGATGACACACAAATTTGTAAAATTCATTGATATTAATTTACATTCAATGTCCAAAATTCCTGGAGACTTTAGCCATCTTTGCTCATGCCCTGTGAATTTCATTATAATTTCAACGAAGCCTACATTTTAAATGAAGTTTTCAAGGGATAAAAATAGGAAAAAATAATATTTTTCTAACATAGGAGAAAGTTAATGCTTCCCTCGGATAATAGTTTTTTTAATGCTCACTGGGGAAAATTTGAAATATATAGATAAACACCAACAAAGAAAAATTTAGGAAAATTAAACCATTTGTAATTATATTATCCAGCTGCTATGGATAACATTTGGTATGTTTTCATAATATCAAACACTTTGTTATTTATGCAGCTGGGAATTTTCTCAACTCTTTCAAATGTATTCCTGAAGGACACAGAAGTAGCATATTACTTGATTTTGTTTCTGCACTGGATCTGGTCACACCTGCTATTTTCTTAGGGGTTTGGCCACGATTATACTTGAGGTGGGTCTTGCACTAGTGCAGGAGGCTTGTACAGAAACACCAAAAGTCTATCTCCTCCTTTTTATAAAAGACAATTCTCCTTGAGATAAGTGGTCTGGTTAACACTTCAATAAAATTGATAATACCATTGTGAAAAGTATCTGTATGCCCAGTTTAAATTCTACAGAAGCTGTGTACACAAAATTAGAATGCTTTCAATTTCTAATATTTTCATTTTGGTAGGTTCCTCAAATCAAGCCATTGGACAGACATGCTGTTGACCAGTCTGCAAATTTAAATCTTCCAGAAAAAGTGAAATTGCCAATACAGGTATAGGATGTGTTTTCAAGCTGTTTTTTAAATTCTTTTTTTGGGGGGGAGGGGGAATTTATTTATTTATTTGAGAGAGACATCGCGTGAGAGAGCATGAGCGGTGTGAGGGGCAGAGGGAGAAACAGACTCCCTGCTGAGCAGGGAGCCCAATGCAGGATTTGATCCCAGAACCCTGGGATCATGACCTGAGCTGAAGGCAGACGCTTAACCAACTGTGCCACCCAGGTGCCTCTAAATTCTATTAACTTCCAGAAACTTGATGGCTTGTCTTTTCAGTTCGTTTTACTTCGAGATGGTATCTACAAATTATTTTCAATTGTTTCTCTTTTCCAGGATGAGTTAAATGCCAGTGACATCACCAAAGAAAGTGGTGTCCTGCATGAAAATGAAAGAGGAAGGCAACAATATATCAAAGATGGTTACAAAGAAGAAAGAAATGGCTCTGAGTGGGCACAAATAGGAGGGAAAACTTCCACACATTCCTTGTTAGTAAATGAGGAGGGGAATAGTGAGGGTCAAAATGGGGTCACAGGAAAGCCAGAAACATATGGTTATGATGGGATAGATGGAAAAGAAGGTAACATCACAGCAAACGGTATCAGGGGACAGGTAAGCATCACCAACAATGCTGGAATAGCAAATGGGAGCAATATTAATAGAAATACTGATAAGAATTCAAATAAGGGAGGAAATGTTGGAGATGCAAGTCAGAGTGAGGATGCCACTGTTGTCCAAGAAGATGGCCATCAAATAGCTGGAAGCAATAACAGTACAGGCCATGAGGATGAAATAAATAGGAATTATTGTAGAAATGAAGGTGATACAAGTGAAATAACAACTCAGAGAGAAAGCGAAAAAAATGCAAACCAGGAGGCAGGAGTAACACCAGGGGAAAGTGGAGCTGGCAATGGAGAAGATGCTGGCCTGGATAATTCAGATGGGAGTCCTAGTGGGAATGGAGCAGATGAAGATGAAGACAAGGGCTCTGGTGATGATGAAGGTGAAGAAACAGGGAATGGAAAAGAGGGCACTGATAACCGTAAGGGCCAAGAGGGTCAGCCTCATGGAAAAGATGACAATGACAATAGCTTAGGTCAAAATTCAATTAGTAGTGAAGATGATGGCCCTGAAGACAAAGATCTCCATGACATCGGTGGAGACAACACCTCCAAGAGTGAGGAGGATTCTGATGGTATTCCCAAAGACAAAGAGAGCCCAATAATAGAGGATGTGCAAAAGCTCAATTACAGAGAAAACAAAGCTGTGGAAAAGAAAATCACTGATGAATCAGAGCCAGTAGCTATTGGGAAGAGCCAAGATAAGGTTAGTTTGTGAAGCTGATTTCTTTCCATGGCAGTTTAAATTCTCGCCCTTCATTCACTGATGGTAACACGAAAATAAATCATGTTAAGCATTCATGTATTTTTGCACCCAAATTACTTGAGTATTAGTGGGAAAGTTAATAACTGATGTACAATATAACTGCTCACACAAGTTCCAACCAAGTAAAAACATGAATGGGTTGTTATATAATCTAGCCACCAGAGTTCTGTCAAGTGAATAAAGCACATTTTTACAATCAGAAGTTTAGTAAGTTTCTCTTAATAAAGAGAAATTCAGAAGCTGAATTTCTGTTTCTCTGGTCACCTTCCCCAGTCATCCTTAGACCAATGCAATTTTTCAGCACAACATCCAGTAACTAATCATTCTTTTCTCCATCCTTCCACAGGCAATAGAAATGGAAGGTCCCAGAAGTGGCAACAGAAACAATATTACCAAAGAATCTGGGAAAGTCAGTGAAGATAAAGAGAGTAAAAGACAACCTGGAATGGCCATGGGCAAAGGAAATGTCAAGACACCAGGAGAGACCGACAACATTCAAGGGTCTAGTCAGAAATCAGAACCTGGGAATAAGGTTGCACACAGCAAAACAGGTAGTGAAAGTAATAGTGACGGATATGACAGTTATGAGTTTGATGACAAATCTATGCAAGGAGATGATCCCAACAGCAGTGATGAATCTAATGGCAATGATGATGCTGATTCTGAAGGTGACAATAACAGCAATAGCCAAGGAGATAATGGTTATAACTCTGATGAATCAAAAGATAATGGCAATGACAGTGACTCAAATGGAGGAGGTGATGATGACAGTGATAGCACATCAGATTCTAATGACAGTGATAGTAATGGCAATGGTAACAATGGGAGTGATGACAATGGCAAATCAGAGAGCAGCAAAGATAAATCAGATAGGAGTGACAGCAGTGACAGCAGTGACAGTAGTGACAGCAGTGACAGTAGTGACAGCAAGTCAGACAGCAGTGACAGCAGTGACAGCAGTAACAGCAGTGATAGCAGTGGCAGCAAGTCAGACAGTGACAGCAGTGACAGTGACAGCAGTGACAGTGACAGTAAATCAGACAGCAGTGACAGCAGTGACAGCAGTGACAGTGACAGCAGTGACAGTAGTGACAGCAGTGATAGTAGTAATAGTGACAGCAGTGACAGCAGTGACAGTAGTGACAGCAGTGATAGCAGTGACAGCAGTGACAGCAGTGACAGCAGTGACAGTAGTGACAGCAGTGACAGCAGTGACAGCAGTGACAGTGACAGTAAATCAGACAGCAGTGACAGTAGTGACAGCAGTGACAGTAGTGACAGCAGTGACAGCAGTAATAGTGACAGCAGTGACAGTAGTGACAGCAGTGATAGTGACAGTAAATCAGACAGCAGTGACAGTAGTGATAGCAATGACAGTAGTGACAGCAGTAATAGTGACAGTGACAGCAAATCAGACAGTAGTGAAAGCAGTGACAATAGTAATAGTGACAGCAACAGTAAATCAGACAGCAGTGACAGCAGCAGCAGCAGCAAATCAGATAGCAGTGACAGCAGTGACAGTAGTGACAGCAGTGACAGCAGCAATAGCAAATCAGATAATGACAGTAGTGACAGCAGTGATAGTGACAGTAAATCAGACAGCAGTGACAGCAGCAGCAGCAGCAAATCAGATAGCAGTGACAGCAGTGACAGTAGTGACAGCAGTGACAGCAGCAATAGCAAATCAGATAGTGACAGTAGTGACAGCAGTGATAGTGACAGTAAATCAGACAGCAGTGACAGCAGCAGCAGCAGCAAATCAGATAGCAGTGACAGCAGTAACAGTGACAGTGATAGCAGCGACAGCAGCGACAGTAGCGATAGCAGTGACAGCAGTGACAGTGACAGTAGTGACAGTAGCGATAGCAGCAATAGTAGTGACAGCAGTGATAGTGACAGCAGTGACAGCAGTGACAGTAGTGACAGTAGCAACAGCAGTGACAGTAGCAATAGCAGTGACAGCAGCAATAGCAGTGACAGCAGTGATAGTGACAGCAGTGACAGTAGTGACAGTGACAGCAGTGACAGTGACAGCAGCAATAGCAGTGATAGCAGTGATAGTGACAGCAGTGACAGTGACAGCGACAGCAGCAATAGCAGTGACAGCAGTGATAGTGACAGCAGTGACAGCGACAGTGACAGCAGCGACAGCAGCAATAGCAGTGATAGCAGTGATAGTGACAGCAGTGACAGTGACAGCGACAGCAGCAATAGCAGTGACAGCAGTGATAGTGACAGCAGTGACAGCGACAGTGACAGCAGCGACAGCAGCAATAGCAGTGATAGCAGTGATAGTGACAGCAGTGACAGTGACAGCGACAGCAACAATAGCAGTGACAGCAGTGATAGTGACAGCAGTGACAGCGACAGCGACAGTGACAGCAATAGCAGTGACAGTAGTGACAGCAATAGTGACAGCAGCGACAATGACAGCAGTGACAGTAGCGACAGTGCATCTGACAATGATGAGAGTCACAGCAAGAGCAAGTCTGGTAGTAGCAAAAATGGAAATGACAGTGAGAGTGACAGTGAGGACAGTGACAGTAATCACTCAACCAGTGATGATTAGAACAGAAGAAAAACCCACAAGATTTTTTTTTAAGTCTAGTGAGTAATTGATAGGAAGTGACGATTCCCAAGGAAGGAAAGGAAGGGGAGACATCGACCCGAGACGCCTACATTTATAGGGGCAATGAGAGCAACAAACTGCCAGATTTGGAACCGAGTCCCCACACCCTCAGGAGAGAATCTGAATGCAGGCCCTTTGGTGTGTGCGTGTGAAAACACGTGGTGAAAAGATTCGTTTATAAAGCGTACATCGAAACATAAAGAACAGTTAAAATACTCTTTAATACTTTACGCAGAAACCTCAAGTAATCACGTACTATATAACTTTGCCTTAAATGCCAAGTGCTTTAGGGAATTGTAGCTTAGAAACAACCTGTGGCAACAACCTGTTGCCTTCACCTTTCAGTGATCACACATTCCGGATAGATGGTCTGCTTACTGCCGAGGCAAAGGATGCTGTTACCATGATACCCAGCTCCGCCACTGATTCATTTGCTTGTTCTAAGGAGGAAATAAACTTGTCACATGAAAAAGAAATGCGGCAACAACGGAACCTAAATGGACCATGGGGATAATCTTTGTAATTATTGAATAGAATAATTTCAAATTAGAAAAAAATTTGAAGAGTGCTAGTCAGAAAATAATTCAGGGCTGGTTTAAATAACAAAATCTGGTGTATAGTATGACATTCCTGCAAAGCACTGGGAATTTTGCATAACGTCCCTAAAGCTACCGACAAATCGATGCAGCGCTTAGAACAGTATCTTGCCTCCAGCAGCCACTTTCCAAATATGAACAAAGAAATGATACACAAATGAAGGATTCTTAGGGCGGGGTTACTCTTTGAACTCTATGTTCAGAGTTCTGTTAAGTGGAATCAGTATTTGTTTTCCACCACATGTCAAACTTGGCTCCCATTTCCCTTGTAAACACCCACATGCCCAAACTTCCAAATCAGACTCTGAGACACCCTTTTCACTGTCAATTGCCTTAATAAAGCCAACAGTTGCTGGTAGGTAATGCTTTGGAAATTACTCTTTTTTGGGAGTCATATAATGCAGCTGAAATCTGAGCATTGATTATTCTGCGTTTGCATGAATGAGGGTAATTCTTAATTTTGAGATGAAGCCCAAACCCTAGAACATGAGGATCTTAAAGGTGTATGCAACTAGATATTTAATAGGGTGGAGGTAAAATTTAATATCCAAACTAATATACTTTTGAGAGTGAAGGGGGGTGCTATCGATAATTACTTGGGGACAGCAGGTGTAAACTGAGATTGTTCAGGGATCACGAGAGATACAATAAATGTTGCCATAAACCTTTAAGGTATTTTTCAAAAATTTAGTAGAGATGATTTGTAATTTCCCTCTTTTCCTATTTAGGCAATTATTTTAGATTTATTTTAATTCAAATGTAAAAATCTGTGTAGGAAAGTTTTGAATGCGACTTCTTTGATGCTAATATCAACCAGTCATCAGTTGACAATTTATTTTCTAATATTATGCATATTTTATACAGAGTTTTAGTAGGGTTTTCCCCCCATCTTCTTTCTCCTTTAATACAAGAATTTCTTAGTTGAAATCAATATTACAAAGAATATTACTGAAGGCTTTAAAGATACTATTCATAAACTATCTGGTAACTCATAAAACTGTAACATTTCAGGTTTCTACTATATCATAATCATGCAAATGACTCCAAACTTCTTTCCTTAAAATATGCTCTAGATTTTTAACTCCTTTAGGCTTCAGGATGTTTGTTTTTGTCTTTTTTAATTTGTAAAGTGTGGCTTCTAGTACCTGTCTCACCTATTTTAAGAGGTTGTTATGAGCTTAAATCAGGCAATGGATATGAAACTCTTTGTAAATTGTACAAGATATGTAATTTAAAGGGATATGAATTTTGGTGTTATAATAAACATCTATTTATGTGACTATTCACAAGAAAAATTCCCTTACTCTAAATGGGTTTTTGCAAGTAATTATTCCTTCCATCACATTTTAAAAATTTAGCTGTTTTTAACCAAAAAGATAATATTTTTATATTACAAAAAAATCAAATAGTATGAAAAGGTATTAAAAATATTAAATCTTCATCATCCCAGATTTCCAATCTTCTATTTCTCTTCCACAGAAGGAGTTCTCATTACTAATATGTTGTGAAACTTTCCAGAAATATTCTATGTACATATAAGCACATGTATTTCCCTTTTAAAAACACATGGAAGTTTACTATACACCATGTGCTTATCTTACTCTTTTTAACCAAGAATATGCCTTGAATACTGGTTTATAGCACAAAGACTGACATCCCCCGCCCCCGCCACAGTTGTGTTGTATTTTATTCTATGAACATAGGTATTTAATCTGTCCTCTTTTTTTCCATCACTTTCTAAGCCATTTCTGTTCCACTGAGAGACTCTGTAGGTAAAAAGCATGAGTCAATAGCCCAAGTTGGATAAATTCCCAACCAGTTCTTATAAAGACTTCATCTTAAGAAGCATTTGGAGGGATAAAGGAGATGCTCAGAAACTGGGGTTAAATGTCAGAAACAATGAAAGAAGACTATGATCCTGATTTTCTTATATAATACCTACATTGACCTTTGGTTCTTTGAGGGGAAAATAAAAGTGACCTCTTCAAGGACATCTCAAGAGTAGATCCTTCAAATCTAAGAAGTCTGGTATTAGAAAACAAAATCTACTTCGTGTTATTTTCTGGAATAAGATTAGTAAGCTATCCGCTAACATTGCCCATGGTAGCAGTATTTTTTGAACTGTAGGTTGCCACTCATTTAGTAGGTCATGATATCAATTTAGTGGCTCATGCCCTACATTTTGTAAAATGAAAGAATAAAAAGGAAAAATCTTGGTGTATCATATGTAACATTTTATGAAACCTGACAATATTTACCTCTACATACATACATACATACATAGTATGTCTAAGTTTGCATATTCTAAGACATGATGTAAAATATTGTTCTGACTCAGTATAGTAAAAAAAAAAAAAAAGATTCGAAAGCCATTGATTTAGAAAGCATTATAAAACATTATTGCTGTTAGTAGTCATTTCATATTTACTTTCCACATTAACTTTCCTCTTTACAAACCTATAAATTTCCCACTTTTGAAGCGGTAGTTTAAAAAAAAAGAAAAAGTAGTGTACTTGTAGAGGAGTGGGAAAAGTGGTGGTGGGGGATGGGTTTCTGCATTTATTTGTGCTACAGTGGAAGAGCCTAGGTAACACTGTCATCTTTTGAACAAGAAGCTGTCATTGTGGTGCTGGTGACTTTGCTGGGGATTCAGATTTCTTTTTGGCTGCATGGGTTACTCCGTATCTGGCTGAAGATGAATGATCTTCAAATGGACTCTCATCAGTTGTATTATCCTTTCCACTTAACCCAGGAATTCCTTCCACACCTGCTCATACCACAAATCAGGAAATGTAGTAAGGGCTTTGTTTGTTTATTTATAAAATATATTTCTTAAAAAAAGGTTATAAAAAGATAACCTTTAGAGAGTCCAACTTAACCATATGAACACATTTTAAATTATTAACTGAAATGGGATTTCCCAGAAGTCAAGATTGCTTTACGGTTTGTAATGGAAGTTTTGAAAAACTTTAGACCAAAATAGCTAGGAACAATTTTCCTTTCCCTAAAAGGAGTAGGAATAGAATAGAATAGTTCAGTCATAGATGAAAATATCATTGTGTTCTCACAGTGGTCCATTCACTGCTGCTAGCAAGCAAATCCTCTAGAGAATGAAGCAAGTCAACAACACAATGTTCCCAACAGGGATCTTGGGTTCATATGGTCAAAAATAAAAGTTAATCCCTACAGGGCTCTCATGTAGCTTAGAAAAATGGTGTAAAGTCTAAAGATCCCCAACATGTTAGACTCTGTGTGTTTTCTATTAGTTTGCACAGTCCCAACTCTGCTGAAACACTGTATTTACAGAGAGCTTTATCAGAAGGTGCTTCTCTTACTCCCAAGTCCATTATTTTGGGCTTTGACACTAGCCAACCTCCTCCCTCCTTTACCCTTTTCTTCTTTTCCTCCCTAGTATTTTTACCTTCAAAGAGATGAAGAAATTGTGGCAAGGCAATGCTTTGTCCTTGGCAGAATTTAATTCCTGGGTGTCTTCCTGTCTGAGGTCCCAGACAAACCACATGGTCAGGACTGCTAGGCTTGAGTTTGTATCACTGGCCCTTTCTCCTGCTCCCAGGTTTCAGTTGCAACTAGCTGGGACCCAACTCCCACTCTTTAGTGTTCTCCTTAGTTGAAACCACTGAATTTTTCCCTGCTATCCCAACTCCATCTCCTTATCCTCAGACCAATCTGAAGAAGGCAGAAGATACTTAGGCTGTAACAGACCAACATTTAGGCTTGGCATATTTACTTCTTGTCTTATCCTAATTCCAGTAAGTAGAACCTTATGCTGTCCCCAAATGACAATCCCCTTTAATCCTTCTAATTGGCTTCTGTATAGCTTTCTCCTCATGATCTCGTATACTGATTAGAACTGTCCCAGCCCAGTCAGCCTAAGATCACCAGCAAACCTGTTGTCTGATACAATTGGGTTTACTGACTCAGTGAAATAGACTGTATGTAAGAGCAGCCTCAGATATCTTGGCAAACAAAGAAAAAGAAAGAATTATTACAGGATTTTGGGAAAGGGTAAAATTTAGGCAATATTTAAATGAAACAGTGTTCAGGAGGCTCAAAGCAAAGCAGTACTGTGGCTAATGGACCCATCATCAGGTTTGGACTGTGAAGTAGACTCGGGTTCCCATGTCCTTGTAAAGTGCAAAGTTAAGATGGGTGTGGACTGTTGTACTCAGAAATCCCTTATATGCATCTCTGCATTGGGGCTATAAATTGAGACTGATTCTCTCTGGCCAAGGACCTAATCTTTCAGCAAGATTAGGGTGTTTTATTACTATTTTTTGATATATTTTTAAACAGCAGAGTCCTGATAATCTATGATTTTAGAGAACAAAGTTTCGCAGTGATTAATAAAGCAGGAGTCATTCAAAGTAGGGGGTTATTATGATACTTTCCCGTGTCCTTGAGAGTGAAGATTATTTTCTATTAGTTTTTCATCTGGCTTTATCTGTGTCTGTTATTCCAGTCTGTTAATTCAGATTTCTACTCTTTCAGTTTAAGCTAATTTTTTTACTTCCCCAGGAGGATTGTTTCTGCTAAAACCAAGACTCTGCTTACCTTGCTAGCCTTTTCCTTCAAATCTGGCAGAGCTCTCAATGGCTGCCTGTTCTTTAAATATTGCCCATTCCACATCACCACCGTTGGACTTTGATGCACTCCCATGATTTCTGTTTCTTTTTTGTTGATTACTCTCTGTCCTCTGGACACACAATGTCATTTCCTCTTAGTCCCAGGATTTTGCACACAAATTTCTCTTTTTAAACCCTGCAGCATGGCACTTCTCCGCTGCCATTTCTCACAGCCTCATGGAGACAGGGAGCTAGGGAGCTCCATGTTCTGTCTCCTTTCTGTCTACTTCATTCAGCTACTAGGAGCCCACAAAAACTGGTCAAGTTCTGGTATTGAACAGTTTCCATCTCTAACTGAATTTGAGGCCTCTTCTGGAAGTCAAGTTGTTGTGCACTAACTTTATGTTTTCTTTCTCAGGAATCTGATTCCCGGTTTCTGAAGTTTGATTCTTAATTTTTATATATTTCTCCTCCTCACCTTTTTTGGTTAGTCTTAAGTATAGTTAAGAGCTTGACATTTATAAGGGTTTCTGGCTTTTATCTTTTGGTAAGCTTAAATTGCCATTTGTTATTATCTGCCAATTGTTAGGATTGAATTTCATTTTCAAGAAAGTAAATAAGGAAATGTAGCCATTTTGTTCAACCAAGGAATCTTATTATAGTCTTCTTTTCCATTCCGACTAGACCGAGGATAAACAAGATAAGACAACCCCTATCAAAACAATGAGAAACAACCAGAAAAGAAAATCCCCAGTATCCTTCATGGCTCTACACTTTAGAAAAAGACTGCCATCTTGAAACAAAATGCTTTTGATAAGTAAATTTACCCTATATTTATCAGATAGGTAAACAACAGCTCAATCATATTAGAGTTGTGAATACATAAATTTATGTCAAATGTTTTCTTCCTTATCTCACTTACCTATCTTCAAATGAGTATTTGATGGAGAAATGTCCCAATCCAAGATGCCTATGGCTAGAGCTTTGGTGACACCATTGTCAATTCTAACTTTTTAGAACTTTGAGATAATCTTATCCACTTATAGGTGTTTACAGTATCCACAGCAATGCTAATCAAAATGTGACCAATGGAGCAGCGACATCCCATAAACTGTTAGAGTTCAGAAGTATAGGAATTGAGAATGAACATTTATAGCTTTTATAGTAACTTGACATTGCCATGAAATCTAAGTGTGATCATTTTTCTGGTAACTTATTTTCATTGTATTTATACAAGCATAAGCATAAATCCAGGAAATATCTGGGAATGGATACTATGGATGTGGGATAACAGTGGAAGGAACATAAAGTTGGATCAGGAGGAAGTTATTGATATGGGTTCACTAAGCAGACATTCTGCATTTAATCTTGTAGTTTAAGGAGTTAGAAAGGGCTCTAAGAGTCCAGCTGGATGACTGACTGAAACATGGACCAAAAGGTGGCTCCCAGTGAGTAAATTGTAAATGTTTGACCTCCTTCAACTTGATGTAGAGGGAGAGATTAAAAAATTTAAGGAGATTGGAATTTTGAAGTGGATTTGTCATTTAAGACTACTCATCTATACTGGGAGGGTCTAGAAGACGTATCTTTCATCAATACTTTAAGAAATAAATTTGTGAGAGGAGCCCTAGCATCACTGAAAAACTCCATGAACATTCTTCTCTGTAGGCCAGACCTTATAGTGGGAATCCCAACCATTCAATTTGAAACCTAATGCAATGAAGACAATTGGATCCCAAAGGTGACAGAGGCTAAGAGGTGGCACTCAACTGCCAAAGGCAAGGTGGGTATGGTTACTGTATTGGATAGCAAAATCAAAATAACAACTGAAATAGTCTGACTTGTGAAGACCTATGGCATTAGTTAACCATGGTACTCGTGGAAGTGAAATTGATGGTGAGCCTAATAAATTCTTTATCTGTATAAGCAGAAAAGTCCTATGTTAAAAGTCTAATTCAAATAATAAAAAAAAAGAGATTTACAGTCCCTAAATCAATTCCCAGACTTGAAATAGTTTATAGACTCAGAACCCCTTGAGGAAGACACTATTGAAAACATATTTTTCCTAGCTTTCCCCAAAGGAACTGATGGCCTTTTACCAGAGTAACTGTACATCATTGTGGAAAATAAAGCAATGAGACATTGTGAGGACCACTGGACACTGATTCTGAACTGACATAAATTCTAGGAGACCCAAAATGTCACTATGGCCCAGCAGTCAGAGCAGGGGCGAGTGGAAGTCAGGTGAACAACTGAGTTTCAGCTCAGATCCATCTCACTAAGAAAGAGGCACAAGGCCTAGTAGGCCTCTTTGGATTTTAGAGACAATATATTTCTCATTTGGGTGTTATTCTAGCCCATATACTGAGTGGACCAAAAAACTGCTAGTTTTGAATGGGGCCCCAAATAAGAGAAGGCTCTGCAACAGGATCAGGCTGCAGTGCAAGATGCTTTGCTACATGGTCCATATGATCCAGCAGATCCAATGGTACTTGAAGTAGCAGTGGCAGACGGGATGATATTTGGAGCTTTTGAGAGGCCCCTATAGGTGAACTGCAGCACAGGCCTTTCGGATTTGGAAGCAAAGCCCTGAAATCACCTACATATAACTACTCCACTGTTGAGAAACAGCTCTTGGCCTGCTTACTGGTCCTTCGTAGAGACTGAACACTTGACTGTGGGTTACCATGTGACATTAGCTTCGTATCATGAACTGGGTGTTATCTGACCCATGAAGCCCTAAAGTTAGGCATGCACAGTCATATTCCATCATTAAATGGAAGTGGTATATATATGATTGCTTGATAGAATGGCGAAATGGCCTTTTGAAGACCCAGTAAAATGCCAGCCAGGTGGCAATACTTTGCCGTAGGGCAAGGTTCCACAGAAAGCTGCATGTGCTCTGAATCAGTGTCCAATATATGGTACTATTTCTACTGTAGGATTCATGAGTCTATGAATCATTCAAGTGGAAATTGGAGCAGCACCATTTGCTATTATTCCTAGTAACCTACTTGCAAAATTTTTGCTTCTTGTTCCTGTGACTTTATGCTTTGCTGGCCTAGAGGTCTTAGTTCCAGAGGGAGGAATGCTATCTTCAAGGAGACATAATTTTTCCATTGATCTAGAAATACTGCTGCCTGGCCACTTGGAGCTTCTCATGCCTCTGAAACAGCAGGTATGGAGAGAGTTATGATGTTGGTTTGGGTGACTGATAATGATCACCAAAGAGAAATTGAATTATTATTCCACAATGGAGGAAGCGAAGACTATGTCTGGAATATAAGATATCTGTTAGGGTGTCTCCTTAGTATCATCAGGCCCTGAGATTAAGGTCAGTGGAAAATTAGAAACACCTAATCAAGACAGGACTACAAAGGACAAGCACCAAATCCTTCTTTCTCTGTTTGATTTATCTTGTTTAGCATAATGTGCTCAAAGTATATCTACGTTGTCACAAATGGGAGGATACCTTCTTTTTTCATGGCTAAATAATATTCCATGTGTATATGGAATCTTTTCCACATTCTTTTTATCCATTCATCCACTGATGGTCATTTGGGTTGTTTCCATATCTTAGCTATTATGAATAATGCTGTGATAAACATGGAAATGCATATATATTTTCAAAATCCTGTTTTGATTCCTCTGGATATATGCCCCAAAGTAGAACTGCTGGATAGTACAGTAGGTCTATTCTTAATTATTTGAGGAACTTCCATATTGTTTTTCATAGTGATTGGACCAATTCACATTCCCACCAACAATGTTTAAGAGTTCTCTTCACCACATTCTTGCCAGCACCTGTTGTCTCTTGTCTTATGAGTTGGTGTCAATGAAGGTTTTCATAGATTTCTGTCATGATTGCCACTAGCCTGTCACTGACAATAGATGTATTTTAAAAGACTTTCAGATTCAGCCACTCTTTTCCAGGCCAACCTTTTTTCTTTTGCAATTAAGAGTTAACTCTTTTGGAATTCTTTCCTTGGTTCATGGAGAGTTGTAAAAAGAAAGTCCCAAGTAAGACAACTTGGAGAACTGATGCTGTGGTCTACTCTAAGCATTATTTAAGATTGGCAAAGAAAAAGGAAGGACATGATGTACTCAGTGCTAACCATTTTTATTCTACTAGCAATTTTCTCCAAGATCAGAACATCCTGAGGTTTCCAGATTGGAAAAGAATCAATTTCTGTGACAGACTAAAATCAACCTTTTTCAGATAACTCAGCTGTGGTATTGTAAATTTCCAAACAGTCTCCAAATAGCAAGATGCAATTTTCAAACGTTCTCACAAATAGGAAAATTAAAAAAAAAAAAACTTTATCCATTCTCAAACCTCAAAACAAAGAATTTAACTACCATTACAGAGAAGAGATAGAAATACTTTTAAGAACTCAAAAAATCCTGGTGTAAAAAAAAATTATAAGCACTTGTTTACTTAAGATTAGAATGGTGAAATTACATTGTGAGCACACAGAGGTGCTCATCGTAATGATCACATTCAATATTAATTTTCTAAAAACAATATTTATATAAAGACCTTTATTATATATATACTTACTATACTATTTACTATTACATTATTGTTTATATATATAAATATAAAATATATTTGCTTAAAACAAATATACAATATATATAAATATAAAATATATTTACTATAAAACAAATGTACAATTTTAACAAAATTTATGAAGCAAATGTGAATGTAGCTACCAACTTACAAAACAATACAGCTTAGCTTCCCAGGAGCCACATCCACACCTCTTCTCTGCCTCTATCCCCTCCCTGCTTCCAAAGGCAACTCTTAGCCTAACTATGTAATTGCTTTCTTGTTTTTCTTTTTGCTTCTACCACTTAAATATGCATTCTAAAATACTACTGTTTTAGTTTTACCTACTTGTGAGCTTCTGTATGATAAATGATATCATACAATTTCGTTTCTTCTGTTTTTGTACTGCTTAATTCAACATTATATTTTTCATTATACATATTGCTATATATATTGTTTTTATTTTTTTCACTTTCACTGATGTACACTTTTTATTATATAAATATATGACAATTTGTTTATCCATTCTACTGTTGATGGGCATTATGTTTTTTTCCATTTTTGGCTATTATGAAAAATGCTGCTAGGAATATTTATGTATATGTCTTTGAGTGCATAGAAGCATACATTTCTCAAGGGTGTATGACTAGAAATGAAATTGCTGAGTTACACATTTGCAGACATTTAACATTCTGACTATCACTTCTTTTTGGAAGGCTTCTGCTTTTCTCTACTAAGGCTGAGGTAAATGCTTCTCCTCTATGCTCTTGAAGCATCTGTGCATACCTGTATCACTGCTCTTATCAGAGAATCAAAGAATTGCTAACTCTTGCTCTAAATCTGTGCTACCCCATATGGCAGCCACTAGCCATGTGTTACCATGTAAAGTTTAATTAATTAAAATTAAATAAGATTAAACATTCAGTTCCACAGATCCCCTGCCCATATTTTAAGCTCAATAGCCCATGTATGGCTTCTGGCTACCACACTGAATCATCCAAATATAAAACATTTACATGTTCTATTATTAAATATTCTGCTCTAGAATGCTAGTTCCTCCAGAGCCCAGGCTATAACTTATTCATCTCATATCTTATGCCCACCATAGTGCCTGACACACCAGGCTCTTGACAAATGTTTGTTGAACTAGACTGCTCCCAAGGAGGTTTACGGTCCCGTAGTGAAAGCAGAAAACAGAAGAGGATGTTAAATGAGGTTCCAAAGGCTGAGAATACTACCATAGGGGCGGATACAATAGTTCCCTAATAGCCTAAAGATGGAAGGGGCAGCTCATCTATGCAAGGCAGGCCTAGAAACTGTGAAACAAGATGACCCACTTCCAGCTTATAAAGGAGGGAGAATGGGAGAGAGAGAGGAGAGGGGAGGAAAGATTTTTTTCTGGAGAGAGTTGCAACATGCTTGCATTACTCCCCCTTCCCTATTCACAATGTAAAGGGGGGATAAGGAGACAGTTGCTTTCTCCTCAACATAGCCAAGTGAGAAAGATATTAAGATGATTCTAACAGCTTGCTGGGGGAACCTAAAGACTTCAAAGTACATAAAATTCCTCCTCTGCCGTTTGCTGGCTGCGGGACAATTAGCAAGCTACATAACTTCTTGAAATTTGTTTCTTCGTTTTTTTTTTTTTTTGAATAATGAGAGTACTTATTTCATAGGATTAATGTAAGAATTAAATGAGTAATACAAGGTACCCATAATAGCAACTTACTTAAGTAAGTGCTTACTTAAGTGGATGTGCTGGTTGGCAAATTCCTATTTACTATATACCTTTGAACATGTTCTTAGGCTCAGCAGATTTTTAGCAGGCAAGCAGAAAATCTAGCCATCCAGTAAACACGTGTGCTTCTTCTTCCCCAGTGTGGATAATTGTCTCTTGGAGGCACTTGCCTAGCTCAAAGCCACGTCTTCTTCCTCTTTGCATTCAGATATGGCCATATCACAAATCATCACGAATGGAATATTAGTAGAAATGATATGTAATAATTCTAGGCAAAATTTTCCTTTTTTCTTTCTTTGCATATTCCAGCTTATCCACTGATGTTTGGCCTTAGGTAGCAGATAATTGAGTTATTAACTATTTTCAGTTCATGACATGCTATTATTTTATTTTTTCTCTTTATTATTTTTTTATTTTTTAAATTTTTATTTATTTATGATAGTCACGGAGAGAGAGAGAGAGGCAGAGACACAGGCAGAGGGAGAAGCAGGCTCCATGCACCGGGAGCCCGACGTGGGATTCGATCCCAGGTCTCCAGGATCGCGCCCTGGGCCAAAGGCAGGCGCCAAACCGCTGTGCCACCCAGGGATCCCTATTTTTTCTCTTTAGCTTCAATTCCCACTGTCTTTCTCTTCTTCTCCATTTCCCATATTCTGAAGGCAGCTGAAATCTCATATTTTAGTGTATATCTTTACATATAACTTAGAAAACTCTATTGTGTTGTTTTGGGTATGTGTCATAGGCAGGGATTAGGGAACTATTATCTACCACAGACTATTAATTTTTTTAAGATGTGATGTTATACTGTACTAATACTTTGTATTTTTCTATTGGTAGAATCTAAATTAGAGAGGCTGTGTCTGTCACCAGTGCCTATAACAATTTCTAACACAAAGAAGATTCAAAAATCAATAGCTGAGTAAATGACAAATATGTAAACACAAACTTAAAAAAGCTTAATTGTTTCAAAGAATACAAAAACATTAATTTGAAAAGATATATGCACTCCTATGTTTATGCATTATTATTTACAATAGCCAAATTATGGAAGCAGCCCAAGTGTCCATTGATAGATGAATGGATGAAGCAGCTGTGGTATATATATACATACACACACATGCACACACACACACACGCACATATACACACAATGAAATATTATTCAACCATAAAAAAGAATGAAATCTTGTCATTTGCAACATGGATAGATCTAGAGAAGTAATGCTAAGTGAAATAAGTCAGAGAAGGACAAATACCATATGATTTCACTCACTCGTGGAATTTAAGAAACAAAAGAAATGAACAAAGAGAAACAAGAGGCAAACCAAAAAACAGACTCTTAACTATAGAGAACAAACTGATGGTTACCACGGGGGGGAGGAGCGTCCGAGGGGGGTGGGGAATGAATAAAATAGGTAAAGGGGATTTTTTTTTAATGTTTTTTTCTTTTTAAATTTATTTATGGTAGTCACACACACACACACACAGAGAGAGAGAGAGAGAGAGAGGCAGAGACATAGGCAGAGGGAGAAGCAGGCTCCATGCACCGGGCGCCCGACGTGGGATTCGATCCCGGGTTTCCAGGATCGCGCCCTGGGCCAAAAGCAGGTGCTAAACCACTGCACCACCCAGGGATCCCTAGGTAAAGGGGATTAAGAGTACTCTTATCATGATGAGCACTGAGTAATGTATAAAATTGTCAAATCACTATATTGTACACCTAAAACTAATGTAACACTAAATGTTAACTATATTGGAATTAAAAAAAAACTGGTTTCATTTTTCTCTAGAAACTAACCTTACTTTATCTAAATTACATGTTTTAAAATGAAAATAAGACACTAATTCATAAGAATATTGCCTAGAGAAAGATCCCACACTATTTGATGTCTTATTTCACCCACTTAAATTGAAAACTATAATATCACATGAATAAGGAAGAAATTAAAACTGCAATTAATCTTTAATATATGTATTTTCTTATCAGTTCATCTTATTGAATGTTTATTGTTTGCATTTTAATAAATATAATACATATACAATAAAATGAATTATTTCATATGCATTTCATATACTTAAGTTGTATAGATTCTACTTTAAAAGCTTAAGTAGTGGGATCCCTGGGTGGCGCAGCGGTTTAGTGTTTGCCTTTGGCCCAGGGCGCGATCATGGAGACCTGGGATCGAATCCCACATCGGGCTCCCGGTGCATGGAGCCTGCTTCTCCCTCTGCCTATGTCTCTGCCCCTCTCTCTCTCTGTGTGACCATCATAAATAATAAATAAAAAGTAAAAAAAAATCTTAAGTAATGCTTCTAATGATCACAATTTTATAATTTTTATAAAGTTACCCTTTATTTTTTTTTATAAAGTTACCCTTTAAAGATTCTGAACTTCATATTAATTTTATGAAATAAAAAAGTAGTTTCTCTAGACAGTGTAACACTTGATAACCCTATCCATACTGAAGGCCTGGTTAAATATCAGACAGAATTTTTGTGCATAATTTTTTATAGTGGAAAATTTCAAAATATATAAAATTAGAGAAAATAGTATAATACAATTATTATCCATAGCTTCAGCAGTGATTAACTCATCACAGAATTGGTTTCTTCTATTTCCCTATCCACTTAGCTTCTCTCATTTACTTTGAAGCAGATTCTAGACATCATAGCATTTTGGCCTCTTTAAGTGAAGAACACTCAAATACTAAAATCCCATTATCATACTGCTAATAATAATTATTAAAATAATAAAATAATAAGATTTCAAGTAGTGTTCACATCTCTAATTATTTAATAAATTGTTTTCTTTTCAGCATGTTTTTTGGAATTAGGATACAAATAAAATTCACATAATACTACACATAGTGGTTGCTATGTCTCTTGGAAGTCTATTTGAATCTACAGATTTCTCTTTCTCACTCTCTTATTTACAATTAATTTCTTGATGAAACCAGGTTGTCTGTTCTATACATTTTCCCAGTCTGGGCTCTGCTGACAGAGTTTGTGGTTTGATTTGGTTTTTGCAAAATGACGGTATTGTAATTATATTATTTCTCTTCATTCATGTCTATAAAGAGAAACCTCCTTATCTATTACTCAGTGGTATAGTTCCTAAGGAAACACATAATAAGTGCTTAATTATTTTTTTTATATAGTTTCAAAATAATGAGTTTATAGTAAACTATTGGGAAGAGAAATTAAGAAAATAATGCCACTCACAATGCATCAAAAAGAATAAAATACCTAAGAGTAAGTTTAAGCATAAAGGCAAAAGTCCTGTGCTCTGAAAACTACAGAACACTGATGAAAGAAATTGAGGACAACACAAATAAATGGTAAAATATACTATGCTCATGAAATGGAATAATTAATATTGCTAAAATGTCCATGGTGCTCAAAGCAACTTAGAGTCAATGCAAGCCCTAGCAAAATACCAATGGCATTTTTCACAGAACTAGCACAAATAATCCTAAAATTTGTGTGTAATCAAAAAATACCCTAAATAGCTAAAGCAATCTTGAGAAAGAAGAACAATGCTGGAGTTATCATGTTCTCTGATTTCAAACAATATTACACAGCTATAGTAATCAAAACAGTATGGTATTTGTGTGAAATCAGACACATAGTTCAATGGAATAGAATAGAGTCTAGAAATAAACCCCATGCTTATACACTCAATTAGGCAGCTGCAATACAAAAGAATGACTTTCTTACCATATAAAAAAATACACTCAAAGTGGATTACTTATACACAGAACTAGAAATCATAAAAATCGTAGAAAACATAGGTAGTAGGCTCTTAGACATGAGTCTTAGCAATATTTTTTGGACCCGTCTCCTTAGGCAAAGGCAACAAAAGCAAAAATAAACAAGTAGGACTACATCAAACTAAAAAAGCTTTTGCACAGAGAAGGAAACCAGTAAAACAAAAGGTACCTGCTGAATGGGAGAAGATATGGGCAAATAATACATCTATTAAGGGGTTAATATCCAAAATTATAAAGAACTCACATAGCTCAATATAAAAAATTCAATTAAAAAGTGGGCAGATATCCTAAATAGACATTTCTCCAAGGAAGAAATACAAATGGCCAACAGACACATGCAAAGATGCTCAATATCACTCATCATTGGGGAAATGCAAATCACAATCACAGTGAGATATCATCTCATACCTGTTGGAATGGCTAGTACCAAAAAAAAAAAAAAATCAAACAAACCAAACACAAAGAACCCCAAACAACTCCCAAAACAAAAACCCAAGAAACAGCAATTGTTGGCAAGGATATGGAGAAGAGAGAGCACTGACACAATGTTGGTGGGAACAAAATGATAAAGCCACAATGGAATGGAGTATGGAGGTTCCTCAAAAAATTAAAAATAGAAATACATGATCCAGCAACTCCACTTCTGGGTATTTACTTGAAAGAAAATGAAAACACCGATTTGAAAATATATATCCATCATTATATTCACTGCAGCATTATTTATAATAGCAAAGTATGGAAGCAACCTTAGTGTCCATCAATAGATGAATGGATAAAGATGTGGTGTATATACACAATGGAATATTACTCAGCCATGAAATCTTGCCATTTCCAGTAACATGGATGCACCTAGAAGGTATTATGCTAAGTGAAATAAATCATACAAAAAAAACAAATATCATATGATTTCACTTATATGTGAAATCTAAAAGAAGCATAGCAAATAAAATAAAAAAGAAATAGACTCATAAATAGAACAATCTGGAGATTGCCAGGGTAGGAAGATGAATAAAAAGAACACACTTCCAGTTATAAAATAAGTAAGACATGGAGATACAATGTACAGCATAGGGAATATAGTTAATAATATGTAGCAACTTTGTATGGGGACCGGTGGTAGCTAGATTATGGTGATGACTTCATAATGTATATAAAATGTTGAATCACTATGTTGTACACCTGAAACTAATATAATATTGTATGTCAAGTACACTTTAATTAAAAAAATAATGAATTGTTAGCATCTTCCAATGTTGGGCAATTAGGGTTTTTTTTTTTTTTTGTATTGTTTGGTTTTGGTATCCTTATGAATGCTTCCCTCTGCTTACTCCTACATAGATGATGTAGGTCTTGTGGCAGTTGGCAGTTTGTCCTCAGCCACTTTGTTTGAAGTTTGTGGGTATAACCTGTCATGTAGTGTTGTAACCCATCTCCAAAATGGCCTCATCATTTCCTCTGTTCCCTGTACATTCATTCTGATCCTCACATCAAAATGCAGAGATTTTTTTCTCCTTCTGAGTCTGAGATGGCCCTGTGACTGTGACCATAGAATGTAGACAGTGACATTTGGGGCAGCTCTTGGCTGCAGCCACCATATAAAAAGGCCAAGCCACAAAAAGAGGCCATATAAAGAACTGAAGTGTTCAGAATAACCGTATCAGCTGAACTCCCAGACAGCAACCATATAAGAGAGCTATCTTGACTATTCTATTCCAATGGAGTCCCCAGATTACTGCAGCCTTGGCTATAATAAAATTATTGTTTTAAGACATAAAGTATTGGAATGTTCTTTAATGTAACAATGGGTAACTACAACATTTACATTTGCTATAAATGTTGTCCATCGTTTTTAGCTGTATTACCTAGTTGCACTCTTTTTAAAGATTTATTTATTTGTGGGAGAGAGCGAGAGAGCAGCATGTGCATGTGAGTGGGGGGAGATGCAAAAGGGGATGGAGAGGGTATCTCAACTAAACTTCCTGCTGAGCACGGAGCCCACATGTGGCTCCATCTCAAGACCCTGAGATCATGACCTGAGCTGAAATCAAGAGGTGGATGCTTGAATGACTGAGCCACTTAGGTGCCCCTAGTTGCGCTATTTTTATGTAAGGATTTAGAGAAAGATTCTAAAATGATGTCCTGTGACATCTTCCACCAAAACTTTCCCAGAATCCACTCTGCATAAGATTAAAAGATTCCTCTATGAGAGACCTCAGTCAAAAACCTATAAAACCACCTGGCAGTGTAATTGAGAACCAGAACAGAACATCAGGAATGTGTAGCTCCTCATATGAACCCCGGTTTTCTGATAAACCTTATACAGAAGTAGACTCCTTTCTCTTCATTTTTGCCCCCTCCCCCTCACTGCAGTTCACACTGAATAAGTTAAAAATCCATATAGTTTATATTTGTTTTCTGAATAAAGCTGGATACCCCAGTTCTCTAAAACCAGGTGAATAGGAGTATCTATTAAAAATTTCAACAATAATTAATGCATTCAAAATAGAGTGAGTCATATAGGTATTGCACAAACTAATAAATTGGCCCATTTTAAAGTCAATCTTTTCAGATATTCATAAAAGTATTTGTTGAATGCTTATTATGATTCAGGAACCTGGGTATTACAGTCCTGGGTATATACCAGTAAACAAAGCAAACATCCCCACTCTCCAGGAAGTTAAATTCTGGTAATATAGTCTTTATTTTTTAACGGAGGGGGAGGGGCAGAGGGAGAGGTAGAAGGTCTTCAGCATGGTTCCATCCACAGCATGGAGCCCAAGGTGGGGCTCAATTCCACAACCCTGAGATCATGACCTGACCCAAAATCAGAAGTCAGATGCTTAAACAACTGAGGTACCTAGGCACCCCTGATGTTCTTCAACCAGTTACTCAGTGGTCATTCTTTTGTTACTTGATCATGCTCCTTGGGAGATGCCACCTCACTTCTGACTCCCTACAATCTTCAGTACACTCCCTTAAGAACCCTGGCAAAGACTATGTTATCTGTTTCATTACATTTTCAGGGATGGCAGAGAGTCTTTTGGAAATTGGTTTCTCTGTGTGCCACCCAACTAAGCTTCCCCTTAATCCAGTTCTGATTTCAAAGAGTCACCAGAGTTAAATCCAAAATATGGCAAGCAGTTGGAAGCAATAATGGAGTGTTAGATTTAAATTATTTTTTGGTTAAAAACAAAAGTTATTTAGGGTGGTGCTTTAATATTTCCAATCACCACAGAATTCTGTAAGTAATACTTCATTAGATTACTAAGAATTTTAGAACTTTGTGTGTATATGGGGGTAGGGAGATGAGAGGAAAATGAGATAAATAGTAGAGGTTGTTAAAGGATGAGAAGGGAAAGGATAAAAGCTCATATTCTCAACACTAACAATTTAGGCAAATCTAGTATTTTAGGAGGTTCTTCATGTACAACCCGGAAATGTACATTAACAGGAAACTTGCTACCCACTCCTTGACTCTCCTTTTCCCATCCATGTGTCTGCTGGGATCTATCAGTGGGTGGAAGACAGTGTCATTGTTTATAATGCTCATAAGCCTGCATGGATGTGAATGACATATATTTAGAAATCAAAATAAAGCTTTAGGAAGATCTTCAATTTAATGGAAACTAGTCTAGTCATTTGAGAACCACAAGAGCTTTTTAGGGAAAATCTGCCTCTGCAAGTTGGAGGAAGTGTGGGTGTACTGGAGTCCCGGTGACACCTTGTGATGTCAGTCACCCCCAGCCTGAGGTTGATTGGCTATGAAGAGCTGAAGTAGAGTTTAAATTCCTGCACCATCAGAGGAGTGAACATCAGAACATCAACACAAGAGTGGCTTCACTGGGCATAAATTTCCTCTCTGAGAACTTCCGCCTCATTGTTGAGACTTCTGAGGAAAAGTCTTTGTGAACTGAAGAGGGTAAGAAATTTTCATTAAAAAAAATTTTTTTAAATGACTTCTGCTACGCTTGGAGAAAATTAAACATGTACACATGTTGAGAGGTTTTATGCCATGCAGAAAAAGATGGAGAGAGCTAAACCTTGGGTTAAAATGATTCCCATTTTTGTGCCTGTTGTTTATGCTACAGCAAATAATGATATAGAGATGACAGGTTAAGTCAATAGAGCCAGATGTTTTTCTCAGCACTACTTTAATTAGATCTCTGCATAGTACTCCTGAAAGGGAAAGTTTACTGAACAGGAGGCAGATGGAAAGTCATTTTGAAGGTTAGCTTTAATTAGCAAAACAAATAAAACTTTTACATTTAGATTTCACAGATATGGTGATGTTCATAGCCTACAAAACATTATGAAAGAATCTAAACTAGACTGGCAGGACTTCCAAAATACGGTCTTTTAAATTAAAAACCATTTAATGCTATTCATCTAGATAGTATCCTAATATTCATTATGAACTGAATAACTGAAAGAAGATGCTAAGACCATTGAAAGAAACCAAAGATGTGATAATTACAGTGCTTTTCTATCATTTATTCATGCTAGCATGATGCCTCACAAACAGAATTCAATAAAATGTTGAACATAACTGTCTTTTCAGTATCGAAGACTAAAAAATATATATACTCCAATCTGTATGTATTTCTATTTGATGCATTAATTCCACTTCATCTGTATCAGAAGTGTCTGTCTTCCATAACAGAAAATGGGAATTGTGGTCAGGTAATGCATTTTCTATGACATCTAGAAAATCCCATGTGTAATAGTAATACTTCAATCTGTCTTCTTTAGGAGTACTAACTTCTAGTGAACTATAACTTTCTGTGTATCTGGGGGTCAAACAGACTATCCTACTTTGATGTGGTTGGTTAAAATGTATGAACAATTTTCTGAAGGCATTAGTCACTTACCTACCCCAAAATGGTAATGTAGATCAATGTGCCTCAGATGCTTAGAGACCTTCCAAATCTATGTTGAATTTTAGGGCACCTTGGAGTTATTTTACTGTGGTTGAAGGCATAAGATGTGGGATTGATTATAACTGACGTAAGACAAATATAATAGGAATGATTGGATACTTCTATTGCCTTATTTGTTTGGTGTTCTGAATTCCTCATAGAATTCATATCCTGGCCAAATTCCATTTTATTTTCAAAGACTAATAATGAAATAAGTCCTAGCTAATGGAAGTTCTCGTTGGTTGGGTTTGGATAATTTTACTTTTGTAAGACTAGCTAATTATCATTATTACACACTATTGTATACTCAGCACCTAGAGCAGTGCCTGGCTCACAGGATATTATCAATAGTATTTCTTGATTGCTAATGGATGGATGTATTGTTTATTGTATTATTGAAGCTAACAACACTAAGTCAAAAATAAGCAAATTCAACATAATAAATTGAGCCTATGATTTTCAATTTTTTATTTCCTTCATTTGATGTGCCTTTTTTATCTCGGTTTACATAAAAGAAACTATATACTTTATAAGTGAATCTTAACTTGGAGGAAATTTCAGAACAAGTTTCCTTTCTTGAAAGCACAAAGAATTTCTGGCTATACTTGAGAGTAGCCAGAGAGGGACTGTAGTTCCCTACTCCAGATCTCAAACATTATGAGTCTTTTCAACTCTGGGGAAAAAAATGAAAAAGGTTGAAAATCTCTTAGATACATTGCCCTTCAAGCAGATGGAACACAAGTAGAGGTTATTGATTTCCTTTTGTCACATGCTTTCATTGTAGGATGACAGCATGTACAATGTAGAAATGACATTTTACTAAGCACCAAAAAAGAACCTGAGGTTCTGGACTTGTCTCTTTCAGGCTTGTAGCTATTTTGCTAATTAATTACTCAGAATAGAGTTACTGCATAACTGCTTCTACCCTTTTCAGGATGGTAGCTAAAAAGTTTATGAAAGTTTGCAGCTCTCATTTGGAATACACTTCACAAAAGCTTTCTGCTCTGGTCACTCCTTCAGGTCTTCATTCTCTTATGAAGGCTAACATGTACATGTAAAAATTTTAATAAAACTTTCATGCTCTTCTCCTGTTAACATGACTATGTCAGTTTAATTCTAATACATGTATACATATTTTGTATTCTATAAAAATACTAATTGAGAGCCTAATATAGGGTTTAAGATCTGACTTCCTTTAATGCTTGATGGCAGACTATATTCTATGAGAGGCAACTTTAGCTCTTTCAGGACCCCAAGGTGTCTTTTATTTTTGTTTGGGAAATTACTGCTGTAGGTTAGGGTGCTAAATGGTATTTCTAGAAGCACAAGTAAGTTACTGCATCTCTCTTATGTTTCATAATATTTCATTCACATCCCTAAGAAACTTGGAAGCACACATTTCCTTTGTAAAAAGTCCAACATTCATTAGTGTAGTGCATCATTTAATTTTTTTTTGTTATTTAGATAAAAGAGAAGCAAAAAACTAAAACAAGACAAAAAAACAAGAGGAGAACTCAGTATTTACTGGCCTTGTATTGATTCCGGGATACTGCTAGCTTTCAGAACATCATGAGATTATCACCCTATTCAAATTTCACTTTGAAAATTAAAAACAGCCTAATTTTCCTTTGACCCATGACACCAAAACCATAGACATGTAATTATTTTGAGAGTATCATATTTAGGGGAAACTTTCCTTTCCTTAAGAAATAAACTTAAGAACTTAAAGCAAAAAGTTTTGATTATGGGAACTAAGGGAAATAGAGGGGAGGAAAATTTTTCTTCTGCTCTTGTAGCATCTCCATTTGGCCTAAGAATTAAACTGACATAGTCATGTTAACAGGAGAAGAGCATGAAAGTTTTATTAAAATTTTTACATGTACATGTTAGCCTTCATAAGAGAATGAAGACCTGAAGGAGTGACCAGAGCAGAAAGCTTTTCTACCTTTTAGATAAAGAAACAATACTTCTGTGAAGAACTGACAAAACAAAGGGGCTTAGGTTGGGGCAGTAAATTGTAGGGAAGTGATTGGGAAGATAGAATTAGTTTAACAAGGTTTGTTTGTACAGATTTCTCTCAGCCTTGACCCTTCATCTTTGAGGATGAGATGTCTTCCCTCCTCTGAGTACACCTTTCACATGAGAGTTTCCTGTTTTTAGAAAGAAAAAGGAGGATCATAGATCTTTCTTGCATCTGCTGTTTCTCAAGGGCCTTTAGCTCAAAATAATTTTATTTGAAAGAGGCATATTTTGGGATGTAAGATATTCTGGTTTCTTTCAGAAGTAATATCTTTTTGAATTAGGCTTGTTTTAGATGTAGTTGAGAATTTTTATGTTTTCTTTGTTAATATAGGCAGATTTGAAAAAGAAAATATCAAAATATAAGGACTAATATGAACTATGCTGAATTAGAATAAAGAAAATACAAATGAAGAATAAACTGTTGAAGTGGGATAATGTCGATGATATAAAATGAGAAGATCTATGGACTATTTGAGCTGTATCAACATAGAAATGAGGAACATTCTTAGTCTTATTAGGAATTCTACTGTTTTCTTGAATAAATTAAAAAAAATATTAAATGACTTTTGATGCCATGTTGCAGGCACTATTCAGCATATTCAGACATTAGTGAGCTATGTATTCTTATTTTCTAGATCAGCGGTTAAAATCATTTGGAGCACCTTAAAAACCAAAGTGAAGTCTGAAATAAACTTGCAGGATTTTCCACAAAGTGTATGGAAGTCCATCTGACAAATTGTTAGGGCAGCCACAGGGCTTACAAGTGCAGGGCAAATAATTTTCCGTTTAAATCATTTCAACTTTTTATATTAGCATGTAGTACATCTATTTTTAGATATAGAACAAGTTGTTTTTCAAATCACCAGTTCTTGAAGTGTGAAATGAAACCACCATCCAGGAAAATACAGTTTGATTTGGCATGTTTCACTCAGTGTGATTCACAAGTATATCCCAAACCTCTAATCTTCCTGAGATCCTTCAGTAACACAAATGACATTTAAAAGGATTTAGCATAATCTATCTATAATGCATGACCAATTGTAGCACAGTAGACATTAAGAGTTTTCTGGAATTGTAATATGAAGCCTGCCGTAGTATACTTCTTCAGATTAAGAAAAAAACTTTAAAATCAGTCTATTTTATCTAAATGTTATTATGAAGTTATAAATGTGACTGAGAAGCAATTTGTGTGCGTGTGTGTGTGTGTGTAGACAAATGTTGATGACCATCAATGGTATCATTAAATTTTGTTTTATGTGTATATTTGCCAGGTTGCTATGCCATACTAAGGTGCATAATTATCATAAAAGTGAAAGGTCAGAAATTTCTCTATTCTTCTTTCTTTAGGTTTTCCTCTATTTAACATATTTTATGTATTAGGGAAGAAGTGTTTATAGGCATCCTCATTGACATGTTTCCAATTTATCTCTTAATCTCTTAGAAGTAAGATTTCTTTTTAACTTGTTTATTGAGATATAATTCAATACATACTTTACACACTTGAAGTGTACAGTTAAATAATTTTTAGCCACTGCACAAAGTTGTGCAATCTTCACCTAAATCAATTTTAGAACATTTTCATGACCTCCAAAATTCACCCCTTAACTGGCACTCCCAAACTCCCATCTCTTCCAGCCCTGGGCACTTACCTACTTTCCCTCTAGATTTGCCTGTTTTGGACAATTCATATAAGTGGAATCATACAATATGTGGTCTTTGTGTCTGGCTTCTTTCCCTCAGTATAATGTCTTCAGGGTTTCTCTACTTTGTAGCCATGTATCAGTATTTCATGCCTTTTTATGACTGAATGATATTCCATTGTATGGATACAGTATCTTTTATTTATTCACTAGTTGATGGACATTTGGATGAGTTGTGCTTTTTAATAGAAGAAACTGTTAAAAAGTTAAAGCTCCTATATTTCTTTAGCACAGAGGAAAACATCTTCTGTTCTTCATCACAGGTAAAGGGGTCAGACCCGGCTATGAAGACCAGCATCCTGCTTATGTTCCTTTGGGGGTTGTCCTGTGCACTCCCAGTAAGTATCAGAATAAGGATATATGAAATAAACCTTTTATATCCCAAATTCCACAATTTTCACTGACTATAAGCCAAGTTGGCTGTATACGTTCTGGTCAGATGAAAATAGTAGTTTCTTAGGAAGCTGTTTTCTTTACAACATCATCCGAGTTATTCCTTACTCTCTTTATTCATATAGCTATGATTCTCATTTTTCTTCATCACCAGTGGTTCTGAAAGTGCCATCCCCCAACTTGCAGCATCAGCATCAGCTAGGATTTTGTTAGAAATGTAAATTCTTGGGTCCTACCTCAGACCTACTGAGCAGGACTTTCTAGGGATGGGGCAATCTGTGGTTTAAAAGGCTTCCAGCTGGGCAGCCTGGGTGGCTCAGTGGTTTAGCGCCTGCCTTCAGCCCAGGGTGTGATCCTGGAGACCTGGGATGGAGTCCCACATCGGGCTTTCTGCATGGAGCCTGCTTCTCCCTCTGCCTGTGTCTCTGCCACTCCTTATCTCTGCGTCTCTTATGAATAAATAAATAAAATCTTTTAAAAAATAAAATAAAAGGCTTCCAGCTGATTCTGATTCATGCTAAAATTTGACTACCACTGCTCCTAAGTATGTATAGTGCTAATAGCTATTGCCTTGGAATTTTCTCTGTGGGCTAATCATGTGTACTAAATTTTCTAGGTAGCCAGGTATCAAAATACTGAATCTGAGAGCTCTGAAGAATGGAAGGTGAGTAGAAATAAAGTTTTAAAAAATATTTTTAATTTAATATATTATTAGTATAACCAATTTG
This sequence comes from Vulpes vulpes, assembly GCF_048418805.1. NCBI lineage: Eukaryota > Metazoa > Chordata > Mammalia > Carnivora > Canidae > Vulpes > Vulpes vulpes. The sequence continues at coordinate 54,649,300 of NC_132783.1, read as the reverse complement.
GCTCTGCTGCAAATGTTTAAACTGTTAATGATTTAATGAACACATTAATAACCTAAGATATAGGTAGTAAGGGCTATAATTTCTAGTTCATGTGAAAAAATTTAGTTCATATAATGCTTCAACTTCAACTTAATAGTATAATTTGGTGAGGAGGCATTTTTTCCCTTTAAGTTTACTTTTATAATGGATGTGCACAGTAGAAGGGGATGAATGACAGTGAACCAAGAATGTTATTAAAGGATTAGGACTACAAATCTGTTTTACCAGGAGATGTCTGGTAGGCAGGAGGTCAAGTCCTGGAAAGTGAAAAAAGACAGAAGGAGAGAATATTAGAGTCTGTGGAATAATTGTTAGTGTTGACTCTGAATAACTCAATAGTGATTAATTCTCAAGAACTCAAGAATCATTGCCAGGCTGTTCTATGTGCTTTACATGAGAACACTGAGACACAGAGAATAACCTAGTCTGTCTCGGTTACATAATAAATAAGTGTTAAAGCCAGACTTTAAACCCAGGTCACTCTGGCTCCAGAATCCACATTCTCTATCAGGGTATTATAACTTTTTTAGGAAGCGGCTAAGTCTAAGAGGGCAACAGGTTCTCAAGACTGAAACTACAAGTAAGGCTTAAAATTTTATGCTAAGTCAGAGTGTTTTGGTAATGACATTGTTACCTGCTGGCTTTTGCATATGATACAGCTTGGGAACAACATTATTAGTGGTTGCCAGATAATGTCAAGGCTTGAGATGAGGTTCTGCTCCTGCCTGCGGATGGAATTGGCACTGCAGGATTTCTTATATGAACTTGCATCAGAGATGTCCTTAGGCTGATTAATTGTAAAGCAGCCACTATAGATCCTGTCTTTCATTCAACCATAGACTCTAAGAGTACCACAAATATGTTAGGTTCTCAAGTTTAGCTTTGGCATGAGAAAAATACCAATGTCTTGTTCCCTTCCATCCCTTAATTCCAAATGATAACTGACAGAGTTATTTCTGAAGGTCTGCCATTGTGCCTGCCTGTAGTGTCACAGGGCAAAGACTTAAAGTGATTATAGCTTTTTCCTCTGGGGACATAGCGCTGCCTAGCATTGCTGAGAGGCTTGTTGAAGACATGTTGATAGCAGCTCCTTCCTGCTTTACTCTATGCATCTTCACACCCATGGCTTAGCAGGGATTTTGGGATTTTGCTGTGCTCAAGAGGAAGAGGCATTGTAGATGAAGAGAAGTCACCAGAGGTGGCTCAGGCAATCTTAGAGTTATTAGATAAAAAAAGTGAAATAAATCAGAACTATGCCTAATTAGTTTCGGGTTTATTTTGTGTGTGTGTGTGTGTGTGTGTGTGTGTGTGTGTGATCTTATGTGATTCAAGAAAGGTATAATGGCCTTCTCAATTCAGTTTTATCTACCACTGAATTTTATAAAGTGGTATTTTCAAAATGGATTCTTTTCTTTTTTTTAAAGATTTTATTTATTTATTCATGAGAGACAGAGAGAGAGAGAGAGAGAGAGAGAGAGAGGCAGAGACACAGGCAGAGGGAGAAGCAGGCTCCACGCAGGGAGCCCAAAGTGGGACTTGATCCCGGTCTCCAAGATCACGCTCTGGGCCAAAGGCAGACACTAAACCACTGAGCCACCCAGGGATCCCTCAAAATGGATTATTTCTTTAGTTTTATCATATTGAACTGTTCTCAAAATGTTTCCAATTTCATCCTCACAGCAACTCTGTGGAGTATGCACAGTGGTTACTAATATTCTTATTGACATTGGAAAGGTGAAGTGAATTGCCCAGATTCACATAGAGTGACCAAACATCACAGTTTATCCAAGACTTAGGGTTTTCTTGGAACATACGAATTTCAGCACTAAAACCAAGACAGTTGGTTTTCAGGGCTAAAACCAAAACCGAGGGGCAGCCCTGGTGGCTCAGCGGTTTGGTGCCTGCCTTCGGCCCGGGGTGTGATCCTGGGGACCCGGGATTGAGTCCCACGTCGGGCTCCCTGCATGGAGCCTGCTTCTCCCTCTGTGTCTCTGCCTCTATGTCTCTTCTCTCTCTGTGTCTCTCGTGAATAAATTAATAAAATCTTTTTTTAAAAAAAAACAAAAACAAAAGAGCTAATTGAGACTTAAACCTGGGTTCTAAATTCCAATGCTGTTTTTTTTCCTATGTCACATTTTGTTTAGGTTGTATAAACAACCAGCTTCAAAGAAAGTATATTTTTCTCTGAGTCAAGTATCAGAAACCCAAAAATCTTTTAGGTCTGTTAGATCACAGATCTTTCCAGGCCATCAGGCCATCTCACTTTCTCTTTTTAGCCATTTCACCATAAAAATGTCATCATTACTCATGTAAATATAAAATATATATCAAGAAACTAAAAACAAATCATCTAAAATTATTTTAAATATCTGCAAGATATCCATCTGTGAAGGAGTAACTTATTTTCCTTCCTTTTTTTACAGGGTCACTTGGCTCAGACGCCAACACCACCTTTGGTAACTATCTCATTCATTTTTCTGTCCTAGACATCTTATACAGTAAATTTACTTTAACACTCTTCTCATCACTTTAGGCCATTTGGACAGCAGTAAATCCAAACCACAAGCAATTGATGTATATATCATGTATTTTTCTTTCCTTGGTAATTTCTAAAAGGGAAACAAACAACTTTTTTTTTCCTTTTAGGAGAACAGTGAGTCATCGGAAGAAAGTAAAGTTAGCTCAGAGGAACAGGTAATTAAACAGACCTTTCTTAACTTTTCAGGCTACTTAGGAATTGAAGGAAATGATGTTAGATTAAATTACCTGCAACCAGGCTAAATGTAATACTTGCTAACCATTGGTTATGCTAGCTAAATCATCCCAAAAAGTAAGAAGAGAAAAATGAGTGGGAGAGTTCAGATGTGGACATGCTGTTCATTCCATATTTATCACTGGGGCCAGATTGGTAGACATTGTAGCCCCAGATGTCCTCTAGTTAAAAAGAATACACACACACACACACACACACACACACATGGTCATAGACTATGTTAGACAAATAATAGCTCATTTATCATTCTAAAATGTTGCTTTTACAATTAGAGTGTTTCAGATCAGGCAGAGAAAACTTTATGGTTAACAAGAAGTACCTGCTGGGCCTATGGACCTCCTCCATGTTAAGGATCTTGATGGAGGAGGGAACAGGAAAGCCCTGAAGAAACTTTAATGAAACAGTTCCTTTAATAATGATTTGTCTTTAAAATAGTCTCAGTGGTGACCCGGGTAACGAGAAAAACTGGCTTATAATTATATTCCTGTTAATAAAAAACTCGCTTTCATTCTCTTATGTATGTACTCTTTTTTATTCATTTTCCTAAAGCTAAATGTCATTACTTTCTTGACTGTCCTATCATTTTAACCAAACCAAAACCTTGGGGCTCCAGAGATCCAGGAATCACATTTCTCACTGAAGCTTTGATCCATGTTGTATTCTATACTTAACAAGTTGGAAGTTGAATTATTAGTCTTTTTCACTATTTACTAAGGGTTTGTCTGAGGAACATTCTAGAAATTTATAAGCATAGATTTGGGGTATGTTTTTTGGAGATGTTTGATTTATTGCTTCAATATTCTCTGAGGTCTCAAATGAGAGTAATTGTACCTGCTGAGAAGGATGCAATATGTGCCTATTGAGGTATGGGGAGCTAAAAAGATGCTTTGTTCCAGCAATACCAGTGTAAACTCTAGCAATGGGAAGAGATGTCATCATTCTGTACTCTCAACTGGAAAGTCAGACATTGATCTATAGGGACAAGTGGAAAAATGAAAACAAACTTGGCAAGAATGCTCTGCTTTAGGGTATGGTAAAGAGAGCATATTTTTCCAGAGCATAATGAATGAAGACTCATTTATCTTTCCTTATCTGTGTAGAGCATCCAATTGTTTGACTTATGAGGATAATCTCTCTGGACTCACACTTAGAACTAAGCCTCCCTATAGTCCTAAAAGTTGTAGTCTTCTAGCTAAGCCTTCTACAGGCAACCCTCTGCCTATGTGAATGAGGTGTAAATATGGTTTGGGTGAGATGTATATGTTACCACAATATGTTACTTTCATTTTAGCTAAAGGTTTCATTCTACTGCCCTAGTACATTCCCCCCCCCACCCCCCCGCCAGAGAAAAAAAAATTGGGGGCGCTTGGGTGGCTCAGATGTTGAAGGCATCTGCCTTCAGCTGGGGTCGTGATCCCTGGGATCCTGGGACGGAGTCATGTATTGGGCTCCCTGCTCTGCGGGGAGCCTGCTTCTCCCTGTGCTTCTGCCTCTCTTTTTGTCTTTCATGAATAAATAAAATCTTAAAAAGAAAAGAAAAGAAAAAATATTTGGGTCATTTCAAAATTCACCCAATATTTTTTAAAACTAAAAGCCAAACAATTTGATGAGTATTTCAAACTATCTCTTTAAACATACAAAAAAAAAAAAATCTCTGAGAGTTTCTTCCAGGAATCAGACTTACAATATAATTTGAGTTTCATAAATATGATTTCTATAGAGCTTTTTTAAAAAAAGATTTATTTATTTATTTATTTATTTATTTATTTATTTATTATTTATGAGAGAGAGAGAGAGACTGGCAGAGGGAGAGGGAAAGCAGACTCCCTGCTGAGCAGGAAGCCTGATGCAGGGCTCAAGCCCAGGACCCTGGGATCATGACCTGAGCCGAAGGCAGACATTTAACCAACTGAGCCACCCAGGTACCCCTCTATATAACTTTTTAAGAAAGTTTCTGTAGCACTGAGTAAATTGTGCCTATACAAAATGGAATGACTTGAGTTACAACTCCTCTTCCTTCCTTCTTTAACCCTGGCAGAGATGTTATTGAGCAGTAAAACTGATCATGGATTAGAAGGAGAGACATAAGAAAAAAGTAGGAAAGCCCAGATAACACCCTCTATATCAGCCCCTGGAGTACTGACTATGTTTGTTAACCCCAAACTCCAGGCAAATGAAGACTCCAGTGACAGTGCTGAATCGGAGGACAGCCTTGATGATCATCAATATATGCATAGACCAGCTGGTGGCCTTTCTAGGAGTGGAGGAAAAGAAGGAGATGATAAAGATGATGATGAAGATGACAGTGGAGATGACACTTTTGGAGATGATGACAATGGCCCAGGACCTGAAGAAAGACAAGGAGGAAAATCCAGACTCAAAAGTAATGAAGACTCAGCTGACTCCACACAATCCAGGGAAGATAGTCCCCCACTAGGGGAAGATAGTGCCCAAGATACCACCAGTGAAAGCAGGGACCTTGACAATGAGGATGAGATGAACAGCAGGCCTGAGAGAGGTGACTCTGTTCAAGAGAGTGAGAGTAAGGAACACTGGGTAGGAGGTGGCAGTGAAGGGGATAGTAGCCATGGGGATGGCTCTGAGTTTGGTGATGAAGAAATGCAGAATGATGATCCAGATACTATCAGGAATGAGAGAGGCAACTCCAGAATGAATAGTGCCAGTGTCAAATCAGAAGAATCAAAAGGAAACAGTGATGAGCAAGCAAGCACTCAGGATTCAGGTGACAGCCAATCAATGGAGTATCCCAGGAGGAAAATTTTCAGAAAATCCCGCATTTCTGAAGAAGATGACATAGGTGAGCTTGATGATAGCAACACAATGGAAGACGTCAAGAGTGACTCAACAGAAAACGCCAACTCCAAAGAAACTGGCCTCAGCCAATCCAGGGAAAACAGTGAGAGCGAATCTGTAGAAGAGAGTGAGGAGAATCAGTCCCAAGAAGACAGTCAAAATATACAAGACCCCAGTAGTGAGTCTAGTCAAGAGGTCGATCTCCCATCTCAAGAAAATAGTAGTGAATCTCAGGAAGAGGTAGTGACTGAGTCCAGGGGTGACAACCCAGATAACACCACCAGCCACTCAGATCAGGAAGATAGTGACTCCAGTGAAGAGAACAGCTTGAATAAACCCTCCAGTTCAGAAAGTGAATCCACAGAGGAGCAGGCTGACAGTGAATCCAACGAAAGCCTCAGATCCTCAGAGGAAAGCCCAGAGTCCACTGAGGAGAACAGTTCTAGCCAGGAGGACCTGCAGTCTCACAGTGCCTCAGCAGAGAGCCAGAGTGAAGAAAGCCAGTCTGAGCAGGACAGCCAGTCTGAGGAAGATGATGCCAGTGATTCTCAGGACAGCAGCAAATTAAAAGAAGACAGCAACTCAACTGAGAGCAAATCAAGCAGTGAGGAAGATGGCCAGTCAAAAAACACTGAGATAGAAAGCAGAAAATTAATAGTTGACACTTATCACAACAAACCCATTGGGGATCAAGATGACAATGACTGCCAAGATGGCTATTAGAATCAGCTTTCCTACGAAGTGGCTCTCACCTAAAGGAGGCTTGGGGGTTGGAGAATAGAGAAATAATTACAACTATAATTTATTGATGTTTTTTATCAGAAGGACAACAAGAGGCCATTTCTTCCTGAAAGGAAATGCTGGATGTATTTGTTTCTAGGGTGTCACCAATTTATAGGGGTTTAAATACTGTCAGATGACACCAGAACACACTCAATGAGACTGGAAGCAAGGAAAGATGTGCATTATAGTTTCACAACTGAAATAGTTACTAACTCATTAACATTACAGTTATTGAGGTTCTATTATGTACCAGGCACTGTGCTAGGTGCTGGGATATAAAGAAGCTTAAGGCTTGTTTCTTGCTCCTGAGGAGCTTATAGATGGTTAAATAAAGTTAAAAAGCTAAACAGGGATACATATGAGAGAAACAAGAATTATTACAATGCAGTGTGGTAAGTGCCGAAAGAGGTATGAACAAAATATATGGGAGCACAGAAGATGGGACCAATTTTGTCTTGCATAAATCAAGGAGGACTTCCCAGCAGAAAAGACAATAGAGTTGGAGCACTGCATAAGATTTCTCCATTGAAGACAAGAGAATTCTATTCATTCTTGGGATAAGCAATAGTGAATCCTATATGATAAAAATATTTAGTTTTTGAAAGCACTTTCAAATTATGGCACAGTGAGGTATTTTGAAAAACAAAACTTGGTTTTCAAACACCCTTTTTGATGTTTTCTGTGGAACTCCCATGAACACTGCCTCACGCACCACTGGAGATATGATACGGAAGACTGGGTGGGGGTGGGTAGTAGAAAGAAATCTCTCTTTAAATAGATAACTTTTAGCTTTATTTTTTTTCCAAAATCAGTCTATGTGCATGCTAGAAAAACTATTCTCTGAGTCCTTTACATATGTTGCACATAGTAGAATTCTGTTTATAGAATTCAATTGATTTTTGCCAAATATCCTTTGAAATGTTACCTCAACATAAAAAATGTTTTGTAATAAAGATAATAATATCTAGAAGAAGTATGTGCTTATTTTTATAGTAATATTATTAGGAAATATCTGTATTAAGTAACCTTTCCTTTAAAACCTTAAAGAATAGTTTCCTTTCTTCCATTAAAAGATGTTCTTAAATTATTCATGAAAATTTTGTGTATAATTCAGGTAGCATTTTGATAAAATTACTTTATGTGTTGCTTACGCTATTTCACTAAATATACCTGTTATAGATAAGGAAAAAAGAAAATGAAGCAAGCTCTCAACATTGCTGAAGGCCTTGCCAAAAGTTACAGCTCTTGGCTTTAACAATAGTTCTTGCTGGTCTGTCATTTGTGTAAACTCTGGAATCTATAGGGAAACATATTCCTTACATTCTTAATTCTTTGTGAGAAACTACTGCACCTCAGCACTTTTACTTTTCAAATTTGTTTTTAGCCACCATTCTACAGCCACCACTGTAGAGTACATCAGAATTCCCCTACAAATTTATTAAGAGAATCAGGAAAACTTTCATTCATTCATATTTTTTATTTTTATTTTTTGAGAGAGTGTGCAGCATGTGCATGTGTGTGAGTGCTTGAGGTGAGGGAAGAGCAAAGGGAGAGGGAGAGAGAGAATCTCAAGCAGGATTCACTCCCAATGCAGAGCCCAAAGCGGGGCTCTATATCATGACCTTGAGATCATGACCTGAGCCAAAATCAAGAGTCAGAAGCTGAAGCTTAACCGATTGAGCCACCCGGGCACCCCCAGGAAGATTTTCAGTCTGATCCTTCCCATCCTTCTCACAGTTCCATTCCCTCACAATGTCAAAGCTGTCATCACTTGGAGAATAAATATATAGTCTGTAATCCTACCCCTTGAGATTTTAATTTAGTAGGTCTAAAGTGAAACCCCAAATTCTCTATTTTTAGAAGGATCCCAGGAGATTCTGATGTAGCCCATCCACATACTCACATTTGAGTTCTCTGGCTCTATGGACTAACTATCTACCTGTATTAACCTGTAGGTTCCTACCAACCACAGCTTCTTGTAAGGAGAACTGCCTCATGTTTGGACCTGAGGTACAGGCTATCAGGCTCTAACCATTCAACTGCCCTGCCTCACCACAGTGACTATCTTGATGAGAACCTGACCTCAGGGGACTTGCCTATAGGCTGGCCAGCAGCCTCAGATGAGACATGTCACAAAGGTTTTGCCTGAACATAAATAACAGTGGCTTGGGGGCTAATATGAATTTCCCTCTCTGAATATTTGAATATTTATGAAGACAGATATCGACAAGTAATCAGAACAGAAATAGAAAGGAATACAGAGAGATTAAAACAGCATTAAAAAGAGTCTGTTAATGGTGAAGCACAGAACTGAAAATTATTGAACTCTCAATGCTGAGAAGTAAAATCATAACCTTCTTGTTCTCATACTTGGATCTTGACTCTCCTATTGCTCACCAGGCCTTCTTGGATTCCTATGATGTTCCTTCCTTTTAAGTGCTATCTGTATCCTTACAATACACTCACCTTTCTTGAGATAAACTGAGTCAGTCTTTGTTACTTGTGAACAAAATGCCTAATGAATTCAGACTCATAACCTTAGCTATTAAGTTCAGCCAGTATTCCTAGGTCATATAACTCCTTTACCAAGTTAATTAACAGGACTTTTAGAAGGAAGAACAATGATAAGAATTTTAGCTTTGTTATTGATAGAAATCATCTTAGATGTGGGAGAGTTTTAAGTTCTCATCAACTCATTTTATGTACTTGGTATAGACAGTGGTCTATTTTGCAATAAAAAATGGTATAGAAATATTATTCAAAGGAAAGTTGGCCAGACTGGGGCTTTAGCTTTGAAGGTGTATAAATTTTCTCATGGAGTTCCTCACTGAAGTCTATAATAGATAGAGAAGCCAAATCACAATCAGAAATCAATTTTAAATCTATAATGAGAAGAATTAAAGGCTATGAGGTGAGTATAAATGAAAACATAAATGAGAGCTATGTGACATGAATGCTTAATAGCACTGGACTAAAATAAGATGATGTTTCTATGATGCCCCATGAAAAACCTTACAGTTGGGACTTAAACTCTAGAAAGCTGAAGCTTTCCTGGAAAGTACTCCAAGAGCCATGATCAAGTCTTGCCACAGTAATCCTTATTTTCTAAATTTACTAGGGTTAATCCACTCTTCTTTAAATGGCCCATTCTTTCTTTACATAGAGTATTAGTACAACAGTCAAGTTGGTTTCTGTGGAGTCCTGCTGGCTTGGGAGCCATTCTGTCTTCTCCAGATGATTTTGCATATTTATGTAGATCTAAAAATTTAGTTCCTAAACTACAATCTTACTTTATTGTTCCTAGTTCCTGAAGTGATGTGGGCATTCTCTATGACTCCAAAATAAACACAAATTGATGATTTCTAATTTTTCCCATTTACTCACTGAGTCATTCAAACATTTATGGAGCACATCTTATATCTATAGAAGGATGAATGAGATATGATTTCTGCCCTTAAGAATAAAAGGAGATAAAAGTATATGAACTGTTACAGAGCAGTTATAAGGCTCTAATTAAGTTTCCATGAGTGTACATGAAGGGAATAATTAATCTGTTTAGATAGTTGAAGACGTACTGGGAAAACTGATGTAAACCTTGGGAAATGAGTAAGAAAACAGAGAAGCATACTCCAATCACAGGGAACAGAGAAGTAAATGTACAAAAATTGTTTATGGCAAGTTAATGTATTATTAAAAAAATCGTGTGTTGCCAAAGCATTGGTAAGAGAGAAAGAGAAAGGGGAAGTGATATGTGAAGTCTCTGAATGCCAGATTAAGGAGAAGAGCCTTCACTGTTAGTAAGTACCTTCCTGGAGCCAAGTTTTCATATATGATAAACATATCATAAACACCTTTGATATGGATATTATAAGTTCTCTACCTCATTTAAAAATATATAATAATAGCAAATGAAACACAGAAAAGCTAAGTTAAGTATCCTACCTGATAATCCAAGAAATAGCAGAGTCTGATTCCATTTTTGTTCAATGATGAGCTACTGAAAATTTTGGCAACTTTCAAATGTGTACTACAATACTACCGACTGTAGTCACCACACTGTTTATTACATCACAGGAGTTATTTATTTTAAAATTGAAAGTCTGTACCTCCTGACCCCCTTCACCTATTTTCCCACCCCACAAGTCCTCCACCCTCTGGTAACCACCATTCTGTTCTCTGCATCAATGTATTTTGTTTTGTTTTGTTTAGATTCCATATATAACTAAAATCATATGTTATTTGTCTTTCTCTGTCTGACTTTTTATTTAACCTAAACTTCTAGGTCCATCTATGTTGTTGCAAATGGCAAGCTTTCATTTTTTTTATGTCAAGTAGTATGCCGCTGTATATATACACCATATCTTGTTAATCCACTCATCAACTGATGGAGATTTATTTCAATATCTTGGGTAATAAAAAAAATGCTGTGATGAGCAAAGGGATGCATATATCTTTTTGAATTAGCATTTTCATCTTTTTTCACATAAATATCCAGAAGAGGAATTGCTGAATCATGTGGCAGTTGTATTTTTACATTTTGAGGAACCTCTATACTGTTTTCCATAGTGGTTGCACTAATTACATTCCCACTAGTAGTGTATGAGGATTCTCTTTTCCCATATCCCTGTCAACACTTGCAACTTCCTGTCCTTTCTCCATTGAATATTCTTGCGTTTCTGTCATAAATTAATTGACCATCTATGCCTGGGTTTATTTCTGGGCTCTCTTCTGTTTCGTTGATCTATGTGTATCTATTTTTTATGCCAATACCATACTGTTTTGATTGCTATAGCTTTGTAATATAGCTTGAAATCAGGATACATAATGCACAAGGATGCATTTCTCAAGGTTGCTTTGGTTATTCAGGATCTTTCATGGTTCCATGCAAATTTTAGGGGTTTTTTTGGTTCTAGTTCTCTGAAAAATCCTATTGGTATTTTAATAGAGATTGTATTGAATCTATAGATTTCTTTTAGTACTATGGACATTTTGGCATTAATACTTCCAATCCATGAATACAATCTTTGTATCATTTTCAATGTATTTCATCAGTGTCTTATAGTTTACAGAGTACAGGTCTTTCACCTCCCTTATTAAATTTATTCTTAGCTTTTTAAATTCTTTTTGATGCAATTGTAAATGAAATTGTTTTCTTAATTTGTCTTTCTGATAGTTTGCTATTAAGATATAGAAACAACAGATTTTTGTATAATGATTTTTGTCCTGAAATTCTACTGAATTCATTAGTTCTAACAGTTTTTTTGGTGGAGTCTTTAGGGTTTTCTGTACATAAAATCATGTCATCTACAAATAGTTTAACTTCTTCCTAATTTGGGTGGCTTTTATTTTCTTTTTCTAGTCCTCTGGCTAGGACTTCCAATATTATGTTTAATAAAAGTGGCATGAATGGGCATCCTTATTTAATTCTTGTGGGCTTGTAATATATGGCCTTTATTATGTTACAGTGCATTCCCTCTATACCCACTTTGTTGAGGGTTTTTATCATAAATGGATACTATTTTTGTCAAATGCTTTTTTATGTCCATTGAAATGACCATATGATTTTTATCTTTCATTTTGTCAGTGTGGTGTATCATATTGATTGATTTGCAAATGTTGAGCCATCCTTGCATCCTTGGAATAAATCCCACTTTATTATGGTGTATGATCCTTTTAATGTATTATTGAATTTGGTTTACTAATATTTTATTGAGGATTTTTGCATATATGTTCATCAGGGATATTTGCTGTAATTTTCTTTTTTTGTCCTTGTCCGGTTTTGGTGTTAGGGTAATGCTGGCCTCATGAAATGAAGTTGGAAGTATTCCCTCCTCTTCAATTACTTGGAAGTTTAAGAAGGGTAGGTATTACAGCTTCTTTGAATGTTTAGTAGAATTTATCAGTGAAGCCATCTGGTCCCCTGGACTTTTGTTTGATGGGAGGTTTTTGATTACTGATTTAATTTCCTTACTAGTTATCAATCTGTTCAGATTTTCTTTTCCTCATGATTCAGTCTTAGACAATTGTATGTTTCTACAGATTCATCTGTTTCTTCTAGGTTGTCCAATATGTAGGTGTATAATTGTTTATAGCAGTCTCTTGTGATCCTTTGTATTTATGTAGTATCAGTTGTAACTTCTCTTTCATTTCTGATTTTGAGTCTTCTCTTTCTTTTTCTTGGTAAGTCTAGCTGAAGTTTATCAATTTTTCAAAGAACCAGCTCTAGTTCCATTGATATTTTCTATTGTCTTTTTAGTCCATATTTAACCTATTTCCTCTCTGATCTTTATTATTTCCTTTCTTCTACTAATTGGGCAACCAGAGCCAGGTGATTAAAGATCACCCTCTGTGTGGACTGTGTGTGTTTGCTAGCTTTAGTGTGGTAGTGGAAGAGCATAGGGCTGGGGTGCTTCCACTCTATTTAGCAGAGTAGCAGGAGAATGCAGTGACTGTGCATGTCTACAAGTGCCAATAATGTAGAACAGTGCAGAACTGGTGCTCACCATTACCTCCATACCTGGAGAGTCCCAACAGACCCCTGCCTGTCCAATAGATACTTAAAGATTAGCAAATGAATCTCCTTCACATATAGTCTGGTTGCTTTTCAAACAGAACGTCAAACGTCAAAGCTCCCTCATCTAGGGAGCTTTTCAAACTGCTTCTTTTGCATTGGACGCCAGGCAAGTGAATCTTCAATGCAAGCTTTTATTTTTTTAAATAAATTTATTTTTTATTGGTGTTCAATTTACCAACATACAGAATAACACCTAGTGCTCATCCCGTCAAGTGCCCCCCTCAGTGCCCGTCACCCATTCACCCCGACGCCCCGCCCTCCTCCCCTTCCACCACCCCTAGTTCGTTTCCCGGAGTTAGGAGTCTTTATGTTCTGTCTCCCTTTCTGATATTTCCCACCCATTTTTCCTCCTTTCCCCTTTATTCCCTTTCACTATCTTTTATATTCCCCAAATGAATGAGACCATATAATGTTTGTCCTTCTCCGACTGACTTACTGCACTCAGCATAATACCCTCCAGTTCCATCCACGTTGAAGCAAATGGTGGGTATTTGTCGTTTCTAATGGCTGAGGAATATTCCATAATATTCCATTGTATACATAAACCACATCTTCTTTATCCATTCATCTTTCGATGGACACCGAGGCTCCTTCCACAGTTTGGCTATTGTGGACATTGCTGCTATAAACATCGGGGTGCAGGTGTCCCGGCGTTTCATTGCATCTGTATCTTTTTTTTTTTTTAATTTTTTTTAAATTTTTTTTTAAATTTTTATTTATTTATGATAGTCACACACACACAGAGAGAGAGAGAGGCAGAGAGTCACAGGCAGAGGGAGAAGCAGGCTCCATGCACCGGGAGCCCGACGTGGGATTCGATCCCGGGTCTCCAGGATCGCGCCCTGGGCCAAAGGCAGGCGCCAAACCGCTGCGCCACCCAGGGATCCCCTGCACTGTATCTTTGAGGTAAATCCCCAACAGTGCAGTTGCTGGGTCGTAGGGCAGGTCTATTTTTAACTCTTTGAGGAACCTCCACACAGTTTCCCAGAGTGGCTGCACCAGTTCACATTCCCACCAACAGTGCAAAAGGGTTCCCTTTTCTCCGCATCCTCTCCAACATTTGTGGTTTTCTGCCTTGTTAATTTTCCCCATTCTCACTGGTGTGAGGTGGTATCTCATTGTGGTTTTGATTTGTATTTCCCTGATGGAAAGTGATGAATTTTCTCATGTGCATGTTGGCCATGTCTATGTCTTCCTCTGTGAGATTTCTCTTCATGTCTTTGCCATTTCATGACTGGATTGTTTGTTTCTTTGGTGTTGAGTTTAATAAGTTCTTTATAGATCTTGGAAACTAGCCCTTTATCTGATACATCATTTGCAAATATCTTCTCCCATTCTGTAGGTTGTCTTTTAGTTTTGTTGACTGTATCCTTTGCTGTGCAAAAGCTTCTTATCTTGATGAAGTCCCAATAGTTCATTTTTGCTTTTCTTTCTTTTGCCTTCATGGATGGATCTTGCAAGAAGTTATTGTGGCCGAGTTCAAAAAGGGTGTTGCCTGTGTTCTCTTCTATGATTTTGATGGACTCTTGTCTCACATTTAGATCTCTTGTCCATTTTGAGTTTATCTTTGTGTATGGTGAAAGAGAGTGGTCCAGTTTCATTCTTCTGCATGTGGATGTCCAATTTTCCCAGCACCATTTATTGAAGAGACTGTCTTTCTTCCAGTGGATAGTCTTTCCTCCTTTATCAAATATAGGTTGACCATAAAGTTCAGGGTCCACTTCTGGGTTCTCTATTCTGTTCCATTGATCTATGTGTCTGTTTTTGTGCCAGTACCACACTGTCTTGATGACCACAGCTTTGTAGTACAACCTGAAATCTGGCATTGTGATGCCCCCAGCTATGGTTTTCTTTTTTAAAATTCCCCTGGCGATTCGGGGTCTTTTCTGATTCCACACAAATCTTAAAACAATTTGTTCTAACTCTCTGAAGAAAATCCATGGTATTTTGATAGGGATCGCATAAAATGTGTAAATTGCCCTGAGTAACATTGACATTTTCACAATATTAATTCTGCCAATCCATGAGCATGGAATATTTTTCCATCTCTTTGTGTCTTCCTCAATTTCTTTCAGAAGTGTTCTATAGTTTTTAGGGTATAGATCCTTCACCTCTTTGGTTAGGTTTATTCCTAGGTATCTTATGCTTTTGGGTGCAATTGTAAATGGGATTGACTCCTTAATTTCTCTTTCTTCAGTCTCATTGTTAGTGTATAGAAATGCCACTGATTACTGGGCATTGATTTTGTATCCTGCCATGCTACCAAATTGTTGTATGAGTTCTAGCAATCTTGGGGTGGAGGCTTTTGGGTTTTCTATGTAGAGTATCATGTCATCGGTGAAGAGGGAGAGTTTGACTTCTTCTTTGCCAATTTGAATGCCTTTTATTTCTTTTTGTTGCTTGATTGCTGAGGCTAGGACTTCCAGTACTATGTTGAATAGCAGTGGTGACAGTGGACATCCCTGTCTTGTTCCTGATCTTAGGGGAAAGGCTCCCAGTGCTTCCCCATTGAGAATGATATTTGCTGTGGGCTTTTTGTAGATGGCTTTTAAGATGTTGAGGAATGTTCCCTCTATCCCTACACTCTGAAGAGTTTTGATCAGGAATGGATGCTGTATTTTGTCAAATGCTTTCTCTGCATCTAATGGGAAGATCATATGGTTCTTGGTTTTTCTCTTGCTGATATCATGAATCACATTGATTGTTTTACGAGTGTTGAACCAGCCTTGTGCCCCGGGGATAAATCCTACTTGGTCATGGTAAATAATCTTCTTAATGTACTGTTGGATCCTATTGGCTAGTATCTTGTTGAGAATTTTTGCATCCATGTTCATCAGGGATATTGGTCTGTAATTCTCCTTTTTGGTGGGGTCTTTGTCTGGTTTCGGAATTAAGGTGATGCTGGCCTCATAGAACGAATTTGGAAGTACTCCATCTCTTTCTATCTTTCCAATCAGCTTTAGTAGAATAGGTATGATTTCTTCTTTAAACATTTGATAGAATTCCCCTGGGAAGCCATCTGGCCCTGGACTCTTGTGTCTTGGGAGGTTTTTGATGACTGCTTCAATTTCCTCCCTGGTTATTGGCCTGTTCAGGTTTTCTATTTCTTCCTGTTCTGGTTTTGGTAGTTTGTGGCTTTCCAGGAATGTGTCCATTTCTTCTAGATTGCCTAATTTATTGGCGTACAGCTGTTCATAATATGTTTTTAAAATCGTTTGTATTTCCTTGGTGTTGGTAGTGATCTCTCCTTTCTCATTCATGATTTTATTAATTTGAGTCTTCTCTCTCTTCTTTTTAATAAGGCTGGCTAATGGTTTATCTATCTTATTAATTCTTTCAAAGAACCAACTCCTGGTTCTGTTGATCTGTTCCACAGTTCTTCTGGTCTCGATTTCGTGGAGTTCTGCTCGACTTTTTATTAACTCTCTTCTTCTGCTGGGTGTGGGTTCTATTTGCTGTTTTTTTCTCTAGCTCCTTTATGTGTAAGGTTAGCTTTTGTATTTGAGTTCTTTCCAGTTTTTGAATGGATGCTTGTATTGCGATGTATTTCCCCCTCAGGACTGCTTTTGCTGCATCCCAAAGATTTTGAACGGTTGTATCTTCATTCTCATTAGTTTCCATGAATCTTTATAATTCTTCCTTAATTTCCTGGTTGACCCTTTCATCTTTTAGCAGGATGGTCCTTACCTCCACGTGTTTGACGTCCTTCCAAACTTCTTGTTGTGATTTAGTTTTAATTTCAAGGCATTATGGTCTGAGAATATACAGGGGACTATCCCAATCTTTTGGTATCGGTTCAGACCCGATTTGTGACCCAGTATGTGGTCTATTCTGGAGAAAGTTCCATGTGCACTTGAGAAGAATGTGTATTCAGTTGAGTTTGGATGTAAAGTTCTGTAGATATCTGTGAAATCCATCTGGTCCAGTGTATCATTTAAAGCTCTCGTTTCTGGGATCCCTGGGTGGCGCAGAGGTTTGGCGCCTGCCTTTGGCCCGGGGCGCGATCCTGGAGACCCGGGATCGAATCCCACGTCGGGCTCCCGCTGCATGGAGCCTGTTTCTCCCTCTGCCTATGTCTCTGCCTCTCTCTCTCTGTGTGACTATCATAAATAATAAATAAAAAATTAAAAAAAAAAGATATATCTAAAGCTCTCGTTTCTTTGGAGATGCTGTGCTTAGAAGACCTATAGAGGGTAGAAAGAGCTAGATTGAAGTCACCAAGTATAAGTGTATTATTATCTAAATATTTCTTCACTTTGATTATTAACTGATTTATATATTTGGCAGCTCCCACATTCAGGGCATATATATTGAGGATTGTTAAGTCCTCTTGTTGGATAGATCCTTTAAGAATGATATAGTGTCCCTCTTCATCTCTCACTACAGTCTTCGGGGTAAATTTTAGTTTATCTGATATAAGGATGGCTACCCCTGCTTTCTTTTGAGGACCATTTGAATGGTAAATGGTTCTCCAACCTTTTATTTTCAGGTTGTAGGGGTCCTTCTGTCTAAAATGAGTCTCTTGTAGACAGTAAATAGATGGGTCCTGCTTTTTTATCCAGTCTGAAACCCTGCGCCTTTTGATGGGGTTATTAAGCCTGTTCACATTCAGAGTTACTATTGAGAGATATGAGTTTAGTGTCACCATGATATCTATTCAGTCCTTGTTTTTGTGGATTGTTCCACTGAACTTCTTCTTAAAGGGGAATTTTAAGAGTCCCCCTTAAAATTTCTTGCAGAGCTGGTTTGGAGGTCACATATTCTTTCAGTTCCTGCCTGTCTTGGAAGCTTTTTATCTCTCCTTCCATTTTGAATGAGAGCCTTGCTGAATAAAGTATTCTTGGTTGCATGTCTTTCCGTTTAGGACCCTGAATATATCCTGCCAGCCCTTTCTGGCCTGCCAGGTCTCTGTGGAGAGATCTGCTGTTACCCTAATACTTCTCCCCATAAAAGTCAGGGATTTCTTGTCTCTTACTGCTTTAAGGATCTTCTCTTTATCTTCGGAATTTGCAAGCTTCACTATTAAATGTCGAGGTGTTGTACGGTTTTTGTTGATTTTAGGGGGGGATCTCTCTATTTCCTGGATCTGAATGCCTGTTTCCCTTCCCAGATTTGGAAAGTTTTCAGCTATGATTTGTTCAAATACCTATTCTGGCCCTCTGGCCCTTTTGGTGCCCTCAGGAACCCCAATTAAACACCGGTTTTTCTTCCTCAGGCTGTCGTTTATTTCCCTTAATCTGTCTTCATGGTCTTTTAATTGTTGTCTCTTTTTTCCTCAGTTTCCCTCTTTGCCATCAACTTGTCTTCTATGTCACTCACTCGTTCTTCCACCTTGTTAACCCTGGTCGTTAGGATTTCTAGTTTGGATTGCATCTCATTCAATTGATTTTTAATTTCTGCCTGATTGGATCTAAATTCTGAAGTCTTGAATTCTCTTGAGTCCTTTATGCTTTTTTCTAGAGCCACCAGGAGCTGTATAATAGTGCTTCTGATTTGGCTTTCTGACATTGAATTGTAATCCAGATTTTGTAACTCTGTGGGAGAGAGGACTGTTTCTGATTCTTTCTTTGAGGTAAGGTTTTTCTTCTAGTCATTTTGCTCAGTGCAGAATGGCCAAAAACAAGTTGTATTGGGAAAAGGAGAAAAAGAGAGGAGAGAAAGAAGGAAAGAAAAGAGAAAAAGAAAAAAGAAAAAAGAGAAGAAAAAGAGAAAGAAAAAGAAAGAAAGGAAAAAAAGGGGTGGGGGAAGCAAACAAATCAAAAAGAAAAAAAACAAAACAAACAAACCACGGGGGAGTATCTTCTGATTCTGTATACTGTAAGTCCCTTGACTTCCCCTGGAACTTGTCCTTCTAGCTGGTCTTCTGGGGGAGGGGCCTGCTGTGCTGATTCTCAGGTGTTAGCACTTGGGGGAGCTGCTCTGCCCCCTGCCTGGTGCAGGGCCCAGTGGGGGTTGTTTACCCCGTGAGGCCCCAGGAGGAACAACCGCAGTGGCGGGGCCAGCTCTGCAGCCCTGGAGTCAGCTCCCGCAGTAACTCCGGGGCTCTCCGTCTGCAGGGCCTGGAGGCTCCCGGGCGGGGCCGCTGATCTGCTCAGCTCGGGGCAGGAGCGTCCTCGCTGTCCTGGGCCCTCCCGGCCTCTGCCTGTCCAGGGGGAGGCCGGATCCTGGGCTGTTTCCCGGTGCCCTGTGCTCCGGGGCCTGCACTGTTGGATTCGTGCTCCCGCCCCGCAGCCCCCTCCGCGGAGCCGCCGCCCGAGCCCCTCCGAGCTGCTCCGGGTCCCACCATGCGCTGCAGCCCTTAGGGAGCTCGGCGCACTCTCCCGGGGCGCAGGTGCCTGTTACTGTCCCAGGGAGCCCGAGGGCATCCCTGCCTTTCTGGGGATCCTGTTCCAATTCCCCGGGAGGCCTTTCCGCGGGGAAGGTTGGTGCAGCTCCTGCTTCTCCGGGACGGGGCTCTCCTGTCCTGGGGACACTC
Organism: Vulpes vulpes; assembly: GCF_048418805.1. Classification (NCBI taxonomy): domain Eukaryota; kingdom Metazoa; phylum Chordata; class Mammalia; order Carnivora; family Canidae; genus Vulpes; species Vulpes vulpes. The sequence goes on along the minus strand of NC_132783.1, from coordinate 54,629,842 downwards.
GCCCCGGCCTCAGCCCGGCTCCTCGCGGGGCCCCTCCCCCTTGGAGGCCTTTTGTTTCTTTATTCCTTTTTCCCCCGTCTTCCTACCTTGATAGAAGCGCGAACTCTTCTCACTGTAGCGTTCCAGCTGGTGTCTCTTTAAATCTCAGGCCGAAATCGTAGATTTTCCGGATGATTTGAAGGTTTTCTAGGTAATTTGGTGGGGACAGGTGACTTGGGGACCCTACTCTTCCGCCATCTCGCCCCTCCTCCAATGCAAGCTCTTTAAGAACAGTATCTCAGTGCCCGAAACTGGACATCAGCTTCATTGCTTTTCAAACCCACATGTCTTTCTGGTGCAGGTCCCAAAGACTGGGGTGCCTGATGTGGGGCATGAACCCCACACTCCTCAGTGAGAAGTTCTGGATTTGTGTGATCCCTCCTTAATTGTGATGAGAAGTAGGATATTTGGTCAGACTGCATCTTTGCTTCTACCTGTCTCAATGTGGCCCTTCTATTGTTCATTGTGAAGGAGCTTTCGGCTACTTTTCAGGTCTTTTTCAGAGGGAATTGTTCCATAGGTAGCTATAAATTTGGTATGTCTGTGGGAGGAAATATTTTAGAGTCTTCCTATGCCACCATCTTGGACTGCCTTCCCTCAAAAGAACACAAATTTTGAATTTCTTAAATGTTAATAAGATACATAATGAAAATAAATATTATCAAAATAAAATTTTTAGACAATAAAGTTCCTTTGTTTTCCAAGTATATTTAGATTCCGTGTTGTCTGTAGATATTACAGAGATTGAGAATTGTCCCAGTGTCCACTCTTCTCTTCTTTGTGTTAGTAACAGAAATCTTTGGTTTTCAGTTGGGTACATAGCTGCTCAGAAGACTCCATTTCCTTCTCAGCCTCCTTGCAGCTAGGCATGCACATGTGGCTAGGTTCTGGCCAATGGGAAGTGAACAGCAGTGGGGTACTCTGCCCCTTTCCTTTCTATTCTTCCCACCCGCTGGAAACTGGCAACTATTGAAATAGCCTCCTTGTAACAAAAGGCGCCCTCATCTTGGTTGTTTCATGAGAAGAAAATAAAGTTCAATCTTATTTAATCCATTATATTTGGGGGGTCTCCTTATTATAGCAGCTTAATCCATATTCTCACTAACTCATGTATATATACATTTAGAGACCATGTGAAAATAATTTTAACCACATAATATTTTATTTTATTTTTTATTTTTTTTTTTAAATTTTTTATTTTTTATTTATTTATGATAGTCACAGAGAGACCGAGAGAGAGGCAGAGACATAGGCAGAGGGAGAAACAGGCTCCATGCACCGGGAGCCCGATGTGGGATTCGATCCCGGGTCTCCAGGATCGCGCCCTGGGCCAAAGGCAAGCGCCAAACCACTGCGCCACCCAGGGATCCCTAACCACATAATATTTTAGATTTCTAACCATAAACATTGAGTCACCTTTTCTTTCCTAATAACTGAAAAAGTGTTTTACAATTATGTTCTCATAATATTTTTATGTGTACTTCATAGGCTTTTTTTAAATAAAGATTTTATGTATTTATTCATGAGAGACACAGAGAGAGAGAGAAGAGAGAGAGAGAGAGGCAGAGACACAGGCAGAGGGAGAAACAGGCTCCATGCACGGAGCCTGATGTGGGACTTGATCCTGGGTCTCCAGGATACGCTCTGGGCTGAAGGCGGAGCTAAACTGCTGAGCCACTTGCGCTGCCCCCTCATAGGCTTTAGTATCCTTTAAGTGAAATTAATTTTTAGACTCAAATTATTAGTGTGCTACAGAAAAAAATACACTATGGAGCCTGTCAAAATAAATGAAATACTTAGCCTTTGCCTATATGGAAATGAAGAAAATGCCTCTGCATATAAACTATTCCTTGAAAATAAATGATGATTATACCAATATTTCATGAAACTGCTAGACACCATTTGGTCTACAACAAGGACTAAAATTATTGGTCAAACTTTCATTTTGAAAATTCATTTCATTATTCAAGTACAATTTACAAACCTGGTCATTATGGATGAATGTATTGAAAATGAAGGAAGTATGTAGACCTGCTTCTATTCTACTGTAAACTGTCTGATAGTACTGGTGCTCAGCCCTGGCTGTATATTACTTGAGGAGGTTTTTTTTTTTTTTTTTTTTAAGTCTTTGCCCAGGCTCTATCCTAGTCTATTAAGTCTAGTCTGACATAATTGGTCTAGGTTTGGCCTTTGGAACTGTTAGTTTCTTAAACTCCAAAATAATTCTAAAATGTAGCCAACATTGAGAACCCCTACAATAATATAATAGTTAATTCTGGAAACTTTAGGCCATTCTTGGGGTCCAGTTGTAGGTCTAATTTTGGAAACAAAACACTAACCAAATTTCAACCCTATTTTATATAATGAGTTGAATTCTTACATCAGGATTCTCTGCTTCCTCTGTCAACACATAAGTAGGCACAACATTTGAGTAACTGGAACATATAATTATCATCAGCTCCCAGATGGTAACTAGTTAAGATGAGTTATCCTAAAAAATATATGGATATTTTTGCTTTTTGGGCAACTGCTTATCCCAAGGTCAGTCAGAATACAGCATCTCTTGAGTTTTACTCTCATTCGCTTTCTATCAGCATGTGTCTTGCCATTAAAATAAATCTTGCTTAAGCTCATGAATGGTTTCCGTCTGTGCTTGCATGGCAATTTAACAGATATAACAGATGGAAGAAATTATAGCAGGAGAAATATCTACAGACTGTAGATCTCATGGTGAGACACACAAAACAGAAATCCTGGCTTTCCCTTTTTGGCACAGATTATAACTATCATTTTAAGCAACTGAATATAAACGTAGTGTTTGGTCAAAGACTTTACTTTGTAACTTATATGAAAGAGACCATTACCCTTCTTTTCTGTAACACAAGCCATCCTCTATATATGGTAGGTGTAGCAGATTGTCTGGAAGTCCCCTCTGGGGAAGAAGGGAATAGCAGCAGGGAGGGTGCAGGAAGTCTGACTGGGATATGGTTGAGTCAGATCCATGTCCGCCTCAAACAGAACTTCAAAGCTCACTCATCTCCTCCCTGGGGTGGTTGTTTCCCTATCCCATCCTGCCCCTCTCCAAGTTGATACTAAACTAGGGTAATAAATATGGAGTTCACATAAGTAGATAAAGGATAAACTTTGCTATGCTTTAAAACAGTGACAATATTAGTAAAAGAAAGTTTTGTTTGCCCTTTAGATGTTCCACTCTGAGGATGAACCTCAAAGTATTATTTGTATCCTGCCCTACACAAGACTCAAAGAATCTGAATTATTCTCTCCACTTATCTTAGCTCCAGCTTCACTAAAGGGAAAGCGTGAAGGAATCAAATGACTCCATGGGGAAAAAAAAAAAAAGACTAAAGTAATGGAGAGGAAGGATAAATGGAGAGAAGAGGAGAAAGAGGAAGACAGAGAAGGGAGACCAGAGAGAAAGGATCCCCTTATGACCATGAGAATTGGATTCCATATCTGTTGATAATTGTCCTGAGGAGCAAAGTAAAGAACTGTTTTCACTGTCTCCTAGAAATTACATGTGTACTTGAAGGGGCAATGTTAAGATTTTCTTTCTGGCAGTAGATTGTACCTTCCTGACTTTTCAAATATTAAAGAGAGGATTAAGGGGACTGCAGCAATTCTGAGGGATTATGGCAAACTGAAGTCCAATCCATTAGGGTCACAGGGCAAGGAAAGGTTCTATTCAAGAAAGTGGGACAGAACACTTCACACCGTGGCCAAAACTAGATTCATGTAGTTCAGAATCTGATACAGAAGAGCAGTACCACAAAGAAAATGAAAATGTTCACTAGCCTCAGAAGCTCACCCTAACATGACTTGGCATGATGAGTTCCATCAGTGGTTTCATAGCCTGACCTCCTGGTCACCACACTGTAAGAATGAATATTTTTCCATAGTTACAGTGACTTATAATTTTCTCACCTTACATATTTTTAATATTTTACAGTTTTCAAGTTATCATAAATTACCTAAATTGCCTATACATCTTCATTTTTTCTTTTTGCCTTTTATTAATGGAAATGAAACACTGAACAAGTTTATGAATATATTATTTTGTTACTTATCAACCTTAGATTACCCACTTTCAATTTACTACAGAAAAGACCAATCCTTACCAGAGTAGCAGTGAAAAATCTTTCTTTTTGACTAGATGTCTTTTAATTTAACTACATATATCTTTCCATTCAGTCTGAATGGAGAATCACATGTGTCTTTTTAACCTCCCTCTATTGCAATACACACATAACTAGGCTATAAGTTGCTTGATTTAATGTTTGTAATTTAGTGGCACCAACTAGAGTAAAAATGTAAATTATTCAACAAGAACCTTAATTCCTAAATTGCAGCCTTTCCAGAGTTCAGATCTGAGAGTCATAATTGAACAATAGCATTATGACCTAGATGATATGTATTATCATTAAACACAATTAGAATTTGTATTTACATTTAAAAAAAAAACAAAACAGGATTCTGTAAGATAGTTTCAAACCCTGGAGTTCAAGAATATTTGAATAGATAACCCAGGTCTGTAATTTCTCTAACTCCCAGCAGGTGGCAATGTCGCTTGTTGTTGTGGTCACCGTCTGGCTGGAACGGTGGAATTCAGAACCTAGGACAACTCAGACAGAAACGTGTGCAGCCCTTGCATTACAGAGA